>NC_135958.1:18392252-19044086 GCF_053455715.1 Rhinoraja longicauda | reverse complement strand
GAGGAGGGGAGGGGGAGGGAGGGGAGGGGAGGGGAGGGGGAGGGAGGGGGAGGGGAGGGGGAGGGAGGGGGGAGGGGAGGGTGGGAGGGAGAGGGGGGGTGAGGGGGAGGGAGGGGGAGGGAGGGAGGGGGGGAGGGGAGGGGGGAGGGAGGGGGACCTCCCCTTTTCCCAGTACCCCTCTTTCCCCGTTGGGCCCGTCCTCGTAGGGTTTCCATTGTAACCGGGAGGAGGGGAGGGAGGGAAGGGGGAGGGAGGGAGGAGGGAGGTGTGGATGGAGGAGGGGAGGGGGAGGGGGAGGGGAGGGGGGAAGGGAGGGTAGGGGGGAGGGAGAGGGGTAGGGGGGGAGGGGGAGGGAGGGGGGAGGGGAGGGGGAAGGGGGGGAGGGAGGGGGACCTCCCCTTTTCCCAGTACCCCTCTTTCCCCGTTGGGCCCGTCCTCGTAGGGTTTCCATTGTAACCGGGAGGAGGGGAGGGAGGGAAGGGGGAGGGAGGTGTGGAAGGAGGAGGGGAGGGGGAGGGAGGGGAGGGGTGGGGAAGGGGAGGGAGAGGGGAGGGAGGGGGTTAGGGGGAGGGGGAGGGAGAGGGGAGGGGAGTGGGGGAGGGGGAAAGGGGGGAGGGGGAGGGAGAGGTGTAGGGGGGAGGGGGGAAGGGGGGAGGGAGGAAGGGGGGAGGGAGGGGTACCTCCACTTTTCCCAGTACCCCTCTTTCCCCGTTGGGCCCGTCCTCGTAAGGTTTCCATTGAAACCGGGAGGAGGGGAGGGAGGGGGGAGGGAGGGAGGAGGGGAGGGGGATGGAGGGGGGGGAGGGGAGGGGAGGGGGGAAAGGGGAGGGAGAGGGGAGGGAGAGGGGAGGGAGGGGGACCTCCCCTTTTCCCAATACCCCTCTTTCCCCGTTGGGCCCGTCCCCGAGGGGTGAGGGAGGTGGGGAGGGATGGGGTGTTAGTTGGGGAGGAGGGGGTAGGGAGTGGGGATGCAGGTGGGAAGGAGTGGGGAGGAAGGGGTTGAGGGGGGAAGGGGGACCACCCCTTTCTTTTTTCGAAACACTTGCCCCGGTGGCCCACGAGCATAGGGGCCCCATGCTGATCTGTGTATGTTAAGTGACTTGCAATAAAAAACACAACTTTAAAAAACAATCAGCTGCTTCACACAAGCATTGTGACGTCACAAGCTGAAGACCTTGAAAAAAAAGGTTTAAAATAAAAAGATGTAAATTTGTAAAGAGCAGACACCCAATAGCAGCTGCTTGTCCATTGTGACATCACACGCTGAAGGGGGGGGGACGGGGGTCAGCTCGAGCTCATCTCACAGGGGCATTGTGACATCACAAGCTGAAGACCTTCAATAAATCCGCACCACAGCGCCCCCTATAAATTAGGGGGGGGGGGGGGGAGCGCTTTAAAACCTCTGTAACTTAAAAAACATGCGACCGAATTAAATAAAAAATAATTTTCCAGCAGATAACCGCGTGGTGATTAAGGTGGTGCAAAAATCGTGGCGCTACGGTTCACCGTTTTGACGAAATCAGAGAAACCGTTGTTACGCGCATACCAGGTCAAACCCCCAAAAAAAATATAAACAAGAAGTGAGTTTTAATAGTATATAGATAGATAGACTAGCACGAGTGTGCCCGTTGGGCCCGTCCTCGTAGGGTTTCCATTAAAACGGGAGGGGAGTGGGGGGGAGGGAAGGGGGAGGGTGGGGGGAGGAAAGGGGGAGGGTGGGGGGAGGGAAGGGGGAGGGAGGTAGGAGGGAAGGGGGAGGGAGGGGGGAGGGGAAGGGGGAAGGGTGGGATGGGGGAGGGAGAGGGGAGGGTGGGGGGTAGGGAGGAGGGAGGGGGGAGGGAGGGAGGGGAGGGGAGGGGGAGGGAGGGGGAGGGGAGGGGGGAGGAAGGGGGACCTCCCCTTTTCCCAGTACCCCTCTTTCCCCGTTGGGCCCGTCCTCGTAGGGTTTCCATTGTAACCGGGAGGAGGGGAGGGAGGGAAGGGGGAGGGAGGGAGGAGGGAGGTGTGGAGGGAGGAGGGGAGGGGGAGGGAGGGGAGGGGAGGGGAGGGGGAGGGAGGGGGAGGGGTGGGGAGGGAGGGGGGAGGGGAGGGTGTGAGGGAGAGGGGGGGTGAGGGGGAGGGAGGGGGAGGGAGGGAGGGGGGGAGGGGAGGGGGGAGGGAGGGGGACCTCCCCTTTTCCCAGTACCCCTCTTTCCCCGTTGGGCCCGTCCTCGTAGGGTTTCCATTGTAACCGGGAGGAGGGGAGGGAGGGAAGGGGGAGGGAGGGAGGAGGGAGGTGTGGATGGAGGAGGGGAGGGGGAGGGGGAGGGGAGGGGGGAAGGGAGGGTAGGGGGGAGGGAGAGGGGTAGGGGGGGAGGGGGAGGGAGGGGGGAGGGGAGGGGGAAGGGGGGAGGGAGGGGGACCTCCCCTTTTCCCAGTACCCCTCTTTCCCCGTTGGGCCCGTCCTCGTAGGGTTTCCATTGTAACCGGGAGGAGGGGAGGGAGGGAAGGGGGAGGGAGGTGTGGAGGGAGGAGGGGAGGGGGAGGGAGGGGAGGGGTGGGGAAGGGGAGGGAGAGGGGAGGGAGGGGGTTAGGGGGAGGGGGAGGGAGAGGGGAGGGGAGTGGGGGAGGGGGAAAGGGGGGAGGGGGAGGGAGAGGTGTAGGGGGGAGGGGGGAAGGGGGGAGGGAGGAAGGGGGGAGGGAGGGGTACCTCCACTTTTCCCAGTACCCCTCTTTCCCCGTTGGGCCCGTCCTCGTAAGGTTTCCATTGTAACCGGGAGGAGGGGAGGGAGGGGGGAGGGAGGGAGGAGGGGAGGGGGATGGAGGGGGGGGGAGGGGAGGGGAGGGGGGAGGGGGGAAAGGGGAGGGAGAGGGGAGGGAGGGGGTGGGGGGGAGGGAGGGGGAGGGAGGGGGACCTCCCCTTTTCCCAGTACCCCTCTTTCCCCGTTGGGCCCGTCCCCGTAGGGTTTCCATTGTAACTGGGAGGCGGGGAGGGAGGGGGGAGGGAGGGAGGAGGGGAGGGGGATGGAGGGGGGGAGGGGAGGGGGGAAGGGGTGGGAGGGGAGGGGGGAAGGGGGGTGTTGGAGGGAGGGGGGAGAGGAGGGGGGAAGGGAGGAGGAAGGGGTTGAGGGGGGAAGGGGGACCTCCCCTTTCTTTTTTCGAAACACTTGCCCCGGTGGCCCACGAGCATAGGGGCCCAATGCTGATCTGTGTATGTTAAATGACTTGCAATAAAAAACACAACTTTAAAAAACATTCTGTTGCCTTTCGCTACAATGTTGCAACCATCTCACACGAGCATTGTGACGTCACAAGCTGCAATAGCAGCTGCTTGTCCATTGTGACATCACACGCTGAAGACTAAATCCGCACCGCAGCGCCCTCTATAGAAACTTCAATATGGGGGGGGGCAGTGCTTTAAAACCTCTGTAACTTAAAAAACATACGAACAAATTAAATGAAAATATCGCGGCCGGTTAGACGGGAGGTTGGTGATCAAGGCGGTGCAAAAACCGTGGCGCCACGGTTTACCGTTTTGCCGGAATCACTGATACATACACAAATCCCGATACAAACCTACAAAATCTGAGTTTTAATAGTATACTAGCACAAGTGTGCCCATTGGGCCCGTCCTCGTAGGGTTTCCATTGTAACCGGGAGGAGGGGAGGGAGGAAAGGGGGAGGGAGGGGGGGAGGGGAGGGAGGGGAAGGGGGGAGGGGAGGGAGAGGGGTAGGGGGGGGAGGGGAGGGAGGGGGAGGGGAGGGGGCAAGTGGGGAGGGAGGGGGACCTCCCCTTTTCCCAGTAGCCCTCTTTCCCCGTTGGGCCCGTCCTCGTAGGGTTTCCATTGTAACCGGGAGGAGGGGAGGCAGGGAAGGGAGGGAGGGGGGAGGGGTGGAGGGGAGGGGGGAAGGGGGGAGGGAGGGTGGTAGGGGTGGTGGGGGAGTGAGGGGGGGAGGGGAGGGGGGAGGGAGACCTCCCCTTTTCCCAGTACCCCTCTTTCCCCGTTGGGCCCGTCTTCGTAGGGTTTCCATTGTAACCGGTAGGGGATTGGGGGGGGGGGGGTAAGGGGAGGGGAGGGAGGAGGGGAGGAGTGGAGGGTGAGGGAGGGGGAGGGGAGGGGGGGAGGGGAGGGGGGAGGGGGAGGGAGAGGGGGTAGGGGGGGGAGGGGGAGGGAGGGGGAGGGAGGGGGAAGGGAGAGGGGGAGGGAGGGATGGAGGGGACGGGGGGGAGTTAGGGGGGAGGGGTGAGGGAGTTGGGGGAGGGAGGAGGAGTTTTAGGAGGGAGTGGGGGTGGAGGTGGGAAGGAGGGGGGGAGGAAGGGGTTGAGGGGGGAAGGGGTTGAGGGGGGAAGGGGGACCTCCCCTTTTCCCGGTACCCCTCTTTCCCCCCACCACCAAGCCCCCTCCGCAACGATCTCTCTCCCCCAAACACACTCTCAGTGTCTTTTCACAAAATTTCCGGTCACTAAGCTTCCGGTCTTAAGCTCAGGGGTGACCGAGCTTTTGCGGTTGCAGCTCCTAGACTGTGGAACAGCATCCCTCTCCCCATCAGAACTGCCCCCCTCCATCCACTCCTTTAAGTCCAGGCTCAAAACCTATTTCTACTCCCTCGCGTTTGAGGCTCATTGAGGAGGTGCTGTGAACTGTTTGCGTGCCACTGTATGTTTCATTTTTTTCCTTAGTACCTAATCAGATGTACAGCACTTTGGTCAACGTGGGTTGTTTTTAAATGTGCTATACAAATAAAATTGACTTGACTTGACCAAGTGCTTCTCATAAAAAAATGTAAATTTGTAAAGAGTAGACACCCAATAGCAGCTGCTTGTCCATTGTGACGTCACACGCTGTTCGCAACAATGTTGCACCCATCTCACAGGGGGCATTGTGACATCACAAGCTGAAGACCTTCAATAAATCCGCACCACAGCGCCCTCTATAAATTAGGGGGGGGGGGGGGGAGCGCTTTAAAACCTCTGTAACTTAAAAAAACATGCGACCGAATTAAATAAAAAATAATTTTGCAGCAGATAACCGCGTGGTGATTAAGGTGGTGCAAAAATCGTGGCGCTACGGTTCACCGTTTTGACGAAATCAGAGAAACCGTTGTTACGCGCATACCAGGTCAAACCCCAAAAAAATACACAAGATCTGAGTTTTAATAGTATACTAGCACAAGTGTGCCCGTTGGGCCCGTCCTCGTAGGGTTTCCATTGTAACCGGGGAGGGGGAGTGGTGGGGAGGGAAGGGGGAGGGAGGGAGGAGGGAGGTGTGGAGGGGGGGAGGGGGAAGGGGGAGGGGGGAAGGGGGGGGGAGGGAGAGGGGAGGGAGGGGGGAGGGATGGGGAGAGGGGAGCGAGGGGGGTAGGGGGGGAGGGAGGAGGACCTCCCCTTTTCCCAGTACCCCTCTTTCCCCGTTGGGCCCGTCCTCGTAGGGTTTCCATTGTAACCGGGAGGAGGGGAGGGAGGGAAGGGGAGGGAGGAATGGAGGGAGGAGGGGAGGGGGAGGGGGGAGGGGAGGGGGGGGGAGGGGAGGGGGAGAGAGGGGGACCTCCCCTTTTCCCAGTACCCCTCTTTCCCCGTTGGGCCCGTCCTCGTAGCGTTTCCATTGTAACCGGGAGGGGAGTGGGGGGGGGAGGGAAGGGAGGAGGGAGGTGTGGAGGGGGAGGTAGGGGGAGGGAGGGGGGAGGGGGGAAAGGAGGGGGGTAGGGGGGAGGGGGAGGGAGGGGGAAGGGGGGAGGGAGGGGGACCACCCGTTTTCCCAGTACCCCTCTTTCCCCGTTGAGCCCGTCCTCGTAGGGTTTCCATTGTAACCGGGAGGCGGGGAGGGAGGGAGGAGGGAGGTGTGGAGGGAGGAGGGGAGGGAAGGGGGGGAGGGGAGAAGGGGGGAGGGGGAGAAGGGGGGGAGGGGGAGAAGGGGGGGAGGTGGTGGGAGGGGGGAGGGGGACCTCCCCTTTTCCCAGTACCCCTCTTTCCCCGTTGGGGCCCGTCCTCGTAGGGTTTTCTATTGTAACCGGGAGGGTAGTGGGGGGGAGGGAAGGGGGAGGGAGGGAGGTGTGGAGGGGGGAGAGGAGGGGTAGGGAGGAAGGGTGGGGACCTTCCCTTTTCCCAGTACCCCTCTTTCCCCGTTGGGCCCGTCCTTGTAGGGTTTCCATTGTAACCGGGAGGAGGGGAGGGAGGGAAGGGGGAGGGAGGGAGGAGGGAGGTGTGTGGAGGGAGGAGGGGAGGGGGAGGGGAGGGGTGGGGGAGTGGGGAAGTGGGGAGGGAGAGAGGGGATGGAGGGGGTTATGGGGGGGAGGGGGAGGGATGGGGGGAGGGGAAGGGGGGAGGGGAGGGGGAAGGGGGGGAGGGGAGGGGGACCTCCCCTTTTCCCAGTACCCCTCTTTCCCCGTTGGGCCCGTCCTCGTATGGTTTCCATTGTAACCGGGAGGCGGGGGAGGGGGAGGGGGGAGGGAGGGAGGAGGGGAGGGGAGGGGGAAGGGGTGGGAGGGGAGGGGGGGAAGGGGGGGAGGTGGAGGGAGGGGGGAAGGAGGGAGGGGGACCTCCCCTTTTCCCAGTACCCCTCTTTCCCCGTTGGGCCCGTCCCCGAGGGGTGAGGGAGGTGGGGAGGGATGGTGAGGGAGTTGGGGAGGAGGGGGGGAGGGAGTGGGGATGGAGGTGAAAAGGAGTGGGGAGGAAGGGGTTGAGGGGGGAAGGGGGACCTCCCCTTTCTTTTTTCGAAACACTTGCCCCGGTGGCCCACGAGCATAGGGGCCCCATGCTGATCTGTGTATGTTAAGTGACTTGCAATAAAAAACACAACTTTAAAAAACAATCAGCTGCTTTTCGCAACAATGTTGAACCCATCTCACACAAGCATTGTGACGTCACAAGCTGAAGACCTTGAAAAAAAAGGTTAAAAATAAAAAGATGTAAATTTGTAAAGAGTAGACACCCAATAGCAGCTGCTTGTCCATTGTGACATCACACGCTGAAGGGGGGGGAGGGGGGTCAGCTCGAGCTCATCTCACAGGGGCATTGTGACATCACAAGCTGAAGACCTTCAATAAATCCGCACCACAGCGCCCCCTATAAATTAGGGGGGGGGAGCGCTTTAAAACCTCTGTAACTTAAAAAACATGCGACTGAATTAAATAAAAAACAATTTTGCAGCAGATAACCGCGTGGTGATTAAGGTGGTGCAAAAATCGTGGCGCTACGGTTCACCGTTTTGACGAAATCAGAGAAACCGTTGTTACGCGCATACCAGGTCAAACCCCAAAAAAATATATACACAAGAAGTGAGTTTTAATAGTATACTAGACCAAGTGGGCCCGTTGGGCCCGTCCTCGTAGGGTTTCCATTGTAACCGGGAGGAGGGGGAGGGAGGGAAGGGGAGGGAGGAGTGGAGGGAGGAGGGGAGGGGGAGGGGGAGGGGAGGGGGGGAGGGGAGGGGGGAGAGAGGGCGACCTCCCCTTTTCCCAGTACCCCTCTTTCCCCGTTGGGCCCGTCCTCGTAGCGTTTCCATTGTAACCGGGAGGGGAGTGGGGGGGGAGGGAAGGGAGGGAGGGAGGTGTGGAGGGGGAGGTAGGGGGAGGGAGGGGGGGGGGGGAAGGAGGGGGTAGGGGGAAGGGGGGAGGGAGGGGGACCACCCGTTTTCCCAGTACCCCTCTTTCCCCGTTGGGCCCGTCCTCGTAGGGTTTCCATTGTAACCGGGAGGCGGGGAGGGAGGGAGGAGGGAGGTGTGGAGGGAGGAGGGGAGGGAAGGGGGGGGAGGGGAGAAGGGGGAGGGGAGAAGGGGGGGGAGGGGGAGAAGGGGGGGAGGTGGTGGGAGGGGGGAGGGAAGGGGGGAGGGGGGACCTCCCCTTTTCCCAGTACCCCTCTTTCCCCGTTGGGCCCGTCCTCGTAGGGTTTCTATTGTAACCGGGAGGGGAGTGGGGGGGAGGGAAGGGGGGAGGGAGGGAGGTGTGGAGGGGGGAGGGGAGGGGTAGGGAGGAAGGGGGGGACCTTCCCTTTTCCAGTACCCCTCTTTCCCCGTTGGGCCCGTCCTTGCAGGGTTTCCATTGTAACCGGGAGGAGGGGGAGGGAGGGAAGGGGGGAGGGAGGGAGGAGGGAGGTGTGGAGGGAGGAGGGGAGGGGGAGGGGAGGGGTGGGGGAGTGGGGAAGGGGGGAGGGAGAGGGGATGGAGGGGGGTATGGGGGGGGAGGGGGAGGGATGGGGGAGGGGAGGGGGAAGGGGGAGGGGAGGGGGAAGGGGGAGGGGGAAGGGGGGAGGGAGGGGGACCTCCCCTTTTCCCAGTGACCCTCTTTCCCCGTTGGGCCCGTCCTCGTATGGTTTCCATTGTAACCGGGAGGCGGGGAGGGAGGGGGGAGGGAGGGAGGAGGGGAGGGGAGGGGAGGGGGGAAGGGGTGGGAGGGGAGGGGGGAAGGGGGGAAGGGGGGACGTGGAGGGAGGGGAGAAGGAGGGAGGGGGACCTCCCCTTTTCCCAGTACCCCTCTTTCCCCGTTGGGCCCGTCCCCGAGGGGTGAGGGAGGTGGGGAGGGATGGTGAGGGAGTTGGGGAGGAGGGGGGGGAGGGGAGTGGGGATGGAGGTGGGAAGGAGTGGGGAGGAAGGGGTTGAGGGGGGAAGGGGGACCTCCCCTTTCTTTTTTCGAAACACTTGCCCCGGTGGCCCACGAGCATAGGGGCCCCATGCTGATCTGTGTATGTTAAGTGACTTGCAATAAAAAACACAACTTTAAAAAACAATCAGCTGCTTTTCGCAACAATGTTGAACCCATCTCACACAAGCATTGTGACGTCACAAGCTGAAGACCTTGAAAAAAAAGGTTAAAAATAAAAAGATGTAAATTTGTAGAGTAGACACCCCAATAGCAGCTGCTTGTCCATTATGACTTCACACGCTGAAGGGGGGGGGGAGGGGGGTCAGCTCGAGCTCATCTCACAGGGGCATTGTGACATCACAAGCTGAAGACCTTCAATAAATCCGCACCACAGCGCCCCCTATAAATTAGGGGGGGGGGGGGGAGCGCTTTAAAACCTCTGTAACTTAAAAAACATGCGACCGAATTAAATAAAAAAACAATTTTGCAGCAGATAACCGCGTGGTGATTAAGGTGGTGCAAAAATCGTGGCGCTACGGTTCACCGTTTTGACGAAATCAGAGAAACCGTTGTTACGCGCATACCAGGTCAAACCCCCAAAAAAAATATACACAAGAAGTGAGTTTTAATAGTATATAGATAGACTAGCACAAGTGTGCCCGTTGGGCCCATCCTCGTAGGGTTTCCATTGTAACCGGGAGGATGGGAGGGAGGGAAGGGGAGGGAGGGGAGGGTGGAGTGGAGGGGGTAGGGGAGGGGGAAGGGGGGGAGGGGGAGGGGGAAGGGGGGGAGGGGGATGGGGAGGGAGAGGGGAGGGAGGGGGGTGGGGGGGAGGGTCTATTTTACTTTAAAATAAACAGCGTTCTTTGTTGAAAAGGAAATAAACTTATCTATAGAGCATCAGCTTTTTTAAAATAAATAAAATCAAACTTAATGAAAATCACATTCCTCATTTTAAATAAATGTCTTTGTTATAAATGAAATCAAACAGCGGGAGAGGCGACGGCGACTACACCTCCCGGCGGTCAGCGCTGCTGGGACGGGAGGGAGGGAGGGAGGAGAGTGGGGAGGGAGGGGGACCTCCCCTTTTCCCAGTACTCTTCTTTCCCAAACCACCAAGCCCCTGTTGTCCCCCTCCCCCAGTCCCCCATTCTCAGACCCCCCCATTCTCTCTCCCCCCAGATACACTCTTACTCTACCCCCCCCTTTCCCCAGCACACCCCTTTCCCCGTTGGGCCCGTCCTCGTAGGGTTTCCATTGTAACCGTGAGGCAGGGAGGGAGGGGGGAGGGAGGGAGGAGGGAGGTGTGGAGGGAGGAGGGGAGGGGGAGGGAGGGGGGGAGGGGAGGGGGAGGGGGAAGGAGGGGGAGGTGGAGGGAGGGGTAGGGAGAGGGGGAGGGGTGGGGGGGAGGGAGGGAGGGTGGAAGGGGGAGGGAGGGGGACCTCCACTTTTCCCAGTACCCCTCTTTCCCCGTTGGGCACGTCCTCGTAGGGTTTACATTGTAACCGGGAGGAGGGGAGGGAGGGAAGGGGGAGGGAGGGAGGAGGGAGGTGTGGAGGGAGGAGGGGAGGGGGAGCGGAGGGGGGAGGGGGGAAGGGGGGAGGGAGAGGGGAGGGAAGGGGGAGGGAGGGAGGAGGGAGGTGGGAGGTGTGGATGGAGGAGGGGAGGGGGGGAGGGGAGGGGGGGAAGGGAGGGGAGGGGGGAGGGAGAGGGGTAGGGGGGAGGGGGAGGGAGGGGGGAGGGGGAGGGGGGAAGGAGGGAGGGGGGACCTCCCCTTTTCCCAGTACCCCTCTTTCCCCGTTGGGCCCGTCCTCGTAGGGTTTCCATTGTAACCGGGAGGAGGGGGAGGGAGGGAAGGGGGAGGGAGGTAGGAGGGAGGTGTGGAGGGAGGAGGGGAGGGGGAGGGAGGGGAGGGGTGGGGAAGGGGAGGGAGAGGAGAGGGGGTTAGGGGGGGAGGGGGAGGGAGGGGGAGGGGAGTGGGGGAAGGGGGAGGGGGGAGGGAGAGGGGTAGGGGAGGAGGGGATTGGGGAAGGGGGAGGGAGGGGGACCTCCACTTTTCCCAGTACCCCTCTTTCCCCGTTGGGCCCGTCCTCGTAAGGTTTCCATTGTAACCGGAGGAGGGGAGGGAGGGAAGGGGGAGGGAGGGAGGAGGGAGGTGTGGAGGGAGGAGGGGAGGGTGAGGGGAGGGGGAAGGGGGGAGGGAGAGGGGAGGGGAGGGGTAGGGGGGGGAGGGGGAGGGGGAGGGAGGGGGGGAGGGGAGGGGAGGGGGGAAGGGGTAGGAGGGGAGGGGGGAAGGAGGGAGTTAGAGGGAGGGGGATGGAGGGGGGAGGGGAGGGGGGGAAGGGGGGAAGGGGGGAGGGAGGGGTTGAGGGGGAAGGGGGACCTCCCCTTTCTTTTTTCGAAACACTTGCCCCGGTGGCCCACGAGCATAGGGGCCCCATGCTGATCTGTGTATGTTAAATGACTTGCAATAAAAAACACAACTTTAAAAAACAATCAGCTGCCTTTCGCAACAATGTTGCAACCATCTCACACAAGCATTGTGACGTCACCAGCTGAAGACCTTGGAAAAAAAAGGTTAAAAATAAAAAGATGTAAATTTGTAAAGAGCAGACACCCAATAGCAGCTGCTTGTCCATTGTGACATCACACGCTGAAGACTAAATCCGCACCGCAGCGCCCTCTATAGAAACTTCAATATGGGGGGGGGGGGGGGGCAGCGCTTTAAAACCTGTGTAACTTTAAAAACATACGAACAAATTAAATGAAAATATCGCGGCCGGTCAGCCGGGAGGTTGGTGATCAAGGCGGTGCAAAAACCGTGGCGCCACGGTTTACCGTTTTGCCGAATCACTGATACATACACAAATCCGATACAAACCTACAAGATCTGAGTTTTAATAGTATACTAGACCAAGTGGGCCCGTTGGGCCCGTCCTCGTAGGGTTTCCATTGTAACCGGGAGGCGGGGAGGGAGGGGGGAGGGGGACCACCTGTTTTCCCAGTACCCCTCTTTCCCCGTTGTGGGATGGGAGGGGGGGAGGGGAGGGGAGGGGGAGGGAGAGGGGAGGGAGGGGGTAGGGGGAGGGAGGGGCAGCAGCTTTTTTTAAATAAATAAAATCAAACTTAATGAAAATCACATTCCTCATTTAAAATAAATGTCTTTGTTATAAATGAAATCAAACAGCGGGAGAGGCGACGGCGACTACACTTCCGCTTCGGGGAGAGGAGGGGGGGGAGAGGAGGGGGGGGGGAGAGGAGGAGGGGGGGGAGGAGGGGGGGAGAGGAGGAGAGGGGGGAGAGGAGAGGGGGGAGAGGAGAGGGGGGAGAGGAGAGGGGGGAGAGGAGGGGGGGGAGAGGAGAGGGGGGGAGAGGAGAGGGGGGAGAGGAGGGGGGGGAGGAAGGGGGCAGAGGTGGGGGGAAGGGGAGGGAGAGGGGAGGGGAGGGGAGGGGGGGAGGGGAGGAGGGAGGGGGGAAGGGGGAGGGGGGAAGGGGGAGGGGGGAGGGGGACCTCCCCTTTTCCCAGTACCCCTCTTTCTCCGTTGGGCCCGTCCTCGTAGGGTTTCCATTGTAACCGGGAGGAGGGGAGGGAGGAAAGGGGAGGGGGAGGGAGGGAGGAGGGAGGTGTGGAGGGAGGAGGGGAGGGGGAGGGAGGGGGGAGGGGAGGGGGAAGGGGGGGGAGGGGGGAGTGAGGGGGTAGGGGTGAGGGAGGGGGGAGGGAGGGGGGAGGGAGGGGGGAGGGAGAGGGGAGGGGGGGTAGGGGGGGGGAGGGGGAGGGAGGGGGAGGGAGGGGGGATGGGAGGGGGAAGGGGGGGAGGGAGGGGGCTCTCCCCTTTTCCAGTACCACTCTTTCCCCGTTGGGCCCGTCCTCGTAGGGATTCCATTGTAACCGGGAGGAGGGGAGGGAGGGAAGGGGGAGGGAGGAGGGGAGGGAGGGGGAAGGGGAGGGCGGAAAGGGGGGGAGGGGGAAAGGGGGGAGGGAGGGAGAGGGGAAGGGGGGAGGGGGAGGGAGGGGGGAGGTTGGGGAGGGAGGAGGGAGGAGGGGAGGGAGGGGGGAAGGGGTGGGCGGAATGGGGGGAGGGGGGAAAGGGGGGAGGGGGAAGGGGGGAGGGGGAGGGGGAGGGGGGAAGGGGGAGGGAGGGGCACAGGGGGCATTGTGACGTCACACGCTGAATACCACGGGGGGGGGGGGAAGGGGGGTCTGCTCGAGTTCATCTCACAGGGGCATTGTGACATCACAATGAAGAATAAATCCGCAGCGCAGCGCCCCCCTTCTGTCAAAACTTCGATAAATCAGGGGGGGGCAGCACTTTTAAACCTCTGTAACTTAAAAAATATGCGTCCGAATTAAATAAAAATATCATTTTCCAGCTGCGAACCGCATGCTGATTAAGGCGGTACAAAAATCGTGGCGTTACGGTTCACCGTTTTGCCGGAATTGCCGTATTCAGCCGACATCAGTGGAATATATATATATATTCAAGATCTGAGTTTTAATAGTATACTAGACAAAGTGGGCCCGTTGGGCCCGTCCTCGTAGGGTTTCCATTGTAACCGGGAGGCGGGGAGGGAGGGTGGAGGGAGGGGGACCACCTGTTTTCCCAGTACCCCTCTTTCCCCGTTGTGGGATGGGAGGGGGGAGGGGAGGGGAGGGGGAGGGAGAGGGGAGGGAGGGGGGTAGGGGGGAGGGGGGAGGGAGGGGAGGGAGGGGAGGGGGGAAGGGGGGAGGGGGGAAGGGGGGAGGGAAGGGGGGGAGGGAAGGGGGGGAGGGAGGAGGACCTCCCCTTTTCCCAGTACCCCTCTTTCCCCGTTGTGCCCGTCCTTGTAGGGTTTCCATTGTAACCGGGAGGCGGGGAGGGAGGGGGGAGGGAGGGAGGAGTGGAGGGGGAGGAGTGGAGGGGGAGGGAGGGGGGAGGGGGAGGGGGAGGAGAGGGGGGAAAGGGGGAGGGAGAGGGGAGGGAAGGGGGTAGGGGTGGAGGGGGGAGGGAGGGGGGAGGGGGGAGGGGGACCACCTGTTTTCCCAGTACCCCTCTTTCCCCGTTGTGCCCGTCCTCGTAGGGTTTCCATTGTAACCGGGAGGCGGGGAGGGAGGGGGGGAGGGGTGTGGAGGGAGGAGGGGAGGGAAAGGGGGGAGGGGAGGGGGGAAGGGGGGGAAGGGGGGAGGTGGAGGGAGGGGGGGAGGGAGGGGGGAAGGGGGGAGGATGGGGGAACTCCCCTTTTCCCAGTACCCCTCTTTCCCCGTTGGGCCCGTCCTCGTAGGGTTTCCATTGTAACCGGGAGGAGGGGAGGGAGGAAGGGGGAGGGAGGGAGGTGTGGAGGGAGGAGGGGAGGTACCACGTAAAGACCCAACCAATCGGGCGCTAACAGGGAGGGTGAAACCCAATGAAAAAAACCGCGTTTTTACTTTAAAATAAGTTCTTTGTTGAAAAGGAAATAAACTTATCTATAGAGCAGCAGCTTTTTTAAAATAAATAAAATCAAACTTAATGAAAATCACATTCCTCATTTTAAATAAATGTCTTTGTTATAAATGAAATCAAACAGCGGGAGAGGCGACGGCGACTACACTTCCGCTTCGGGGAGAGGAGGAGGGGGAGAGGAGTGGGGGGGAGAGGAGGAGGGGGAGAGGAGGGGGGGGGAGAGGAGGGGGGGGGAGGGGGGGGGGAGAGGAGGGGGGGGAGAGGAGGGGGCGGAGAGGAGGGGGGGGAGAGGAGGGGGGAGGGGGGGAGGGGGGGGAGAGGAGGGGGGAGAGGGGGAGGGGGGAAGGGGGGGAGGAGGGAGGGGGGAGGAGGGAGGGGGAGAGGAGGGAGGGGGAGAGGAGGGAGGGGGAGAGGAGGAGGGGGGAGAGGAGGAGGGGGGGGAGGAGGGGGGGAGGAGGGGGGAGAGGAGGGGGGAGAGGAGGGGGGAGAGGAGAGGGGGAGAGGAGAGGGGGGAGGGGAGAGGAAAGAGTGGAGGGGGAGAGGAGAGGGGGGAGAGGAGAGGGGAGAGGAGAGGGGGGAGAGGAGAGGAGAGGGGGGGGGAGAGAGGAGAGGAGAGGGGGGGGAGAGAGGAGAGGTGTCTATTTTACTTTAAAATAAACAGCATTCTTTGTTGAAAAAGAAATTAATCTTATCTATAGAGCAGAAGCGGGAGAGGCGACGGCGACTACACTTCCCGGCGGTCAGCGCTGCGGGGAAGGGAGGGAGGGAGGGATGAGGTAGGGAGGAGAGGAGAGTGGGGAGGGAGGGAGGGGGGAGAGGGGAGGAGAGGGTGTAAGGGAGGGGGGAAGGGGGGGGAAGGGAGGGGAAAGGGAGGGGGGAAGGGAGGGGGAGGGGGAGGGAAAGGGGAGAGGAGAGGGGGGGAGAGGAGAGGGGGGAGAGGAGAGGGGGGAGAGGAGAGGGGGGAGAGGAGAGGGGGGGAGAGGAGAGGGGGGAGAGGAGAGGGGGGGAGAGGAGAGGGGGAGAGGAGAGGGGGGGGGAGAGGAGGGGGGGAGAGGAGGGGGGGGAGGAAGGGGGCAGAGGTGGGGGGAAGGGGAGGGAGAGGGGAGGGGAGGGGAGGGGGGAGGGGGGAGGGGGTGGGAGGGAGGGGGGAAGGGGGAGGGGGGAGGGGGACCTCCCCTTTTCCCAGTACCCCTCTTTCCCCATTGGGCCAGTCTTCGTAGGGTTTCCATTGTAACCGGGAGGAGGGGAGGGAGGGAAGGGGGAGGGAGGGAGGAGGGAGGTGTGGAGGAGGAGGGGAGGGGGAGGGAGGGGAGGGGGGAAGGGGGGGAGGGGGGAGTGAGGGGGTAGGGGTGAGGGGGAAGGAGGGGGGAGGGAGGGGGGAGGGAGGGGGAGAGGGGAGGGGGGGTAGGGGGGTAGGGGGGAAGGGGGGAGGGATGGGAGGGGGAAGGGGGGAGGGAGGGGGCTCTCCCCTTTTCCCAGTACCACTCTTTCCCCGTTGGGCCCGTCCTCGTAGGGATTCCATTGTAACCGGGAGGAGGGGAGGGAGGGAAGGGGGAGGGAGGGAGGAGGGAGGAGGGGAGGGAGGGGGGAAGGGGAGGGCGGAAAGGGGGGGAGGGGGGAAAGGGGGGAGGGGGAAGGGGGAGGGAGAGGGGAAGGGGGGGAGGGGGAGGGAGGGGGGAGGTAGGGGAGGGGGAGGGAGGAGGGGAGGGAGGGGGGAAGGGGAGGGCGGAAAGGGGGGGAGGGGGGAAAGGGGGGAGGGGGGAAAGGGGGGAGGGGGAGGGAGAGGGAAGGGGGGGAGGGGGAAGGAGGGGGGAGGTAGGGGAGGGGGAGGGAGGAGGGGAGGGAGGGGGGGAAGGGGAGGGCGGAAAGGGGGGGAGGGGGGAAAGGGGGAGGGGGGAAGGGGGGAGGGGGAGGGAGAGGGGAAGGGGGGGAGGGGAGGGAGGGGGGAGGTAGGGGAGGGGGAGGGAGGAGGGGAGGGAGGGGGGGAAGGGGAGGGCGGAAAGGGGGGGAGGGGGGAAAGGGGGAAGGGGGGAGGGGGGAGGGAGAGGGGAAGGGGGGGAGGGGGAGGGAGGTAGGGAGGGGGAGGGAGGGAGGAGGGAGGAGGGGAGGGAGGGGGAAGGGGAGGGCGGAAAGGGGGGGAGGGGGAAAGGGGGGAGGGGGGAAGGGGGGAGGGGGGAGGGAGAGGGGAAGGGGGGAGGGGGAGGGAGGGGGGAGGTAGGGGAGGGGGAGGGGGGAAGGGGGAGGGAGGGGCACAGGGGCATTGTGACGTCACACGCTGAATACCACGGGGGGGGGAAGGGGGGTCTGCTCGAGTTAATCTCACAGGGGCATTGTGACATCACAATGAAGAATAAATCCGCAGCGCAGCGCCCCCCTTCTGTCAAAACTTCGATAAATCAGGGGGGGGCAGCACTTTTAAACCTCTGTAACTTAAAAAATATGCGTCCGAATATTAAATAAAAATATCATTTTCCAGCAGCGAACCGCATGCTGATTAAGGCGGTACAAAAATCGTGGCGCTACGGTTCACCGTTTTGCCGGAATTGCCGTATTCAGCCGACATCAGTGGAATATATATATATATATTCAAGATCTGAGTTTTAATAGTATATAGATAGATAGATAGATAGACTAGCACAAGTGTGCCCGTTGGGCCGTCCTCGTAGGGTTTCCATTGTAGCCGGGAGGGGGGAGGGGAGGGGGAGGGGGAGGGGGGAGGGGAGGGGGGGAAGGGGAGGGAGGGGGAGGGAGAGGGGAGTGAGGGGGGCAGGGGGGAGGGAGGGGGGAGAGAGGGGGGGTGGGAGGGGGGAGGGGAGGGGAGGGAGGAGGAAAGGGGAGGGAGGGGGTAGGGGGGAGAGGGAGGGAGGGGAGGGAGGGGAGGGGGGAAGGAAGGGGGGAGGGAAGGGGGGAGGGAAGGGGGGGAGGGAAGGGGGGGGAAGGGGGGGGGAGGGGGGGAGGGAAGGGGGGGGAGGGAGGAAGACCTCCCTTTTTCCCAGTACCCCTCTTTCCCCGTTGTGCCCGCCCTCGTAGGGTTTCCATTGTAACCGGGAGGCGGGGAGGGATGGGGAGGGAGGGAGGAGTGGAGGGAGGAGGGGAGGGGGAGGGAGGGGGGAGGGGAGGGGGGAAAGGGGGAGGGAGAGGGGAGGGAGGGGGGTAGGGGTGGTGGGGGGTAGGGGTGGAGGGGGGAGGGGAAGGGGGGAGGGAGGGGGACCTCCCCTTTTCCCAGTACCCCTCTTTCCCCGTTGGGCCCGTCCTCATAGGGTTTCCATTGTAATCGGGAGGGGAGTGGGGGGGAGGGAAGGGAGGGGGGAGGTGTGGAGGGGGGAGGGGAGGGGGAGGGACGGGGGGAGGGGGGAGGGATAAGGGAGGGAGGGGTAGGGGGAGGGGGAGGGAGGGGGAATGCGACCACCTGTTTTCCCAGTACCCCTCTTTCCCGTTGGGCCCGTCCTCGTAGGGTTTCCATTGTAACCGGGAGGCGGGGAGGGAGGGAAGAGGGAGGGAGGTGTGGAGGAAGGAGGGGAGGGAAAGGGGGAAGGGGGGGAGGTGGAGGGAGGGGGGAGGGAGGGGGGAAGGGGGGAGGATGGGGGAACTCCCCTTTTCCCAGTACCCCTCTTTCCCCGTTGGGCCCGTCCTCGTAGGGTTTCCATTGTAACCGGGAGGAGGGGAGGGAGGGAAGGGGGAGGGAGGGAGGTGTGGAGGGAGGAGGGGAGTGGGAGGGAAGGGGGAGGGGAGGGGGAAGGGGGGGAAGGGGGAGGGAGAGGGGAGGGAGGGGGTAGGGGGGGGGGAGGGGGGAGGGAGGGGGGAGGGGAGTGGGAGGGGAGGGGGGGAGGGGGGAAGGGGGGAAGGGGGAGGGAGAGGGGAGGGAGCGGGTAGGGGGGACGGGGGGGGAGGGGAAGGGAGGGGGGGAAGGGGAGAGGGAGGGGGACCTCCCCTTTTCCCAGTACCCCTCTTTCCCCGTTGGGCCCGTCCTCGTAGGGTTTCCATTGTAACCGGGAGGGGAGTGGGGGGGAGGGAAGGGAGGAGGGAGGGGGGAGGGGAGGGAGTGGGGGAGGGAGGGGTTATGGGGAGGGGGAAGGGGGGAGGGAGGGGGACCACCCGTTTTCCCAGTACCCCTCTTTCCCCGTTGGGCCCGTCCTCGTAGGGTTTCCATTGTAACCGGGAGGCGGGGAGGGAGGGAGGAGGGAGGTGTGGAGGGAGGGGGGGAGGGAAGGGGGTGGAGGGGAGGGGAAAGGGGGGGAGGGGGAAGGGGGAGGAGGTGGAAGGAGGGGGGAAGGGGGGGAGGGAGAGGGACCACCCATTTTCCAGTACCCCTCTTTCCCCTTTGGGCCTGTCCTCGTAGGGTTTCCATTGTAACCGGGAGGCGGGGAGGGAGGGAGGAGGGAGGTGTGGAGGGAGGAGGGGAGGGAAGGGGGTGGAGGGGAGGGGGGAAGGGGGGGAGGGGGGAAGGGGGGTAGGTGGAAGGAGGGGGGAAGGGGGGAGGGAGGGGGACCACCCATTTTCCCAGTACCCCTCTTTCCCCTTTGGGCCTGTCCTCGTAGGGTTTCCATTGTAACCGGGAGGCGGGGAGGGAGGGAGGAGGGAGGTGTGGAGGGAGGAGGGGAGGGAAGGGGGTGGAGGGGAGGGGGGAAGGGGGGGAGGGGGGAAGGGGGGTAGGTGGAAGGAGGGGTTAAGGGGGGAGGGAGGGGGACCACCCATTTTCCCAGTACCCCTCTTTCCCCTTTGGGCCTGTCCTCGTAGGGTTTCCATTGTAACCGGGAGGCGGGGAGGGAGGGAGGAGGGAGGTGTGGAGGGAGGAGGGGAGGAAGGGGGTGGAGGGGAGGGGGAAGGGGGGAAGGGGGGGATGTGGAAGGAGGGGGGAAGGGGGGAGGGAGGGGGACCTCCCCTTTTCCCAGTACCCCTCTTTCCCCGTTGGGCCCGTCCTCGTAGGGTTTCCATTGTAACCGGGAGGCGGGGAGGGAGGGGGGAGGGAGGGAGGAGGGGAGGCGGATGGAGGGGGGAGGGGAGGGGGAAGGGGTGGGAGGGGAGGGGGAAGGGGGGAGGGGGAGGGAGGGGGACCTCCCCATTTCCCAGTACCCCTCTTCCCCCGTTGGGCCCGTCCCGAGGGGTGAGGGAGGTGGGGAGGGATGGGGAGTTAGTTGGGGAGGAGGGGGGGAGGGAGTTGGGATGGAGGTGGGAGGGAGTGGGGAGGAAGGGGTTGAGGGGGGAAGGGGGACCTCCGGGAGGGGAGTGGGGGGGAGGGAAGGGGGAGGGAGGGAGGAGGGAGGTGTGGAGGGGGGAGGGGAGGGGTATGGAGGAAGTGGGGGACCTTCCCTTTTCCCAGTACCCCTCTTTCCCCGTTGGGCCCGTCCCCGTAGGGTTTCCATTGTAACTGGGAGGCGGGGAGGGATGGGGGAGGGAGGGAGGAGGGGTGTGGGTTGGAGGGGGGGAGGGGAGGGGGGAAGGGGTGGGAGGGGAGGGGGGAAGGGGTGGGAGGGGAAGGGGGGAATTGGAGGGAGGGGGGAGGGAAGGGGGGAAGGGGGGAGGGGGGGAGGGAGAAGGGAGGGAGGGAGATAGGGGGGGAGGGGGGGGGAGGGGAGGGGGGAGGGAGAGGGGAGGGAGGGGGGTAGGGGGGGAGGGAGGGGAACCTCCCCTTTTCCCAGTACCCCTCTTTCCCCGTTGGGCCCGTCCTCGTAGGGTTTCCATTGTAACCGGGAGGAGGGGAGGGAGGGAAGGGGGGGGGAGGGAGGAGTGGAGGGAGGAGGGGAGGGGGAGGGGGAGGGGAGGGGGGAGGGGGGGAGGGGGTAGGGAGAGGGGAGGGAGGGGGTTAGGTGGGGAGGGAGGGGGGAGGGAGGGGGGAGGGGAGGGGGAGAGGAGGGGGAGAGAGGGGGACCTCCCCTTTTCCCAGTACCCCTCTTTCCCCGTTGGGCCTGTCCTCATAGCGTTTCCATTGTAACCGGGAGGGGAGTGGGGGGGGGGGAGGGAAGGGAGGAGGGAGGTGTGGAGGGGGAGGTAGGGGGAGGGAGGGGGGAGGGGAGGGGGGAGGGAGGAAGGGGGGGAAGGGGGGAGGGAGAGGGGAGGGAGGGGGTAGGGGGGAGGGGGAAGGGAGGGGGACCACCCGTTTTCCCAGTACCCCTCTTTCCCGTTGGGCCCGTCCTCGTAGGGTTTCCATTGTAACCGGGAGGCGGGGAGGGAGGGAGGAGGGAGGTGTGGAGAGAGGAGGGGAGGGAAGGGGGGAGGGGAGAAGGGGGGAGGGGAGAAGGGGGGAGGGGATAAGGGGGGAGGTGGTGGGAGGGGGGAAGGGGGGAGGGGGACCTCCCCTTTTCCCAGTACCCATCTTTCCCCGTGGGGCCCGTCCTCGTAGGGTTTCTATTGTAACCGGGAGGGGAGTGGGGGGGAGGGAAGGGGGAGGGAGGGAGGAGGGAGGTGTGGAGGGGGGAGGGGAGGGGTATGGAGGAAGTGGGGGACCTTCCCTTTTCCCAGTACCCCTCTTTCCCCGTTGGGCCCGTCCCCGTAGGGTTTCCATTGTAACTGGGAGGCGGGGAGGGAGGGGGGAGGGAGGGAGGAGGGGTGGGGGATGGAGGGGGGGAGGGGAGGGGGGAAGGGGTGGGAGGGGAGGGGGGAAGGGGTGGGAGGGGAAGGGGGAGTTGGAGGGAGGGGGGAGGGAAGGGGGGAAGGGGGGAGGGAGGGGTTGAGGGGGGAAGGGGGACCTCCCCTTTCTTTTTTCGAAACACTTGCCCCGGTGGCCCACGAGCATAGGGGCCCCATGCTGATCTGTGTATGTTAAATGACTTGCAATAAAAAGCACAACTTTAAAAAGCAATCAGTTGCCTTTCGTAACAATGTTGCAACCATTGTGACGTCACAAGCTGCAGACCTTGAAAAAAAAGGTTAAAAATAAAAAGATGTAAATTTGTAAAGAGCAGACACCCAATAGCAGCTGCTTGTCCATTGTGACATCACACGCTGAAGACTAAATCCGCATCGCAGCGCCCCCTAATGAAACTTCAATGGGGGGGGGGCAGCGCTTTAAAACCTCTGTAACTTAAAAAACATACGAACAAATTAAATGAAAATATCGCGGCCGGTCAGCCGGGAGGTTGGTGATCAAGGCGGTGCAAAAACCGTGGCGCCACGGTTTACCGTTTTGCCGGAATCACTGATATATACACAAATCCTGATACAAACCTACAAGATCTGAGTTTTAATAGTATACTAGACCGAGTGGGCCCGTTGGGCCCGTCCTCGTAGGGTTTCCATTGTAACCGGGAGGGGAGGAAAGGGGGAGGGTTGGGGGAGGGAAGGGGGAGGGAGGAGGGGAGGGAGGGGGGAGGGGAGGGGGAGGGAGAGGGGAGGGAGGGGGGTAGGGGGGGATGGGAGGGGGGAGGGGAGGGGGGAGGGAGGAGGGAAGGGGGGGAGGGAGAGGGGAGGGAGGTGGGTAGGGGGAGGGAGGGAGGGGGACCTCCCCTTTTCCCAGTACCCCTCTTTCCCCGTTGGGCCCGTCCTCGTAGGGTTTCCATTGTAACCGGGAGGAGGGGAGGGCGGGAAGGGGGAGGGAGGGAGGAGGGAGGTGTGGAGGGAGGAGGGGAGGGGAGGGAGGGGGGAGGGGGGGAAGGGGAGGGGGGAAGGGGGAAGGGGGAGGGAGAGGGAGAGGGGAGGGAGGGGGGATGGGATGGGGGAAGGGGGGAGGGAGGGGGACCTCCCCTTTTCCCAGTACTCCTCTTTCCCCGTTGGGCCCGTCCTCGTAGGGTTTCAATTGTAACCGGGAGGGGGGGAGGGAGGGTGGAAGGAGGGGGGAGAGGGATGGAAGGGTGGAGGGAGGGGGGAGGGATTGGGGAGGGAGGGATGGAGGGAGGGGGGAGTTAGGGGGGAGGGGGGAGGGAGTTGGGGAGGGAGGGGGAGGAGGGGGGGAGGGAGTGGGGATGGAGGTGGGAAGGAGGGGGGATGAAGGGGTTGAGGGGGGAAGGGGGACCTCCCCTTTTCCCAGTACCCCTCAATATGGGCCCAATGCTGATCTGTGTATGTTAAGTAACTTGCAATAAAAAAAAATACTTTAAAAAGAGATAAGTGCTTTTTAAGTGCTTGTTTTGAAACATTCGCGGTCACATAGTGCTTCTCACTGTAGCACCCATCTCAAGTGTGCCCGTTGGGCCCGTCCTCGTAGGGTTTCCATTGTAACCGGGAGGGGAGTGCGGGGGAGGGAAGGGGGAGGGAGGGAGGAGGGCAGGGGAGGGGGAGGGAGGAGGAGGGGAGAAGGGGGGGAGGGAGAGGGGAGGGAGTGGGGTAGGGGAGGGGGAGGGAGGGGGAGGGGAGGGGAGGGGGGAGGGGGGGGGAGGGAGGGGGGAGGGGGAAGGGGGGAGGGAGGGGTACCTCCACTTTTCCCAGTACCCCTCTTTCCCCGTTGGGCCAGTCCTCGTAAGGTTTCCATTGTAACCGGGAGGAGGGGAGGGAGGGAAGGGGGAGGAGGGAGGAGGGAGGTGTGGAGGGAGGAGGGGAGGGTGAGGGGTGGCGGGAGGGTGGATGGGGGGAGGGAGGGGGATAGGGGGAGGGAGGGGGACCTCCCCTTTTCCCAGTACCCCTCTTTCCCCGTTGGGCCCGTCCCCGTAAGGTTTCCATTGTAACTGGGAGGCGGGGAGGGAGGGGGGAGGGGGATGGAGGGGGGGGAGTGGAGGGGGAAGGGGTGGGAGGGGAGGGGGAAGGGGGAGGGGGGAAGGGGAGAGGGAAGGGGGGAGGGAGGAGGACCTCCCCTTTTCCCAGTACCCCTCTTTCCCCGTTGTGCCCGTCCTTGTAGGGTTTCCATTGTAACCGGGAGGAGGGGAGGGAGGGAGGGAGGGAGGAGGGGAGGGAAGGGGGGAAGGGGAGGGCGGAAAGGGGGGGAGGGGGGGGAGGGGGGGAGGGAGAGAGGGGGAGGGTTGAAAGAGCATCCCTCTCCCCATCAGGACTGCCTCCTCCATCGACTCCTTTAAGTCCAGGCTCAAAACCTATTTCTACTCCCTAGCTTTTGAGGCTAATTGAGGAGGTACTGTGAACTGTTTGGGAGGGGAGGGGAGGGGGGAAGGGGGGAAGGAGGGGGACCTCCCCTTTTCCCAGTTCCCCTCTTTCCCCGTTGGGCCTGTCCTCGTAGGGTTTCCATTGTAACCGGGAGGACGGGAGGGAGGGAAGGGTGAGGGAGGGAGAAGGGAGGTGTGGAGGGAGGAGGGAGGTGTGGAGGGAGATGGGGAAGGAGGGGGGAGGGGAGGGGGTAGGGGGAGGGAGAGGGGAGGGAGAGGGGAGGGAGGGAGGGGGGTAGGGGGAGGGAGGGGGAGGGGAAGGGGGAGGAGGGGGACCTCCCCTTTACCCAGTACCCCTCTTTCCCCGTTGGGCCCGTCCTCGTAGGGTTTCCATTGTAACCGGGAGGAGGGGAGGGAGGGAAGGGGGAGGGAGGGAGGAGGGGGGAGGGAGGGGGGGAGGGGAGGGGGGAAGGGGGGAGTGAGGGGGTAGGGGGAGGGAGGGGGAGGGAGGGGGAGAGGGGAGGGGGGGTAGGGGGGAGGGGGAGGGAGGGGGAAGGGAGGGGGCTCTCCCCTTTTCCCAGTACCCCTCTTTCCCCGTTGGGCCCGTCCTCGTAGGGATTCCATTGTAACCGGGAGGAGGGGAGGGAGGGAAGGGGGAGGGAGGGAGGAGGGAGGAGGGGAGGGAGGGGGGGAAGGGGAGGGCGGAAAGGGGGGGAGGGGGAAAGGGGGGAGGGGGGAGGGAGAGAGGGGGAGGGTGGAAAGAGCATCCCTCTCCCCATCAGAACTGCCCCCTCCATCGACTCCTTTAAGTCCATGCTCAAAACCTATTTCTACTCCCTAGCGTTTGAGGCTCATTGAGGAGGCGCTGTGAACTGTTTGCGTGCTACTGTATGTTTCATTTTTTTCCTTAGTACCTAATCAGATGTACAGCACTTTGGTCAACGTGGGTTGTTTTTAAATGTGCTGTACAAATAAAATGGACTTGACTTGACAGCTCTTCGCAACAATGTAGCACAGGGGCATTGTGACGTCACACGCTGAATACCGCTGGGGTGGGGGGGAAGGGGGGTCAGCTCGAGTCCATCTCACAGGGGCATTGTGACATCACAATCCGCACCGCAGCGCCCCCCTTCTGTCAAAACTTCGATAAATCAGGGGGGGCAGCACTTTTAAACCTCTGTAACTTAAAAAATATGCGTCCGAATTAAATAAAAATATCATTTTCCAGCAGCGAACCGCATGCTGATTAAGGCGGTACAAAAATCGTGGCGCTACGGTTCACCGTTTTGCCGGAATTGCCGTATTCAGCCGACATCAGTGTTATATATATATATATATTCAAGATCTGAGTTTTAGTAGTATATAGACTAGACCAAGTGGACCCGTTGGGCCTAAACCTCTCCTGGATTGGTGGAGCACCCTCTCCTTCCCCTCTCCCCCACTCCATCCCCCTCAATCTCCCCGTATCCTCCATCCTACCCCTCCCTCCCTCCACCCCTCCCTCCCTCACTTCCTCCTCCCTGTCAAGGAGATAGATTTAAACTTTTAAATGTGAATAACTAAAAATATAACACTAATTTCAATAAAACTACCATTTTTACCATTAAAGCGACGACAGTGAGTAAAGTTGGCCTAGAATTGTCGCGCTATCTTGTACCGTTTTGGCTGAAGTTCGATCACAAACAAACAAACAAACGAGAGTTTTAGTATATAGACTAGCACAAGTGGGCCCGTTGGGCCCGTCCTCGCAGGGTTTCCATTGTAACCGGGAGGGGAGTGGGGGGTAGGGAAGGGGGAGGGAGGGAGGAGGGAGGTGTGGAGGGGGAGGGGAGGGGTATGGAGGAAGGGGGGGACCTTCCCTTTTCCCAGTACCCCCTCTTTCCCCGTTGGGCCCGTCCTCGTAGGGTTTCTATTGTAACCGGGAGGGGAGTGGGGGGGAGGGAAGGGGGAGGGAGGGAGGAGGGAGGTGTGGAGGGGGGAGGGGAGGGGTATGGAGGAAGGGGGGGACCTTCCCTTTTCCCAGTATCCCTCTTTCCCCGTGTGGAGGGAGGAGGGGAGAGGGAGGGGAGGGGAGGGGGGAAGGGAGAGGGGTAGGGGGAGGGGAAGGGAGGGGGGAGGGGAGGGGGGAGGGGAGGGGGGCAGGGTGAGGGAGGCGGACCTCCCCTTTTCCCAGTACCCCTCTTTCCCCGTTGGGCCCGACCTCGTAGGGTTTCCATTGTAACCGGGAGGAGGTGAGGGAGGGAAGGGGGAGGGAGGAGGGAGGTGTGGAGGGAGGAGGGGAGGAGGAGGGAGGGGGGGAGGGGAGGGGGGAGAGGAGGGGGGAAGGGGGGGAGGGGGGAGGGAGAGGGGAGGGAGGGGCGTAGGGGGGGAGGGGGAGGGAGGGAGGGGGGAATGGGGAGGGATGGGGACCTCCCCTTTTCCCAGTACCCCTCTTTCCCCGTTGGGCCCGTCCTCGTAGGGTTTCCATTGTAACCGGGAGGGAAGGGGGAGGGAGGTGTGGAGGGAGGAGGGGAGGGGGAGGGAGGGGAGGGGTGGGGAAGGGGAGGGAGAGGGGAGGGAGGGGGTTAGGGGGGAGGGGGAGGGAGGGGGAGGGGAGGGGGGGGAGGGGGAGGGAGAGGGGTAGGGGGGGAGGGGGGAAGGGGGGAGGGAGGGGTACCTCCACTTTTCCCAGTATCCCTCTTTCCCCGTTGGGCCCGTCCTCGTAAGGTTTCCATTGTAACCGGGAGGCGGGGAGGGAGGGGGGAGGGAGGGAGGAGGGGAGGGGGATGGAGGGGGGGAGGGGAGGGGAGGGGGGAAGGGGTAGGAGGGGAGGGGGAAGGGGGGAGTTGGAGGGAGGGGGGAGGGAGGGGGGGAGGGGAGGGGGGAAGGGGGGAGGGAGGGGTTGAGGGGGGAAGGGGGACTTCCCCTTTCTTTTTTCGAAACACTTGCCCCGGTGGCCCACGAGCATAGGGGCCCCATGCTGATCTGTGTATGTTAAATGACTTGCAATAAAAAACACAACTTTAAAAAACAATCAGCTGCCTTTCGCAACAATGTTGAAACCATCTCACACAATCATTGTGACGTCACAAGCTGAAGACCTTGGGAAAAAAAAGGTTAAAAATAAAAAGATGTAAATTTGCAGACACCCAATAGCAGCTGCTTGTCCATTGTGACATCACACGCTGAAGACTAAATCCGCACCGCAGCGCCCTCTATAGAAACTTCAATATGGGGGGGGCAGCGCTTTAAAACCTCTGTAACTTTAAAAACATACGAACAAATTAAATGAAAATATCGCGGCCGGTCAGCCGGGAGGTTGGTGATCAAGGCGGTGCAAAAACCGTGGCGCCACGGTTTACCGTTTTGCCGGAATCACTGATACATACACAAATCCCGATACAAACCTACAAGATCTGAGTTTTAATAGTATATAGATAGACTAGCACAAGTGTGCCCGTTGGGCCCGTCCTCGTAGGGTTTCCATTGTAACCGGGAGGGGAGTCGGGGGGAGGGAAGGGGGAGGGAGGGAGGAAGTGAGGGGGAGGGAGGGGGGGAGGGGGAGGGGGAGGGAGGGGGGAGGGAGGAGGGGAGGGGGGAGGGGAGGGGGAGGGGGAGGTAGGGGGAGGGAGGAGGGGAGGGGAGGGGGGAGGGAGAGAGGATGGAGGGGGGTAGGGAGGGGGGAAAGGGGGAGGGAGGGGTCCTCCCCTTTTCCCAGTACCCCGCTTTCCCGTTGGGACCGTCCTCGTAGGGTTTCCATTGTTACCGGGAGGAGGGGAGGGAGGGAAGGGGGAGGGAGGGAGGGAAGGGGGAGGGAGGGAGGGTGGAGGTGTGGAGGGAGGAGGGGAGGGGGAGGGGGGAAGGGGGGAGGGAGAGGGGAGGGAGGGGGGTAGGGGGGGAGGGAGGGGGAGGGAAGGGGGGAAGGGGGAGGGAGAGGGACCTCCCCTTTTCCCAGTACCCCTCTTTCCCCGTTGGGCCCGTCCTCGTAGGGTTTCCATTGTAACCGGGAGGGGAGTGGGGGGGAGGGAAGGGAGGAGGGAGGTGTGGAGGGGGAGAGGAGGGGGAGGGAGGGGGGAGGGGAGGGGGGAAGGGGGAGAGGGGGGAGGGGAGGGAGGGGGGAGGGGAGGGAGGGGTGAGGGGAGGGAGGGGGAGGGGAGGGAGGGGGAGGGGAGGGAGGGGGAGGGGAGGGAGGGGGGAGGGGAGGGAGGGGGAGGGAGGGGGGAGGGGGAGGGGGAGGGAGGGGGGAGGGAGGAGGGGAGGGGGGAGGGGAGGGGGAGGGGGAGGGAGGGGGGAGGGAAGAGGGGAGGGGAGGGGGGAGGGAGAGAGGATGGAGGGGGGTAGGGAGGGGGGAAAGGGGGAGGGAGGGGTCCTCCCCTTTTCCCAGTACCCGCTTTCCCCGTTGGGACCGTCCTCGTAGGGTTTCCATTGTTACCGGGAGGGGAGGGAGGGAAGGGGGAGGGAGGGAGGGAAGGGGGAGGGAGGGAGGAGGGAGGTGTGGAGGGAGGAGGGGAGGGGGAGGGGGGAAGGGGGGAGGGAGAGGGGAGGGAGGGGGGTAGGGGGGGAGGGAGGGGGGAGGGAAGGGGGGAAGGGGGAGGGAGAGGGACCTCCCCTTTTCCCAGTACCCCTCTTTCCCCGTTGGGCCCGTCCTCGTAGGGTTTCCATTGTAACCGGGAGGGGAGTGGGGGGAGGGAAGGGAGGAGGGAGGTGTGGAGGGGGAGAGGAGGGGGAGGGAGGGGGGAGGGGAGGGGGGAAGGGGGAGAGGGGAGGGGAGGAGGGAGGGGGAGGGGAGGGAGGGGTGAGGGGAGGGAGGGGGAGGGGAGGGAGGGGGGAGGGGAGGGAGGGGGGAGGGGAGGGAGGGGGGAGGGGAGGGAGGGGGGAGGGGAGGGAGGGGGAGGGGAGGGAGGGGGACCTCCCCTTTTCCCAGTACCCCTCTTTCCCCGTTGGGCCCGTCCCCGTAGGGTTTCCATTGTAACTGGGAGGCGGGGAGGGAGGGGGATAGAGGGGGGGAGGAGAGGGGGGAAGGGTTAGGAGGGGAGGGGGGAAGGGGTGGGAGGGGAGGGGGAAGGGGGGAGTTGGAGGGAGGGGGGAGGTAGGGGGGAGGGGAGGGGGGAAGTGAGGGGTTGAGGGGGGAAGGGGGACCTCCCCTTTCTTTTTTGAAACACTTGCCCCGGTGGGAAGGGGGGAGTTGGAGGGAGGGGGGAGGGAGGGGTTGAGGGGGGAAGGGGGACCTCCCCTTTCTTTTTTCGAAACACTTGCCCCGGTGGCCCACGAGCATAGGGGCCCCATGCTGATCCGTGTATGTTAAATGACTTGCAATAAAAAACACAACTTTAAAAAACAATCAGTTTCCTTTCGCTACAATGTAGCACAAGCATTGTGACGTCACAAGCTGAAGACCTTTGAAAAAAAAGGTTAAAAATAAAAAGATGTAAATTTGTAAAGAGCAGACACCCAATAGCAGCTGCTTGTCCATTGTGACATCACACGCTGAAGACTAAATCCGCACCGCAGCGCCCTCTATAGAAACTTCAATATGGGGGGGGCAGCGCTTTAAAACCTCTGTAACTTTAAAAACATACAAAAAAATTAAATGAAAATATCGCGGCCGGCAGCCGGGAGGTTGGTGATCAAGGCGGTGCAAAAACCGTGGCACCACGGTTTACCGTTTTGCCGGAATCACTGATACATACACAAATCCCGATACAAACCTACAAGATCTGAGTTTTAATAGTATACTAGACCAAGTGGGCCCGTTGGGCCCGTCCTCGTAGGGTTTCCATTGTAACCGGGAGGCGGGGAGGGAGGGGGGAGGGGGACCACCTGTTTTCCCAGTACCCCTCTTTACCCGTTGTGGGATGGGAGGGGGGAGGGGAGGGGGGAGGGAGAGGGGAGGGAGGGGGTAGGGGGGAGGGAGGGGGGAGGGAGGGAGGGGAAGGGGGAGGGGGGAAGGGGAGAGGGAAGGGGGGGAGGGAGGAGGACCTCCCCTTTTCCCAGTACCCCTCTTTCCCCGTTGTGCCCGTCCTTGTAGGGTTTCCATTGTAACCGGGAGGAGGGGAGGGAGGGAGGGAGGGAGGAGGGAGGAGGGGAGGGAGGGGGGGGAAGGGGAGGGCGGAAAGGGGGGAGGGGGGGGAGGGGGGAGGGAGAGAGGGGAAGGTTTGAAAGAGCATCCCTCTCCCCATCAGAACTGCCTCCTCCATCGACTCCTTTAAGTCCAGGCTCAAAACCTATTTCTACTCCCTAGCTTTTGAGGCTAATTGAGGAGGTACTGTGAACTGTTTGGGAGGGGAGGGGAGGGGGGAAGGAGGGGGACCTCCCCTTTTCCCAGTTCCCCTCTTTCCCCGTTGGGCCTGTCCTCGTAGGGTTTCCATTGTAACCGGGAGGACGGGAGGGAGGGAAGGGGGAGGGAGGGAGGAGGGAGGTGTGGAGGGAGGAGGGAGGTGTGGAGGGAGATGGGGAAGGAGGGGGGAGGGATGGGGTAGGGGGAGGGAGAGGGGAGGGAGGGAGGGGGGTAGGGGGAGGGAGGGGGAGGGGAGGGGGGAAGGGGGGAGGAGGGGGACCTCCCCTTTACCCAGTACCCCTCTTTCCCCATTGGGCCCGTCCTCGTAGGGTTTCCATTGTAACCGGGAGGAGGGGAGGGAGGGAAGGGGGAGGGAGGGAGGAGGGAGGTGGGGAGGGGGAGGGAGGGGGGGAGGGGAAGGGGGGAGTGAGGGGGTAGGGGGAGGGGGTGGGGAGGGTGGGGGAGAGGGGAGGGGGGTAGGGGGGAGGGGGAGGGAGGGGGGAGGGAGGGGGAAGGGGGGAGGGAGGGGGGAGGGGGGAGGGGGAGGGGGAGGGGGGAGGGAGAGTACCCCACTTTCCCCGTTGGGCCCGTCCTCGTAGGGATTCCATTGTAACCGGGAGGAGGGGAGGGAGGGAAGGGGGAGGGAGGGAGGAGGGAGGGGGGAAGGGGAGGGTGGAAAGGGGGGGAGGGGGGAGGGGGGAGGGAGAGAGGGGGAGGGTGGAAAGAGCATCCCTCTCCCCATCAGAACTGCCCCCTCCATCGACTCCTTTAAGTCCAGGCTCAAAACCTATTTCTACTCCCTAGCGTCTGAGGCTCATTGAGGAGGCGCTGTGAACTGTTTGTGTGCTACTGTATGTTTCATTTTTTTCCTTAGTACCTAATCAGATGTACAGCACTTTGGTCAACGTGGGTTGTTTTTAAATGTGCTGTACAAATAAAATGGACTTGACTTGACAGCTCTTCGCAACAATGTAGCACAGGGGCATTGTGACGTCACACGCTGAATACCGCTGGGGTGGGGGGAAGGGGGGTCAGCTCGAGTCCATCTCACAGGGGCATTGTGACATCACAATCCGCACCGCAGCGCCCCCCTTCTGTCAAAACTTCGATAAATCAGGGGGGGCAGCACTTTTAAACCTCTGTAACTTAAAAAATATGCGTCCGAATTAAATAAAAATATCATTTTCCAGCAGCGAACCGCATGCTGATTAAGGCGGTACAAAAATCGTGGCGCTACGGTTCACCGTTTTGCCGGAATTGCCGTATTCAGCCGACATCAGTGTTATATATATATATATACACAACATCTGAGTTTTAGTAGTATACTAGACCAAGTGGGCCCGTTGGGCCCGTCCTCGTAGGGTTTCCATTGTAACCGGGAGGGGAGGAAAGGGGGAGGGTTGGGGGAGGGAGGAGGGGAGGGAGGGGGGGAGGGGAGGGGGGAGGGAGAGGGGAGGGAGAGGGGAGGGAGGGGGGTAGGGGGGAGGGAGGGGGGATGGGAGGGGGGAGGGGAGGGGGGAAGGGAGGAGGGAAGGGGGGGAGGGAGAGGGGAGGGAGGTGGGTAGGGGGGGGAGGGAGGGGGACCTCCCCTTTTCCCAGTACCCCTCTTTCCCCGTTGGGCCCGTCCTCGTAGGGTTTCCATTGTAACCGGGAGGAGGGGAGGGAGGGAAGGGGGAGGGAGGGAGGAGGGAGGTGTGGAGGGAGGAGGGGAGGGGGAGGGAGGGGGGGAGGGGAGGGGGGAAGGGGGGAGGGGGGAGTGAGGGGGTAGGGGTGAGGGGGAGGGAGGGGGGAGGGAAGGGGGAGGGAGGGGAGAGGGGAGGGGGGGTAGGGGGGAGGGGGAGGGAGGGGGAGGGAGGGGAGAGGAGAGGGGGGAGAGGAGAGGGGGGGAGGGGAGAGGGGGGAGAGGAGAGGGGAGAGGAGAGAGGGGAGGAGGAGAGGGGGGAGAGGAGAGGGGGGAGAGGAGAGGGGGGAGAGGAGAGGGGAGAGGAGAGGGGAGAGGGGGGAGAGGAGAGGGGGAGAGGAGAGGAGAGGGGGGAGAGGAGAGGAGAGGGGGGAGAGAGGAGAGGAGAGTGGGGGAGAGAGGTGAGGGGCCTATTTTACTTTAAAATAAACAGCATCCTTTGTTGAAAAAGAAATTAAACTTATTTATAGAGCAGCAGCTTATGTTTTTGTTATAAATGAAATTAAACTTATGTGAAATAAATGTTCTTTTGTTAAAAAAGAAAGTAAACTTATGTATGAAATCTCTGTCTTTTATCTTTTTTTAAAAATAAAATTAAATGCAATGGAAATCTCGTACCGTTTAAAATAAATGTAATTTTTCTGTTGGAAATGATAAGAAACTTATCTATAAATATTCTTTCTGTATTTGGATTAAACTGCCCTCCTGAGCGATGCTGGAGCCTGTCCTCAACCAGCAGCAGCGCGGTGGACTGTTGGTTATGGCAGTTGGTGTCAGTTCAAATCAACTGCTCCACCCACATCAAGTGTGAGGTTGGAGCCAATCACTGCACCCCACGTAGAGACCCAGCCAATCGGGCGCTAACAGGGAGGGTGGAGCCAATCACTGCACCCCACGTACAGACCCAGCCAATCGGGTGCTAACAGGGATGGTAGAGCCAATCACTGTACCCCACGTAAAGACCCAACCAATCGGGCGCTAACAGGGAGGATGAAACCCAATGACAAAAACCGCGTTTTTACTTTAAAATAAACAGCGTTCTTTGTTGAAAAGGAAATAAACTTATCTATAGAGCAGCAGCTTTTTTAAAATAAATAAAATCAAACTTAATGAAAATCACATTCCTCATTTTAAATAAATGTCTTTGTTATAAATGAAATCAAACAGCGGGAGAGGCGACGGCGACTACACTTCCGCTTCGGGGAGAGGAGGAGGGGGAGAGGAGGGGGGGGGAGAGGAGGGGGGGAGAGGAGGGGGGGAGGGGGGGAGGGGGGGAGGGGGGGAGGGGTGGGAGGGGAGGAGGGGTGGGAGGGGGGGAGGGGGGAAGGGGGGAGGAGGGAGGGAGGGAGGGGGGAGGAGGGAGGAGAGGAGGGGGGAGAGGAGAGGGGGGAGAGGAGAGGGGGGGAGGGGAGAGGAGAGGGGAGAGGAAAGAGTGGAGGGGGAGAGGAGAGGGGGGAGAGGAGAGGGGAGAGGGGGGAGAGGAGAGGGGGGAGAGGAGAGGGGGGAGAGGAGAGGGGGAGAGGAGAGGAGAGGGGGGGAGAGAGGAGAGGAGAGGGGGGAGAGAGGAGAGGTGTCTATTTTACTTTAAAATAAACAGCATTCTTTGTTGAAAAAGAAATTAATCTTATCTATAGAGCAGAAGCGGGAGAGGCGACGGCGACTACACTTCCGCTTCGGGGAGAGGAGGAGGGGAAGAGGAGAGGGGGGGAGGGGGGGAGGGGTGGGAGGGGGGAAGGGGGGAGGAGGGAGGGGGGGAGGAGGGAGGGGGGAGGAGGGAGGGGGAGAGGAGGAGGGGGGAGAGGAGGAGGGGGGAGAGGAGGAGGGGGGGAGGAGGGGGGAGAGGAGGGGGGAGAGGAGGGGGGAGAGGAGAGGGGGGAGAGGAGAGGGGGGAGGGGAGAGGAGAGGGGAGAGGAAAGAGTGGAGGGGGAGAGGAGAGGGGGGAGAGGAGAGGGGAGAGGGGGGAGAGGAGAGGGGGGAGAGGAGAGGGGGGAGAGGAGAGGAGAGGGGGGGGAGAGAGGAGAGGAGAGGGGGGGAGAGAGGAGAGGTGTCTATTTTACTTTAAAATAAACAGCATTCTTTGTTGAAAAAGAAATTAATCTTATCTATAGAGCAGAAGCGGGAGAGGCGACGGCGACTACACTTCCCGGCGGTCAGCGCTGCGGGGAAGGGAGGGAGGGAGGGATGAGGTAGGGAGGAGAGGAGAGTGGGGAGGGAGGGAGGGGGGAGAGGGGAGGAGAGGGGGAGGGAGGGTGTAAGGGAGGGGGGAAGGGGGGGGAAGGGAGGGGAAAGGGAGGGGGGAAGGGAGGGGGAGGGGGGAGGGAAGGGGGAGAGGAGAGGGGGGGAGAGGAGAGGGGGGGAGAGGAGAGGGGGGAGAGGAGAGGGGGGGAGAGGAGAGGGGGGAGAGGAGAGGGGAGAGGAGAGGGGGGGAGAGGAGGGGGGGAGAGGATGGGTGGAGAGGAGGGGGGGAGGAAGGGGGCAGAGGTGGGGAGAAGGGGAGGGAGAGGGGAGTGGAGGGGGGAGGGGAGGGGGGAGGGGGTGGGAGGGAGGGGGGAAGGGGGAGGGGGACCTCCCCTTTTCCCAGTACCCCTCTTTCCCCGTTGGGCCCGTCCTCGTAGGGTTTCCATTGTAACCGGGAGGAGGGGAGGGAGGGAAGGGGGAGGGAGGGAGGAGGGAGGTGTGGAGGGAGGAGGGGAGGGGGAGGGAGGGGGGAGGGGAGGGGGGAAGGGGGGGAGGGGGGAGTGAGGGGGTAGGGGGGAGGGGGGAGGGAGGGGGAGAGGGGAGGGGGGGTAGGGGGGGAGGGGGAGGGAGGGGGAGGGAGGGGGAGGGAGGGGGGATGGGAGGGGGAAGGGGGGAGGGAGGGGGCTCTCCCCTTTTCCCAGTACCACTCTTTCCCCGTTGGGCCCGTCCTCGTAGGGTTTCCATTGTAACCGGGAGGAGGGGAGGGAGGGAAGGGGGAGGGAGGGAGGAGGGAGGAGGGGAGGGGGAGGGAGGGGGGGAGGGGAGGGGGGAAGGGGGGGAGGGGGGAGTGAGGGGGTAGGGGTGAGGGGGAGGGAGGGGGGAGGGAGGGGGGAGGGAGGGGGGAGGGAGGGGGAGAGGGGAGGGGGGTAGGGGGGGGAGGGGGAGGGAGGGGGAAGGGGGGAGGGGGGAGGGAGAGGGGAAGGGGGGGAGGGGGAGGGAGGGGGGAGGTAGGGGAGGGGGAGGGGGGAAGGGGGAGGGAGGGGCAGGGAGGGGGAGGGAGGGGGAGGGAGGGGGGATGGGAGGGGGAAGGGGGGAGGGAGGGGGCTCTCCCCTTTTCCCAGTACCACTCTTTCCCCGTTGGGCCCGTCCTCGTAGGGTTTCCATTGTAACCGGGAGGAGGGGAGGGAGGGAAGGGGGAGGGAGGGAGGAGGGAGGTGTGGAGGGAGGAGGGGAGGGGGAGGGAGGGGGGGAGGGGAGGGGGGAAGGGGGGAGTGAGGGGGTAGGGGGAGGGAGGGGGGAGGGAGGGGGAGAGGGGAGGGGGGGTAGGGGGGAGGGGGAGGGAGGGGGGAGGGAGGGGGAAGGGGGGAGGGAGGGGGCTCTCCCCTTTTCCCAGTACCCCACTTTCCCCGTTGGGCCCGTCCTCGTAGGGATTCCATTGTAACCGGGAGGAGGGGAGGGAGGGAAGGGGGAGGGAGGGAGGAGGGAGGAGGGGAGGGAGGGGGGGAAGGGGAGGGCGGAAAGGGGGGGAGGGGGGAGGGGGGAGGGGGGAGGGAGAGAGGGGGAGGGTGGAAAGAGCATCCCTCTCCCCATCAGAACTGCCCCCTCCATCGACTCCTTTAAGTCCAGGCTCAAAACCTATTTCTACTCCCTAGCGTCTGAGGCTCATTGAGGAGGCGCTGTGAACTGTTTGTGTGCCACTGTATGTTTCATTTTTTCCCTTAGTACCTAATCAGATGTACAGCACTTTGGTCAACGTGGGTTGTTTTTAAATGTGCTGTACAAATAAAATGGACTTGACTTGACAGCTCTTCGCAACAATGTAGCACAGGGGCATTGTGACGTCACACGCTGAATACCGCTGGAGGGGGAAGGGGGGTCAGCTCGAGTTCATCTCACAGGGGCATTGTGACATCACAATCCGCACCGCAGCGCCCCCCTTCTGTCAAAACTTCGATAAATCAGGGGGGGCAGCACTTTTAAACCTCTGTAACTTAAACAATATGCGTCCGAATTAAATAAAAATATCATTTTCCAGCAGCGAACCGCATGCTGATTAAGGCGGTACAAAAATCGTGGCGCTGCGGTTCACCGTTTTGCCGGAATTGCCTTCAGCCGACATCAGTGGAATATATATACAAAAACGGTACAAGATCTGAGTTTTAGTAGTATACTAGACCAAGTGGGCCCGTTGGGCCCGTCCTCGTAGGGTTTCCATTGTAACCGGGAGGCGGGGAGGGAGGGGGGAGGGGGACCACCTGTTTTCCCAGTACCCCTCTTTACCCGTTGTGGGATGGGAGGGGGGAGGGGAGGGGGGAGGGAGAGGGGAGGGAGGGGGTAGGGGGGAGGGAGGGGGGAGGGAGGGAGGGGAGGGGGGAAGGGGGAGGGGGGAAGGGGAGAGGGAAGGGGGGGAGGGAGGAGGACCTCCCCTTTTCCCAGTACCCCTCTTTCCCCGTTGTGCCCGTCCTTGTAGGGTTTCCATTGTAACCGGGAGGAGGGGAGGGAGGGAGGGAGGGAGGAGGGAGGTGGGGAGGGAGGGGGGGAAGGGGAGGGCGGAAAGGGGGGAGGGGGGGGAGGGGGGAGGGAGAGAGGGGAAGGTTTGAAAGAGCATCCCTCTCCCCATCAGAACTGCCTCCTCCATCGACTCCTTTAAGTCCAGGCTCAAAACCTATTTCTACTCCCTAGCTTTTGAGGCTAATTGAGGAGGTACTGTGAACTGTTTGGGAGGGGAGGGGAGGGGGGAAGGGGGGAAGGAGGGGGACCTCCCCTTTTCCCAGTTCCCCTCTTTCCCCGTTGGGCCTGTCCTCGTAGGGTTTCCATTGTAACCGGGAGGACGGGAGGGAGGGAAGGGGGAGGGAGGGAGGAGGGAGGTGTGGAGGGAGGAGGGAGGTGTGGAGGGAGATGGGGAAGGAGGGGGGAGGGGATGGGGTAGGGGGAGGGAGAGGGGAGGGAGGGAGGGGGGTAGGGGGAGGGAGGGGGAGGGGAGGGGGGAAGGGGGGAGGAGGGGGACCTCCCCTTTACCCAGTACCCCTCTTTCCCCATTGGGCCCGTCCTCGTAGGGTTTCCATTGTAACCGGGAGGAGGGGAGGGAGGGAAGGGGGAGGGAGGGAGGAGGGAGGTGGGGAGGGGGAGGGAGGGGGGGAGGGGAGGGGGAAGGGGGGAGTGAGGGGGTAGGGGGAGGGAGGGGGAGGGAGGGGGAGAGGGGAGGGGGGTAGGGGGGAGGGGGAGGGAGGGGGAGGGAGGGGGAAGGGGGGAGGGAGGGGGCTCTCCCCTTTTCCCAGTACCCCACTTTCCCCGTTGGGCCCGTCCTCGTAGGGATTCCATTGTAACCGGGAGGAGGGGAGGGAGGGAAGGGGGAGGGAGGGAGGAGGGAGGAGGGGAAGGGGAGGGCGGAAAGGGGGGGAGGGGGGAAAGGGGGGAGGGGGGAGGGGGGAGGGAGAGAGGGGGAGGGTGGAAAGAGCATCCCTCTCCCCATCAGAACTGCCCCCTCCATCGACTCCTTTAAGTCCAGGCTCAAAACCTATTTCTACTCCCTAGCGTTTGAGGCTCATTGAGGAGGCGCTGTGAACTGTTTGCATGCCACTGTATGTTTCATTTTTTTCCTTAGTACCTAATCAGATGTACAGCACTTTGGTCAACGTGGGTTGTTTTTAAATGTGCTATACAAATAAAATCGACTTGACTTGACAGCTCTTCGCAACAATGTAGCACAGGGGCATTGTGACGTCACACGCTGAATACCGCTGGGGGGAAGGGGGGTCAGCTCGAGTTCATCTCACAGGGGCATTGTGACATCACAATCCGCACCGCAGCGCCCCCCTTCTGTCAAAACTTCGATAAATCAGGGGGGGCAGCACTTTTAAACCTCTGTAACTTAAAAAATATGCGTCCGAATTAAATAAAAATATCATTTTCCAGCAGCGAACCGCATGCTGATTAAGGCGGTACAAAAATCGTGGCGCTACGGTTCACCGTTTTGCCGGAATTGCCGTATTCAGCCGACATCAGTGGAATATATATATATAGATACAACATCTGAGTTTTAATAGTATATAGATAGATAGACTAGCACAAGTGTGCCCGTTGGGCCCGTCCTCGTAGGGTTTCCATTGTAACCGGGAGGGGAGTGGTGTGGAGGGAAGGGGGAGGGAGGGAGGAAGGGAGGGGGAGAGAGGGGGGGAGGGGGAGGGAGAGGGAGGGGGAGGGAGGAGGGGAGGGGGAGGGAGGAGGGGAGGGGGGAGGGAGAGAGGATGGAGAGGGTAGGGAGGGGGGAAAGGGGGAGGGAGGGGGACCTCCCCTTTTCCCAGTACCCCGCTTTCCCCGTTGGGCCCGTCCTCGTAGGGTTTCCATTGTTACCGGGAGGAGGGGAGGGAGGGAAGGGGGAGGGAGGGAGGAGGGAGGTGTGGAGGGGGAGGGGAGGGTTGGAGAGGGGAAGGGGGGGAGGGAGAGGGGAGGGAGGGGGGGAGGGAGGGGGAGGGGAGGGGAGAACGGGGGACCTCCCCTTTTCCCAGTACCCCTCTTTCCCCATTGGGCCCGTCCTCGTAGGGTTTCCATTGTAACCGGGAGGGGAGTGGGGGGGAGGGAAGGGAGGAGGGAGGGGAGGGGGAGGGAGTGGGGGAGGGGGGGAGGGGGAGGGAGAGTGGAGGGAGGGGGAGGGAGGGGGGAAGGAGGGGTGGGAGGGGGACCACCCGTTTTCCCAGTACCCCTCTTTCCCCGTTGGGCCCGTCCTCGTAGGGTTTCCATTGTAACCGGGAGGCGGGGAGGGAGGGAGGAGGGAGGTGTGGAGGGATGAGGGGAGGGAAGGGGGGAGGGGGGGGGGGAAGGGAAGGGGAGGGGGAAGAGGGGGAGGTGGAGGGAGAGGGGAGGGAGGGGGAAGGGAGGAGGGAGGGGGACCTCCCCTTTTCCCAGTACCCCTCTTTCCCCGTTGGGCCCGTCCTCGTAGGGTTTCCATTGTAACCGGGAGGTGGGGAGGGAGGGGGGAGGGATGGAGGAGGGGAGGGGGATGGAGGGGGGGAGGGGGGAAGGGGGGGAGGGGGGAAGGGGGGGAGGTGGAGGGAGGGGGGACGGAGGGGGAAGGGGGAGGGAGGGGGACCTCTCCTTTTCCCAGTACCCCTCTTTCCCCGTTGGGCCCGTCCCCGAGGGGTGAGGGAGGTGGGGAGGGATGGGGAGGAGGGGGGGAGGGAGTGGGGATGGAGGTGGGAAGGAGTGGGGAGGAAGGGGTTGAGGGGGGAAGGGGGACCTCCTCTTTCTTTTTTCGTAACACTTGCCCCGGTGGCCCACGAGCATAGGGGCCCCATGCTGATCTGTGTATGTTAAGTGACTTGCAATTAAAAACACAACTTTAAAAAACAACCATTTGCTTTTCGCAACAATGTAGCACAAGCATTGTGACGTCACAAGCTGAAGACCTTTGAAAAAAAAGGTTAAAAATTAAAAAATGTAAATTTGTAAAGAGCAGACACCCAATAGCAGCTGCTTGGCACAGGGGCATCGTGACATCACAATGAAGATTAATCCGCACCGCAGCGCCCCCCTTCTGTCAAAACTTCGATAAATCAGGGGGGGCAGCGCTTTAAAACCTCTGTAACTTAAAAAATATATGACCAAATTAAATGAAAATATCGCGGCCGGTCAGACGGGAGGTTGGTGATCAAGGCGGTGCAAAAACCGTGACGCGACGGTTTACAGTTTTGCCGCAATCAGTGATACATACACAAACCCAGGATACAAACATATTTATAAACAAGAAGTGAGTTTTAATAGTATACTAGACCGAGTGGGCCCGTTGGGCCCGTCCTCGTAGGGTTTCCATTGTAACCGGGAGGGGAGGAAAGGGGGAGGGTTGGGGGAGGGAAGGGGGAGGGAGGAGGGGAGGGAGGGGGGGAGGGGAGGGGGGGAGGGGGGAGGGAGAGGGGAGGGAGGAGGGGAGGGGAGGGAGGGGGGAGGGGAGGGAGGGGGGTAGGGGGAGGGAGGGGGAGGGAGAGGGGATGGGGGAGGGGAGGGGGAAGGGGGGAGGGAGGGGGACCTCCCCTTTTCCCAGTACTCCTCTTTCCCCGTTGGGCCCGTCCTCGTAGGGTTTCCATTGTAACCGGGAGGGGGGGAGGGAGGGAGGAGGGAGGTGTGGAGGGAGGTGTGGAGGGAGGAGGGGAGGGGGAGGGAAGGGGGGAGGGGAGGGGGAGGGGGGAAGAGGGGTAGGGGGGAGGGGAGGGAGGAGGGGAGGGAGGGGAACTCCCCTTTTCCCAGTACCCCTCTTTCCCCGTTGGGCCCGTCCCCGTAGGGTTTCCATTGTAACCGGGAGGGGGGGAGGGAGGGTGGAAGGAGGGGGAGAGGGGTGGAAGGGTGGAGGGAGGGGGGGAGGGAGTGGGGGAGGGTCGGATGGAGGGAAGGAGGGAGGGGTGAGTTAGGGGCTGAGTGGTGATGGAGGTTGGGATTGAGGGGGGAGAGAGTGGGGATGGAGGTGGGAAGGAGGGGGGAGGAAGAGGTTGAGGGGGAAGTGGGACCTCCCCTTTTCCCAGTACCCCTCTTTCTCCCACCACCAAGCCCCCACCGCAACGACCCCTGTTGTCCCCCTCCCCAGTCCCCATTCTCAGACCCCCCCCCATTCTCTTGGAATAAAAAAAAAACTTTTTAAAAAAAAGTGCTTTTTAATTGCTTGTTTTGAAACATTCGCGGTTAAGTGCTTTTTTAAAAAACATTCGCGGTTAAGTGCTGGTTTTGAAACATTCGCGGCTACTTAGTGCTTCTGTCAGTTGCTTTTCGAGGGAGGGAGTAGGGAGGTGTGGAGGGGGGAGGGGAGGGGGAGGGAGGGGGGAGGGGAGGGGGGAAGGGGGGGAGGGAGAGGGGAGGGAAGGGGGTAGGGGGGAGGGGGAGGGAGGGGGGAGGGGGGAAGGGGAGGGAGGGGGGAAGGGGAGGGGGAGGGAGGGGGGGAGGGTGAAGGGAGGGAGGGGGGAGTGAGGGGGGAGGGAGGGGAACCTCCCATTTTCCCAGTACCCCTCTTTCCCCATTGGGCCCGACCTCGTAGGGTTTCCATTGTAACCGGGAGGAGGGGAGGGAGGGTGGAAGGAGGGGGGAGGGGGAGAGGGATGGAATGGTGGAGGGAGGGGGGAGGGAGTGGGGGAGGGTGGGATGGAGGGAAGGAGGGAGGGGGGGAGTTAGGGGCTGAGTGGTGAAGGAGGTTGGGATTGAGGGGGGAGGGAGGGGGGAGGGAGTGGGGATGGAGGTGAGAAGGAGGGGGGAGGAAGGGGTTGAGGGGGGAAGTGGGACCTCCCCTTTTCCCAGTACCCCTCTTTCCCCCACCACCAAGCCCCCTCCGCAACGACCCCTGTTGTCCCCCTCCCCAGTCCCCATTCTCAGACCCCCCCCCCATTCTCTCTCTCCCCCAGACACACTCTCAGTGCTTTTTTCGAAACACTTGCCCCGGTGGCCCACGAGCATAGGGGCCCAATGCTGATCTGTGTATGATAAGTGACTTGCAATAAAAAAAAATACTTTAAAAAAAGATAAGTGCTTTTTAAGTGCTTGTTTTGAAACATTCACGGTCACATAGTGCTTCTCACTGCGATCTGTTAGTGGTGCTTTTCGAAACAATGTAGCACCCATCTCAAACAAGCATTGGGAGGATGGGAGGGAGGGAAGGGGAGGGAGGGAGGAGAGAGGTGTGGAGGGAGGGGGGAAGGGGAGGGGGAACGGGGGGGAGGGAGAGGGGAGGGAGGGGGGATGGGATGGGGGAAGGGGGGAGGGAGGGGGACCTCCCCTTTTCCCAGTACCCCTCTTTCCCCGTTGGGCCCGTCCTCGTAGGGTTTCCATTGTAACCGGGAGGAGGGGAGGGAGGGAGGAGGAGGTGTGGAGGGAGGAGGGGAGGGGGGGAGGGGAGGGGGAGGGAGAGGGTTAGGGGGGAGGGGGAGGGGGGAGGGGAGGGGGGAAGGGGAGGGAGGGGGACCTCCCCTTTTCCCAGTACCCCTCTTTCCCCGTTGGGCCCGTCCCCGTAGGGTTTCCTTTGTAACCAGAAGGGGGGGAGGGAGGGTGGAAGGAGGGGGGAGGGGGAGAGGGATGGAAGGGTGGAGGGAGGGGGGGAGGATGGAGGGAAGGAGGGAGGGGGGGGAGTTAGGGGAGGAGGGGTGAGGGAGGTGGGGAGGGAGTTGGGGAGGAGGGGGGGAGGGAGTGGGGATGGAGGTGGGAAGGAGTGGGGAGGAAGGGGTGAGGGGGGAAGGGGGGGAGGGAGGGAATAGGGGCCCCATGCTGATCTGTGTATGTTAAGTGACTTGCACAACTTTAAAAAACTGGCAGTTGCTTTTCGCAACAATGTTGCAACAATCTCACACAAGCATTGTGACGTCACAAGCTGAAGATGTAAATTTAAAACCGAGCTGATCTCTCATTGGTGCACGGGTGCCATTGTGACATCACGCACTGAAGCCCCTTCAAGAAAAGGGTTAGAAATGAAAATTTATACTTTAATATCTCTCTAGCTTTAAAAAGGTAGCTTCAATTTGAACGAAAGTACTTACAATAGTTGCCCATGTTAATGGTGAATACGGCGGTACAAAAATCGTAGCGCTTTGGTGTACCGTCTGGGAGGAGTAGGGTTTGGACCCTTCAAGAAAAGTGTTAGAAATGAAAATTTAAACTTTAATATCTCTCTAGCTTTAAAAAGGTAGCTTCAATTTGAACGAAAGTACTTACAAGAGTTGCCCATGTCAATGGTGAATACGGCGGTACAAAAATCGTAGCGCTTTGGTGTACCGTCTGGGAGGAGCAGGGTTTGTAAGTTATGGACAGAAATCTTCGGAATCTTCCGTATATACATACGGAATCTTCCGTATATACATACGGAATGTTGGACCGCAGAGTTTTAGTATTATATACTAGACCGAGTGGGCCCGTTGGGCCCGTCCTCGTAGGGTTTCCATTGTAACCGGGAGGATGGGAGGGAGGGAAGTGGGAGGGAGGGGGGGAGGGGAGGGTGGAGTGGAGGGGGGAGGGGAGGGGGAAGGAGGGGAGGGGGATGGGGAGGGAGAGGGGAGGGAGGGGGGTGGGGGGAGGGTCTATTTTACTTTAAAATAAACAGCGTTCTTTGTTGAAAAGGAAATAAACTTATCTATAGAGCATCAGCTTTTTTAAAATAAATAAAATCAAACTTAATGAAAATCACATTCCTCATTTTAAATAAATGTCTTTGTTATAAATGAAATCAAACAGCGGGAGAGGCGACGGCGACTACACCTCCCGGCGGTCAGCGCTGCTGGGACGGGAGGGAGGGAGGGATGAGGGAGGGAGGAGAGTGGGGAGGGAGGGGTACCTCCCCTTTTCCCAGTACTCTTCTTTCCCAAACCACCAAGCCCCCTGTTGTCCCCCTCCCCAGTCCCCATTCTCAGACCCCCCCATTCTCTCTCCCCCAGATACACTCTTACTCTCCCCCCCCCTTTCCCCAGCACACCCCTTTCCCCGTTGGGCCCGTCCTCGTAGGGTTTCCATTGTAACCGTGAGGCAGGGAGGGAGGGGGGAGGGAGGGAAGAGGGAGGTGTGGAGGGAGGAGGGGAGGGGGAGGGAGGGGGAGGGGGGAAGGGGGGGAGGGGGAGGGAGAGGGGGAGGGGTGGGGGGAAGGGGTGAGGGTGGAAGGGGGAGGGAGGGGGACCTCCCCTTTTCCCAGTACCCCTCTTTCCCCGTTGTGCCCGTCCTCGTAAGGTTTCCATTGTAACCGGGAGGGGAGTGGGGGGGAGGGAAGGGAGGAGGGAGGTGTGGAGGGGGGAGGGGAGGGGGAGGGGGGAAGGGGCAAGGGGGAGGGAGAGGGGAGGGAGGGGGTAGGGAGGGGGGAAGGGGGGAGGGAGGGGGACCACCCGTTTTCCCAGTACCCCTCTTTCCCCGTTGGGCCCGTCGTCGTAGGGTTTCCATTGTAACCGGGAGGAGGGGAGGTAGGGAAGGGGGAGGGAGGGAGGAGGGAGGTGTGTAGGGAGGAGGGGAGGGGGAGGGAGGAGGGGAGGGGGAGGGAGGGGGAAGGGGGAGGAGGGAGAGGGGAGGGAGGGGGGTAGGGGGGAGGGAGGAGGGAGGTGTGGAGGGAGGAGGGGAGGGGGAGGGAGGGGGGAGGGGGGAGGGAGAGGGGGAGGGGTGGGAGGGAGCGTGTAAGGGGGAGGGAGGGGGACCTCCCCTTTTCCCAGTACCCCTCTTTCCCCGTTGGGCCCGTCCTCGTAGGGTTTCCATTGTAACCGGGAGGAGGGGAGGGAGGGAGGAGGGAGGTGTGGAGGGAGGAGGGGAGGGGGGAAGGGGGAGGGAGAGGGTTAGGGGGGAGGGGGAGGGGGGAGGGGAGGGGAGGGAGGGGGACCTCCCCTTTTCCCAGTACCCCTCTTTCCCCGTTGGGCCCGTCCCCGTAGGGTTTCCTTTGTAACCAGAAGGGGGGGAGGGAGGGTGGAAGGAGGGGGTAGGGGGAGAGGGATGGAAGGGTGGAGGGAGGGGGGGAGGATGGAGGGAAGGAGGGAGGGGGGGGGAGTTAGGGGAGGAGGGGTGAGGGAGGTGGGGAGGGAGTTGGGGAGGAGGGGGGGAGGGAGTGGGGATGGAGGTGGGAAGGAGTGGGGAGGAAGGGGTGAGGGGGGAAGGGGGGGAGGGAGGGAATAGGGGCCCCATGCTGATCTGTGTATGTTAAGTGACTTGCACAACTTTAAAAAACTGGCAGTTGCTTTTCGCAACAATGTTGCAACAATCTCACACAAGCATTGTGACGTCACAAGCTGAAGATGTAAATTTAAAACCGAGCTGATCTCTCATTGGTGCACGGGTGCCATTGTGACATCACGCACTGAAGCCCCTTCAAGAAAAGGGTTAGAAATGAAAATTTATACTTTAATATCTCTCTAGCTTTAAAAAGGTAGCTTCAATTTGAACGAAAGTACTTACAATAGTTGCCCATGTTAATGGTGAATACGGCGGTACAAAAATCGTAGCGCTTTGGTGTACCGTCTGGGAGGAGTAGGGTTTGGACCCTTCAAGAAAAGTGTTAGAGCCCGTCCCCACACCCCCCATTCTCACTCCCCCAGCCCCACTCTTACTCTCCAAGTGTGCCCGTTGGGCCCGGAAAAGAGGGCCCGTTGGGCCCGTCCCCACACCCCCCATTCTCTCCTCCCCCAGCCCCACTCTTACTCTCCAAGTGTGCCCGTTGGGCCCGTCCTCCTGATCTGTGTATGTCAAGTGACCACTATAGCCTTCATTCTTTTTTTTTTTTCCCTAATCAGATGTTTGTTTGTTTTTTCCTAATCAGATGTGCAGTACTTTGGTCAACGTGGGTTGTTTTTAAATGTGCTATACAAATAAAACTGACTTGACTTGACTTGACTTGCAATAACAAAAAAGACTTCTTGGAAGCTTTTCGAAACAATGTAGCCGTCACAAGCTGAAAACTAAATCCTTGCTGAAAACTAAATCCTTTTCTGGAAACTTTTGGAAACAAATGTAGCCCCTTGAAGAAAAGGGTTAGAAATGAAAAATTTAAACTTTAATATCTCTCTAGCTTTAAAAAGGTAGCTTCAATTTGAACGAAAGTACTTACAATAGTTGCCCAGGTTAATGGTGAATACGGCGGTACAAAAATCGTAGCGCTTTGGTGTACCGTCTAGGAGGAGTAGGGTTTGTAAGTAATCTTCCGTACATACACATATACATACATACATACGGAATGTTGGACCGCAGAGTTTTAGTATTATACTAGACCGAGTGGGCCCGTTGGGCCCGTCCTCGTAGGGTTTCCATTGGAGGGAGGGTGGAAGGAGGGGGAGAGGGGTGGAAGGGTGGAGGGAGGGGGGGAGGGAGTGGGGGAGGGTCGGATGGAGGGAAGGAGGGAGGGGTGAGTTAGGGGCTGAGTGGTGATGGAGGTTGGGATTGAGGGGGGAGAGAGTGGGGATGGAGGTGGGAAGGAGGGGGAAGGAAGAGGTTGAGGGGGAAGTGGGACCTCCCCTTTTCCCAGTCCCCATTCTCAGACCCCCCCCATCTCTTGGAATAAAAAAAAATACTTTAAAAAAAAAAGTGCTTTTTAATTGCTTGTTTTGAAACATTCGCGGTTAAGTGCTTTTTTAAAAAACATTCGCGGTTAAGTGCTGGTTTTGAAACATTCGCGGCTACTTAGTGCTTCTGTCAGTTGCTTTTCGAGGGAGGGAGTAGGGAGGTGTGGAGGGGGGAGGGGAGGGGGAGGGAGGGGGGAGGGGAGGGGGAAGGGGGGGAGGGAGAGGGGAGGGAAGGGGGTAGGGGGGAGGGGGAGGGAGGGGGGAGGGGGGAAGGGGAGGGAGGGGGGAAGGGGAGGGGGAGGGAGGGGGGGAGGGAGAAGGGAGGGAGGGGGGAGTGAGGGGGGAGGGAGGGGAACCTCCCATTTTCCCAGTACCCCTCTTTCCCCATTGGGCCCGTCCTCGTAGGGTTTCCATTGTAACCGGGAGGAGGGGAGGGAGGGTGGAAGGAGGGGGGAGGGGGAGAGGGATGGAATGGTGGAGGGAGGGGGAGGGAGTGGGGGAGGGTGGGATGGAGGGAAGGAGGGAGGGGGGGAGTTAGGGGCTGAGTGGTGAAGGAGGTTGGGATTGAGGGGGGAGGGAGGGGGGAGGGAGTGGGGATGGAGGTGGGAAGGAGGGGGGAGGAAGGGGTTGAGGGGGGAAGTGGGACCTCCCCTTTTCCCAGTACCCCTCTTTCCCCCACCACCAAGCCCCCTCCGAAACGACCCCTGTTGTCCCCCTCCCCAGTCCCCATTCTCAGACCCCCCCCCCCATTCTCTCTCTCCCCCAGACACACTCTCAGTGCTTTTTTCGAAACACTTGCCCCGGTGGCCCACGAGCATAGGGGCCCAATGCTGATCTGTGTATGTTAAGTGACTTGCAATAAAAAAAAATACTTTAAAAAAAGATAAGTGCTTTTTAAGTGCTTGTTTTGAAACATTCACGGTCACATAGTGCTTCTCACTGCGATCTGTTAGTGGTGCTTTTCGAAACAATGTAGCACCCATCTCAAACAAGCATTGGGAGGATGGGAGGGAGGGAAGGGGAGGGAGGGAGGAGAGAGGTGTGGAGGGAGGGGGGAAGGGGAGGGGGAACGGGGGGGAGGGAGAGGGGAGGGAGGGGGGATGGGATGGGGGAAGGGGGGAGGGAAGGGGGGAGGGAGGGGGACCTCCCCTTTTCCCAGTACCCCTCTTTCCCCGTTGGGCCCGTCCTCGTAGGGTTTCCATTGTAACCGGGAGGAGGGGAGGGAGGGAGGAGGAGGTGTGGAGGGAGGAGGGGAGGGGGGGAGGGGAGGGGGAGGGAGAGGGTTAGGGGGGAGGGGGAGGGGGGAGGGGAGGGGGGAAGGGGAGGGAGGGGGACCTCCCCTTTTCCCAGTACCCCTCTTTCCCCGTTGGGCCCGTCCCCGTAGGGTTTCCTTTGTAACCAGAAGGGGGGGAGGGAGGGTGGAAGGAGGGGGGAGGGGGAGAGGGATGGAAGGGTGGAGGGAGGGGGGGAGGATGGAGGGAAGGAGGGAGGGGGGGGGAGTTAGGGGAGGAGGGGTGAGGGAGGTGGGGAGGGAGTTGGGGAGGAGGGGGGGAGGGAGTGGGGATGGAGGTGGGAAGGAGTGGGGAGGAAGGGGTTGAGGGGGGAAGGGGGGGAGGGAGGGAATAGGGGCCCCATGCTGATCTGTGTATGTTAAGTGACTTGCACAACTTTAAAAAACTGGCAGTTGCTTTTCGCAACAATGTTGCAACAATCTCACACAAGCATTGTGACGTCACAAGCTGAAGATGTAAATTTAAAACCGAGCTGATCTCTCATTGGTGCACGGGTGCCATTGTGACATCACGCACTGAAGCCCCTTCAAGAAAAGGGTTAGAAATGAAAATTTATACTTTAATATCTCTCTAGCTTTAAAAAGGTAGCTTCAATTTGAACGAAAGTACTTACAATAGTTGCCCATGTTAATGGTGAATACGGCGGTACAAAAATCGTAGCGCTTTGGTGTACCGTCTGGGAGGAGTAGGGTTTGGACCCTTCAAGAAAAGTGTTAGAAATGAAAATTTAAACTTTAATATCTCTCTAGCTTTAAAAAGGTAGCTTCAATTTGAACGAAAGTACTTACAACAGTTGCCCACGTCAATGGTGAATACGGCGGTACAAAAATCGTAGCGCTTTGGTGTACCGTCTGGGAGGAGCAGGGTTTGTAAGTTATGGACAGAAATCTTCGGAATCTTCCGTATATACATACGGAATCTTCCGTATATACATACGGAATGTTGGACCGCAGAGTTTTAGTATTATACTAGAAAAGAGGGCCCGTTGGGCCCGTCCCCACACCCCCCATTCTCTCCTCCCCCAGCCCCACTCTTACTCTCCAAGTGTGCCCGTTGGGGAGGGCCCGTTGGGCCCGTCCCCACACCCCCCATTCTCTCCTCCCCCAGCCCCACTCTTACTCTCCAAGTGTGCCCGTTTTTTTTTTTTTCCTAATCAGATGTTTTTTTTTTTTTTCCTAATCAGATGTGCAGTACTTTGGTCAACGTGGGTTGTTTTTAAATGTGCTATACAAATAAAAGTGACTTGACTTGACTTGACTTGACTTGCAATAACAAAAAAGACTTCTTGGAAGCTTTTCGAAACAATGTAGCCGTCACAAGCTGAAAACTAAATCCTTGCTGAAAACTAAATCCTTTTCTGGAAACTTTTGGAAACAAATGTAGCCCCTTGAAGAAAAGGGTTAGAAATGAAAAATTTAAACTTTAATATCTCTCTAGCTTTAAAAAGGTAGCTTCAATTTGAACGAAAGTACTTACAATAGTTGCCCAGGTTAATGGTGAATACGGCGGTACAAAAATCGTAGCGCTTTGGTGTACCGTCTAGGAGGAGTAGGGTTTGTAAGTAATCTTCCGTACATACACATATACATACATACATACGGAATGTTGGACCGCAGAGTTTTAGTATTATATAGATAGATAGATAGATAGATAGATAGATAGACTAGACCGAGTGGGCCCGTTGGGCCCGTCCTCGTAGGGTTTCCATTGTAACCGGGAGGGGAGGAAAGGGGGAGGGTTGGGGGAGGGAAGGGGGAGGGAGGAGGGGAGGGAGGGGAGGGGGGAGGGGGGAAGGGGGGAGGGAGAGGGGAGGGAGGGGGGTAGGGGGGAGGGAGGGGGGAGAGGGGGGGATGGGAGGGGGGAGGGGGGAAGGGAGGAGGGAAGGGGGGAGGGAGAGGGGAGGGAGGTGGGTAGGGGGGAGGGAGGGAGGGGGACCTCCCCTTTTCCCAGTACCCCTCTTTCCCCGTTGGGCCCGTCCTCGTAGGGTTTCCATTGTAACCGGGAGGACGGGAGGGCGGGAAGGGGGAGGGAGGGAGGAGGGAGGTGTGGAGGGAGGAGGGGAGGGGAGGGAGGGGGGAGGGGAGGGAGGGGGGTAGGGGGGAGGGGGAGGGAGAGGGGAGGGGGGAGGGGAGCGGGAAGGGGGGAGGGAGGGGGACCTCCCCTTTTCCCAGTACTCCTCTTTCCCCGTTGGGCCCGTCCTCGTAGGGTTTCCATTGTAACCGGGAGGGGGGAGGGAGGGAGGAGGGAGGTGTGGAGGGAGGAGGGGAGGGTGAGGGAGGGGAGGGGGAGGGGGGAAGAGGGGTAGGGGGGAGGGGAGGGAGGAGGGGAGGGAGGGGGAACTCCCCTTTTCCCAGTACCCCTCTTTCACCGTTGGGCCCGTCCCCGTAGGGTTTCCATTGTAACCGGGAGGGGGGGAGGGAGGGTGGAAGGAGGGGGAGAGGGGTGGAAGGGTGGAGGGAGGGGGGGAGGGAGTGGGGGAGGGTCGGATGGAGGGAAGGAGGGAGGGGTGAGTTAGGGGCTGAGTGGTGATGGAGGTTGGGATTGAGGGGGGAGAGAGTCGGGATGGAGGTGGGAAGGAGGGGGGAGGAAGAGGTTGAGGGGGAAGTGGGACCTCCCCTTTTCCCAGTACCCCTCTTTCCCCCACCACCAAGCCCCCACCGCAACGACCCCTGTTGTCCCCCTACCCAGTCCCCATTCTCAGACCCCCCCCCCATTCTCTTGGAATAAAAAAAAATACTTTTTTAAAAAAAGTGCTTTTTAATTGCTTGTTTTGAAACATTCGCGGTTAAGTGCTTTTTAAAAAAACATTCGCGGTTAAGTGCTGGTTTTGAAACATTCGCGGCTACTTAGTGCTTCTGTCAGTTGCTTTTCGAGGGAGGGAGTAGGGAGGTGTGGAGGGGGGAGGGGAGGGGGAGGGGAGGGGGAGGGGAGGGGGGAAGGGAGGAGGGAGAGGGGAGGGAAGGGGGTAGGGGGGAGGGGTAGGGAGGGGGGAGGGGGGAAGGGGAGGGAGGGGGGAAGGGGAGGGGGAGGGAGGGGGGGAGGGAGAAGGGAGGGAGGGGGGAGGGAGGGGAACCTCCCATTTTCCCAGTACCCCTCTTTCACCATTGGGCCCGTCCTCGTAGGGTTTCCATTGTAACCGGGAGGAGGGGAGGGAGGGAAGGGGGAGGGAGGGAGGGAGGAGGGAGGTGTGGAGGGAGGAGGGGAGGGGGAGGGGAGGGGGGGAGGGGGGAAGGGGGGAGGAGGGAGGGAGAGGGGAGGGAGGGGGGGAGGTAAGGGGGAGAGGGGGGAAGGGGGAGGGAGGGGGATCTCCCCTTTTCCCAGTACCCCTCTTTCCCCGTTGGGCCCGTCCTCGTAGGGTTTCCATTGTAACCGTGAGGAGGGGAGGGAGGGAAGGGGGAGGGAGGGAGGAGGGAGGGGTGGAGGGAGGAGGGGAGGGGAGGGAGGGGGAGGGGAGGGAGGGGGGAGGGGGAGGGAGGGGAAGGGGGGAGGGGAGGGGGAAGGGGGTAGTGAGGGGGACCTCCCCTTTTCCCAGTACCCCTCTTTCCCCGTTGGGCCCGTCCTCGTAGGGTTTCAATTGTAACCGGGAGGGGGGAGAGAGGGTGGAAGGAGGGGGGAGGGGGAGAGGGATGGAAGGGTGGAGGGAGGGGGAGGGATTGGGGGAGGGAGGGATGGAGGGAAGGAGGGAGGGGGGAGTTAGGGGGGAGGGAGTTGGGGAGGAGGGGGGGAGGGAGTGGGGATGGAGGTGGGAAGGAGGGGGGATGAAGGGGTTGAGGGGGGAAGGGGGACCTCCCCTTTTCCCAGTACCCCTCTTTCCCCGTTGGGCCCGTCCCCGTAGGGTTTCCATTGTAACCGGGAGGGGGGAGGGAGGGTGGAAGGAGGGGGGAGGGGGAGAGGGATGGAATGGTGGAGGGAGGGGGGAGGGAGTGGGGGAGGGTGGGATGGAGGGAAGGAGGGAGCGGGGGAGTTAGGGGCTGAGTGGTGATGGAGGTTGGGATTGAGGGGGGAGGGAGGGGGGAGGGAGTGGGGATTGAGGTGGGAAGGAGGGGGGAGGAAGGGGTTGAGGGGGGAAGTGGGACCTCCCCTTTTCCCAGTACCCCTCTTTCCCCGTTGGGCCCGTCCCCGTATAGTTTCCATTGTAACCGGGAGGGGGGGAGGGAGGGTGGAAGGAGGGGGGAGGGGGAGAGGGATGGAATGGTGGAGGGAGGGGGGAGGGAGTGGGGGAGGGTGGGATGGAGGGAAGGAGGGAGGGGGGGAGTTAGGGGCTGAGTGGTGATGGAGGTTGGGATTGAGGGGGGAGGGAGGGGGGGAGGGAGTGGGGATGGAGGTGGGAAGGAGTGGGGAGGAAGGGGTTGAGGGGAGAAGGGGGGGGGAGGGAGGGAATAGGGGCCCCATGCTGATCTGTGTATGTTAAGTGACTTGCACAACTTTAAAAAACTGGCAGTTGCCTTTCGCAACAATGTTGCAACAATCTCACACAAGCATTGTGACGTCACAAGCTGAAGATGTAAATTTAAAACCGAGCTGATCTCTGATTGGTGCACGGGTGCCATTGTGACATCACGCGCTGAAGCCCCTTCAAGAAAAGGGTTAGAAATGAAAATTTAAACTTTAATATCTCTCTAGCTTTAAAAAGGTAACTTCAATTTGAACGAAAGTACTTACAATAGTTGCCCACGTTAATGGTGAATATGGCGGTACAAAAATCGTAGCGCTTTGGTGTACCTTCAGGGAGGAGTAGGGTTTGTAAGTTATGGACAGAAATTCTTCGGAATCTTCCGTACATACACATATACATACATACATACGGAATGTTGGACCGCAGAGTTTTAGTAGTATATAGATATAGATATAGATATATAGATATATAGATAATAATATATATATAGAAGATAGATAGATAGATAGATAGATAGATAGATAGATAGATAGATAGATAGATAGATAGATAGATAGATAGATAGATAGATAGATAGATAGATAGATAGATAGATAGATAGATAGATAGATAGATAGATAGATAGATAGATAGATATAGATATAGATATAGATATAGATATAGATAGATAGATAGATAGATAGATAGATAGATAGATAGATAGATAGATAGATAGATAGATAGATAGATAGATAGATAGATAGATAGATAGATAGATAGATAGATAGATAGGGGGGGAGGGGGGAGGGAGAGTGGAGGGAGGGGTTATGGGGAGGGGAGGGAGGGGGGAAGGGGGGAGGGAGGGGGACCACCCGTTTTCCCAGTACCCCTCTTTCCCCGTTGGGCCCGTCCTCGTAGGGTTTCCATTGTAACCGGGAGGCGGGGAGGGAGGGGGAGGGAGGGAGGAGGGAGGTGTGGAGGGAGGAGGGGAGGGAAGGGGGGAGGGGAGGGGGGAAGGGGAGGGGGGAAGAGGGGGAGGTGGAGGGAGAGGGGAGGGAGGGGGGAAGGGAGGAGGGAGGGGGACCTCCCCTTTTCCCAGTACCCCTCTTTCCCCGTTGGGCCCGTCCTCGTAGGGTTCCCATTGTAACCGGGAGGTGGGGAGGGAGGGGGGAGGGATGGAGGAGGGGAGGGGGATGGAGGGGGGGGAGGGGAGGGGGTGGGAGGGGAAGGGGGGTGGGGGGAAGGGGGGAGGTGGAGGGAAGGGGAGGGAGGGGGGAGGGAGGGGGAAGGGGGGAGGGAGGGGGACCTCTCCTTTTCCCAGTACCCCTCTTTCCCCGTTGGGCCCGTCCTCGTAGGGTTTCCATTGTAACCGGGAGGGGAGTGGGGGGGAGGGAAGGGAGGGAGGAGGCAGGGAGGGGGGGAGGGGAGGGGGGAAGGTGGAGGGGGGAAGGTGGAGGGAGGGGGACCACCCCTTTTCCCAGTACCCCTCTTTCCCCTTTGGGTCCGTCCCCGTAGGGTTTCCATTGTAACCGGAAGGGGGGGAGGGAGGGTGGAAGGGTGGAGGGAGTGGGGGGGGGGAGTGGGGAGGGAGTTGGGGAGGGAGTGGGGATGAAGGAAGGGGGAGGAAGGGGTTGAGGGGGGAAGGGGGACGGGGTCCCAAACCACCAAGCCCCCGTAGGGTTTCCATTGTAACTGGGAGGCGGGGAGGGAGCGGGAAGGGAGGGAGGAGGGGAGGGGGATGGAGGGGGGAGGGGAGGGGGGAAGGGGTGGGAGGGGAGGGGGGATGGTGTGGGAGGGGAGGGGTGAAGGGGGGAGTTGGAGGGAGGGGGAAGGGAGGGGGGAGGGGAGGGGGGAAGGGGGGAGGGAGGGGAGGGGGGAAGGGGGGAAGGAGGGGGACCACCCGTTTTCCCAGTACCTCTCTTTCCCCGTTGGGCCCGTCCCCGAGGGGTGAGGGAGGTGGGGAGGGAGGAGGGGAGGGGGAGGGGGAGGGGAGGGGGGAGGGGGGAAGGGGGGAGGGAGGGGGGTAGGGGGGAAGGGAGGGGGAGGGGGGAAGGGGGAGGGAGGGGGGAAGGGGGAGGGAGGGGGGAAGGGGGAGGGAGGGGGACCTCCCCTTTTCCCAGTACCCCTCTTTCCCCGTCTCTTTCCCCGTTGGGCCCGTCCTCGTAGGGTTTCCATTGTAACCGGGAGGGGAGTGGGGGGGAGGGAAGGGAGGAGGGAGTTGTGGAGGGGGGGAGGGAAGGGAGGGGGGAGGGGAGAGGGGAGGGAGGGGGAGGGGAGGGAGGGGAGAGTGGAGGGAGGGGGACCTCCCCTTTTCCCAGTACCCCTCTTTCCCCGTTGGGCCCGTCCCCGTAGGGTTTCCATTGTAACTGGGAGGCGGGGAGGGAGGGGGAAGGGAGGGAGGAGGGGAGGGGGATGGAGGGGGGGAGGGGAGGGGGGAAGGGGTGGGAGGGGAGGGGGGAAGGGGGGAGTTGGAGGGAGGGGAAAGGGAGGGGGGGAGGGGAGGGGGGAAGGGGGGAGGGAGGGGGACCACCCGTTTTCCCAGTACCCCTCTTTCCCCGTTGGGCCCGTCCCCGAGGGGTGAGGGAGGTGGGGAGGGATGGGGAGGGAGTTGGGGAGGAGGGGGGGAGGGAGTGGGGATGGAGGTGGGATGGAGTGGGGAGGAAGGGGTTGAGGGGGGAAGGGGGACCTCCCCTTTCTTTTTTCGAAACACTTGCCACGGTGGCCCACGAGCATAGGGGCCCCATGCTGACCTGTGTATGTTAAGTGACTTGCAATAAAAAATACAACTTTAAAAAACAATCAGTTGCCTTTCGCAACAATGTAGCCCATCTCACACAAGCATTGTGACGTCACAAGCTGAAGACCTTGAAAAAAAAAGGATAAAAATAAAAAGATGTAAATTTGTAAAGAGCAGACACCCAATAGCAGCTGCTTGTCCATTGTGACATCACACGCTGAAGACTAAATCCACACCGCAGCGCCCCCTATAGAAACTTCAATAAGGGGGGGGCAGCACTTTAAAACCTCTGTAACTTTAAAAACACACGAACAAATTAAATGAAAATATCGCGGCCGGTCAGCCGAGAGGTTGGTGATCAAGGCGGTGCAAAAACCGTGGCGCCACGGTTTACCGTTTTGCCGGAATCACTGATATATACACAAATCCTGATACAAACCTACAAGATCTGAGTTTTAATGGATGGATGGATGGATGGATGGATGGATGGATGGATGGATGGATGGATGGATGGATGGATGGATGGATGGATGGATGGATGGATGGATGGATGGATGGATGGATGGATGGATGGATGGATGGATGGATGGATGGATGGATGGATGGATGGATGGATGGATGGATGGATGGATGGATGGATGGATGGATGGATGGATGGATGGATGGATGGATGGATGGATGGATGGATGGATGGATGGATGGATGGATGGATGGATGGATGGATGGATGGATGGATGGATGGATGGATGGATGGATGGATGGATGGATGGATGGATGGATGGATGGATGGATGGATGGATGGATGGATGGATGGATGGATGGATGGATGGATGGATGGATGGATGGATGGATGGATGGATGGATGGATGGATGGATGGATGGATGGATGGATGGATGGATGGATGGATGGATGGATGGATGGATGGATGGATGGATGGATGGATGGATGGATGGATGGATGGATGGATGGATGGATGGATGGATGGATGGATGGATGGATGGATGGATGGATGGATGGATGGATGGATGGATGGATGGATGGATGGATGGATGGATGGATGGATGGATGGATGGATGGATGGATGGATGGATGGATGGATGGATGGATGGATGGATGGATGGATGGATGGATGGATGGATGGATGGATGGATGGATGGATGGATGGATGGATGGATGGATGGATGGATGGATGGATGGATGGATGGATGGATGGATGGATGGATGGATGGATGGATGGATGGATGGATGGATGGATGGATGGATGGATGGATGGATGGATGGATGGATGGATGGATGGATGGATGGATGGATGGATGGATGGATGGATGGATGGATGGATGGATGGATGGATGGATGGATGGATGGATGGATGGATGGATGGATGGATGGATGGATGGATGGATGGATGGATGGATGGATGGATGGATGGATGGATGGATGGATGGATGGATGGATGGATGGATGGATGGATGGATGGATGGATGGATGGATGGATGGATGGATGGATGGATGGATGGATGGATGGATGGATGGATGGATGGATGGATGGATGGATGGATGGATGGATGGATGGATGTCCCAAAATGGAACAATGAAATTCTTACTTGCAGCAACACACAAATATGTAAACGTGGTACTCTGTAAAACTCATAATAAACAACAAAAAAATTCAGTATATATTAAAAAACTGACAAATAAATAGACAATAATAAGTTATGAATTCCTGACATATACAGTCATATATACAAACAAATGATTGGGAGACTGACAGAATGGATTTGCAGTCTGTCACAGGGCTCCTGCATCCTTATGCCACTGGGAATTCAGTTCACGGCCGCATTTCCGACTTGTGAACTTATCCGGTCACAAAGAAATTCATGAGGAACAGAGTACTGCAGAAACTTAGTGAGGATCTTTAACTTGTATGTGAACTTGTAGAAGCTAAACTCAGACTTGTAACACATTTGAATTCCCTAATCAAATGTTAGTATTGCCTGTAGTAATTAAATTAACAATCAATTACTATTCCATGTGTTGACTCTGCATGATATCTGATATTCATTCCATAAAAATACTGTCAAGTTGAAGTGTAAATTATAAATTATTCTTTATTCTCCAACAATTTTGCCACTTGTTTGTTAATTATTAACAAAATCAATTGTGGAACGTACAGATTTATGCTCATGATCAAAGGAAAATTGTATTAATGGGTATAGGACAAAGAAAAGATAGGATAAAGCCAGGGCTGCTATGGTGATGAGTTGTGGGGGGTTCATAAGATCATAAGATATAGGAGCAGAACTGGGCCATTTGGCACATCGAATCCACCCTGCCTTTCAATCATGGCTGATCTATTTTTCCCTCGCAACCTCATTCTCCTGCCTACCCCCGGAACCACTGTATTCCATGGCCACACTCCCTACCTGTCCAAGTCCTTATGCAGACTCCCTGCTTCCTCAACATAACCTGCCTCTCCACCTGTCGTTGTATCATCCGCAAACTACGCCCAAGAGCCATCTATTCCATTATCCAGATCAATTACATATAACGTGAAAAATAGCAGACCCAATACACCAGTAGTTACCAGCAAACGACCTGAAAAGGGCCCCTTTATTCCCACTCTTTACCTTCTGCCAGTCAGCCAATCTTCTGTCCATGCAAGTACCTTGCCTCCCATACCATGGGGTCCTATCTTGTTTAACAGCCTCACCTTATCAAAGGCCTTCTAAAAATCCAAGTAAACAATATCGATTGACTGTCCTTTGTCTATCCTGCTTGTTACTTCCTAAACAATTTAAGATTTGTCAGCCAAGGTTTCCACTGAACAAAACCATGCTGACTTCGGCCAATTTTATCATGTACCAAGTACCCCGAGACCTCATCCTCAATAATAATGGACTCTAAAATCTTACCAACTTCTGTAGTCAAGCTAACCAACCTATAATTTCCTTTTTTTTTTTTGCACACATGACCAAATTCTAAATCAAAGTAAGAAACAACTACATTTTTAAACCTATTGAATAAAATTTACAACGATGTAAAACAAACTTTTTTGCCAACAGATTTCAAACATGCATTCAGATGAAAGGGCTTAGATATGTAGCTGAGGTGTCTGAGGAACTGCCTGTAAAAAAACACATGTCTATTAGCAGCGTTCATATTTTTAAGTTGCTTTGAAATATAACTGCTAGATATTTGTGGACGAGGAGCAGTGTTCTGAGGGGGTGCCCCCGCTTGGGTTCAGCTCTGTCACGCGGTTAATTCAGGCCGGGTGTGGGCGGTCCGCCGGTGGCGAAGACCCTGGGTTGTGGCGGGCGGCGAGGCAGCGGGAGAGAGAGAGAGATGGCGATGGCCCGAGGAGTCTGAGCGGACATCGGCGGCATCCCGCGTCACTCGGCAGGTATTGTGGCCCCGGCCGAGCCAGGGGATAGAAGCGGTGTGAAATCTCGCAATATTGCGGTGAGATGGGCTTTAGTCGGGCATAGCGAGGGAGTCAGGCACTGAGCCAGGCTTTCGGGCCTAGGTGCCGCGCATTGTCCTCAGGCAGCAGGCGGCGGAGTGAGCCGGGCCTGTGGGGCACATGGGGCAAGGAGACCAGGCTTGTGGCCGCTGCGCGGACATGGGATAAGGGGGACCAGGCTAGTGGCCGCTGCGCGGACATGGGCCAAGGGGGACCAGGCTTGTGGCCGCTGCGCGGACATGGGCCAAGGGGGACCAGGCTTGTGGCCGCTGCGCCGTTACGGGGCAAGGAGACCAGGCTTGTGGCCGCTGCGCGGACAAGGGGCAAGGAGACCAGGCTTGTGGCCGCTCGGCCGTCACGGGGCAAGGAGACCAGGCTTGTCGCCGGTGCACGGATCCGTGACACTGAGACCAGACATGGCCGCTGCATGGAGACCAGGCTTGAGGTCACTCCACGAACCCGTTACTTAATGCACCGAGCTAGTTTGAAGCCCGATGGGCCATAAACACTCGTGCTCCCTTGTATGACTTCCTCCACCAGCCGATCTTTTCAGAGCATAGATTACTAGCGAGTGACTTCTGTTTGCTGATGCCCACTGTGAGCCACATTTACATCGCCATAAAACCAAAACTTTTTCTTCCTTTCATTAGACCCGTGATTACGTTTGGCTTAACTTTAAGAAATAAACTGGAGTTAATCCCCAAAGTCTGGAAGTAATTAGGTTACTGTGTTAATCTAATTTCACTGTCATTGTATTCTCTGGAAAATGGGCGAATAGAAATTGTTGGTCTTTTCTAAGTATGTGGTGGTTGTGTTTAAAAGATCAAACTTGTAGGAATGTTTTGGTCTTGATTGAAAAATCTGTAACTACTTTTTTAACAAAAATGCTATTTCTAGGGTTGATTGAACAGGTTAGTTATTTTGAGGACCCAAAATGTCTGTCCATTTCCCTCCGCAGTTGCGTCCTGATCCACTGAGTTCCTCCGGCAGTTTTAAGCTTTTATCTAATGTGTATGAGCTATTATTTAATCAGTTATGTTATCAGTTGAAGCTCATTATATGTATACTTGTTAAATGGTGTATGAAGAGCATAAATAATAATTTACATGTAAAAATATTAAAGTGTATTATTGTGGCGGTCCCGGGCCACTACATTATATTGTTTAATAAAGTTTCCTTGCACATGTCTCAATAGAAGCAATTGTCCATTTCAATGACCACCTGCAGTGAAACTGACAGACTTCTTAAGAGACGTTTCCAGTTATTGCAGGAAGTTATGTGGAAACAACTATTTTCCCATTGACTATTTTTGCAAAGCAATCTTTTTTTCAGCTTGTCAAATTCAAAAATATTTTTAAAGTAGTATTTTAGTTCCCGATCGAAAATATGCATGAAAACACATATTTTCATAAGGAATGGGATAAGATAAGGATGATAAGGATAAGAACACATAAGGATGAATCTAGCAATCTATTTTTTGTGGTGTTAGTTTATTTACAAGGTATTCTGTTGCCTTATGTGGCTTCTGACTGCTGAAGATGGTGTAGTTCACTTATTTTAAAAACTTATTTGTGATAAAATCATAACACATTTTACTCACTGGTTTGCAAAATTGTTACACCAAGGCTGCAGTTTTTGAACACAGTCACAGTTGTTAAGTTTCCCAGTTACCAAGTGGTTCTAAAACAAAAAAACACCAGAAACACTCGGCCTCTGCGGTAGCATCTGTGGAAAGAGTAACAAAGTTAACATTTGTCAGGTTTTATTTATCTTGTGTTCCATTTTGTTAATTTTCATCTGATTTTGAGACCAGTATTTACATAGCTAATCAGTCCAATTATTCTTCTTCATGCAGACACTCTTAACAACTGGAAACAGGACCTAATCTTCTATACTGTGATAAAAGAACTTGCAGAAAGATGTTTTTATATAATCTGACCCTTCAAAGGGCAACTGGCATTTCACATGCCATTCATGGAAACTTCTCAGGTAAGCATCTGCATCATATTGGTTTTGTTTGACCCCTGCTATTAAGGAGTTTATTGTGGCATTGGTTTGCCAAGACATCCACGGCGAGTGGAAATACAGAAAGTTTGATGCAAGCTCACCAAATCAATTGTGGTCCACAGTTGAATTCGGGGGGGGGGGGGGGGGGTTGGGCTCCATGACTTACACAACAGATCAAGTTATGGAATGCCCATACATACTTTATGCGCTTTAAATTATTAAAATAAATATGAACTTTTGGGCAGACTAATTATCTTGCACTGCCAAAAGCTGTTGGGTTAGTGCTGAATGAAGAGCTTCATGGTGTTTCCTCTTGAGGCCTGGTTGCCAATTGTGGGATGGCTACAGAACTGAAGCCTTGAAATCATTGTGAGCTATGCAGTCACAGTGCTGTTAGGGGTGCCGTGAGGACTGTCGTTCCAGCATGTCAGCATACTTTATGAAACGGGTGTCCATTTAGAATTCCATTTTAGTCCTTTTCTCTTCGGCTTTCTGTTTTCCTCGGGGCGCTACAATTGCCCATGCAGGGATATGCTCCAGTGGACACCGGCAAATCAGAATTTAATTCTTGCCATAGTTAATTAATCGGCTCTGGGACTGATGACGTTCTTCCTGTATCTCTCCACTGTTGTAAGATAGGCAGCAGGCAGTTTGCAAATTTCTACAACGATCAAAGATATTTTATGGTAAGAGTTGGGGGATTAATGGTTCAATGGTACTTTATAACGTGCTACACACTGTTGCATCCTTGTCTCCATATTTCCTTACAACATAGGAATCAATTTTAGCTCATGGGGTCTGTTGTTAATGAGGCAATCGTCCCTCTAATTTTCCTTGTATAGTAAGCTTTCCACATTCCCATCAACTGCTCTAGTTTTATATCCCCCTGCTCGATATTAGAAATTCATAATGGCCAATTAACAATGTTGTGTCTTTGAGATGTGCGAGGAACTCAGAAGTTCCAACTGCATATGGCCCAAAATTGAAGAGATGATCAAAAATGGGTGCTGAAGAAGTGAGCAATGTTGCACCACTGTGCTGCCTGTATCTGAATGTTTGATGCTTCAGCCAAAATACTGCACTTCTGTAATACTCGACTGCAGCACTAAACTGCAGAATTGGGTTCCAATTCTTTGTTGAGCCTAACAGGAGAACGAGCTTTTACTATTTAGACTTGGTCCCATCTACATTATTGGTGAGATTATAGTTTTGTGTCAGCTATGGCGTGCATATTGTGAGTTCAAGTCATGTTCCAGAGACCTCAGCGCTAAAATTTCAACTGACATTATAAGAGAGTGATGTAGGGGTGACACAACAGTACAACAGACAGTGCTGTTACCTCACAGTTTCCATGTTCAATTTTGCCATTTGAAGCTATTATTGTTGATTTTGTTTATTTCTCTGCAACTGTGTGGATTTGGAATGGGAGATGATAAATGGAATGATTGTTTACGGTTGGGTGGGCCACAGGGCTTATTCTATGCTGAAAATCTCATATAAATCAAGGTTTGCAAAATGATCTAACTTAGCTGGCGTTGTGGAATAGATTTCAAAATTGTTTGAAATGTCCTTCACGTTGCTTCTTTGTGCGTTTCAATTTTAGGCACCAAAATGCAGGAGATTGTTGTTTCCCGGGGAAAGATCTTGGAGTTGCTTCGTCCAGATGCAAATACTGGGAAGGTGCACACACTGTTGACGGTGGAGGCCTTTGGGATAATTCGTTCATTAATGGCCTTCCGATTAACTGGAGGTACCAAAGGTAAGAATATTCATAAATGTGTGTTGACCTCTTTTGTGAAAATATTTATAAATTCTCCAAACAAATGATATGGAAATAATTGGTGCTGAACTGAAATCTATTTTCAATTTCATTTCAACACTTGCGCATCGTGATTCCAAATTATGTTGTAGAAGTACAGTCCGTACATTATACGTTGTCTTATTCCTGGTGGATGATGAATATGTTTGCGGTCATGCAAAGTACCACAGTGAGGAAGAGTGGGGTAGGGGATTGATTGGATTCATTTATGTCTTGTCTAACATGGTGACTTAAGATTGTCATTTAGAGATCTGCTTGTCCCCAGTGGTTGATTGTGGTCAGTCATAATTCAGTTATTTCATAGAGTAATTGGAGCCCCATATAGAAAGTCATTCACAGGACTTTATTTCCGTTTATTGGCCGATTCACAGAAAGTGGCCTTGAGATGGATTCGCTTTGGGAGCTTCCATAAAATTCTTGTGAACCAGATCAGTGTAAGTGCATAATTTAAAAATGATCCAGGATGGCATTGAACGGAATTGAAATAAACAAATGGTGAACTCCTTGTATTTATTTGTTCTTGCAATGTTCCCATCCCTATTTGTCTTTAGAAAGATGGGGATCGGGCTTTCATACAATTCAAAGACACTTTAGAGGATAATTAAGAGTCTGCTGTTTATTTAGAGCTACGATCACATATAAAACAGAGTGGTGGTTTCCATTTCTGGAAGATGTAAATGAACCAGTTAGGTTCTAATCTGAAAGCATCATGGCCACTTTTACTGATGTCATCTTTTTAATTCCAGATTAATAAAACCGAATTCAAGTTCCCCAGATGCTACAATAATATTTTCAACGGTTGGTCTCTGGCCTAGGCCTTTGAATTGCTAATAACAGTATTTATTCAAGGATCAAAATGCTAATTAATTGCCAATCCTGGCTATCTGTTATGATTCAATTTATATATATATTTAAATTAAAGGCACTGTATGCACTTGTCAGAAACCTTATTTCCTTTTCGTCCTCAGATTACATAGTAGTAGGCAGTGACTCTGGCAGAATTGTTATCCTGGAATACCAGCCATCCAAGAATATCTTTGACAAAGTTCATCAAGAAACCTTTGGAAAGAGTGGGTGCCGTCGCATTGTACCTGGCCAGTACTTGGCAGTTGATCCAAAAGGTCGTGCTGTCATGATAGGTGAGTGCCAGAGATGAAAGTAAGAACTGGAGCAGGCTATTCAGTTCCTTGAGTCTTATCCACCTGTTAGCATCATCTGTTTATACCCCTTGTTTTCCTGTTGCACCAGTGTTCTTGAAAAGAAATCACAAATTATGTGGGAGCAATAATCTGATACTGGTAAAGACACAAATTGTTGGACTAACTCACCGGGTTAGATAGTATCTCTGGATAAGCAAAGTTTTGGATCGGGACCCTTCTTCAGACTGATTGTGGTGGGGGGAGACTGGTAAGTAGTGCTTACAGCTATTGGGGCTTTTTGATTGGAAGATGGTTGGACATCGGCCAAAGATGGAAAGTGAGATAAGGGTAGAAGAGACGTGAAATGTGATGCCAGAGGAAAGAATCTGGGGGGGGGGGGGGGGGTGAGAGAGGGGAAAGGAAGAAATGGGTGCGTGTGCTTCCAGGTGGGGCACAGGGAAGAGAGAGACAAAAAAGGGCGAGGGAGGGGGTGTTTGTAGATTAGTTACCAAAAATTGGAGAATTGAATGTTCCTACCTTTTAAGTTGTAATGCCACCCAGTAGGAGGTGCTATTCCTCTAGTTTGCTTGTGGCCTTGCTCTGGCAATGGAGGAGCCCTAAGTCAGTATGGGAAGGGGAGTTAAAATGTTTTGCAACTGGGAGGTCTAGTAGGCCTTGATGGACAGAGCAGAAATGTTCTGCGAGACGGTTGCCTTGTCTATGCTTGGGGTTGTCGATGTAAAGGAGGCCACGTTTGGTGCGCCGAAAGCAGTGAGTGAGGTTAGAATAGGTGCCTGTAAACCTCTGTCTCATGAAGAAGGACTGCGGGGTCCCTGAATGGATATGCATGAGGAGATATAGGGACAGGTGTTGCATCTCCTGCAATTACAGGGGAAAGCACCTGGTGACGTGGTTTGGATGGGAAGACCAAGGAATTGGGGATGGACCAGTCTGCGGAAGGGGCTAGGGATGGGAAGACATAATTGATGGTGGGATCACGTTGAAGGTGACAGAAATGTCGGAGACTGATGGGTTGGATGCGGAGGCTGGTGGGGTGAAAGGTAAGGGTCAGGATTCCATCGTGTTCTGTGTGGGAGGAGGGAGAGCGAGAGCAGAACTACAGGATGTGGAGTCGTAGGTGAGGGATCCACCTACAACAGCACGGGGGAAACCACGGTTACTAAAGAAAGAGGACACCTTGGATGGTCCTAGAATGGAAAGCCTCATCTTGGGAGCAGATGTGGTGGAGATTGAGAAATTGAGAGATAGGATTGGTGTCTTTGCTAGAGGCAGGGTGAGAGGAGGTATAGTCCAGATAAATGGGAGTGGATGGGTTTATGTAAGACATCAGTTGATAGTCTGTTCCCTATGATGGGGAAAGAGAGATCAAGAAAGGGAAGAGAGATGTCAATCATATACTAACTTTTCTGTCCTGGGACGTGTCCATTGCCAGAGTGAGGCGCCACACAAACAACTGAAGTTGGAACACAACCGTCTATTCCTCTTGAATAGCTTTCAACCCAAAATTGAACCCTCCAATTTTAGGTAATAAATCTAGAAATTCTTCCCCCGTCCCTGTGCCCCACCTAGTTGTGCATCCATTTCTCCCTTTCTCTCCCTCCCCCCCCCCCCCCCCCACTTATCCCAGTCCACCTAGATTCCTTCCTCTAGCTAGCTTCACATTTTACACCACTTCTATCCTTATCTCACACTCACCTGCATCTACCTGTCATTGATGACGCCCTCACTCATGTCTCCTTGGTGCCCCACAGCTCCGTACTTGCTCCCCCTCCCCCTAGTCCTTACCTTTCACCCCATCAGCCGTCGCATACAACACATATTCCTCAGAAATTTTCGCCACCTCCAACGGGATCCCAACACTAGTCATATCTTCCCATCTCCACCCCTTTCCACCTTCCGCAGAGCCCATTCCCTCCACAACTACCTGGTTAGCTCATCCCTTCCTACCCAAACCACCCCCTCCCCAGGTACCTTCCCCAGCAACTGCAGAAGATGCAACACCTGTCCCTATAACCCCTCCCTCGACTCTGCCCAGGGACCCCGACAGTCCTTTCAGGTTAGGCAGAGGTTCAATTGCACCTCCAACCTCATCTACTGTATCCATTGTTCAGGATGTGAACGTATACATTGGGGAGACCAAACGTAGACTAGGCGATCATTTTGTTGAACACCTTCGCTCAGTCCACCTGAACCTACCTGATCTCCTGGTTGCTAAACACTTTAATTCTCCTTCCCATTCTCACACAGACCTTTCTGTCCTAAGTCTCCATTGTCAGAGTGAGGCTAAATGCAAATTGGAGGTACAGTATCTCATATTTCACTTGGGCAGCTTGCAGCCCAGTGGCATGATTTTGAGTTCTCTAACTTCAAGTAACCCCGGCATTCCCTCTCGATTCCTCCTCCACCCAAGTCGCACTTAGCTGCTCGTTTTCATCGAACAAACAGTTAACAATGACTTGTTTTCTTTATCGTTACTTTTTTGCATATCTTCCATTCATTGTTCTTTATCTCAGTACATCATTGCCTATATCTCTCATTTCCCTTATCCCTAACCAGTCTGAAGAAGGGTCTCAACTCAAAACATCACCCGTTCCTTTACTCTGGAGATGCTGCCTGTCCTGCTGAGTTACTCCAGCTGTTTGTGTCTATCTTAGGTTTAAACCAGCATCTGCAGTTCCTTCCTAAACCCTACCTGTCACTTACCAAGCTTTGTTCCACCCCCACCTTTCTTCCAGTTTTCTCCCCTCCACTACAGTCAGCCTGAAGAAGGGTTCCATCTCGAAATGCCACCTATCCATGTTCTCTTGAGATGTTGCCTGACCTGCTGAGTTACTCCAGCAACATGTCTTTTTTTGTAAAATAGCATCTCCAGTACCTTGTGTCCACAATCTGATACTGGATATTGAAAGACTGATCTGAAATTTGTTTGTCTGCTTTCTGGCACGGGTGGAAGTTGGGATTAGAAAACCTGGAAAATTTATCTTTATGTTCCCTCCTCCCAAAAATTGTGATCAGTGAGGGTAACTCCAGAGTCCCTTGACGAGGCTGCCTAATACTGAACTACAGATCTCGATTAACATTTTGATGATGTGTGGTATATTTCTGCTTAAGCTGCACATTTATTACAGTGCCTGAGAAGTATTTTTGTTTTCATTGTGCCTTCTGGTTTTATAACACAACTAATGGGTTTGTTACCAGGTGCCATTGAGAAGCAAAAGTTGGTCTACATTCTGAACAGAGATGCTGCTGCTCGCCTTACTATTTCCTCACCGCTCGAAGCGCATAAAGCAAATACTCTGGTGTATCATGTAGTTGGTGTCGATGTGGGCTTTGAAAATCCTATGTTTGCATGCCTTGAGATGGATTATGAGGTAATGTCTTCCGAGAATTGTATGACTAATGTAGTGAGATGAAACAGATTTTTTATCCTTGGGCATTATTGACAACTAATGAAATTGCATTTAATTTTGCAGAAAAATTAGTGCTTTCACAAGTCTCGCTTTCTGCAGAGCTATGTGGCACGGAAATGGTTCCTTTGGCCGAATTCATCCATGCTGACCAAGTTTCCTAATTGAGCTAATTCCACTTTGCGGGCTCCTGGTCCAGCTCTCTCCAAACCTTTCCCATCCACTTGCCTGCCCAAATATTTTTTAAATGTTTCAATTGTACTCTCCTCTACTTTCTCTGGCAGGTTGTTCTAGATATGCTCCACTCTGTGGAAAAAGTTGCCTCAGATCTCTTTAAATCTTTCTCCTCTCAATCCTGCCTTCTGGTTTTAGATTTCCCTACCCTGAGGAAAAAAACTGACCATTCATGTTACCTATGCCCCTTCTGATAAGGTCACTCCTCAACCTTTTACGCTCTAGGGAAAAAAAGAACTAGCCTATCCTCATAACTCACATCTTCCAGACCTAGTAACAATCGTGTACGTCTTTTCTCACCTTTTCCGGTGTCGTAACATCCTTCCTAGAGCTGGGTGATCAGAACTGTACAAAGTACTTAAATGTAGTCTTACCAACATCTTGTACGGCTGTAAAATGAGGGAAGAAGATTAGACTTTATTGCCTTCCATCACAGTGAGGAATGTGGGGAAACTGCTGTGGTGGATGTTTATTTTAACTTTTATGTAGTTGTGTGTCTTGTTGCTTTTTTTTTTAGTATGGCTGTATGGTAATTCGAATATCACTGTACCTTAATTGGTACTCGTGACAATAAAAGGCCTTTGAATATGATGTTTCTACTCCTACTCTAGTGCTTTATTGGCAAATGTACCAAATTTCTTTTTCACTACCCTGTCTACCTGTGTTGCCACTTTATGGAGCTGTGCACCTACACCCCTAGGCCTCTCTAATATAATAGTCCCCTGAACCCTACTCTGGTATGTTTTGCCAAAATGCAACACCTACGTTTATCTGAATTAAACTTCATCTGCCATTCCTTCGCTTAGTTGATCAAAATCCCATTTTTATTTGCAGAGAACCATATTCACTGTCCACCATACTGCCAATTTTAGTGTCATCCACCAACCTACTAACCTTGCCACCAACATTCATATTCAAATCATTTAATCTAAATAACAAACAACAGTAGACCCAGCACTGATCCCTTTAGCACACCATTCATTACAGGAGACCCAGTCTGAAAATTCTTTTCACACCTGAATCCGCCTATTGCTTGCCAGCTCATGCCCCACTCAACCCCCACCTCCTTCCACCACCTCTATACTGGCTATTTCCCTTCTAGAGCTAATTTTGAAGTTTGGATTTGAGAATATGATGAAATTCGGCTATTGTGGCAAATTCAGTCATGCTCTGAATTTTTGGGAGTCTGTTGCTAGTGACCAAGAGCCTTGAGAATGGGTTAAATATAAAACTCGGTTAAAATTAGCCATCTCATAATCAACCGAGTTAACCTCGACAATAAATAGAGAGTAGCTGGAGGAACTCGACAAATCAGACAGCATTTTTGGAGTGAAATGGTAGTTAACATTTTGTGTGGACTATTCATCTGCACTGAAAGATGGTTTAAGGTTTCGTGGTTTGAGTGTTCTTTTTCCCTATTATAGGAGGCGGATAGCGATCCTACAGGTGAAGCTGCTGCTAATACTCAACAGACATTGACATTCTATGAGTTGGACCTGGGCCTGAACCATGTTGTGAGGAAGTACAGTGAACCTCTGGAAGAACATGGCAACTTCCTGATTACAGGTATGGCATGTGTAGGCTGACTACAGATTGACTGAATCACATGTAGAAAGCTTAAGTTCAATGTGTACACGTCGCTTGTGCTAAATCACCAATTTGCCTAAATATGATGAAATAACAATTTGTGGTAACAAAATCCCACAAATGCTGGAAAGCTGCAGTAAAAAGAAAAAAAGGCTCAGTAGGTCAGGCAGCTTCAGTGGAGAGAGAAGTAGTTAATATTTCTGTTTGAAGAACTTTCGCAAGAATTGTGGAAATTGGTTGGGGGTGTGTTGGTTAAGCAGCAATTTATTATTTTGGGCTTGGTGTAAATTTATACCAGACCAGTAAAGTTGAGGATTTATCTGTTTGTTAAAAGTCTGCATGAAATCAGCAATTTTGGATTTCATTTTTATTGGGCAGTAAAAAAAGCTCTTGTGATTCATTAATTTTACCAGTTTCACCAAATGTGGAGGGGAATGGAAAAAGTGGGTGGTAAAGATTTGGCTGGCAGCACAAGGTCTGAGTGAGGCACATTCTGCAGAATTCCGGCAGCTATTGTTAGCACCTGAACCCACATTATGTGACGTTTCGGGTCGAGACCCTTCTTCAGACCCTCGACCCGAAACGTCACCTATTCCTTTCCTCCAGAGATGCTGTCTGATCCACTTTTTGTGTCTTTCAGTTTAAACCAGTATTCTGCAGTTCTTTCCCACCCACATTATAAGTGAGCACTTGTTATTGACCTTGAAATGAACAGTTTTGCCCAACAAAAGTGACCTTTCAGTGAAAGGCTAATGGCCCTGTAGATGAAGAATTTATAGTAGAGTCTTGAGTGGAGGTTGACTCCTATTTGGGGTGGAAGTTAGAATGGTATCTGGTTAAAGTATGGTGAGAGAAACAAAAGCAAAAAATCCTGTTGTGCACGCGGGCATTGAGAACCTGAACTGCACCATGAGCAAGATAGATGGTGGCTATTGAGGCTAACACAAATGCCAGGTCTTTGCCTTGGGATCTCCATTCTTGAACAATAAACAATAGGACAAGATTTCTAGCTGAAAAAATTAAAGCTCTGATGCTTGGTCTATACCTGAAATAGTTAACCAGTCTGAAGTATGTCAGGCATGTACTGGACTTTTATTTCTCATTTTATTTCACTGTAAAGAAATACAGCAAGAAAGCAGGCCTTTTAGCCCACTATTTTGTTTACACTAATTCTAGATTATTCCCATTTTGCCCTCCACTTTCCCCTAAAATTAATCCAGATTCTATCTCTCACTACATGCAGGCAATTTACATTGATCCATTAACCTACCAGCCTGCTTGTCTTTAGGTTATGGAAGAAAACCTACTCTGGTCTTGAAGAATTGTGCAAAATACATACAGGATTGAACCTGAAAGTTAATAGAGTTTTTGAGACAGTGGCTCAATCAGCTGTGCCACTGATTGTTATGTTATTATTTTTAAAATAGCAACGTTTTGGTATGTTGAAAATAAAATCTCTTCTGCAGTTCCAGGAGGCTCTGATGGACCTAGTGGTGTCCTAATCTGTTCTGAAAATTACATCACGTATAAAAACTTTGGAGATCAGCCTGATATCCGATGTCCTATTCCCAGGAGGAGGGTAAGAACTTTATTGTACTTTATATCCACCTTGCAGAAAAGAGGAGAATTTTGAATGTTGAAAATTGAATGTTGAAAGGGGAATTTGCCTTTTTCAGGGATGTCCCAAAACATTTCAGAGCCATTTATTTGTAGTTGCTGTTGGTTCATGAGAGAAAACAACATATTCATGCACGGCCAAATGTCGTAAAAATGATCATTTATTTAAAAACCATAAAGCCAGGAGAATTGTTGGTCATGAAGATGGGTCTCTGGTTTTCAGATGGGTAATTATTTTTGTGTATCTTAAATGAACAAATGTTTCATGTCCCATTTGTAACAAATGCCACTTTGTGCGCCTGATCTGAGGCTTAGTTCTGCAAACCGCTGACCCAGCTGAATCATATTGATGTCTGTAACGAACATCATAGTTCTTTAGGAAAATGTCTGCAGATGCTGGTACAAATCGAAGGTATCACAAAATGCTGGAGTAACTCAGCAGGTCAGGCAGCATCTAGGAGAGAAGGAATGGGTGACGTTTCGGGTCGAGACCCTTCTTCAGACTGAGCTCAATTGAGATTTGCTAGGGAGAATTTGATTTGGTTATGTATTCTGTCAGATTCCCCTAAAGAATGGGTGATGTTGAATGTAAATGAAGTCATAACTGAGCCGCATACATTTTTAGAAGTTAGAGGAATTAGGGTTATGGAAATGGAGTCACAAAGGCAGAGTCATATAGCATGGAAACAGGCCATTCAGCCAAATGCGTCCATGCTGACTAAGATGCTGCACACAAACTAGTTCCCATCTGCTAGCGTCTGGGCCATTCACCTTTATTGGATACCATATTCCCACTGCCCTCCATGGAAAAAGTTGCCTCTCTGGTTGCTATCAAAACTTTCCTCTCACCTTAAACCTATGCCCTCTCATTCTTGATTCTCTGCTGGGGGAGAAAGATTTTGCATTCCCCTTATGATTTTATGCACCTCTATAAGATCCTTCAGCCTCCTTCGCTCCAATGAATAAAGTCCTAGCTTGCCCAACCTCTTCCTATAGCTCAGACCCCTGAGAATAATATCGTCCACAACTTAATTGAATGCTGGAGCAGGTCTGATATGCCTTGTGGTCTTTCATTTTGTGTGTTCTAATGTATATACATTTTATTTCTGAGAATCTAAACCAGTGCCTTACTGGCCAAATGTCCCTCTGCATTTTGAGGTTTTTAGGTTAATTTTCCCAATGTAGATAGGTAATATTAGCTGGTTTGCTGTGTCTGCCTTCCCCATTCTTCTGGAAGGACACCTTAAAGCAAATGATAATCACCTGTTCCTGCTGTGATCCTTGGTATCAGGTATCATAGATGTTTAGTTTGTTCCCCATCCTGAATTTAATATATTGTTATTGCTGTATTTGCCTTCCCCATTCTACCCTCTTTCAATGCTAGTGATCTACATATGGAGTATGAATTTTGCATTGGCTGTAGTAAACAAGTCATATGACTACAGGTGTTGTCTGTACAGAGTTTGCATGTTCTCCCTATGACTGTGAATTTTCTCCAGGTGCTTCAGTTTCCTCCCACATTCCAAAGACATGCAGGTTTGTAGGTTAATTGGCTTCAGTAAAAATTGTCCCTGCTGTGTAAGGTAGAACTAATGTGAGTGATCACTGATCGGCGTGGAATCGGTGGGCCGAAGATACTGTTTCCACAATGTACCTCTAAACTAAACCTAAACTAAATGCATGACACCTAAAACCTAGGAACTCAGTAGGAACATGTGATTATCATTCCCCATAAGGTGTCCTCCCAGATTGTTCCTCGTTCTGACTTTAATATATTGCCATTGTTCCTTCGTTGTTTGTTCAAAAGCCCAGAACTTCTGACGGCTTAATAGAGTTAAACATGAACATTAAATGCTGGCAGAAACTATATTCCATAAATAAAGAAAAAAGGATACATCAAACTATAAAGTTGAAACTGTCATGATATAGAATTTAATAATTCTAGTAGATGCATGTCACAGACAGCTTTTTAAATGACTTCTGGATTTTCTTTCCAGAATGACCTGGATGACCCTGAGAGAGGAATGATCTTTGTCTGTTCTGCCACACACAAGACAAAGTCCATGTTCTTCTTCCTAGCACAAACTGAACAAGGCGACATCTTCAAAATCACACTCGAAACGGATGAAGACATGGTAGGCAAACTTGTAGATTTTGCATTTCAGGCATAACAAGTAAAGTCCTTGTTGATACATCTAGCTACTTTTAATGGTTTGGCTTTGTTGAGTGATAATATGGAATCAAACTGCGACTCCACATTTGTTATCAATGAATATATACTCGCCCAAGATCTGGTATGTTCTACAATTTCAGAATTGGAATGTTCTTACACCAGAATCCAGGATATGAACAGTCCACTATGAATAAAAATAGACGGTAGTTTTTAGGAGGATTTTATCCAATTAAGTTACAACAGTTCTGAACAGAGCAATCATATTTGTCCCCACTTTCCTTTTTTCCCCGTAACCCTATCACTCGATCTATCAAATGTATTGCAAATCGTAACTTTTTTAGAAACAAATTTTCAGTTTCTTCTACTTTGCAAAATACAACTTAAATAAATGAAGGTCTGGGGATTTGGCAGAGAAATCCCAATGGTCTTGATGTGTTTATCCCTGTAAAACTACTTGGCACTTCCGTGGGAATGAAATTCCTGAAACGCCATCTGTTCAGTTTAGATAAAGCTGCTTGGATGAGTGGGAGATTGTGGCAACTTTCCAGTCCCACCCCATCTCCCAATTTTCAGGGAATCTTCTTATATAGGTGGTGCCAGGGATAGCGTCCCCCATTCGCTACACTGTAGCGAAGGGAATGACTAAGAAATTATGATATTCGTTAATTTAGATTTTAATTGATTGGGTCTATTCAGATATCTTCATTAATAGTCCTTTTTTTAGCTGTTTGAGTAATTTTACAAGTTTAAGTATTTATAACTGTCAGAGAATTCTATATTTTTGACACCTGGTAAAGCCCAAGATGTGGCTTAGATGCCTGTCCGTTTATGGGCATTTCCTATTCTGTATCCCTCCTTGAGTGATTCTATTTAAGTCAAGGGACGCACTGAATTACTGTGATTAACCACCGCCAAGGGAGCTGTGAAACCCCATGGTGCAAATGCAGTTCCTTTTAGTCAACATGATTAGTTCACTGCTGAATACAGGTTCTCTGCTCATTTTCCCCCCAAATTAATCATGCATATTCTTTCAAGTGTACTCTCAGCTTTCCTGCCAAATACTTTCCTTGTCCTGACAATATGTTGGCATTTCTTCTTCATCACTAGGTTACAATTCCAGAACGTCAGACAGTCTGATACAGTTAAAATGGGCATTAAATGCTCGCATACTCCATAAATAAAAAGAAAGGGTGGATCAAACTTTTATGCCCCCTTCCCCCAAAGTATCCCTGAAGCTCGAATGCTTATCAAATTTGAATGCTGAATTTCTGAAAAGGACATAATAAAACATTGCTGTTGATTTCCCTCTAGTTTCTGATATCTGTTACCGTTTTCATTTTTCTTTTTCTCTCTGTTTGACGCTTGTACCCGCTCATTCACTGTCCCGTCCCAACATCCTGCTGTTCTTGCTCACAATGGAATTCGTACCCCATTATCTGAATCTATGTTCTTTGTATGTTTCCAGGTGACTGAAATCAGGCTGAAGTATTTTGACACTGTACCTGTATCCACTGCCATGTGTGTGCTGAAGACTGGATTTCTCTTTGTTTCCTCAGAATTTGGCAATCAGTGGGTATTCAGTTGTATTGTTAGTCATGCCAAATGTTATAAACTGCTTTGTTAAATATTTCTGCATCCTCTTATGTGAGTGAGTGGTCTCATGCAACTAATTGAACAATAGCCCGAACTGAATGAATGTTTGAATTCCTTTGAGAACATATCTTGGTGTTATCAATCCAGGATGTTAAAACTTTGTGGGCTCTTATAAATGTATATCACGAGGTTTTGAGGCCATATACAAAGTGTTCTTGTTGATGCATGATGCCTAACTTGACTAACGCTGTGGTTCAATCAATTTTAAGTACATTACCAACAACCAAAAAACAGTAAATATAACATTTCACAATATTTTGGGGCCTTTGCTCACTGCATGGACGCCCTTCCTTGGAAGAACCAACATAGCTCCTATTCCTCTATCATCGCCCCAGCCTCTCTGCCCCATTTTACTTTTAAGTAAATAAATAGGCTGTTCATACTGCCTGTAATGGTCTACGATACACTGCCCAACAGTAATCTGTCCAAAAAAAACCACACATGCTGGAAGCCTGAAACAATGAGTGCTGGAGATACTCATAAGGTCAGGCAGCATCTTAGGAGGGAGAAACTAAGTTAATATTCGGGTGAGGACCGTTGAATAATCTGTCCATCCACCGTGAAAATTTCAGTTGATGCAATGCCCAACTGGTTTTGAATATTTGTGTAAGGGGATCTTAATCCTTTTCCTCGGCATGTCATATACTTTTTCATATATTTTAATACGTACCACCTTTTCCGCTCTAATTAAAGACATTTTAGTTTCTAATTTGCTGGTCAATTCTTGTACTTTGGGCAGGAGAAATTCTGTGTTCTCTTTAATCAGAGTGATCATAGTCCTGGCTGCGCACTTTTATTGATCTTTTTTGGAAGTTAATGATGCCTGAATTCTCTGTTTTCAAAGCAGTTTCTATGTGGAAAACCTGGATTTGCCAGAATGATCATAGGCTCATTGATGGATATCTGATAGATTAAGGACATGTCATACACTTTTTGTATTTTTAGGTAATTTGTTTTTCATTATGTAAATAAAAAATCCCAACTTTTATATTGCAGTTACCTTTATCAAATTGCACATCTGGGAGATGATGATGATGAGCCAGAATTTTCTTCAGCCATGCCCTTAGAGGAAGGGGATACCTTTTTTTTCCAGCCACGACCTCTCAAAAACTTGGTATTAGTGGATGAGCTGGACAGCCTGTCACCAATTTTGACATGCCAGGTATATAAGTATTCTAAATCATTTACTTTGCAGGTCATCATCATCATCATCATCATATATATACAGCCGGAAACAGGCCTTTTCGGCCCTCCAAGTCCGTGCCGCCCAGCGATCCCCGTACATTAACACTATCCTACACCCACTAGGGACATTTTTTACATTTACCCAGCCAATTAACCTACATACCTGTACGTCTTTGGAGTGTGGGAGGAAACCGAAGATCTCGGAGAAAACCCACGCAGGTCACGGGGAGAACGTACAAACTCCTTACAGTGCAGCACCCGTAGTCAGGATCGAACCTGAGTCTCCGGCGCTGCATTCGCTGTAAAGCAGCAACTCTACCGCTGCGCTACCGTTTGATCATTTATCAGATTACTTGAAGGTATTTATTCACAAAATGCTGGAGTAACTCAGCAGGTCAGGCAGCATCTCAGGAGAGAAAGAATGGGTGACGTTTCGGGTCGAGACCCTTCTTCAGACTTGGATGATTTAGGAATTGATTGTCTCTTTTTGTATTGGCAGAATTGGTCACTGCTGTACATAATTCAAGATTCAAGATATCTTTATTTGTCATCCAAAAAAAAAATTTAGTCATCCACAGTCCAACAATAAAAGCAATAAAATAAGCAGATTACACAACCCCAACCAACACACAAAAAAAAGAACATCCATCACAGTGAGTCTCCTCCAGTCCCCTCCTCACTGTGATGAAAGGCCAGAATGTCTTTTCCCTTCCCCTGCCATCTTCGCCCGCGGTCAGGCTGGTGTCGTTGCCACGTTCCAGGCCGCGCCGGACGGTGAAAGGTCCGCGGCAGGCCGACCCAAGCCCCACGATCCGGTGCGGGCGAACACGCTGTCGCTGCCGACTCGATGAATCTAATTGTGTCTCATTCACCAAAATAGTCTTCTGAAAAAGTTTTACTTGACTGATTTGATTTGACTATTAGTAAATTGGCAGGATGATTGTTTACCCCTAATGTTTAACCATTGTTTTTACCTGCAGATTGCTGATTTAGCAAATGAAGACACACCTCAGTTATATGTGGCTTGTGGGAGAGGGCCAAGATCATCCCTGAGAGTCTTGAGACATGGTCTTGAGGTATGAGATGCATTTTTCAAAGTTTGTACAAATCATACCACAGCAGTGGCTACACCTTTAGTCACTCTAACCCTAGCTTCATATAATTGCCCAGTAGCTGGTCCTGTTTGCTATCTATAGGCTGCTTTATTAGCTGGTCTTAGTCAGAAATTGTGATGGGCTTTATTGTCACAGTAGTTTATGCAGAATGGCAGGGAGGTATTAGTAAAGGCTCTCATTCTGCTTGGACTTCAACACCTATGCCTTTTGCATGCTTTGTTTTAGGAAAGGCCAGGCCACTACTTTCACTGCTGATAAAATGATGTGAATCATGTCTCTTCTCCGAAATGTATTTGGGGAAAATTCTATTTCTCTGATTCAGCAGTCCATAGCTCTTCTCAAGTTGCTAGTTTTGTGAGTGCAGAAAATTCCTTCAGTTTTACACCAAGAAGACCAAAGTCGTTGTCTTTGGCCCCATCATTATTAATGTTCCACAATCACCAATTTGATTTCTTGTTGAATTTTATGCTGAAGCGACCTGTTTGCAATTCCCATGTAGTGGATAATCATTTTATAATAACATGGTGAAAATGAATATTTAAATTTCTTGCCTCATTCTTTGACAGGTATCGGAAATGGCTGTCTCAGAGCTTCCCGGTAATCCAAATGCTGTATGGACTGTAAGAAGACATGTGGAAGGTATGGTCTGAATAATGTAATGCACAAATTTGTTCAGATAGTATTCAATAATATTCGCCTAACTGTATCCAGCAATGGTGCTGACAAATGGTCACAATTCAGAATACATGTTGAGGGAATCAAGACTCGTATTTCAAACAATTGCTAAATTGTAAATATAATTTTCTCATTTTCACATAACCCATTGATGCTCTTCCTTTTAAAGTAGCATCTTTTTTTCTTTGTAAAATGCATTACAGCATTTTGCCTTATTTACATTATCTGTCCTTTTTACTCGTGTAACCTCCACAATCCTTATTCTTGCCAGCCATGTCCTGGTTCAGAAATTAAAATTACTGAGAGCAAAAGACTTCATAGATTAATGTTGCAGTTCTGATAATTGAACTGCAATCATTGTATATTTGAGTGTAAAAGTTAGTGCTATATATTTAGAAGGATTGCCACATTGATTTGACATTGAAAATGTGCTAATTTGTGGGTATTTTGTAGAGCTTAAACAATGGTGGCACAGTGGATAAGTTACAAGACTGGTGAGATACCAAAATCGGCAGTGGACAGCTGTGGCATTCATGTTCAGAATTTTTTTAAGTGAGGAGTAACAATAACCACATAACTACTGGGTTATCTTCAGGGAAAGAAATTGCCATCTTACCTGGTCTGGCTCATGTGACTCCAGACCCAATAATTTGTTTAACTATGAAATAGCTGTCAGACCACACATATTTGCCAAGATTAGTATGTCGCAACAGAGAACAAAATTGGTGAGAGCACCTGGCAATGGGCAAAGTTGTTCCCAGCCCAGCCAAGTTTGCAAAGTCTTCTCATAAATATCTGGGAACGGGTGTCTAAATTGTGAGAGCTGTCCCACAAACCTACCAAACATAATCATCCTAGCAGAATCATACAGACATTGTGCGAGAGACATCTCCATCTCTAGGATAAACCCACAGTGTGTACACGATAGGCAAATGCTCAACTTTGACTCCTGAGTCTCATGATATCAGGTCAGACATGAGCAGGTTACTATCTTCCCTCTGCTGATTCAGTACTCTTCCATATTGAACAGTGATTGGAAGAAGCTGTAAAAATAAGAAGGGAACAGTGTGTATTCTGGTTGAGGGACTTCAGTGTTCATCACGAGGTGCATAGGAATAACTCCACTACCAAAGCTGATGGATTCTGGAGGATGTAGCTGCCAGTTTGGTTCCACTACGCATGGTGAATGAACAAATATAATAATAATAATAATAATAATGCATTACATTTATATAGCGCTTTTCAAACACTCAAAGACGCTTTACAGGGATTACTAGAACATAGAGAAGAAAATAAATAGATAAATAAGTAAACGAACAGAAAAAGGAGACAGAAGGTGAGGTAATTGTGAGGCATTGAAAATAAGGCATTGACCTAATTGACCTTGTTTCAAATCTACATGTGGAAGATGCATACATTCACAATAGCATTGTTGATCAACATGCAGTCCTTGATGGAGTACTCGCCATTTACGTGGGGGAATGCAGTTCCAACACCACTAAGTCACTGGCCAAATTAGCCCATCGGATTAATGTGGCTGGAACATACAACTTTCTGTAAAATGGTCTGCAGTTGCTCTCCTCGGGCGACTCCCAAACTGACATCTATCACCAAGGCTAGTGACGTGAAATAGAGAAATACCTGCATGTTTCCCTTGTACTTGGACCTGACTTGGAAATTTACTGCCAGTCCTTCATTGTCACTAGGTCTGCTTCCCAAGAGCGCAGGCAAGTACTTTTACCAAAATGCTGCCTGTATTCATGCATTCGATCCTTCCACGGGATAGCAACATGAGTGAACCATTGGATGAATTTTTGGTCGTAACCCTGCGTATTGCACTTAATTAGTTACTGCAATTGTTTTTAACATAAATTGGAGTTAATCTTAATGTGATTTCTGTCATTGTATTTCTTGAATGATATACAGAAGTGAAAACTGCAATAATGATCTCTTGGGCTAGGCAAATATAGGCTTAGACTGCCCTTAATACATTTGTAACCAGATGTATAATAATCAGTGTTGCAAATCCATCGATCAAAAATATTAACAAACTTGGAATAAAAAAAATATTTCTGCCTTTTTGAGTTTTTTTCTGGGATTTAGTTGGTAATGTGTTGAATGTGGAACTCCTGCAGCACTTTTAATGCTGATAATGGAATTGCAATGGCTACTTTTTGGCAGATTCTTTACTGATTAACGATGCATTTTACATGAGAATGTAAACTTGCACTGCCATTAGCACAGCCCCTGCGGTGTTGCAGAATCATAAATGTTCTAAGCTAAGCAGTGAGTTTATGTCAATTCTCAAATAGTGATATTATTTGAATTTGACTCCTTGCCTGCAGTGTTTGGTAGGTAAGAAGTTCAAACATGCCTGGCCTAAGTGATCTTTTTGTAGTTATAGTTTATACCCTGGTTGTCCACTGAGTCTGAAAGAGCAGTACTAACCCTGGCTGGTATGTGGTGGCTCGATCTCTACCAATACCAAGCCTCTGTTTCTCTCCCACAGGTGGCCGGGAAAGGTGCTACTCATTCTAGGTGCGTACCTGCTGGTAGGGCCTCTGGGATATTGGTTTAGGACAGACATTACAGAGAACGGTCCTAATCAGTAATTACATGAAGCAAAGTACTGTCGATACAGATATTCTACATGACTGGAAAACTGCAACGTGCCCAATCCTCCCATCCCAGCAATAGAATCATTACAAGAATCAGCAAGAATAATTGTCAGTGTTGTCATTAGGTCTCATGTACTTACTGATGTTAATGCACTGCAAATGTGGTGCATTGCATTTTTCAATTTATTATTGTCCTAATTTGCAAGTTCCTCAGCCACCAAAAGTCCGCCCTGATGTGAAAATCAAAATTCCCCCTCCATATGTGACTGAAGCTTGAATGTTCATATTTTTTCATTGTTCAACACTGTTCAACATGACAGTGATTACACCTGAATCTTGGTAACTGAATTTGGATGAGATATTAGATATTTATTGATCTGTTGATGGTATTTGTTATGTTTCATTATGGGGATTCTGAACTGGGTTTAGTTTTGCATTTTATATAGAGTTGGCGCAATAATTAATAAATATTTTATGTCAGGCTTGCTTTCTTTCTATCTGAGGAACAAATAGGTTCTAAATTTTGATCTGGGGATGTTATGCATATTGTAAAATGTTAGGGAGGCAGATTTGTAGGAAAGGACAAGGAATCCCAAATTAGTGCTATTTCGCCAAATGCGAGATTAATTTAGAAATGTCTAAATTGTGAGGTTTATTGTTATTCAGGATCTATATTCGATGTTTAAATCAATTTGGTTTGTGCAAATTCACCAAATATATCTTAACACAATATTTCCTGTGAGTTTACTTTGACTCTGCCCATTCCTAAGCAGTTTGTTACACGCAAGGTTCACCTGCTGGCTGCGCCAAGATATAACCTTCCAGGCCTTAATTAACAGTGGCTGAGAGATCTCCCAAATCCTGGATTAGAAACAAGTAATTAACCTCTTGACCTTTACTATTAGTTTTCCGATCTAAAATCTAAATGGTTTGCATGTTTACACGATGGCATTTATTCTGTTTCTTTTTGTGCTACTTCTTTGACCTTTAACTAGTATTCCCACAGTTAAGGGCCGTATATTTTGGATGGAAATAACTTTTTTAGCAGATCCTCTTGGCAGTAAGTGGTGTTTCACTTTTTTTTTAAATATCTTTTTGTGGCAGTTTTATGGACACTTCCCGGTCCTCCAAATTATGCACAAGCTCAATAAAACCAAATATGGAAAAGACAGTTAATTCCGTTAAGCAGAATATATGGTTTTCTTAACCAATTTTGCATCAGTTTTATTTATTTTGATATTGGAGGGACAGTTAAAGTAAAACCTACTCAATGCAACAACGAATTACAATTTAAAATGGTTTTCATTAAAGGCAGATAATTTTGTTGGCAAATTGATTTACTTACTAACAGTGAATGTTAACCCGTAAGTGTATTTTGCACCTTTTTGTGTGTATTTAGATGAGTATGATGCATACATCATAGTGTCTTTCGTGAATGCCACACTGGTACTGTCTATTGGTGAGACCGTGGAGGAAGTGACGGATTCTGGATTTCTGGGTACCACCCCCACACTCTCTTGTTCCTTGCTTGGTGAGGATGCCCTGGTTCAGGTAGGGGTATAGAGTTTACTCCAGAAAGTACCACATCTGGATATACGTTGATGTACTACTTTGTTGCTTTCTAATGTGAATTCTTAATTTCTTTCACTAATATAAAGTTAAATGGTTGCACCAGATCACTCTAAAACTTTCATATAAAGCCAGCCACATACATCATAACACACTTCATTTTACTGTTCATGTAATATCTGCAAGGTATGTGCAGCTAACTCATGGCTTCAACTGTACCACTTAAATCTATACTTGAGCCATGTGAATGTGAACAGCACTATTTGCACTTTCCCCACCAAGGCTATGTTCTTTCATTATCGCTGGATTAAAATACAACAACCCTTTACATAGCAACACTGGGGGTATTTTTTAAACACATAAACGAGCAATTCAAGAAGGAAGATTGGCATCCCTTTAGGAAGGATGGATAACAAAGGGCAATATTGTGCCAGTAACATCCAGATTATTCAACAAATTTGGTTTGTACTGAGGTTCAGTTCCATCTTTCTAGCTTTTTTTGGTGTCAACCAGAATTTCAGTGATTGTTGGAATCTGAAAGCTATGCAATGTTTCCTAATGATTGAATTTGGACCTTTTTGCTGTATTTTAAAAAAAGATGGGTATCTTCTCTTTTAGTGGAATGTCTTGAGCTTCAGATGAAGTCTACTTGATCATAGAATTACAGTATGATCTTGATCAGCTGAGCAAGTGGGCGGAGGCACAACTAATGAAGTTTAATTCAGATAAGTGTGACATGTTGCTTTTTGGTAGTCAGACCAGTGTGGGCTTTCACAGTGATTGATAGGAGCCTGGGGAATGTTGTACAGCGCAAGTAGGGATCAAGGAGTACAAGTACATAATTCCCTGAAAGGAGCATCGCAGGTAGAGAGAGTGGTAAAGAAGGCTTTTAACATGTTGGCTTTCATTGATCAAGGAATTGAGTATAGAAGTTGAGTTATGTAAAAAATGGTTGTACAAGACAGTGAGACTGCACTTGGAGTATTTTGTTGTGTTCGGTTTTCACCCTGCTATAGGAAAGATACCATTAAGCGGGGAAAATGCAGAGATTATTTACGAGATAGTTACCAGGACTCGGGCCTGAGCTACAGGCAGAGATTGAGCAGGCTCGGGCCTTAGTCCTTGGGGCACAGGAGGCTGATGGGTGAAATTCAATAGTCAATAGTCAATAGTCGTTTATTTGTTACATACACATAAATGTGTAGTAAAATGAAACATTACCCGCAGTTGAACAATAAGACCAATAAGATTAATCAATAAAAATGCAATAACACATACAATCACAACTAACACCAAACAAAAAGAAACATCCATCACAGTGAGCCTCCTCCAGTCCCTCCTCACTGTGATGGAAGGCCAGAATGTCTTTTTCTCTTCCCTGCCGTCTTGTCCCGCGGTCAGGCTGTTGGAGTTGCCACGTCGGGGCGTTCGGGGCTCCCGATATTGAAGCCCCCGCTGGGCGGTGAAAAAAAATCCCGCGGCCTATTTCAGGCCGCGCCGGATGGTGAAAGGTCCCTGGCGGGCCGACCCAAGCCCCGCGATTCGGGGCGGGCGAACACGTTGCCGCTGCCGGAGCTCCCGATGTCGGCCCCCATCCAGGGGCCTGCGGGCTTCCGACGTCCACGCGGCCCGCGCCGGAGCCTCCGGAGACGAGTCGCAGCCGTTCCCGCAGCATTCGCAGGCAGCCAGCGCCGCAGGTGGTGAGTCCGGACCGCGGGCTCTGCGAACCAGAGACCCAGGTGGTCCCAGGTGCATGGCCGGTGGTAGGCCGCAACGGGAACGGAGACACGGCACAGAACAAAGGTCGCGTCTCCGTTCTGGAGAGAGAATGTTACAGTTACAGTTCCCGTTCCCTCCCACCCCCCCCCCAAAACATAACATACAACACTACATCATATTAACACTACAATTGAGACAAAAACAACAAAAAACACAAAAGACAGACGGACTGCAGGCAAGCCGCAGCTTATAGGGACATATAAAATCATGAGGGGAATAGACTAGGTTTTTTTTACCAGGGTAGGGGAATCAAGAATCAGGAGGTGTACGGTGAGAGGGGAAAGATTTAATGCCAACCGGAGGGGCAACTTTTTTTACACAGAGGGTGGTGGGCATATGGAGTTGTATATAGGTTAGTTACCTAAAATTGGCAAATTCAATGTTCATACCATTGGTTGTAAGCACCCCAGGCAAAAGATGGGGTGCTTTTCCTCCAGTTTGCATGTGGCCACATCCTGGTAACGGAGGTGGTCCCGGACAGAGAGGTCACTATGTGAATGAGATGGGGTTACAATTCCCATTCCCGCACTGACCTCTCTTGTCTTGAGCCTCCACCATTGTCAAAGTGAGGCCACACATAAACTGGAAGAACAACACTCATATTTTGCTTGGGTCCTTACGACCAAATGATATGAACATTGAATTCCTCAATTAATGTAAATCCCCAACCACATAACGTTCCCCCATATAACCCACTTTCTCCCGTGCCTTGCCTGGACTCGCACCTATTTTTCCCTTTAGGTTTACAATTCGTAACTGCAATCCTTTTGACTGACATCTTTTGTCTTTGAATCTGTGGCCTTTGTTCAACCATATTGCCTATCAAAAATCCCTCCTCACCTGTGTAGGCCTATTACCTGCCAGGTTTTGTCCTGCTCCTCCACTCTTCCAGCTTTCATTCATTCCCCGACGCACACAAATCATTTTGAAGGGTTCCGCTCTGAAACGTCACCTATCCATGTTCTCCTGAGATGCTGCCTGACCTACTGAGCTATCTTCTTTTGTAAACTAGCATCTGCAGTTCCTTGTTTCTGCAAACAAATGTAAATAGAATTCTGGAGCCTTCTTCCCCTATAAGCTGTTATAACTAAATACATTGAAAAATCAAAAAATGAATGGTAGATTTGTATTCAGCTGGGATTGCTGAACAAAGGTAGATGGATTTGAAATATTGGTTTGGTCACCATTTGATTGTAGCCAGAGAGGTTTTAAGTAGTTTAATGGCCTACTTCTGTTCATATGCATGGCAAAACATGGCTCTGATTATTTTTAATGAATTGAATTGTAGGAGGTATTTGTGAAGAAAAGATTTAGATTGATGCGTGTTCAGTTAAATAATAATTCTTATAATTGGAGTCATGTTCTTTATGAATAACATTCTTAAAACAATCTCCCTAGCCCATTTATGATTTGCTAGCCATGTGATAACATTTCAATCTCTGATAAATACTTTGGGAAGAGAACGGCACGCGCAAATAGAATATGAGGGGCGTCATGGTGGGAGGTTTTTGATAGATAAAGAGTGATAAATAGTTCTTTCTAATTAACGCATAATTAACAAGGATAGTCATGGGATTTTCACCAAATGATTGCTGAGGACATCAGATTGTATTTACATTCAATAATTTATGACAATATGGCGTTATTTTCTTCAGTTTTCAATTTAAGTAGGGACAGTATGTTTAAAAGGAGCAGCATATATCTGGACAAGAGCAACATGAAATAAAATAGAATAAAAATAATATGCCCCTATATGTTGCTATTATTTTGTGGTAACCAGGGCTATGCTTGTCAGATTTCTTACTTTGGTTGAACAGCTAAAGTGGGCTTGAAGGAATGAAAACTTATCTTAATAATTAATTTTTCAAAGATGTTTGGATGTGATGCATTATAACTCTTCAAATAGAAATTCTGCAATGCATTTAACCTCATGAAAAAAGCAAGTTAAGATTGGCCTAAATTTATGCTTTGTGTTATAGTCCAAATTAACTTATTTTCTGATTATTTTGTTCAGGTGTATCCTGATGGGATCCGTCATATCCGTGCTGATAAGAGAGTCAATGAGTGGAAGACCCCTGGTAAAAAAACGATTGTGAAATGTGCAGTGAATCAGCGACAGGTTGTGATTGCGCTGACGGGCGGGGAGCTGGTTTACTTTGAGATGGATCCAGTGAGTAAAGCACAATGCAGAAGTGCATTGGATTATACAGCTTTATTTTCCGAACTTTCAATTAATGTACATGCATGTGGGCAGACTTTGCTGTCTTATTATTTAAATGGTCCCCTCCAAGTGTGTAACTTGATTCTGAACATTAGTGCTCGATGCATAATACCAACAGAGGTGACCCGCTGTAAGTTTTCAGCTCTACATTCTGAGCCTGAAACATAAGGGCAGCACTTTTGTCCAGTTTCCGAATATAACATTTTTGTGCTTGAACATTGTTCTCACTTCCAAAATAGAAATGGGGTGAAAAGAAACACCAAACTACTGCATCACTGATGTGCAGAAAGCCTAGATCAGACTGTACCAGCCATTAAAGTTTTAAAAGTATGTAGCGCTGGGAGTAAAGAATTGCATGGAAAGATGGTAATGCAAGCAGTATTATTAAAATGTTTACATTTTGGGTCAAATTGTATTTGTGTTTTAAGAGGTCAGTGGTTATTTCTATATTCACATAGTTGTTTTGATCAAGTTAAATTATTATAGTTAATTCTTGCACAGTGTTGATCAAATATTTCATATGTTGCATTTACAAACTTTGTAGTCCGGACAACTAAATGAATACACGGAGCGTAAAGAGATGTCAACTGATGTAGTCTGCATGAGTTTAGCCAATGTTCCTCCAGGGGAGCAACGTTCACGATTTCTGGCTGTGGGTCTCATAGATAACACAGTCAGGATTATTTCTCTGGATCCCTCGGTAAGTTTGGTACAACTTCCTTTTGCTTGAACTGTTTAGATGTGCTATATATCCTTATTACCAACCCCATTGATGTTGAAAAATCGTGTGAAATATTGAATTTGGCTGGTCTTGTTTCTTCCAGCAACTTAAAACTAATGTCTTGAGTCTGTTTTATTTAGTGTGAACTATGCTCTAAAATGGTGTCAATACAGGATTGTGGTCTGGTCACCTGTGGAGGAGGAACTTGATAGATTGCTGTTCAACTTCTCATCAGTAGATGGGGCACTTGGTTAGAAAAATTTGTGTGGTGACTGAATCTGCTAGTTGAAAAAAGAACTCCACACAATTTGGAGGGTATACTGTTGTATCAGTGCATTTCTTCCATGAAATGCTAGCGTGACACAAATATATAGATAGCCTATCGAAACGTATAAAATTATTAAGGGGTTGGACACGTTAGAGGCAGGAAACATGTTCCCAATGTTGGGGGAGTCCAGAACAAGGGGCCACAGTTTAAGAATAAGGGGTAGGCCATTTAGAACTGAGGTGAGGAAAAACTTTTTCAGTCAGAGTTGTAAATCTGCGGAATTCTCTGCCGCAGAAGGCAGTGGAGGCTAATTCTCTGAATGCATTCAAGAGAGAGCTAGATAGAGCTCTTAAGGATGGCGGAGTCAGGGGGTATGGGGAGAAGACAGGAACGGGGTATTGATTGAGAATGATCAGCCATGATCACATTGAATGGCGGTGCTGGCTCGAAGGGCCGAATGGCCTCCTCCTGCACCCATTGTCTTCATAAATAGGATTCTTTTTCCTGCAGAGGTTATTTCTCAATGAAACCAGGAAGTAGGAAGAAATAGCCAGCTTTCGGATGTGGACGAAGTTTAGGCCTCTTTAGGCTTTTTTTTTTTGCATTCTTGCTAGTCAGCAAGAACATTCTTGCTGGTCATGTTTGATAATCATTGTTCCAGAACTACCATAACTTGAATGTATGTCATTTAGAGAAACCTCATTGCAACTCCTGATTCTTTTGTTTCCTTGGAATATGAAAGTGGGAATCCTCCCAATTCTTATTTTCAGGATTGTGTGCAGCTTCTCAGTATGCAAGCTCTTCCTGCACAGCCTGAATCTCTCTGCATTGTTGAGATGGGGGGGAGGGGTACAGTAAACACCAACTGGGAAATCCTCCCAGTTGTTTCACCCAAGTCCAAAGAATTTTATAGCTTAGACACAAAATGCTGGAGTGACTCAGCGGATCAAAGGAGAAAATAAATGGGTGGCGTTTCAGTTCGAAACCCTTCTTCATACTGAGAGTAAGGGGGAAAGGAAACTAGAGGTATGAAAGGGTTCAGAACAAATCAGCTGGCACCGATGATCACACCAACTTCCCTATTTAATGAACTACTGACCTATCCTTGTCATTTTCAGGATTGTCTGCAGCCTCTCAGTATGCAAGCTCTTCCTGCGCAACCTGAATCTCTCTGCATTGTTGAAATGGGTGGTGCAGAAAAACAAGATGAATTAGGCGAGAAGGGATCCATTGGCTTCTTGTACTTAAATATTGGTTTACAGGTGAGTAAAATTAACATTATTCTGGGATATGGAGTTTAACTTTGGAAGAATTAAATAAAGTTATCCATGTAATGACTAAAGAAGCCAAACCTATTTCTAATCACCATTGAAAGTGTTCTCTGGTCAAAAAACCAAATGCTGTCCTGAAACTTTTTAAAACAGTGAAATGATTTGCTGGAGTAAATAACAAAATGTTCCTGCTTGTAGTGTCCAGATCTATAGCGCCTAATATAATGGTCACTAGCAAAAGCAGAATTTAGGAGAAATCTTTTTATCCCTCTTAAACTGATCAGCTTTTTGGTTACATTTTTGCTCATTCTCAATTGAGTTCTAGCATTTACATCATGCCTTTGACCCATGATACATTGTGATAGGGTTTTTTATTGAACTACCAGCTAGAGCAAGAGAACATTTTGTCTAAGCGTGGTGTAATGCGTTCTAATATTTTACTGTTTTAGAATGGTGTATTACTAAGGACAGTGTTGGACCCAGTCACTGGAGACCTATCTGACACACGAACCAGGTATCTTGGATCACGGCCCGTCAAGCTTTTCAGGGTCAGAATGCAAGGTCAAGAAGCGGTGAGCGTGCATAATTATTGTTTCTGATTTCACAATCTGAAGGGTTGGATGATGATGACACAAATTACGAAGACAAAGAAACTGCAGATGCTAGAATCTTGAGCAAAAAACAACAGGCTGGAGGAACTCGGCAAGTCAGGCAGCATTCAGATTGAAGAAAGTTCTCAACATGAAGCCTTATCTGTCCAATCCCTCTAGATGCTACCTGACCACAGTTCCACCAGCCTTTTGTCACAGGACACAAAAATTTATGTTATTTTGTGCTACTCAAATTCTTCATTACTGTGATTCAAAATTTTAAGATTCATTTTAAAATCACTAAATTATCAAAAATTTAATGTTGGATGTTATCCTTTGGAATATCACGACTAATACTATGCTCTTTGAACTGTTAACTGCTCACAATTTCCTTCTTGACATACTTTAAACCTCAGCCTTGACATTTATTGTTGCATAACAAATGCAGGCCACAAAAAGCATTGGTATAATATATTCTTGGACCAATGCATTAATTTCTATGTTTGGAAATGCCTTTGCATTGCTAACTTTGGGGGTTGATAAGTAGTTTTGCTATATTCTGAACTTCAAACAGATTTCGTGTTTGTGAGTTTCTGTTAACTAGAAAAGTGTGAAGCTTTATTGTAACGCTCTGGAATTTCCTGTTAAAGCCACTGAAGTCATTATCCTCCAACCCTGTAAGCTGAACAGCTTTAAAATGATGATACTCTCAATCCGTGTTTCAGCTGATACCATGATTAACACACTTTTCTGATTTAAACCAGTGCTGTTTACTACAGTTCTCAAGCAGTGTTTTCTGATTCCATTGTTCTTTGCGGTTGATTATGTTCTGTTTGATTCTTCCTAAAATAGGTTTTGGCCATGTCGAGCAGGTCATGGCTGAGCTACTCGTATCAGTCCCGGTTCCACCTGACTCCGCTGTCCTATGAAACTCTAGAATATGCATCCGGATTTGCCTCTGAACAGTGTCCTGAGGGTATTGTAGCCATCTCCACTAACACACTGCGGTAAGTTTCACCAAACAAAAGCTGTAGACGTATAATATAGGATGTTGCCAGTGAAGGATTCAATGATGAGTGCTGGTACTTGATTTGTTTGTAATGGGAGGTGTTTGTTATTTTTAGGCTTATCTGTTTCCATTAAACTTAAATCTGAGTGCCATTATGTTTTAAGAGGCCAAAAATGCTATTTCTGTCTTAAGCAACCTGAAGAATACAATTTTCTCATTGTTTTGCTGCCTTGACTATTTGTGCATGCTTGGTTTGGAAATCTAGTAAGACATAAATGCAGAACTGTGCTATCTGCCTAAACATGAGCAGCTCAGGGGATTGGTGTACGAGTGATACAGATGCTGAAATCTTGAGCATTTTGTTTTTTACTCAAAGTGAATTGGTGCTGACTTTACCAGCTGGAGTGGCCATCTGAAAGAGGTAAGCTGCGGGATCTGTTTTAGCATTGCCATCAAATCCATCATCACAGACATGCTTCAGACTTTGGAGTTAACAAGGATCCTCTAAAATTAGGAAATGTCTTGCCATTATCATCACTATTACACCCAACCAAGGAGTCAAATGTTTTCTCTAATGATGTAGACTGCCCTAAATGTTAGGTGTCATCCTAGCCAACATTAGTGAATTTGTTTAATAGGATCATTGGTGGGATATGAGTCAACTGTTTTAGTGAAACTTCATTTATGTCTCAAATTGCAGCAACCATCTATTGGCATTTGGGTGCCAAGATCTCTGACAAGGTCCAATCAGTTGAGAAGCTTTGAAGAGTCACCTCTCAGTGAAAGAGAAATTTCCATCCGTAATTAAGGCTCCATGCTTATGAGCATGATCAATGCTTGCAAAATTGGTCGGCACAACCTTGCCGTATCAGGATACCAAAGTGCATTTGGCTAATAGATAAACAGACTGCAGGAGTTGAAAATCTGAAATAAAAAATAAAAATGCAGGAAGTGCCTACTAGGTTGGTTGGAGAGCCTCTGTGGAGAGGTGCAGACCACATTCTGTGGAAGACCAATAAAGATCAGAAGGCAGGGCAAGATCCCTGATCCCTGATGATAAAAAATGTCTTCACTTCATACTTGTTTTAGTAGTTTAATATGTTATATTAAGATTTTTTTTGTCCAATCAAACAACTGAAAAGTCACCAAATATGGATCAGCCTGGAGCAATGTTACCTACCAATGGTATCCTGGTGGTTTGCTCCTGCAATTTACCGTCTTTATCAAATGTCATCACAATGTTGCTGAGAATATTATTTAAAAAATAAGAATAGACTGAGTGTGGTGCAGTGCAATTAATGTGTTGTGGAAGTAGACCTCAATTGCATGGATTTACATGAAATATAGTGTAGAAACAGAAGTAGACCACTTTAAAAATGATGATTCATTGAGTCTGTGTTTCACCTGATATCTTATGATTACTATAATGTTTCTGATTTAAAGTTGGACTACTGATCGGTGTCTTAAATATTATATTAGGACATTAATTTACTGTCTGGGGTTTATCCATGGCCAGCAGGTTCTGGCCAAACTACTCTTGCCAATCTATATTTCCATTTGACACAGCTGTTCTTTGAAAATATGCATGCAATTTGGCTTTGTCTAGCATGAGGGGCCTTTTGAAAGATTTTGTAGAAATTTAAAGTTGACAGAATTGACTGGATTTGCTTCATCCACTCAATCAAATCAGTTGAAATGTTTATGGCATAATCATTTCTAGGTATGTTAAATATTGTTGATGGCACTTTCTCTTTCCATTAGTTATACAAGCATAGTTTGCATATCTTTATGGATCGCCAAAGCAACCATTAATTCAGCAGGAAAATAGACCAAACTTCCATGTTGTTATCATCTGTGTTTCATTGTGACTCAATAAATCACTTTAACCTTCCTCAGGAAAGTTAAGGTAATATTCCAACCCAAGTGCGTGGGGTCGCAGATTGAGTTGCAGGATTTCCATTTATTTTGTTTTCCTTTTGCTTTCTTTTCAGAATCTTGGCACTCGAGAAGCTGGGGGCAGTATTCAATCAGGTCTCCTTTTCTCTGCAGTATACCCCGAGGAAGTTTGTCATTCACCCAGAGAGCAACAATATCATTGTAATCGAGACTGATCACAATGCCTACACTGAGGCCACCAAAGCCCAACGCAAACAACAAATGGCTGAGGTAACTTGCTTATCATTGTTGCAATTAGTGTTCAATCAAATAGAGCATTATAAAAATAAAGCATGGAAATGCTGATTACAGCATAACATGTCTTAACTTGGTATGGAAATAAATCACTGGATATGTTGTTTCTTTGTACATTTGCAACCGTTGCTGCCGTTTTCATGGCAGCGCAAACGTTTTGAGTTTCTGAATTGGAACAATTAATTTACTGATACTGTTTTTTAACTGCAAAATACGCTGCATAGTTAATTATTGACTTTTACATAGATATTAATGATGTTGCTACCATAATAAAATTAATATGGAAGTGTTGCCTGTTACAAGGAAATGGTGGAAGCAGCTGGTGAGGATGAGCGAGAATTGGCAGCGGAGATGGCGGCTGCTTTCCTGAATGAGAATTTGCCGGAATCCATTTTTGGATCCCCCAAGGCTGGGAGTGGACAGTGGGCATCAGTCGTTCGAGTGATGAACCCTATTCAGGGCACTGTGTATGATCAAATACAGTTGGAGCAGAATGAGGCAGCGTTCAGGTATGCTAAACAAATAATTTATCATAATATCATTTCCGATTTGGCATTTATGTTTATTTACATTGATTAAAATTTGTAGTACTTATTGAGTGCTTGGCTTTTTTCAACATAAAATGGGTGTCACGGTTCCTTTTTATTACTGCAAAAGCTTCTTGTTAACTTGAGTACAGTAAACCCTCGTTATAATGGACCAGAGGGGAGGGAACGGTGTCCGTTGTTGCCGATTGTCTGCTATAACCAAGTGCGGTATTGAATCAAAGAATTGCAGATGATGGTTAATACAACAAAGGACACAAAGTGCTAGAGTAACTCAGCAGGTCAGGCAGCATCTCTGAAGAACATGAATAGATGACGTTGGGACCTGTACTTGGACTGATTCAGTCTGCTGAGATACCCCAGCACTTTGTCGTTTCACCTTAAAACTAGGCGCCAATACCATTTCTCTGCATCGGCGAGCTTTTCTTCACCAGCTGCTGCATGCTCTGCTTGACAGGGCTGTTGTTGCAGCTCACGTTGTAGCCCCTGGCCATCAACTGTCTCTTCAGGCCACTGCCACCAACAGAGCATGCTTGGTTATCATGGGGCTCCCTCTCCTCTCACAAGCTACCCCTTCTTCCTGTCAGCCATCATTTTGTCCACTCCTCGCTTCCAAGGTAGAGTATGTTGGTGATTCCGGGGGAGAGGCACAAGGGGGGTGGGGGGGACCCAAGTGTACAGAGTGACAGGCGAAGGTGGAAGGGGAAGCAGCAAAGTGGTCAAAGCGACGAGAAAATGAGGAGATGGTGGTAGACGGGTGAGGCTGAGTGGACAAAGGTATGGCCAACAGAACAAAGTGGCGGCTGGTGATAGGGGATGGAGCCGTATGATGACTGTGCTCATCTTGTCAGTGGCACCAAAGAAAGCGCTGTCCCCAAGATCTACAATGTGAGCTGCAACAACAGCTGCATCAGCCTAACCGTGCAGTATGTGAAGAAGTGCTGGCTGGTGCACCTTGCGAGCCGGGGCAGTGTCAAAAGCCAGGGCTGACAGGGCAGTAGCCAGGGTGGCTTCGACAAGTCTGTCCCTTATAACCCCAATCCATTGTGAAGGGGTCAGTTAAAACGAGGGTTTACTGTATCTTCAACCCCTCTTTACCTAGGTTAGTTCGGGAAGGAGTGGGTGGGGGTTGCAGGACAGACTAAGTAGAATTTGAATAGCAAGAAACGCATTCTCACTGCAAAAATATGAGGAACACTTCAAGTGATTTTTGAATAATTTTGATGTAAGTGCAGTTTACGGCTCTTGCTTTATTTCCTTTGCACTAATGCGTTCAGAATGGGACGAGGTGTGTTCTTTGAGGAGTTAGGCTATATTAACGCATATGTTTTGTGTTCCCAGTGTTGCTGTTTGTAAATTTGCAAATAGTGGCGATGATTGGTATGTTCTAGTTGGGGTCGGCAAGGACCTGATCCTCAATCCCCATTCAATTGGAGGTGGATTTGTTTACACATACAAACTAATCAACAGTGGTGAGAAACTGGAATTTGTGCACAAGGTGAGGCTGCAGCACCGATTATGCTTTTTAATTTTTTCTCCTCCTGTTCCCACGGTTTCAACTACTTAGGCATTTTTAATGTAGCTCAACCATTTGGAGTTTTTCTATTGAATCTATTTTTGTGGAACTTTTCCAGTTTTCTTCTTTCCCTCTCTCCAGTATCTCACTCTAGTGGCCTGAATGTGAGCATCTAGAATCTAAAACCTCAGACTGATGAGATTACATGGCTTCACAGTTGTACCAAAACCTGCCTTGTGCTCAAATTTGAATTGTTAAATATAGGGAGCATAGTCACAGCCCTAATTTGAAGAGTGCTCCAAACTATTCCAAGAGACGATAATTAAGGCATGCTCAAAACTTCAAATGGACTTAAAATGTTGATTGAGCCCGCTGGTTCAAATAGATTGCATCTAAGTCTAATTTCCATTCTTCTAGCGTGATGCTCACATCAAATGCAGGATATCCTTGGATGGATGAGTTCCAATTGCAATTTTCAGTACCATCCAATGTAATAATTTATATTTGTATTTAAATAACACCTATAATTTGTTTTACCCTATAACAAACAACAGTGTTCTTGTATGTTTATCTTCACTCCCTTCCCTTTATCCCATCTCCTCCCGCAACCTTCTCCCAACAGACATCCATTGAAGATGTTCCAACAGCCATTGCCCCTTTCCAGGGACGTGTTCTGGTGGGTTTGGGAAAACTCCTACGCATCTATGATCTGGGGAAGAAAAAGCTGCTGAGAAAATGTGAAAATAAGGTAAACTATTAAAGGGTTTTGAAGTTTACAGTTAAGATGCTTGGAATTGATAGCCATTAATGGTGGTTCAAGTATTTTATGGCAAAGTGCGATAAAACCATCTCAAGTTCTGTTTGGTGATAGGATGCAAGTAAAGTACGCTACCAATGTAAAGAACTTAGACTTCAAATATACTGACGTGGAAAATGTTGGTGGCAACCTTGGATAGAATATCAACACCACTGGAAGAAATAGCAACCGCATAATGGGAGGTGTATTAAAAGTGCTGAAACCTGGATAAATGGGCATATGCAAAAAATTAGGACAAATATTGTATGACCCAAGTAATTATTATGGTAAAATATAACGGTACGGTAGCGCAGCGGTAGAGTTGCTGCTTTACAGCGAATGCAGCGCCGGAGACTCAGGTTCGATCCTGACTACGGGTGCTGCACTGTAAGGAGTTTGTACGTTCTCCCCGTGACCTGCGTGGGTTTTCTCCGAGATCTTCGATTTCCTCCCACACTCCAAAGACGTACAGGTATGTAGGTTAATTGGCTGGGTAAATGTAAAAATTGTCCCTAGTGGGTGTAGGATAGTGTTAATGTACGGGGATCACTGGGCGGCACGGACTTGGAGGGCCGAAAAGGCCTGTTTCTGGCTGTATATATATGATATATGATAACACACGTTGACATGACATCAGCGGGTAACCTATAAGGCATCCAACTCTTAAAACAAATTTGTAAAATATTTTAAATAGTATCTGAAGTTTTCATAGAATCATGGTCACTGACACATTCCTTTGCAGAAGCTTACTTTCAGTCCCTAAAATCTCATGTGGTCAGTATAGGTCGGACAACTCATGTTGGCAGTGTGCAGCACACAACAGTTTGTGAAATGGAAGGATTTTGTTTAATCCCTAGCGGTGATGGTACACTTTGTCTCTATCCTGGAAACAATGGTTCCTTTAACGCTCTGCAAAATTAGTTTGAAAGTTCCCTATTTTGTTGGAAGTGAAATCCAAAAACTATATATTTTTTTAAATTGGAGTACCGTCAAAAAAGCCAGATTTCACATAACTTTGTCAATAACTGCTCAGCACTAACATTAAAATTTGGTGTATATGTAAGAAAATAAGATATAAAGCTATTCAATCTCTTGTGCCTTTGTTCAAAAAGATCATGGCAAATTTGTTTTCAACCTCCACTATAATCCTATAGTGTTCCAGAGATTATTCTGTCTTGAATACCCTCAGTGAACAAGCCTCTGCATTCCTACTGGGGAGAGAATTTCAATGATTCTTTCCTTACCATCTGGGTGAAGAAATTTCTTCTCATCTCTGTCCTAAATAGCTGACTCCTTATTTTGAGGCTATAAACCCCACTTTTGGAATTACATGTGTATGTATTTTTTCAATCATTAGTAATAATGATCTCACATTTTGCAGATTATTTGAAAACAAAATATCCATTTCATTAATGTCCTTCAGGGCTGAAACCTGCTATTCTTACCTTGTTGACTTGGGCCCTCCAATGTTGTTGATACTCAAATAACCTCTGAAATCTCAGAGCCGGCAACTCTATTTAAGGCCAATTAGGGAAAGTCAATGTCTTGTCAATAATGTCCATATTCTGAAAATGAATTTGAAAACATTAATTGGAATTCCACGTGAGGAGTGCAGCTTCCAATCTGCCATGCTTTGGGATGCCCCATACTCTAATTGGGGAAATTTCAGTGTTGCATTGTGCCATTGCTGTGGAGTAAACTTTTCCAACTAAGAAATTTGAGTCATTTACTTCCCATCTTAATAATTATTTCATTCCAACTTTTACAAATCTAAATGTGCAGAATTTGTTATAACAATGCATTCTGATTTATTACCATCCCTCGTTCACCTGTACATGGATATTAGTGGGATATTTATGGAGGAATAAATCGTGTATTAGGTATTTGCTGAGGAGCACTAGCTTTTAGTTTGGCAGGTGATAACTATTGAGATTCATAATGCAGACAAAAGCTGCCTTTTGTGCTTCTGTTATTTTTGAACCGATGGAGAGGTGTTAATTCAAACTACAGTCTCCCTGCAATGTAATTGAAAAAGCAAGGAGGGAGAAGGAAAAATGACAGGTAAAGGAGACGAGGTGGCCTTTTCCCCTCTCCTGATATGTGCTATTTCATCGGAGGTTATTGCACTGTAAACCGTAACATCCAGATGACAGAAGAATGAAAGATGTCAAATGCTGGGTAATGAATAAGAAGTGAAGGATCTTGTTGTGAAATGAACACACTTTGTAACCTGCTTTGTGTTTATTTCAGCACATTCCAAATTTCATAGTGGCAATCCACACGATTGGGCACCGGGTGATTGTCTCAGATGTACAGGAAAGCTTCTTCTGGATTCGATACAAACGAAATGAGAACCAGCTAATCATCTTTGCTGACGATACATTACCCCGCTGGATAACCACAGCTTGTCTATTAGACTACGAAACCATGGCTGGTGCTGATAAATTTGGCAACATTAGCGTGGTAAGTTAAAGGCTACTTCAGATTGCACTGCAATTTTGCACTTTGTTGATGTTTTGTGCTTTTTGTACTTTATATTATATATATACTTTTACTCAATGAGCTTCATGTGAACAAGAAATTTAATTTCACCCTGGTGTATATATGATGATAAATTACTCTTGATTCTGCTTTTTCTACCCCTGTAAATTTGTGTAGTTAGTGTAGGTTGATTTTTAAATTTGTGCCTGGTTCTGTCGGGGCATTGAGGTTTGAGTACCGACTGAAGATGATATCTTGTGATTCCCGGATGGACCCGGTGACCAAGATAGAACTGATGCAATAGATGGAGAGGCTACTCAACCATAAGAAAATCCCGACTCAAAATGTCACCTATTCATGTTATCCAGAGATGCTGCCTGACTCACTGAGTTACTCTCGCGCTTGTTTATTTAATTTTTTTGTAAACCAGCATCTGCAGTTCCTTGTGTCTAGATGAGTAATTCATTCATATGTTATTACACACTTTAAGAGGGAAAAAAAGAATATAGTTGCTCCAGCTAGCTATGGTGGTCCCATTGTGTAATTTAATCTTTCCAGTAAGAGGTTCTATGATCAGACTGGTTTCCTGGTCCTGATTTTTATTTTTTCCCCTGGCCCTGCTAATATCATGCACTTATCATTAAGATTCTCTTACTGATTTGTGTGTCCAATTACTGAATTTGCTTACAGTTTGCAACTACCTATCATGCACTTAATTTTTAAAGATTGCTTCCATGCAGGACACTTATAGAAAGCACAAGAAGTTTTACCCAAAATAATTGAAATGGCCAGTAATGTGAATGGGTAATTGGCCAGATGGCACTTGATTCAGCCCATGCCTTGCAGCCACTAACCCTTTAAAACATGGGCAGTTTATGATATTGAAGTTAAACTGCAAGTCGCTGAAATCCAATTTGAATAAACTGTTTGAAAATAATGGAGTGTCCCAAATAACAACTTCTCATGCATTCGGCGTTCTTCTGATTGACAGGTTGTTTGCTGTGCTTTCTTACATTAAGTACCTCTGCGAAGAATTAAAATGTTCTCGTTGGCGCGCTATATGCGTCTTTGGGAAAAGACAAAGAGGAGCACAATAATTTTTATTACAAAGCAACTTTGACTATTGCAGGTGAGATTGCCGCCAAACACAAGTGATGATGTTGATGAGGACCCCACGGGAAACAAAGCTTTGTGGGATAGAGGTCTTCTTAATGGAGCTTCCCAAAAGGTAAGTTGATGTAGACAATTGTGTTGTCATTTCTGGGCATACCATAAAGTGTAGCATTAGCATGTGGTTATCCTAATAGAATAGTGTGACTTGTTATTTATTCAAGAGTACTTGCTTTTTTTGTGTCATAAAATTTAAATTGGTAGCATAGTTATGCCCAAGGGCAATCCAAATCATGGCCATTAAATAACTGGCGGCAAGTATGTGTATATTTTCATATTTACAGTGTTCAACAGCCGTGGTCTTGTAATTTCAATCCACATTCAGAATCGTGCTGCTGCACTGTAGCAAAGAACATGCATCTGAAGTAGAGGCTGGGGACCTTTCTGCAGCAAGAGAATACACATGTCTCCAGATAGTTTATTTTCCCAGGCTAGGACAATTTCTAAATGAAGAGATGTCCACAAAGGACCTTGTGAATTCATAACACATAACAAGTTAGAACCACAAATCAAGCCTCCAAGTCTTTAAGTGTAACTGTTTTGTGTCTGACATTTTTCTCTCATTACGTTTCTGCTTTTCATCACAAAGGGTGAACTATGCAGATTAATTATTCTCCATGCTGTGTTGAAACTATTAAAGACATCACTGCAGTTCAGTACTGGGTCAGTTTTGTTGACTTGTGCATAATTAATGTTAATTCATTGCTGAGGTTTTACTCTTACCACTGTCACCAATGACGTTTATAACTATTGGAATTCACATTCAATGTGATCAGATTTATTAAGATAGTAGGAACATTTTGTTGGTAGATTATTATTTTGCACTATTAGGAGTGATAGAGATACTAATCTGATAAAGATTGGTGGTCTCGAATAGTCCAAAAGAAAATTCTTTGCCATTAAAATTTGTTGTGTGATTCTTAACCTGTTGCGCTCCTCAGTCGGTTTACCTATCCTTATCCGATCCTACAACCCGTGGACTTCACCATTTAGTCCATTGCACATCTGCAGATTTTTACTTCGCCATTGAAGGTGGTGAGATTCACCAGTAAAGACGAATGTAGGTCAAGACAGTGAGAAGTAGAAGAATTTACAATGGAGCAAAGAAATGGCAGAACAATTGACAGATACTTCTGAGAGAGAGATCAGTTTCTGGAAACACAAAGGATCAAAGTGTAATGTAAATAAGGGCAGCACAATGGTGTTGATGGTAGAGCTGCGACTTCAGTATCGGACCCGTGTTCAATCCTCATCTCGGATGCGGTCTATGGAGTTTGCACATTTTCTGCGCGGGTTTCCACTGGGTACTGTGGTTTCCTCCCACATCCCAAAGCTGTGTGGGTTTGTAGGTTAATTTGCTTCTGTTAGTTGCCCCTACATTTAGGGAGTGGATGAGAAAGTTGGATAATAGGACAAATGTGAACAGTCGGCATGGACTTGGTGGACCGTAGAACCTGTTTCCATAGATAGACACCTATTAGATATAGATAGACACACAGGTTCTGTTTTCATGCTGTATCTTTAAACTCAGTAAAGGAAATTAGAATTGGTACAAAAAATTACTGGAGAAATCAGTGGTGCTAAAGCAATTACATTCCCAGGGCCTGGTAATCTGCATCCTGTGGTACTAAATGCTTTATTTATCATTGTCCAAAATTCTGAAGAATGGAGATCAAGAAAATTAACTTTTACAGCATTAGATCCTTAACATTGCTAAGTTGTTTTCAAGTCCTGACTGCAGCGCATCATTGTGGACTTTGTCTAGTCCTGGCAATATTTTCTATAACATGGAAAAGTTCACGTAGTTTGGAATATGAGGAGCATAACCCCACGACCAAAGCAGAAAAAGGAGAAATGTGCGACATCAAAAGGAGAGTAGCTGTTAGGATCCATTATGCATGCAGAAGATATACTTTCTCCAGTTAACATGGACATGTATCAACTTCCAATCAGCAGGGTAATGTCCACTGTAATTGTAATTTTGTTTTTTATTCAGGCTGAGATCATTGTTAATTATCATGTGGGAGAATCAGTGCTTTCGCTGCAGAAAACAACATTAATTCCTGGTGGTTCAGAATCTCTTGTATATACAACACTCTCTGGGGGGATTGGAATCCTGGTCCCATTCACATCACATGAGGTAGGTTTGCACGATAATTCAACTGCTTTCTTTAGTATGTGGTTACTGAAATGTCTGGCTGGTGTAATGCCTGGCTGGAACCTACCACCTTTGTTTCAAATGTGGTACAGTCATATTGCTAAATAAATCACACCATAATGCCAGGCCAGAAAACTATTCCTAAAATGCACCATTATCTCATTTTCTGATTTTTAAAAAACTTGGGTGCATTTGTATATAAAATAAAAGAGAGGCATGTATAAGGAGGATGGGCAGAATCTTTTCCCCAGAAAGGAAAAATCAAATAATAGAGGCCAGAGCTTTCAGGGGGCAGAGGTAAACTAAAGGAGATGTGCGAGGCAAGTTTTTTTTAAATTTTACATAGAGTGGTAAGTGCCCGGAATTTGCTACTAGGGTGATGGTTGTGGGATATGATGGTGGCATTTAAGAAACTTTTGGATAGGCATATGTATTTGCAGGGAATGGGGGGATATGGATTATGTGCAAGTAGATAAGAGACGGTCTTGATATCAAGTTCAGCAGAGCCATTTTGGGACGAAGGGGCTGTTCTTGTGCTGTTCCATTGTTCTATGGTCTAATCTGATTTTCCATGTTAGTGTGATGTCAGCATGCTTCAAGATGTACTTTGTTAAGCTCCCAACCACAGCTCCACATTGGCAGCCTGAGTAAAAACTGGAACATATAAATGTTAGAGTTTGATATGATTGTTAAATCTGTTGAGAATGACTTCCAAGGACAAACCTTGAGCACGATATCATCGACACACATGGTGATTGAATTGCTTCTTTCTCATTCCTTTTTGGAACTTTGGGTTTACCGCCGAATGATGCTAAAATAGCTAACAACTTAAAGGGAAGAGTATTTTTACATACATTAAGTGCTCATTAAGCTTGTTTAACCCTTTTTTAATTATTTGATCTATTTCTTGCATAGGACCATGATTTCTTCCAGCACCTAGAGATGCACATGAGATCAGAACACCCTCCCCTGTGCGGCCGTGACCATCTGAGTTTCCGCTGCTACTACTTCCCTGTGAAGGTAGATGCACTTTATATATTCTTGCTGTTTGTTCATTCATTAAAGCAAGGACCTTAAGAATATCACAGGTTTATTCTGTGGGCTTGACTATAAAGCAACTGATCCTTGTTTCTAAATAGCGGAGTTCACGGACTGGAGCAGACAAAGGTGGTGGAAGATTGTTTATCGGATTGAAGGCCTGAAGAGACTAGTGGCATGCCTCGGGGATCAGTGCTGTTTGTGGTTATAGCAAGATTGTAGATGGCATGATTAGTAGGTTTGCAGATGACACTAAAATGGGCTCCAACCTCATCTATTGTATCCGCTGCTCTAGATGTCTCCTCCAACCTCATCTATTGTATCCGCTGCTCTAGATGTCAACTTCTTTACATCGGCGAAACCAAACGCAGGCTCGGCGTTCGTTTCGCTCAACATCTTCGCTCAGTCCGCCTTAACCAACCTGATCTCCCGCTCCCACTCCTAGTCTGACCTTTCTGTCATGGGCCTCCTCCAGTGCCACAGTGAGGCCCACCAGAAATTGGAGGAACAGCACCTCATATTTCACTTGGGCAGCTTGCAGCCCAGTGGTATGAACATTGACTTCTCCAACTTTAGATAGTTCCTCTGTCCCTCTCTTCCCCTTCCCAGTTCTCCCTCTATCTTCCTGTCTCCACCTATATCCTTCCTTTGTTCTGCCCCCCTGACATCAGTCTGAAGAAGAGTCTCGACCCGAAATGTCACCCATTCTTTATCTCCTGAGATGCTGCCTAACCTGCTGAGTTACTCCAGCATTTTGTGAAATAAATACCTTTGATTTGTACCAGCATCTGCAGTTATTTTCTTACACTAAAATGGGCTGTCCTTCCTACACACTAAAATGGGTTGTATTGTAAATAACAAAGATGGTTATCAAAAATTACAGCAGGGTCTTGATCAGTAGGACATGTGCAGTTGCGAGATTGTATTTTGGAAAGTCAAACCTGGGCAAGACCTTCAGTGAATGCTAGGATCCTGGAGAGTGATGTCAAGCAGAGGGATCTATAAGTGCCAGTGCATAGATCTTTGAAAGTGGTTTCACGGGTAGATAAGGTGATCAAGAAGGCTTTCAGTACATTGGCCTTCATCAGTCAGGGTATGGAGTATAGAAGTTGACATGTTATGTGACGCAAAAAGCTGGAGTAGTTCAGCGGGACAGGCAGCATCTCTGGAGAAAAGGAATAGGTGACGTTTTGGGTCGAGGCTTTACTTGAAAGTCAGGGACCACCCCTGAGGGGCAACCTTTTCCACACAGGGTGTTGCGTATATGGAATGTGCTTGCAGCGCCAGAGACTGCGGGTGCTGTCTGTATGGAATTTGTCCGTTATCCCCGTGACCTTGTGGGTTTTCCCAGAGATCTTCTGTTTCCTCCCACACTCCAAGGACGTACAGTTATGTAGGTAGATTGGCTTGGTATGAGTGTAAATTGTTCCTAGTGTGTAGGATAGTGTCAATATGCGTGGATCGAATGTCGGTACAGACATCGGTGGGCCGAAGGGCCTGTTTCCGCACTGTATCTCTAAACTAATGAGCTGTGTAAAACAAACGAGATGTGGAATGAAACATTTACTATTGCAGCTCCATAGTTAATATAAATCCAGCAAAGAACTAATTTGGTTGTAAGGAAGGGAATGTGGAAAGTGGGTTTCACCATCTTTCACCTGTTGTCCATGTGTATCTCCACTGAGTCACTAATTCAAACTTTGGCTTAAATCTCTGTCCTTGTTTCATGCTTTTATTCCAAGTTAATGCCCTTCACTTGAACTGGTCTGATGAATGTGCTTCTGTTTGCTTTTCTAGAATGTAATCGATGGTGACCTCTGTGAACAGTTTAATTCTATGGATCCGATTAAACAAAAGAGTGTGGCAGAAGAGTTGGACAGAACACCAGCTGAGGTGTCCAAAAAGCTGGAAGACATCAGAACACGTTATGCATTCTAATGTGCATAGTGCACATTCTTACGTGCTGGGGCATTGTACAATGTCAGATCGTATTAAGAATGTTAATGTCAGCACTCTCACCATTGAAGTTTTATCCATGTAGAATGGAATGTAACCTTCTCTTGTAAATATAGTTTTGTACATTAAAATTGTTTAAAGATTTTGTTGGGTGGGAGGGGGCACACAGGGCTGGAGGCTGGATATAATGTCTTGCAAGTGCTTTTGTGGCAGCGGGGTGATTAGCAGCCATTTTCCTAAAACAAACTTGCTTTTCAGTTGTGACTATGGTAGAATAAAATCTCTGTTTTAATAACATGGTTGTTGCTTTGTGCTACTTCCAAACTGCTAATTAATTCTTTGCACTCGGTGATTCTGATGAGATAAAATGAAATTAGGCTGGTGCACATTTTGGCACTTTTGTTGATTTATGTCAAATCAAGGTCTTGTTCTGTTCTTGACCATTGACCACACTAATTCTCTGACAGAAGTGGAAACTACCTGAGTGCAGCCTCCTCTCAACCCATTGTCTTTTTCTTACTCTGACTCTTAAAGATAGTTGTAGCATAATGATTGTGGTTGAGCTAGTCAGCTGACTGGCGCATACTTGCAGGCATGAGCCTTCACACCTTGTTTGTCACTCATTGAAGTTGACATTTGGGTTCAGGGAAAACATCTAGGGTCTTTAACAAACTTGCCAGCCCAGAATATGTAACCCATCTGAAGTAATGCCTGCATTTAATGTCTGCCTTCATTAGAATCTAAGGCAATAAAGTTCTAGCTGTGAGTGTTTTTTAAGAGTAAGGTCAGTTATAGTTTTATTTGCTCTTTTAACAAATTAAAAATACCAGTATTTTTCAACGGTCAAGCAAAAGATGTGTATCTAAGAAGCTTATATAATCTCTGATAATGTAATTTCATACGGTCAGAAGTGATAGGAAAAGAATTAGGCCATTCGGCCCATCGTCTACTTTGCCGAAGATAGACACAAAATGCTGGAGTAAATCAGCGGGACAGGCAGCATCTCTGGAGAGAAGGAATGGGTGACGTTTTGGGTCGAGTCCCTTCTGTCAGACAGAAGAAGGGTCTACCCGAAACCTCGCCCATTCCTTCTCTCCAGAGATGCTGCCTGTCCCCTGAGTTACTCCAGCAATTTGTTTCTATCTTTGGCTTAAACCAGCATCTGCAATTCCTTCCTACACATTAAGTCTACTCTGCCATTCAATCATGACTGATCTATCTCTCCCTCCTAACTCCATTCTCCTGCCTTCTCCCCATAACTCCTAACACCTGTACTAATTATGAATCTATCTATCTCTGCCTTAAAATATCCATTGATGGCATCTACAGCCTTCTGTGGCAAAGAATTCCATAGATTCACCACCCTCTGACTAAAGAAATTGTTAACCCAGTCATTCCTGGGATCATTCTTGTAAAGAGGAAGGTGAACTCTCCAGAGCCAGCACATCCTTCCTCATATGGTGCCCAAAATTGCATGCAATACTCCAAATGCGGCCTGACCAGCTCCTTATAGAGCCTTGGCATTACATCTGTTTTTTGTATTCTAGCCCTCTTGAAATAAATGCTAGTGTTGCGTTTGCTTTCTTTAGTGCCGATTTGACTTGCAAATTAACTTTTTGGGAATCCTGAACCAGCACTCCCACATTTCAAATTATCATGTTCAGATACTGCCTGGTACTTGGCCCTCCATTAACAATACCAGCCCTCCAATCCTGGATTCTGCTTTCTTCACAATCTGGCCAATGCTCTTTCCTGATTTCTTTCCCCTTCCCTGGTCTTATTAAAAGCTTGGCTTCCATGCTGAGATGATTTTACTGGCCTAAATACTGGGAAAATACTCCAGAGAGAGGAGTAAGAAATGGGCCGAGCAGCAATGAGCCAAGAGAAGACAGTTGAGTTTGACAACCCTTTCTCTCAAACTTTTGAGTGTTGGTGATTGATCAAGAATCAGTGTGGGGGTAATTGTGAAGGATGTTCAATTCTAAAGGGGAAAATTGGATCAAAATCCAGATGGAGGTTCAGACTCTTGGGGAAGAAACCAAGGCCATGTCCTAGATTTGGCCTACTGCCAGAAAAGACTGCTTGTAGAATTCAAGGTGAAGAGGTAAGTAGTATACCGTACATTTTTATTATTTTTTGTAATTGATATAATTGCCAGGTTCCGTTGAGCTGATGACATTCATCAACAGCAATTGGCAGCTGTAAAATTGCTTAAATAGTAATACAGATGATTGAAGTAATTATAGCAGGGGTGTCAAACTACCGGCCCATGGGCCGCATCCGGCCCATGGGCCGCATCCGGCCCGCGAAAGGGTCCAATCCGGCCCGCGGGATGATTGGGGGAAAAGCCAGCACTGTTAGATTATACACAGCAAGTGAGCTACATGACCGCTTAAACTCGCAGGAAATATGAATTTTGCGCAGAAGGAAAATGCAAGTCCGATCTACAGCTGTCACCTCCCCAGCTCCCGGGGGTAAGTGGAAGCTACGCCCATATCCAGCCATGTGGTGATGCGGGCGGGAAGGGGCCGGCGCTGGGGAAGGTGGGGAGTCTCGGCGTTCTTGTGGATACTTGATGGTACCTTTATCAAGAAGGCATTTGGGTGGACTTGGTTTATTGTTCAACTGATTGGGAGCCTGTGGATAAATTTTGTATTCAATTCACAGGTTATATGAATTAAGTATTTCTAGATTCATATGAATTACTTGTATAATTTTGTATTAATTTGGATCTGACGGTGCATGAATCTGTTTAATTTATTGGAAATGTTAAGTCATTAAAATGCACAATTGACGAGGAACAATCTTGACCTACTAGCATTGAGTTTACTCATTTTATGTTTATGAATGATAATTTTAAATTGTTACTTTGTTTACTTAGCTCGCTCACTCATAGAATTTCAAAGAATGGTGCAATAGAATGAAGATCAGCTGGAGAAACTGGGTCAGGCAGTATCTGTGGAGGGAAATTTACAGTCAATGTTTCTGGGTAGTTCCCTCATCTAGGATGGTATTTTGGCTGGATATCTTGACCAGTGGAGTTCTGCAGGGAACTGTGCTGGAACCTCTTGTTTGTTACATAGATAAATAGTTATTAATTTAGTTTTAGAGATACAACAATGTGTAACAGGCCGTTCGGCCCAACAAATCCACGCCGACCAATGATCATCCATAGGTATTTATTCACAAAATGGATCTCTGCTCATCCCTAGATCCTTGACTTCCTCATTGGCAAACCACAATCACTGAAAATTAGCAAAATCACTTCCTCCTTATTAAGTATAAATGATAGCAGCATCTTAAGGCTAGGTGCTCCATCCCCCACTTTACTCTCTCTATACTTAACTGTGTAGCCAGATATAATTCACACTCCATCTTTACATTTGTCAATGATATGACCATTGTTAAATGAAAAAGATAATGGTGAATCAAAATACAGAATGATTGAAAATCTGAACAATCTTCCCCCCCCCCCCCCCCCCCCCCCCCCCCCAACTTCAGCAAGACCAAGGAACTGATTATTGATATTGGGAAGGATTAACAGAGGATCCACAAACCTGTATTCATCAACGAAACCACAGTGGACAGAGTCAACAACTTCAAGTTCCTGGGTGTGCTTCTTTCTGAACATTTGTCCTGGGCCCAGCAATCACAATCCTGTGCCCTTTGTGATGCAATCACAAGCAAAGCTCATCAATGCCTCTACTTCCTCAAAAGATTGAGGAGATTCAGTATTTTGACAAATACTCTGTTGAACTTCTACCACCATTGAAGGGATCTTTAGAAAGACAGTCAATATCATCAAAGACCAATATTACCCTGGCCAAGCTGTCATTTTGCTCTTACCATCTGGAAGAAGGCACAGGTGCTTGTAAACACTGACCACCCAAGTTCAGGAATAGTTGGCTTTTAGCAACCGCCCTGCTCTTGAACACTACACAACACCAACCTCAGCAACTATGAGCGTACTAATTATCTATTTGGTTGCTCTACAGACATCGGTTTTTACACTTATGGTAACATTATTACGGTTATTCATTTATTTAATTTGTTTTGTTATATTTTATCTGTTGTGTTTATGGGCCTGTTGCTGCAAAAAAAGAATTTAATTGTTGGAACATTTCAACACTTGACACTTGAAGTCAGCCATCAGTAGGCAACAGTTATCCTCCCTTGTATGGTGTGTCCCTCATGGAAAATGAAATGTAAAGATCAGCTAGAATTCCCAGGGCAAGTTATCTTCATCAGGTTTATTTCCTGAGGAGAAAATGTGACATTGTACCATCAAGTGGATTACAATAATATCAAGAGAACGCAAGTCAAGATAGGATTTTAAAAAAAAAATTTAAGTATTGTAAAGCCGTGATATCTGTAAAAGTGACAAATCATATTGGACGTAAAGGATAGAAATATTAGGATGCACTAATAAGAGGAGTGTTCCTTCCATTTTAGGAGGCATTTATATGGGTGGTGGGAGCTTTTGCCCAAGACAGACTGATATTCAACGCATCAAGAACTTATGTGGAAAATAGTGTGGAGTCATTAAACTAAAGAGAAAGAATGAAAATGCAAATTAAAGCAACAGGCTTAATCATAGCAATAAATGAACTAAAAATTAAGACACAAACAAGAAGTATTAGGAATGACGGACATGAAACAGAAAATCTAAACTGGGAATAATAACTATATTAATTTTCACAGATTCCCACAGATTTGCCGTGACTTGCCGAGTATTTCCAGAGCTTTTTGTTTTTATTTTAGATTTCTCCAGCAGCAGCAGTTTTTCCAAACCTTCAAGTATGGTTGTCACATTTGGCACAATAACTGGCTACCTTTTGTTACCCACTCCCTCCCGATTTTATTTTTTAACTCTAGTTTTTAAAATCTGAATTGACCAGTTCCAAGTGGTGTATAGGCCAAATAAAATATTGAGGCAGTACCAAGGATTCAAACCATATTCAATAGCAAAATTACAGTTTTAGGTATATTCCTTTAGTGTAAAAATAAAAGACATATATTGTGGTAGAATGGGATGTAAACATCAATTATTGACAAATAGAGATTTAATGGTTAACTTAACACCAGTTACTGACAAATAGAGATTTAATAGCTAATTAAATAGCAAGCTGAACAAAATATGAGTCAGACTTTAATAGCTTTGTGAGTAGTTTTGAAAGGAAAAGCAGCACCATTGATCAGGAAAATGATATGGGGCTCTGGTAAACTCAAATAAGTTTCTAATGTGCTCAGCAATCAAAAGTAAAGGGGTTATCGGACAGAATTGGTAAATAATATACAGGATTATATATGCATAAATAACATTGTTCCAACAATAGTTTTGGTTATCTGTTCAACGATCACAAAAATGAATTAGTTGTCTGCAGGATCACTTGAGCGTGTGTGTGTGTTATTGTCATATGTCGCGAAATAATAATAATAAAATCCTTACTTCCAGCACCACAACAGACATGTAAACATAGTGCTCTGTAAACGCCATAATATGCCACAGGAAAAAATTCAGCTCATACGCACAAGAAATAATAGTCCAGACACAAAAACAATCCCCCCATGTGGTTTGAAGCTTATTTGGAGGTTGTGGTGTTTAATAGCATGATGGCTGTAGGGGTGAAGCTGCTTCTGAACTTGGATGTTAAGTTTTCAGGCTCCTGTACCTTCTTCCTGATGGCAGGAATGAAATTGAAGTGTGGCCAGGGTGATGTGGGTTTTTGATGTTGCTGGCTGCCTTTTTAAGGCTGTGACTCCTGTAGATCCCTTTGATGGTGGGGAGGTCAGTTCCCATAATGGGCTGGGCAGTGTTCACCACTTTTTGCAGTCACCTTCTTTCCTGGGCGTTTGAGTAGCCGAACCAGGCCATGATGCAACCAATCAATATGCTCTCTACTGTACACCCGTAGAAGTTCAAGAGGCTATTTGTTGACACAGCGAATCTCCTCATCAAAGGAAGTAGAAGCGTTAATGGGCTTTCTTTATGATTGCATCATTGCGCTGGATCCAGGACAGATCTTCAGAGATATGCACCTCAGGAATTTGAAGCTTTTGACTCTCTTCACCACCATCCCGTCGGTGAAGATAGGTTTGTGGATCTTCTATCTTTCTTTTCCAAAGTCAACAATCAGTTCCTTGCATATAGACACAAAAAGCTGGAGTAACTCAGCGGGACAGGCAGCATCTGTGGAGAGAAGGAATGGGTGACGTTTCGGGTCGAGACCCTCCTTCAGTGTTGGTTTCACCGAGGAAGGTTGTTGTTCTGGAACCATTTGATCAGTCGATCAATCTCCCTCCTTTACTCTGATGCATCATCAACTAATTTGTCAAACAGTGGTAGTGTCGTCGGCGGATATGAAGATGGAGTTGGAATTGCGTCTGGCTACACAGTCGTGAGTACAGTGATAAGCAGCAGGCCGGGCACGCGGCCTTGAGGTGCTCCCGTTCTGATGGTTATAGAGGAGGGAGTGTTGCTGCTGATTCGTACTGATTGTGGTCTGTTCATTAAGAAGTCGAGGATCCAGTTGCAGAGACATGCACAGTGACCCAGTTCCGTGAGCTTGGTAACAAATTTGGAGGTGATGACTGATGAATACTGAGCTGTAGTCTATGAACAACCGCCTGACATATGTTTTTATTGTCCAAGTGGTCCAGTGCAGGATGGCGAGCCAGTGAGATCACATCCTCCATTGACACTGTGGCAGTAGGCATATTGTAGTGGATCCAGGTTCTTGTCGAGGTAAGAGTTGATATGCACCACAATCAACCTCTCGGCTTAATATTTTAGATGGTTGACTTAAATGGCTTTAATCTGGCAAGGTATCCCCTTTTTGATTTGATAACTTAGTACAAGTGCAAATGCACCTAAATGCAGTATATGTGGTTTTGGAAAGATGCGATAGAAAGAAATTCCCATACAATGCACTTTATAGGATTTTTTTCAAAGGAAGCTACAAGATTAAAGAAGAAACATAGAAACATAGAAAAATAGGTGCGGGAGCAGGCCATTCAGCCCTTCGAGCCAGCACCGCTATTCAATATGATCATGGTTGATTATCTAAAATCAGTACCCCGATCCTGCTTTTTCCCCATATCCCTTGATTCCTTTAGCCCTAAGAGCTAAATCTAACTCCAGTGAATTGGCCTCCACTGCCTTCTGTGGCAGAGAATTCCACAGATTCACAACTGAATTTTATCACATCCAACCCAAGAAAAATGCATTTGAGTTAACATACATTTCCGACTTGCAAACTGTTGTAAACTGTTCTCGGGAAGGCAGCTGGCTGTAACCCAAGGGGGACCTGTAGTCACATGTCCCCTCGCCTTATTTCCCTGCATTCCTATTGCTCTTTGCCTTGTACTTGCCTCTAAAACCTTTTACCATTAACATTCACCAAGGGACAATTCACAGTAATGAATTAGTCATCATCACATCATTAGGATGTGGGAAGAGATTGGAGCACCCAGAGGAAACCTGCCAGATCCTGGAGAAAATGTGGAAACTTATACAGACAGCACCCAAGGTCAGCATCGATCACATGGCCTTCGAGTTGTTAAGTGACTTTTACCAAATCTTTTTTCCATGTCTTTCATCCACTTCAATAGTCTTTGTATTTTAATTCTGTGTTTTGCATTATGTTCCTCACAAATATTTTACATCCTCAGCTGAGATTTTCTGGACATTTTTACGACGTTTACTCGTTAATTTGACATAGGTCCAGCAATATGTTGAGATCATGCAAGTTATTTATTCCGTGTCCACATCTCCACGTTTGATTCTGTCAGGTTCATGATTCCCCATGGATTCCAGTACTTTATACCAACATGTTCACTCACACAGAAGAAACCTTGCTGTCAATTGGAGCAAAGATATTACAGACACAAGGGACTGCAGTTGCTGGTTTTCAAAAAAAGATACAAAGTTCTGGAGGATCTTGGTGGGTCAGCAACATATCTGGTGGGCACTAATAAGCAATGTTTCAGATCAGGACCATTCTTCAGAAGTCACCTGTTTTTATCCTCTCGAGAGGCTGCTTGACCAGTTGAGTTACTCCAGCACTCTGTATTTTTTTAAGCAAATATCATTGTTCTCGATGAGCTATAATTAGATTAGTATTCACCTTATCTTTGTTGCTAACAAGCATCAGCTAGTACCTGTTAATGGATGTTTGACATCTTGTTGAGGAAATAATTTCTTCAGATCCAATAACTTTAATTGCCTTGGTTATGTTTGTAGAATTGAAGTTATCCCCTACCTTGTTTTTTTAAGTTCAGCGTTTGAAAATAATGGTGCACGATGCAATGTATTTCATATTTCATTCATAATCTATTTTTAAATTATCAAAGAAAAATATACATTGTCTATTGTCATTATGTTAATACCTTTCTGCTCCAGTTTTGTGAGTTCATAAAACCAGGCAAAACATTTTTAACGGAGTACTTAAAGGGACAGACATGTATGAAATGTTCATCTGGATTTCCATTTGTTTGTGGATGATAAAAATCCTGTCTTATTTGAAGTAACTGTAGTATAAGGAATTTACGTAGTGTCTTAACCAAACAACACAACTGAAAAAAGGAAAAAATGACACAAAACAATGGAGTTCGGCAGCATCTCTGGAGAACATGGTTAGTTGATGTATCAGGCCGGGGTCCTTCTTAAGACGGGGGGGGTGGGGGGGGGGGGGAGAAAGTTGGAAGAGCAGAGGCAGAACAGTCTGGCAGGTAATTTTGAAGCAAATATCATTGTTCTCGATGAGCTATAATTAGAATAGTATTCATCTTGTCTTTGTCGTTAACAAGCATCACCTAACAGCTGTTAACAGATATTTGACATCTTGTTGAGAAAATAATTACTTCAGAACCAATAACTTTAATTGCCTTGTTTATGTTTGTAGATTTGAAGATAGACAATAGGTGCAGGAGGAGGCCATTCGGCCCTTCGAGCCAACACCGCCATTCAATGTGATCATGGCTGATCATTCACAGTACCCCGTTCTTGCCCTCTCCCCATACCCCCTGACTCCGCTATAATTAAGAGCTCTATCTAACTCTCTTGAAAGCACCCAGAGAATCGGCCTTCTTCTGAGGCAGAGAATTACACAGATTTACAAAGTGGGGAGCGGTTATTTGTAGTTTTCCAAACTGCTGGTACCCTCGCAGAACATAGTGACAATTGTAAAACTTCGACCTCTACTATCTGTGCAGCTTGCTTTAGTACCCTTGGAAGCAGGCCAACATGATATGAATTGTTACAAGTTCTTTCCTCCTATTTAAATTACACAGATTGAGTGAAAAAGTTTTTCCTTATCTCCGTTCTAAATGGCCTACCCCTTATTCTTAAACTGTGGCCCCTGGTTCTGGACTCCCCCAACATTGGGAACATGTTTCCTGCCTCTATCGTGTCCAATCCCTTAATAATCTTTTATGTTTCAATAAGATCCCCTCTCATCCTTATATCCCCTGCCTTGTTGTTTTAGTTCAGTTTTTGAAAATAATGGTGCACAATGCAAAGTATTGGACAAAGGCCAGAGATGTAAAGACCGATTGAGACAAAAGGAATGTAGGGAGAAGGGGAGGAGAGAAATAGTTGCGAGTCCAGATGGGGCACAGGGCAGTGAAGGGGGAGGTGGGATAAGGGGTTGAAAGAGAGGAGGGCAAGACAAAGCCTGGCTGGTAATGGGTGGATATACATGTGAGGGGTGGGGGGATTGATTGACAGATGGTTTGACAAAGGCCAGAGATGAAGACATAAGAATGATTTATTCACAAAATGCTGGAGTAACTCAGCAGGTCAGGCAGCATCTCGGGAGAGAAGGAATGGGTGACGTTTCGGGTCGAGACCCTTCTTCATGTGAGACAAAAGGATTGAAGAGTTGGAAATTGTGCAGCCAGAGGAAAGGATGTAAGTGTAAGGGGAGCGAGAGAGAGAGAGAGTGGCGAAATAGTGCGAGTCCAGGTGGGGCACAGGGGAGAGAGGGATTGAAAAAACTGCAAAATCTCCTTGAAGTGTGCCTATTATGGAAAAGTTCCCCTACTCTCTATGTGAGACCTTTCAGTACTCCCGCTCTAATTCCTGCTGTTCTACTGCTCCACGACCATGTTCTGACCCGGACTCGCTACAGCATCCACGCGTGTTTCCTCTTTCTTCCCCCTCCCCCCTCTATCAGACTGAAGAAGTGTCCTGACCCGATCCACGGTCTCCAGAGATGCTGCCTGAAATGCTGAATTACTCCAGCATTGTTTATTTGGGGAGCGGTTATTTGTAGTTTTCCAAACTGCTGGTACCCTCGCAGAACATAGTGACAATTGTAAAACTTCAATCTCTACTATCTCTGCAGCTTCCTTTAGTACCCTTGGAAGCAGGCCAACATGATATGAATTGTTACAAGTTCTTTCCTCCTATTTAAAACCAGCCCATCTGCCATCTCTGTGGATTTCACAATATGAAGGCTGGTGCAGAGGACTGATTTAAATTATCTTCTATTTCCTTGATTCCTGTTGTTAATTCCCCAATTTCATTCTGCCTGACTCCCACACTTACCCCAGCAATCCATTTCCTTTTTAAAAATATATTCATAGACGCTCTTTGTTGTGATATTACTTGGCAGTTTATACTTCCAATCATTTTCCTCCTCTGTATCAGCTTTTGTTGTCCTCCACGGCTGGTTTCTGAAAAATCCCTCTGATCTACCACTGATTTTGCCACATTGTATGCTTCAGATTTTGATTTAATCTTTTCCTGCAACTCTTTGCTTCTATTAATCCCCATAAGAATTTTTCAATGAGATCATCTCTCATTTTCTTCAACTTCAGACAGTATGGGCCCAGTCTGTTCAATCTCTCTTCAAACGCCAAACCTACTGTGCTGAAAATACATCTGGTGTATCTTTGTTGCACTCCCTCGCGTGCAAGAGTGGCCTCCTCATGATTTTACTTATATGCACATGCTCTTATATACATTTACAAACTATATCTTTGAATGTGAAAGTAAGTGAAGTGTTATGGACTTCCCCTGAAGGACGTGACATGACAGTGCACAAATGCAGAGTACTTTCTTTGCAACTGTAAGTAGCACGGGAGGCTTAGGCGTCGGTGAAGAAATGACTTCAATGAAACCAAATAGTACAATTTCCAGACATTAGATAATAAGAAACATATGGTTCTTGAAATCTGCAAAGAAGCTTAGAAGAAGCCATCAGAAGCAGAACTAAGTCAGAATAACAGCATAAGGTGCAGGAGCAGAACGAGGTCACCTTCTCGCTAGGATGTTGGTCCCCCTCCAGTTTAGGTGCAATCTGTCCCTTATATACAGGTCACCCCTGCCCCGGACGGGTATGGGGAGAAGGCAGGAACAGAGTACTGATTGTGGATGATCAGCCATGATCACATTGAATGGTGGTGCTGGCTCAAAGGGCCGAACACCCTACTCCTGCTCCTATTGTCTTGGTATCTATGTAAGAGTTCCCAATTATCCAGAAATCTGAATCCCTGCCCCCTGCACCAACTCCTCAGCCACACATTCATTTCCCCTATCTTCCTATTCTTACCTTCACCAGCACGAGGTACTGAAAGCAATCCTGAGATCACTACCCTGCAGGTCCTGCTTTTCAGTCCTACCCAACTACGTAAATTCTTGTTGCAGAACCTCCATCCTCTTCCAACCTATATATCGTTTGTGCAAACATGCACAACAACCTCCGGCTGCTCCCCCTCACTCTTGAGGATGCTGCACAGCCGCTCCGAGACGTCCTGGACCCTGGCACCATGGAGGCTACACACCATCCTGGAATCTTGCCTGCTGCCGCAGAATCTCCTGTCCGCACCTCTGACGATGGAGTCTCCCACCACTCTGGCTCTGCCTGATGTCACTTTCCCCGTTGAGCCTTGGCACCAGGCTGGTGCCCTGGCTACTACTCAATCTTGTCGTGTCATCCACTCCCAAGAAGGTGTACTCGTTTTCAATAGGTACAGCCACTCCACGTTTACTCCTCTTTCTCACAGTCACCCACCTTCGCTCTTCCTGTATACTCGGTGTGACAACCTCACTGTAGGTCCAGGAAACACTCGTTTTCCTGGATGGCCCTGAGGTCATCCGACAGCTGCTTCAGTTCCCCAACACGTTTATTCAGGAGCTGCACCTGGACACAATTTCTGCAGGTGTAGTTTCCAGAAGTACCAGCAGTGTCCCTGACTTCCCACATCCTGCAGGAAGCACACTGTACCAACTTGCCTGCCATTTCTTCAGTGGACCAAAAAAAATCACAAAATCATGTGTAGCCTTCTTGCCTCTCGAGCCAAAGACTCACACTTTACTCACAAAGGCACTTCACCACAACAAGGCCGCTCCGCTGCAGCTGCACTTCTTTATCTGTTACCTAATCAACTATTTTAGGGCTAATTTGTAAATTATTCGAACCTGGGCCTTATGCGTTCTTTTTAAATCTTCTTTCCCTCTGACTCGCCTACTTCCAGCCAATACTCGCTCTTGCTGCTTCTTAAGTTGGGACGAGGCCAACGTTCATGGTATTAGGCAGGAACTTCCAAAAATTGATCTGAGTAGATTGCTTGTGACAAAGGGATGTCTGGAAAGTTGGATGCTTTTAAAAATCTTATAGAGGAGTTCAAGGTCAATAGACAATAGACAATAGACAATAGGTGCAGGAGTAGGCCATTCAGCCCTTCGAGCCAGCACCGCCATTCAATGCGATCATGGCTGATCACTATCAATCAGTACCCCGTTCCTGCCTTCTCCCCATACCCCCTCACTCCGCTATCCTTAAGAGCTCTATCCAGCTCTCTCTTGAAAGCATCCAACGAACTGGCCTCCACTACCTTCTGAGGCAGAGAATTCCACACCTTCACCACCCTCTGACTGAAAAAGTTCTTCCTCATCTCCGTTCTAAATGGCCTACCCCTTATTCTCAAACTGTGGCCCCTTGTTCTGGACTCCCCCAACATTGGGAACATGTTATCTGCCTATATATTCTTGTTAGTGTTGGAGACAAGGGAAGCAGGACTAAAGAACTCTGGATGAGGGGAGATTTTGAAACCCTGGTTAGGAAAAAGAAGGAGGCATGGGTCAGCTACAGGCAGCTGGGATCAAGTGTATCCCTGGAAGAGTACAGGGGATTGAGGAACATATTAACCAAGATAATTCAGGAAGGCAAAAAGGGCATGAAAAAGTTCTGGCAATTAAGATCAAGGAGAATCCAAAGAGATTTTGAGTACATTTAGGAAAAGTAGGATATTGAGAGGTGTGAAAGAACAAGAGAGCTTATCATTTATATCCTCATCCTTAAAGGCAACAGGACAGGTCAATAAAGTGGAAACAAAAGGCATGAATTTTCTCATGAACCAGCATCTGCAGTTTCTAGCATCTCAATAAAGTAGCAGCAACTTTTATTTATTAGTTGAGGCACAGAATACAAGAGTGAGGGGATTGTACGAGTTGAACTGCTGGTTAGAGCGCTGCTTGAAAACTGTGCCCTGGTTTGTTCACCACATCTCAGGATAGGATGCAGAGGAGGTGAACTGGAAGGCTGTCAAAGCTGGAAATTGTACGATCACGAAAGACTGGATAAGCTAAACCTTTGAAGAATTGAGGTGCTTCACACCCACCTGGAGGTCCTTTCTCCACCTTCCTTGGTCCTCCGTAAGACCGGAGTCATCGGCACAGGTGAAGTCACCGCCCCAGCCAGGACCAGATCATGCACTGCATACATCAGCTGAAATTCAACCGAGTCCAGGGCGAGGACGCGATTCACCATGTCAGTCGTCAGCTACCAGCCAGGCCAGGTCTGCACAGCCGACCACATCAGAAGGCAGTCAACCCCATCCAGCTCGTCCAGTAATTCCACAAGCTGAATACGCTTCCAGGAGTGGGCGCGTTAGCACGAAACCTAACCGTTTGGACTTGTAAATATGTAACAAGCTTGCTATGTTGTGTTTAGACAAAATTAATGTTGGTTGAAATATTAAAAATTGGAGGCACAGGAAAAGTGATTCATTTCTTTCAATTGTTTGGTTAATGTTTATTAATAGTATGGAAAAGAAATCCATTTGAAGTTGTTGTGCCTTATGTTTTATATAGATGTATTTTTCTTATATGAAAGAAGGGAGATGTAAGATATTGTGACTGCTTGTAAGAGGAAATGACATTGCACCTGCTTGTAAGAGGATTTGACGTCACGGGCTAGGCCTCGGGAATTAAAGGTGTACAACACAGGACACAGCGTGTGCGACTCGAATATGTCCGTCGCAGGTACTCACCTCCCCACCAGAAAAGTGGTGAGCACCTCCTGGTCCATCACAGGGACTGACCTCCCCACCCTCTACAGGAGGCGCTGCCTCAGAAAGACAGCCAGCATCATCCGAGACCCAAATACCTGCCATCAGGAAGAAGGTAAAGGAGCCTGAAAGCTGTAACGTTCAGGTTCGAGAGCCAATAACCGTCCAGGTTCTTCCTAATAACCGTCAGGCTATTAAACGCAACAACCTCCAACCAAACTACAAAATGTCTTGGTTACACGAGGGATTTGGTGCTTATATTTGTTTTTGCACTATATATTTTTATTTATTTATTGAACTTCTTATTTTTATTATGGTATCTGCTGAAGACTACCTACTGTATCTACTGTGTGTGTGTATATATATATATATATATATATATCTTGACTCTTGATGTGGTGGGATCTAATGAAAGTGTGGTGGAAGCAGAAACTCTCATCTGATTTAGAAAATTAATTGTGATGTTGTAGCGACCATAGGGATTGGTCCTGAGAGTCGAACCCTCGGATTGGCCAGCAAGGTCAGGTGGTGGTTTTGGCGCCCAAAACCAGTCAGTGGGAAGAAAACTTTGATGTGAATAGTTTGAGTTAATGGTCGTCTGCGATCTCGGTTGTTATCCTTTGTAATTGAATATTGCTACCGCAATAAACTTCTTTAACAAAGTACAAGCCTTCAGACTCACCATATTGGTGACCCCGACTTGATCTAGCCGATCATCTACCAAGCAGGGACAAGGCGCCCCTGCTTCGGTGCTAACGCTCGGCGTACCGCAGCTAAACGCGGTCAGCGTTCATCTTCCTCCGTTTTGGGCGCATCAACCACACCTTTGGTTTGCCCATGCTGAAGCGCAGTTCCACCTGAGAAACATCTCGGTGGATGATACGAAGTATTATTACCTGGTCCGCGCGGGTGATGCAGTGCATCACCTCCCCTCCTGCAGAGGGCAAGTACGAGGCGCTGAAGGTACTCATGCTTCGAACCTTCGGATTTAGTAGGCAGGATCGAGCCGAGAGGCTTATGCACCTACCAGATCTCGGAGATCGGCTGCCGTCCGCCCTCATGGCCGAAATGTTGGCGCTAGCAGGAGTGAGCTCGTCTCTGTGTCCAAGTTCAAACCTGCACACTTGGTTCAGGACCGCCCTGTCCTGGTCGGTCAACCGCCTCGACGGGGTCGTCCTCCTGTAATTCCCCCCGACCCAGGACCTCCTGCTCCTGTGGTTCCTGCAGCCCCTCTCCTTACTCGTTCTGGTCGCGAAATCCGGCTCCCTGCTAGGTTCCGTACCTCGGGTTCTGGGGGGGGTCATGTAGCGACCATAGTGATTGGTCCTGAGAGTCGAACCCTCGGATTGTCCAGCAAGGTCACGTGATGGTTTTGGCACCCAAAACCAGTCAGTGGGAAGAAAACTTCGATGTGAATAGTTTGAGTTAATGGTCGTCTGCGATCTCGGTTGTTATCCTTTGTAATTGAATATTGCTACCGCAATAAACTTCTTTAACAAAGTACAAGCCTTCAGACTCGCCATAATGTGTACTTGAAGAACTAAGACTTGCAATCCTTTCGACCGCAGAGCACATGAATGAGGGACAACCCTTTCTCAACAGATAGGGATTCAATGGCTTTGTTGCATGTCATCATTCAATTCTGTTTTTGAATAGTTACATTAGTGGAAATTGGAAAGAAAAACAGTTTGAGAACCATGAGAAGATAACTCGTTTAACTTGAATTTGAGGCCATAACACTGTAGCTTGGAGACAACAATGTAACCAGTAAGCCCCGGGCAATGTCATAACATTCCAAGGTAAGGTGCTTCAACTGCATAAGTGTAATTACTTACTTCCTGTGAACCGTAGAGTAAGAGGAGACTTAATAGTGAAAGTCAAACAATCGTGGCCATTAGTTGAATTCAGAGTCTGAAATTATCTTGGTGGTATATTACTCTCTCAGTCCTATGTCAGGTGGATAAGAAGGGTGTGTGTAGTTTATTTTCCAATTGGCATCTGTTCAGAAAAACAAGTGGGCTGCCAGTATTAATAACAAGGCTAAGGGTGGGGAAGGAGGAGGATTGCCTCCATTGTCATAGAGTTCTCTGTAAAATGTGCTCCACCTATTCTGCAGATCAACTCCTGGGAAATGGTTGCAAGGATAAATGTTGATTGGGAAGATATAACAAGGGTCAGTGGCAATATATAATGAGCAGTGTCCATGAGCATTGGTGATGGTCCTCAACTGTTTACAGATGAGATGAGTGGAGGAAGGATGTGGTTACAGCAGAGAGAATGCAGCGGAGATTCCCCAGGATGTTTCCTGAATCAGTGAACTTTAGATATGGGGTGAGATTGGGTCGGCTGGGCATATTTTTCCTGGAGCAAAGAGGAACAAGAGGTGATCACATAAAAGTATATAATATTATGGGAGACATAGATAGGGCAGATAATCAGAATCTTTTCCCCATGGTAGGGAGATGAAAAACAATGGGACATAGGTTTAAGGTGAGAGGAAGGTCCTTTAAAGGGGATCTGAAGGGTAAGCTTACTTGATAAGCATCCCAGCTACAATCATTCATTCATGGGGCAGCACAGTGGTGTAGCAGTAAAGTTGCTGCCTTACAGTGCTTTAGACCCAAGTTTGATCTTGACTATGGATGCTGTCTACATGGAGATTGTCCATGTGACTGCGTGGATTTTCTCTGGGTGCTCAGTTTCCTCCCACATTCCAAAAGACTCACAGGTTTGTAGGTTAATTCGCTTTGGTAAATTATCCCTGGTGTGTAGGATAGAACTAGGGAAAGGGTGATCACAGGTTGGTGAGGACTTGGTGGCCGAAGAGCCTGTTTCGACACTGTATCTTGAAACTAAAGTAACCACTCTACCACGGGCTTACACCAGCAGCAGTTTGTACTGTCTACAGGATACACTGCAGCAACCCACCCAGGCCTCTTGGACAGCACTTGCCAAACCCACCACCTCTACCAGTGAGAAGGACAAGGACAGCAAAAGTATGGGGACACCCCCATCTGTAAGTTGCCCTTCAAGCCCTCCCCCATGGACAATTAAATGCTGGCTCAAGCAATCAATGTTTCAGAGAATGATTCCTATTCTGATACCTAGAATGAGCTGGTTGTCTGGTAAGGAGGGGATTGGATCAGATAGGTTTTTATTCCTTCAATGAAAAGTTTTTTTACAGAGTGTGGTTGATATCTGGCATGTGTTTCCAGAAGAGGTGGTGGAATTAAGAGGTGTTTAGACAGACATTTAAATAGAAATATATGATCCTAATGGGGATAGTGGGATTAATATAAATGGTCAAAAAGGTTGCCACGGACATGATAGGAGGAAGCCCCCCCCTCTGTGTTGTACGACTCTATGATTAGTAGTATGGTTGCTAACTTTGCCAATGATAGAAACATTGAAACATAAAAAATAGGTGCAGGAGGAGGCCATTCGGCCCTTCGAGCCAGCACCACCATTCATTGTGATCATGGCTGATCATCCACAATCAGTAACCCGTGCCTGCCTTCTCCCCATATCCCTTGATTTCGCTAGCCCCTAGAGCTCTATCTAACTCTCTTTTAAATTCAACCAGTGAATTGGCCTCCACTGCCTTCTGCCTCAGAGAATTCCACAAATTCACAACTCTCTGGGTGAAAAAGTTCTTTCTCACCTCAGTTTTAAATGGCCTCCCCTTTATTCTAAGACTGTGGCCCCTGGGTCTGCACTCCCCCAAACTTGCGAACATTTTTCCTGCATCTAGCTTGTCCAGTCCTTTTATAATTTTATATGTCTCTATAAGATCCCATCTCATCCTTCTAAACTCCAGTGAATACAAGCCTAGTCTTTTCAATCTTTCCTCATATGACAGTCCCGCCATCCCAGGGATCAATCTCGTGAACCTACGCTGCACTGCCTCAATTACAAGGATGTCCTTCCTCAAATTAGGAGACCAAAACTGTACACAATACTCCAGATGTGGTCTTACCAGGGCCCTATACAACTGCAGCAGAATCTCTTTACTCCTATACTGAAATCCTCTCGTTATGAAGGCCAACATGCCATTAGCTTTCTTCACTGCCTACTGTACCTGCACGCCAACTTTCAGTGACTGGTGTACAAGGACTCCCAGGTCTCGCTGCACCTTACCTAACCTGACACCATTGAGATAATAATCTGCCTCCTTGTTTTTGCCACCAAAGTGGATAACCTCACATTTATCTATATTATTACTGCATCTGCCCACTCACTCAACCTGTCCAGGTCACCCTGCAACCTCCTAACATCCTCTTCGCAGTTCACACTGTCACCCAGCTTTGTGTTATCTGCAAACTTGCTAGTGTTACTTCTAATTCCCTCGTCCAAATCATTAATATATACTAGACCAAGTGGACCCATTGGGCCCAAACCTCTCCTCCCCCCTCCCCTCCCCTCTCCCTTCTCCCCCCTTCGCCCCTTCCCCTCCCCATTCCTCCCTCCTCCTCCCTCCTCTCCCCTCTTTCCCCCCTCCCTCCTCTCTCGCTCCTTTCTTGAAAAGTGGGATAACATTAGCTATCCTCCAATCCACAGGAGCTGATCCTGAATCTATTGAACATTGGAAAATGATCACCAATGCACCAATTTCTAGAGCCAGCTCCCTGGGTACCCTGGGATGCAGACCATCAGGCCCTAGGGATTTATCGACCTTTAGCAGCAATCAGCAGTAGCAGCAGCAGCAGCAGCAATCAGCAGTAGCAGCAGCAGCAAGCAGCAGCAGTAGCAGCAGCAAGCAGCAGCAGTAGCAAGCAGCACCAAGCTGTGTTGCTTGGGAAGTAGTGTGTGGGGATTGTGTGGGGATTGTGTGGGGATTGTGTGGGGATTGTGTGGGGATAGTGTGGGGATAGTAAGGAGTAAGACCTGTGTGATCTCCCGGACTAGTTTCGATCGCCTAGCTTGGGGTCGGAGAGGAATTTCCCGGATTTTTTCCCAAATTGGCCTGGGTTTTTTATCCGGTTTTTCGCCTCTCCCAGGAGATCACTCAGTTCTTTTGGGTGGGCGGTTGGAGCGGTTGGAGTAGCGGCCGGGCGGTAGGTTTAGTAACCGAGCGCGGGGCTTTGTTTGGAGAGTATGACTGCCAGGGCAGTTTTTTGTTCTGGGTGTCAGATGTGGGGAATCTGGGAGTCTGATAGTCTTCCAGACATCCACATCTGCGCCAGGTGTGACGAGATGGGGCTCCTAAGGGACCGTATTAGGAACCTGGAGCGGCAGATTGATGACCTCCGTCTGATCAGGGAGAGTGAGGAGGTTATAGATAGGAGTTACAGGGAGGTGGTCACTCCTAGACCACGGGAGGTAGACAAGTGGGTCACTGTTAGGGGGGGCAAGGAACAGAGGCAGGGACTAGGGAGTACCCCGGTGGCTGTACCCCTTGGAAATAAGTACTCCTGTTTAAGTACTGTTGGGGGGACAGCCTACCTGGGGGCAACGACGGTGCCCGGGCCTCTGGCAAGGAGTCCGGCCCTGTTGCTCAGAAGGGTAGGGAAAGGAAGAGGAGAGCAGTAGTAATAGGGGACTCTATAGTGAGGGGGTCAGATAGGCGTTTCTGTGGACGCAGTCGGGAGACCCGGATGGTGGTTTGCCTCCCTGGTGCCGGTGTCCGGGATGTGTCTGAGCGTGTCCAGGATATCCTGAAAGGGGAGGGAGAGGAGCCAGAGGTCGTGGTACATATAGGTACCAACAATATAGGTAGGATAAGGGAAGAGGTCCTGAAAGGAGAATTCAGGGGGCTAGGAAGAGAGTTAAAAAAAAGGACTTCCAAAGTAATAATCTCAGGCTTACTGCCTGTGCCACGCGATAGTGAGAATAGGAATGGAGTGAGGTGGAGGATAAATACGTGGCTGAGGAACTGGTGCAGGGAGCAGGGTTTCAAGTTTCTGGATCATTGGGACCTCTTCTGGGGGAAGTATGACCTGTACAAAAAGGACGGGTTGCATCTGAACCCGAGGGGAACCAATATCCTGGCGGGGAGATTTGCTAAAATAACTGCGGAGACAATAGACAATAGACAATAGACAATAGACAATAGGTGCAGGAGTAGGCCATTCAGCCCTTCGAGCCAGCACCGCCATTCAATGCGATCATGGCTGATCACTATCAATCAGTACCCCGTTCCTGCCTTCTCCCCATACCCCCTCACTCCGCTATCCTTAAGAGCTCTATCCAGCTCTCTCTTGAAAGCATCCAACGAACTGGCCTCCACTGCCTTCTGAGGCAGAGAATTCCACACCTTCACCACCCTCTGACTGAAAAAGTTCTTCCTCATCTCCGTTCTAAATGGCCTACCCCTTATTCTCAAACTGTGGCCCCTTGTTCTGGACTCCCCCAACATTGGGAACATGTTATCTGCCTCTAATGTGTCCAATCCCCTAATTATCTTATATGTTTCAATAAGATCCCCCCTCATCCTTCTAAATTCCAGTGTATACAAGGCTTTCTGAAAGTCGAGGTACACCACATCCACTGACTCTCCCTTGTCAATTTTCCTAGTTACATCCTCAAAAAATTCCAGTAGATTTGTCAAGCATGATTTCCCCTTCGTAAATCCATGCTGACTCGGAACGATCCCGTTACTGCTATCCAAATGCTCAGCAATTTCGTCTTTTATAATTGACTCCAGCATTTTCCCCACCACTGATGTCAGACTAACTGGTCTATAATTACCCGTTTTCTCTCTCCCTCCTTTCTTAAAAAGTGGGAGACTTTAAACTAGTACGGTTGGGGGGAGGGACTCAAACACAGATAGCTAATAGGCAGTGTGTGGGGCAGGAGGCAGAAAAGGGAAACACTCAGACCCAATATGTAGGAGAGAAAGAAGGGAAAAGAAATAAACTGAGAATAAGAAATGATGGGTCCCTTAAATGTGTATATTTTAATGCTAGGAGCATTGTAAGAAAGGTGGATGAGCTTAGAGCCTGGATTGACATCTGGAAGTATGATGTTGTGGCGATCAGTGAAACATGGTTGCAGGAGGGTTGCGATTGGCAATTAAATATTCCAGGATTTCATTGTTTCAGATGTGATAGAATCGGAGGGGCAAGAGGTGGGGGTGTTGCATAGCTTGTCAGGGAGGATATCACAGCAGTGCTTTGGCAGGACAGACTAGAAGGCTCGATTAAGGAGGCTGTTTGGGTGGAACTCAGAAATGAGAAAGGTTTAGCAACACTTATAGGGGTGTATTATAGACCGCCAAATAGGGAACGAGAATTGGAAGAGCAAATATGTAAGGAGATAGCAGATATTAGTAGTAAGCACAGAGTGGTGATTGTGGGTGATTTCAATTTTCCGTATATAGACTGGGAATCACATTCTGTTAAAGGGCTGGATGGTTTGGAGTTTGTAAAATGTGTGCAGGATAGTTTTTTGCAGCAATACGTAGAGGTGCCTACCAGAGAAGGGGCAGTGTTGGACCTCCTGTTAGGAAATGAGATGGGTCAGGTGACGGAGGTATGTGTTGAGGAGCACTTTGGGTCTAGTGATCACAATGCCATTAGTTTCAATATCATTATGGAGAAGGTCAAATCTGGACCAAGGGTTGAGATTTTGGATTGGAGAAAGGCTAATTTTGAGGAGATGAGAAAGGATTTAAAAGGAGTGAAATGGAAATTGTTGTTTTATGAAAAGGATATAATAGAGAAATGGAGGATATTTAAAGGTGAAATTTTGAGAGTACAGAGTCTTTATGTCCCTGTTCGGTGGAAAGGAAAGAATAATAATTTGAAAGAGCCGTGGTTTTCCAGGGAAATTGGACACTTGGTTCGGAAAAAGAGGGAGATATACAATAAATATAAGCGGCAGGGAGTAAATGAGGTTCTTGAGGAATATAAAGAATGTAAAAGGAATCTTAAGAAGGAAATTAGAAAAGCGAAAAAAAGATATGAGGCTGCTTTGGCAAGTAATGTAAAAGTAAACCCCAAGGGGTTCTACAGATATGTCAATAGCAAAAGGATAGTGAGGGATAAAATTGGTCCATTAGAGAGTCAGAGTGGACATCTATGTGCTGAGCCGGAAGAAATGGGGGAGATATTAAACAATTTCTTTTCTTCGGTATTTACCGAGGAGAAGGATATTGAATTATGTGAGGTAAGCGAAACAAGTAGAGTAGTGATGGAAATTAGGAGGATTAAAGAAGAGGAGGTACGGACACTTTTGAAGAATATAAAAGTGGATAAGTCTCCAGGTCCTGATAGGATATTCCCTAGGACATTGAGGGAAGTTAGTGCAGAAATAGCAGGGGCTATGACGGAAATATTTCAAACGTCATTAGAAACAGGGATGGTGCCGGAAGATTGGCGCATTGCGCATGTTGTGCCGTTGTTTAAAAAAGGTTCTAAAAGTAAACCTAGCAATTATAGACCTATTAGTTTGACGTCTGTGGTGGGAAAATTAATGGAAAAGATACTTAGGGACAATATATATAATTATTTGGATAATCAAGGCCTGATTAGAAACAGTCAACATGGATTTGTGCCTGGAAGGTCATGTTTGACTAATCTTCTTGAATTTTTTGAAGAGGTTACCAGGGAAATTGATAAGGGCAAGGCTGTGGATGTTGTCTATATGGACTTCAGTAAGGCATTTGACAAGGTTCCACATGGAAGGTTGATTAAGAAGGTTAAATCGTTGGGTATTAATAGTGAGGTTGCAAGATGGATTCAACAATGGCTGAATGGGAGATACCAGAGGGTAACGGTTGACAATTGTATGTCAGGTTGGAGGCCAGTGTCTAGTGGAGTGCCCCAAGGATCTGTGTTGGGTCCACTGTTGTTTGTCATTTACATTAATGATCTGGATGATGGTGTGGCAAATTGGATTAGTAAATATGCAGATGATACTAAGATAGGTGGAGTAGTTGATAGTGAGGTAGATTTTCAAAGTCTACAGAGAGACTTGGGCCTTTTGGAAGGGTGGGCTGAAAGATGGCAGATGGAGTTTAATGCTGATAAGTGTGAGGTGCTGCATTTTGGTAGGACAAATCAAAATAGGACGTACAGGGTAAATGGTAGGGAATTGAGGAATGCAGTGGAACAGAGGGATCTGGGAATAACTGTGCATTGTTCCCTGAAGGTGGAATCTCATGTGGATAGGGTGGTGAAGAAGGCGTTTGGTATGCTTGCCTTTATAAATCAGAGCATCGAGTATAGAAGTTGGGATGTAATGTTGAAATTGTACAGGGCATTGGTGAGGCCGAATCTGGAGTATGGTGTGCAGTTCTGGTCGCCAAATTATAGGAAGGATGTCGACAAAATGGAGAGGGTACAGAGGAGATTTACTAGAATGTTGCCTGGGTTTCAACACTTAGGCTACAGAGAGAGGTTGAACAGGTTGGGTCTTTATTCTTTGGAGCGTAGAAGGTTGAGGGGGGACTTGATAGAGGTTTTTTAAATTTTGAGAGGGACGGACAGAGTTGACGTGGGTAGGCTTTTCCCTTTGAAGTGGGGAAGATTCCAACAAGGGGACATAGCTTCAGAATTGAGGGACAAAGGTTTAGGGGTAACATGAGGGGGAATTTCTTTACTCAGAGGGTTGTGGCTGTATGGAATGGACTTCCGGTGGAAGTGGTGGAGGCTGGCTCGATTTTATTATTTAAGAGTAAATTGGATAGGTATATGGATAGGAGGGGATTGGAGGGTTATGGTCTGAGTGCAGGTAGATGAGACTAGGTCAGGGAAAATGGTCGGCGTGGACTGGTAGGGCCGGACAGGCCTGTTTCCATGCTGCAGTTGTTATATGTTATATAGTTCCATCAGTCTACCCAATACTATTTCTCGCCTAATGCTAATGATACATCGATGGGTGGAAGAGTAAGTGTTGGAGAGGACATAAGGAAGTTATAAAGGGACATGGATAATGAGAGTGCAAAAATCTGGCAAATGGAGCTTTGCATGGGAGTGTATTTTTGTTTTGGCAAGAACAAAGCAAGTTATCTAAATAATGAGAGATTGCACAGCTCTGATTTGCTGTGGGATCTAGGTGTTCTGGTAACTCTTGAGGTGCCTCAGAGGAACAGATTTGCTGCTTCTCTGCCGATGAGTGTGTGTAGGCAGTTCAAGCAGAGCAATACTGAAACTCTCAACAAATATCCACATACCACAAAAATACCACAATTAAGAAACAGCTCTTCTCTCTTTACCCAATGCAGAGGCCCTGATTGATATTAGCTAACACTGCACAGACGAGAATAAAAGGTGGTGATCTCTGGTGGGTGGCTTGGCTTAATGCAGGGTTGTGTTTACTAATATTAAAAAAAACAGAAAATGCTGATAACCCTCAACAGGTCAGCGGAAATACAAGCCGAGCTAACATTTGAGGTCGGAGTTCTGATAAAAGATTTTTGACCCGAAATGTTAACTCTACTGCTCTCTCCACAGGTGTTGCCAGACCCGCGTGTTGCCGGACCCGCGTGTTGCCGGACCCGCGTGTTGCCGGACCCGCGTGTTGCCGGACCCGCGTGTTGCCGGACCCGCGTGTTGCCGGACCCGCGTGTAGCCGGACCCGCGTGTTGCCGGACCCGCGTGTTGCCGGACCCGCGTGTTGCCGGACCCGCGTGTTGCTGGACCCGCGTGTTGCCAGCATTTTCTGTTCTTACAGTATTTCAAGTTTCCATCTCTTGCAATTATGTTTTTTGATTTCCAGTGCTCACTCTCAGTCTCCTCCACTCACTCTTTCTACTTTTGGCCTCTATCTTCCAGCCACTCTGTTGTGAAGTGAAACCAAATGAGATACATGCACAATCACCCCACAAGGTCTGGACCAACCATCCCATCAACCACCCATTTACACTAACCCTCGCTGATACCATTAAAAAAAATGTCCACATTCTCATCAACATGCTCCAGATCTTACACCTCTACCCCACTGAGAACATTGGACCTTTGTCTAAGGAACTGATGATGCAGAGAACTATATTCTGCGCTCTGTGTTCCCCCTTTATCTATTGTACTTGAGCTTGAACTGATTGTATCTATTGGTACATCTGATCATGTTTGGATAGCATGCAAATCAAAACTTTTCACTGTTCCTCGATACATGTGACAATAATAAACCTAAACCAAAGCACGAGGGGCAATTTACAGTGGACAAATAACCAATGAACCAGCACGTCTTTGGGATGTGGGAGAAACCAATGTGGTTACAGGGAGAATGTTCTCGGACAAACTGCTCGGACAATGCCAGAGGTCAGGATGAAACCAGGTCTCTGGCGCTGTGAGGCAGTGACGCTAGTCGACGCACTAGTATGTCCCTATATGGCAGCCGAGCAAAGCAACTCAACATTACGGCAATTTCAAGTAAAGATTGACTTGAATAAGAATATCCCAGGCACAGCAAATGTTTGCAAGGATTATGTAACCACTGATCTGATTCTTTTAACAAGGAGCTCGCTCTTACAAGGAGTTCAGTGACACAGGGTGAAATGAACTCCTGGGGCTCCCACACTCTACATTTCTTCAAGCCAACCTTTCTACATTACACGCCAATAAATTCTTCTGAGAAGTGCTTGGGACAAAAGATGGATTGTCTCGTTAATACCACCGTCTTCAAGATTGACCCCATAAACAATCTATATATCGCACCTTTAATGTGATAAAATATAACAAAGCAAGTTAAAGGCGTGAGTTCAAATGTAAGTTGACGGAAAGGCACATAAAGTTGATGTTAGATCTTGGGTGAATGAGTGTCATGTTACCCTGAGGTTCATTGTTCTTTCATTTGACCCAGATGAATATTGAGGAATTTTCCATGTTACACCATTGAAGTCAAGTCATATCAAGTCAGGTTGATTGCCATATGCACAAGGTAGGCATAGTACAGGTACAATGAAAAGTCATAGAACTATAGAATCATGCAGTACAGAAACAGGCAGTACAGGCCCCAGCTCATTCATGCTGAAAGTTTCTGCAAATCCCATTGTCATATATCCCTCTTCTCCTTCCCTATGCAAGTGTAGGTTCAAACAAGTTTTAAATGCTGAACTTGTATCTTCCACTGCCACCTCTGTCAACTCATCCCAGATAACCATTACCCTCTGTGTGGAAAAACTTACCCCTCAGATCTCTTTTAAGCTTCTCCCTTCTTACCTTAAGCCTGTGCCCTCTAGTTTCAGATCCCCTTGCTCTGGGGGAAAGAATGACGATCAATTTTATCTATGACCCTCCTACAGTGTCTTCAGAAAGTATTCAGACCCCTTCACTTTTTCCACATTTTGCTAAGTTACAGCTTTATTTTAAAATGGATTAAATTCTTTTTTTTTCAATCATCAATCTACATACAATACCCCATAATAAAAAAAGCGAAAACAGGTGTTTAGAAATTTTTGCAAAATAATTTAAAAGAAATAACTGAAATATTACATTAACATAAGTATTCAGACCCTTTGCTAGGACACTCAAAATTGAGCTTAGGTTCATCCTGTTTCCATTGATTATCCTTGAGATGTTTCTACAACTTGATTGGAGTCCACCAGTGGTAAATTAAATTGATTGGACATGATTTGGAAAGGCACACACCCATCTATATAAGGTCCCACAGTTGACAGTGCATGTCAGAGCAAAAACCAAGCCATGAAGACGAAGGAATTGTCCGTAGACCTCCGAGACAGGATTGTGTTGAGACACAGATCTGGGGAAGGGTATAAAACAATTTCTGCAGCATTGCAGGTCCTGAAGAGCACAGTGGCCTCCGTCATTCTTAAATGGAAGAACTTTGAAACCACCAGGACTCTTCATAGAGCTGGGTGCCCGGCCAAACTGAGCAATCGGGGGAGAAGGGCCTTTGTCAGGGAGGTGACCAAGAACCCAATGGTCACTCTGATAGAGCTCCAGAGTTCCTCTGTGAAGATGGGAGAACCTTCCAGAAGGACAACCATATCTGCAGCACTCCACCAATCAGGCCTTTAGGGTAGAGTGGCCAGACGGAAGCCACTCCTCAGTAAAAGGCACATGACAGCCCGCTTGGAGTTTGCCAAAAGGCACTTAAAGGACTCTCAGATCATGAGAAACAAGATTCTCTGGTCTGATGAAACCAAGAATGAACTCTTTCGCCTGAATACCAAGCGGCACCGCTCATCACCTGGCCAATACTTTACCTACGGTCGGTGAAGCATGGTGGTGGCAGCATCATGCTGTGGGGATGTTTTTAATCGGCAGGAACTGGGAGACTAGTCAAGATCGAGGGAAAGATGAACAGAGCAAAGTACAGAGAGATCCTTGATGAAAACCTGCTCCAGAGCGTTCTAGACCTCAAACTGGGGCGGAGGTTCACCTTTCAACAGGACAATGACCCTAAGCACACAGCCCAGACAACACAGGAGTGGCTTCATGACAAGTCTGTGAATGTCCTTGAGTGGCCCAGCCAGAGCCCAGACTTGAACCCGATCGAACATCTCTGGAGGGACCTGAAAATAGCTGTGCATTGACACTCCCCATCCAACCTGACAGAGCTTGAGAGGATCTGCAGAGAAGAATGGAAGAAATTACCCAAATGCAGGTGTGCCAAGCTTGTAGCGTCATACCCAAGAAGACTTGAGGCTGTAATCGCTGCCAAAGGTGCCTCAACTAAGTACTGTGTAAAGGGTCTGAATACTTATGTAAATGTGATATTTCAGTTATTTATTTTTAATTACTTTGCAAAAATTTCTAAACACCTGTTTTTGCTTTTATATTATGGGGTATAGTGTGTGGATTGATGATTAAAAATTGAATTTAATCCATTTAAAAATAAGGCTGTAACGTAGCAAAATGTGGAAAAAGTGAAGGGGTCTGAATACTTTCTGAATGCACTGTAAACATCTATTAGTCACCCTTCAGCCGATGTTGCAGGAAGAATAAAAATAACTGAACTATTACACCTCTGGCAGCTTTGTGTGAAGCGTTTGCCCCTCAGATCCTCTTTAAATCTTTCCCCTCTCTCCTTAAACCTTTGCCTTCTGTTTTTAGGTTTCCCTACTCAAGGAAAATGTCCTAGGGACTCACCATTTGGGATTATCCACCTTATCTGTGCTCCTCATAATTTTTATAAACCTCAATCAAGTCACCCCTCAGCCTCCTTTGCTCCAGGGAAAACAGTCCCAGCCTATCCAGTGGGAAAGAACTGCAGATGCTGCTTTAAATCAAAGGTAGACACAAAATGCTAGAATAACTCAGCGGAACAGGCAGCATCTCTGGAGAGCTTCGGGTCAGGACCCTTCTTCAGAGTCTGGTGCTGTGAGGCAGCAGCTCTACTAGCTGGGCCACTGTGCCCACACTACATCCAGCCACCGAGCGGATTGTGTATCTTATTCACACATGTCTATGTACTGTCAAACAGATGGCATCAGTGCTAAACAGGGTTCCTTTTCTGAGATTGTGCATTTTCATCCACCAACATAGTGTCTTCTCCACTATTGTACTCCTCTTTGTCACTATGATGCACTGTAGGACGTCCATGCCAGCTAAGATGCTAGTCTAACCTTGTCACACTTCCCTGTGCTGGGCCCATATCCCTCTAATGTCCAAATGTCCAAATACCTGTCCAAATGTTTTTTTAAACACTGTAATTGAACCCACCTCTGTCACTTCCCCTGGCAGTTTGTTTCAGATACCCACCACCCAAATTGTGTGAAAGACTTATGCCTCAATGTCCCTGTTAAATCTTCTCCTCTAATCTTAAGTCTATGCTCTCTAGTTGTGGACTTCCCTACCCTGGGAACGAAGGCCATCATGTTTTTCTGAAACCAGGATGAGAACTTGAAAATCAGTTTGAAGAGTTGAAACACAAATAATTATTCATTTAACAAGTGGAGTCGGAGTAGTATGAAGCCAAAGCTCCTTAATGTACATTTTTGGTACATTTCTTGAAAACGATATATTCTCAGGTCTATTATTCTCTGTGGACCTTAAGCTTCCAGCTGGAGTTGTGTAATTTCCACCAGAGCTGCCAAAGTTGTGAACCTGCACTTATTCTGTGTAGATGTGGTCGAAACAAGGTTTAGAATGGGTTAGAATAAGGTATTGAACTGGACATTATAAATGAGTTCAGGGGAAAGGATTTTGAAGACAATACGGTCTTAGGGACTGGAAAGGTATCGCCAAATGATATCTCTGCAAGATTTTCCAAGTGCACATAGAGTCATAGAGCTATACAGCACTGAAGCAGGCCCTTCGGCCCAACTCACCGATGCCGACCAAGAAGCTCATCTACTCTAACCCCATTTGGCCGTTTAAAACATATCCCTCTAACCCTTTCCTATTTATGTAACCATCCAAATGTCTTTTAAGTTGTTATTGTACCTACCTTAACTACTTCCTCCAGCAGCTTGTTCCATTTACGTACAATCCTCTGTGTGGAAAAAGATTCCCCTCGTGTTCCTATCGAACCTTTCCCCTCTCGCCTTAAACCTAATGCCCTCTAGTTCGTAATTCCCCTACCCTGGGATGGAGACTGTGTCCATACACACTGTCTGTGCTCCTTCACCTTATTTATAAGTGAGCCAGCATCAGCATCACTTCACAGACTAACAACCCCAATTCTGAGGCCCTAATTGGAGGAACAGCATCTCATACTACCAGGTGTCACCATCAGCAATGGCAGCCTTGCCAACAGTCTGTCTGTCTTTTTGTCTTTTTTGTTATTTTTAGTGTGTTTTAAATGGTCTGTGTTAATGTTCTCTGGTTTGTTTTATGTGGGGGGTGGGGGAAACTTTTTTCGATCTCTTACCTTGCCGGAGATCCGATTGTTTTCCGGATCTTATCTTTGTTCGCTCTGCAGCCTAACATTATGGAGCTGGTGGCCTTGCCCAAGACTGACGTTGAGCCCCACCGCGGGGCCATGGACTTACCATTGGAGCCTGCGATCCCTTGCCTGGGATCAACGCTCCAACCGCGGCCTGCGGATTTCACCATCGAGGAGCTCGGAGTCTCGGGCAGAGACTGATGTCGAGAAGCTCCATAGTCGCAGAAGGTTCGACTAGTCCTGGCCCAGGGTCCGATCACCCGGCACGGGGGAGCTGAGATCCCCCCAATGCGGGAGCTTGATTGCCCCGACGCAGAGGGTCCGACCGCCGACTACGGGAGCCGAGATCGTCCTGTCATCGGAAGGCTGAAGGCCCCTGACCGCGGGAGGACAAAGAAGGGAAGAGATTGAACCTTTTGTTCGCCTTCCATCACGGTGAGCAATGTGGAGGAGTCACTGTGGTGGATGTTCATGTTAAAATGTATTTTGTGTGTTCTGTTGCTTTTTATTGGTATGACTGTATGGTAAATCAAATTCCTCATATGTTGCAAAACATACTTGGCTAATAAAGTATGATTATGATTATTATTATTATGATATTCTGCTTGGGCAGCTTACAGCCCAGGGGTATGACGTTGATTTCTTTAACTTCAGGTAGCACCAGCATTCCCTCTCTCTATCCCTCCCCCACCGAAGTCGCACTAGCTTCTTGTTTTCACCCAACAAACAGCTAACAAAGGCCTGTTTTCTTTATCATCGTTACTTTTTTGCATATCGTTCATTTATTGTTCTTTATCTCTCTACATCATCGTCTATATCTCTCGTTTCCCTTATCCCTAACCAGTCTGAAGAAGGGTCTCGACCCGAAACTTCACCCATTCCTTCTCTCCAGAGATGCTGCCTATCCCGCTGTTACTCCAGCTTTTTGTGTCTATCTTCACCCTAATTGCACTGACTTGGCTGCTGTGGACAGGACCTGTTGCTCGCATGTCTGACACCGGACTCTTGAAATGGATGCCCAGTTACAAGCTCAGTTACGGCAATAGACTACTAAGGGGACAAACAAAAAGATTCAGGGACCTTCTCAAAGCCCTCTTCGAAACAAATGCAACTTCTCCATGGACTCTCAGGAATTCCTGCCTCATGAATCACTGAATGCGAAGAAGGAAAATGCTAAGTCCCTGCTTTGGGAGCATATAGGAGCCCAGTGTACGTACTAGAATGAGGGGACCAGCAGCTCTCACAATGACCTCATCTGGCGCTCTGAACACAGAGGTAAAATGTGGCAGTAATTCATCCTCCACCCCAGAGACTGCCAAGGAGAAGAAGATAAGTTTTGATACGTGCTCCATAGTTTGATCTGGGCTGCCACACTTAGACTGTGCAGAAATCCTAGTGCACAATTTGTGCACTTGGAGATAGCACAGCAACTAATTTTGTTCACACCTGATTTACAGCCGTCTGCATTTTAAGTGGCAGATCAAGCCGTCGTGCCTGAAGTCAGATGGTTCTTCATTCTGCACATGTCTACAAATCCCATTGAGTCCCAGAGGGGCACGTTCTTGTTTTAGATTTCAGTTTAGTTTATTGTCACATGTACCGAGGTAAAGCTTTTGTTGCGTGCTGTCCAGTCAGCAGAAAGACCATACGTGATAACAATTGAGCCATTTATAGTGTATAGATACATGATAAGGGAATAGCGTTTAGCGCAAGGTAAAGCCAGCAAAGTCCGATCAAGGAAAGTCCGAGGGTCACTAAAGAGGTAGATATTAGTTCAGCACTGCACTCTGGTTGTGGTAGGATGATTCAGTTGAGCTGATAACAGCTGGGAATAAACTGTCCCTGAATCCGGAGGTGTGCGTTTTCACACTTTTATACCTTTTTCCTGAAGGGAGAGGGGAGAAGAGGGAGTGGCCAGGGTGCAACTCGTCCTTGATTATACTGCAGCATGGGTATAAATGGAGTCAATAGAAGGGAGATGGACTCAAAATGCTGGAGTAACTCAATGGGCCAGGCAGCATCTCTGGAGAGAAGGGGAGGAGGAGAGAGGAGAGGGGAGAGGAGAGAGGAGAGGGGAGAGGGTGCTGCACCAATGCAGGAGAGGTTTGGGCCCCATGGATCCACTTGGTCTAGTTACAATTAAAATACAAAATATTTGTGCTATAACCAGGATAAGCGCTCAACTAAAACAACCAAGCCCAAAACCAGAGTATTATCTACCTAAATACACCAACTTACAATAAATGACTCCATATGCGAAACCCCCCCCCCCCCAGCTACCTATGTATTAATTCTCTTTAATAAGAAAACTAATCCTGTAGATGCAAGTATATCAAGTGGGCACCTCCCTTCATTGGTGTTTCATTGAGTTAGGCCCATGACATCTCGGGAAGGCTCCACAGTTGGTTCTGGTGTCCCAGAACTCCCCCACCCCCACCACCCACCACCCACCACCCACCACCCACCACCCACCACCCACCACCCACCACCCAACCCCATCCCCACCACCCGCCACCCAACCCCATCCCCACCACCCACCACCCACCACCCACCACCCACCACCCACCACCCACCACCCACCACCCACCACCCAACCCCATCCCCACCACCCACCACCCACCACCCACCACCCACCACCCACCACCCAACCCCATCCCCACCACCCAACCCCATCCCCACCACCCACCACCCAACACCCACCACCCACCACCCACCACCCACCACCCACCACCCACCACCCAACACCCACCACCCACCACCCACCACCCAACCCCATCCCCACCACCCAACCCCATCCCCACCACCTAACCCCATCCCCACCACCCACCACCCACCACCCTCCACCCACCACCCACCACCCACCACCCACCACCCACCACCCAACACCCACCACCCACCACCATCCCCACCACCCAACCCCATCCCCACCACCCGCCACCCACCACCCTACACCCACCACCCACCACCCACCACCCAACCCCATCCCCACCACCCACCACCCACCACCCAACCCCATCCCCACCACCCGCCACCCAACACCCACCACCCGCCACCCAACCCCATCCCCACCACCCGCCACCCAACACCCACCGCCCGCCACCCAACCCCATCCCCACCACCCACCACCCACCACCCGCCACCCGCCACCCAACCCCATCCCCACCACCCACCACCCACCACCCACCACCCAACCCCATCCCTACCACCCATCATTTATCTTAAACCTATGCCCACTTGTTTTTGATACCTCGACCAGTTTTTTTAACTAATCTTCCCTCTCTAAATCTTTGGTACTTGTATCATTCCTTGGTCCACTCACTGATTTCATAGGAGAAGTGGAGCTGTGATCCTGCTTCCACACAGTGTTGGTCATTTCTAAACAGTTGATGATTGCCGTGTTGGTCTTCAGCAGACAGTCTTGGTGTCCATGGTGAGGACAGGCATGTTATCATGTTGGTGGTATAAAGCTAGTTTTTTGTCCGGGGATGGTGCTTTGATGATCAGGCTGAAGCATGAGTTGCACCAGTAGCAACAACAGAAATGCTGGCCCATAGCCCCTGAACACATTGACTGCTTTCCCCAGCTACAGCAGTGCAGTAATCAATTGGTTGCACCAGGTCAGAGGAATTTGGCCAATCTCCTGAATAATTTCTGAGCTATGGGTCTGAGATGACAGAGGAAGTCCGGTGGGATTCACTTACTGTCAGGATCTGTCCCTCCTTCTGTTGCAGCCCAAGACGTTTGTTGGAGAAACTATCTGCGGGTTCTTAGCATTCTGGGCAGTTGGCCTTCAACTCTTTCAGCTGCTGCCTGGCTTCTTGCTTGCAGAGGTTGTCGTGCAAACCCAGCTTGGCCCGACCACATTTCCTATAGTGCTAGTTTCTCTGGAGTTTCAGAAGTAGCCTTAAGGCTTGGCACGTTGAGTGTGTTAAATCCAAGGCTTCCACACACTCTAACTACTTCTGGCTAGTTGCAGTGTTGACCGGATAATGACTGGTACATGTCTGTGCGCAATCTCTTGGTCATTATTAAAGGAGATTCTCACGTTCAGAGCGTGAAAATATCTTTCCCTGTGTTCACTGTGGGCTCTGGTGTGAGGGGTGCAACGCTTCATTCCTTAGGATGAGGGTATTTCAGTGAATAGAATTTCAGCTTTGGCTCTGAACCCGAGGTTGGGATCCACATCAAGGATTTCAGTGCTGAGGTGGCTAGCTGTATATTGAGGGACTCCAGAGTCTAGAAAAGGAATAGATCAGCCATGGCTGATTTGCGTGCTGGAGCAGATTCAAAGAGTGAAACCTGTTATTTCTATTCCTTTTGTAATAGAGACAAGAACAATTTTGTCATTCAACATGGAAACAGGCCCTTCAGTCCACCGTGCCTGTGCCAACCAGAGGTCACCCATTTTCATTTACATTGATTCTACATTAATACCATCTATTTTCCCTACTTCCCCGATTCACCTTCACACAAGAGGCAATTTAGAGGGAGCAATTCACCTACCAACCCACATGTCTTTGAGATGTGGGAAGGAAATCGGAGCACCCGGATGAAACCCACTTGGTCAGGGGGAGATTGCACGCAGGCAGCTCTCAGCAGGGGAGTTTCATATTTTTCAACCCATCAAGATTAATGGATGGGTGTTCATGGATGTAGGTCTTGTCATTGAATATCTCATTCTTCACGTAGATCACCGGGAATACTTTGGGTTGTGAGTGTGGGCAAAAAACTTCTTAATCAAAAGGCCTGATTTGATCTGATCTTTACCTACCTCCAGTTCCTGCTCTCTACTTTCAGTCTGAAGAAGAGTTCTGACCCAAAACGTCACCCATCCTTTTTCTCCAGAGATGCTGCCTGACCTGCTGAGTTACTCCAACTCTTTGTGTCTATCATCTCTAGAAGTTCATAAGTGAGGTCAGTGTTATGTAGCGTTCAGATTTGTTAATTCTTTTGCATTTGTGTTCATTTAGTTTTTTTGCATAATAATTCCGTAAGAGTGAAATTTTATTCCATATCTGAAATGTGTTGGGAGTGTTTTGTCAATTCTGGAAGCGTGAATGTGGGAGTACAGAGCAACATGCAAACAAGGTCATTGGGAACAGGAGCAGGCCATTCAGCCCTTCAAACCTGCTCCATTGTTTAATAGGGTCACAATGAGGTAAGGAGATGTGGGAGTAGAGCATACCTCACAGCACCAGAGATCAATGTTCAATCCTGACCTCCGGTGCTGTCTCTGTGAAGTTTGCATGTTCTCCCTGTGACCACATGGGTTTCTTCCGAGTGCTCTGCTTTCCTCCCACATCCCAAAGACGTGTGGGTTTGTAGGTTGATTGGCCTCTGTAAATTACCCCAAGTGTGTAGCAAGTGGATGTGAAAGTGAACAACAGAGAACCAGTGTGAATGGGTGACCGATGATCAGTGTGGACTCAATGGGCTGAAGGGCTTGTTTCCATGCTGTATCTTTCAATTAATCAATCAATCTGCTTGGAAGCAGATCACACCATACATGTTTTTCACCGTTTCTCAGTACACGTGATAATAGTAAAGTAATGCCAAGATCAAGAATCTATCTAATTCTGCCTTTAGAATGGTGAATGCCTCTGTCTCCACACCCCGACATCACTTTTTGAGGAAGGGAGCCCCTCAACAGGAAGGATGTGATAGTGCTGGAGAGGGTGCAGAGGAGATTCACCAGGATGGAAAATCACAATGTGGAAGGTCTTTGGGGATGTGGGATGCCACTCCTTCCATAACACTGCTGTCTCAGGTAGATAGAGGCAAAGATTCAGGTTGTTCTCAAAGCCTTATTATAACAATAGCTACAATGCCAATGACTTTTGGCAACCGTGGTCCACATGCACACCATTTGGGATGATACTGGCAACCTTGAGTCTGTGTATGCAAACCACACTCTCCTCATCAGCCATCTCCTGCCCCGTCTCTGGTGACATAGAGTCATAGAGTGATGCGGTGTGGAAACAGGCCCTTCGGCCCAACTCGCCCACACTGGCCAACAATGTCTCAGCTACCCTAGTCCCACTTGCCTGCGCTTGGTCCATATCCCTCCAAACCTGCCCTATCCACGAACCTGTCCAACTGTTTCTTAAACGGCGGGATAGTCCCAGCCTCAACTACCTCCTCTGGCAGCTTGTTCCATACACCCACTACCCACGGTGTGAAAAAGTTACCTCTCGGATTCCTATTAAATCTTTTTCCTTTCACCTTGAACCTATGTCCTCTGGTCCTCGATTCCCCCACTCTGGGCAAAAAACTCTGTGCATCTACCTGATCTATTCCTCTCATGATTTTGTAAACCTCTATAAGATCTCCCCTCATCCTCCTGGGCTCCATGGAATAGAGACCCCGCCTACTCAATCTCTCCCTACAGCTCACACCTTTTAGTCTGGCAACATCCTTGTAAGCCTTTTCTGAACCCTTTCAAGCTTGACAATATCTTTCCTATAACATGGTGCCCAGAACTGAACACAATATTCTAAATGCGGTCTCACCAACGTCTTATACATCTGTGGTTCCCACAATGGGACACCTCAGAACTCACAAAACTGGAATGGAGCAATTCATGTTTGATCCTGAGGATAGACTGGAGAATGCTGGAGTAACTCAGCGGGTCAGGCAGCATCTCTGGAGAGAAGAGATGGGTGAGGTTTCGGGTCGAGACCCTGATCCTGAGGAACTATCTATGAAGAAGCAGAGGAAGAAGACTTTTCAGTTCAGTCTTCTGCTTCCAACTGTACAAAATTCTCACCAGTTTCCTCTCCCCCTCTGTGGCAGAACATGTGTGACATTTCTCCTCACCTCATGTCCTCTTTCCCCAGACTCTACTCATTCTACTGCCTCTCTCCATATCTTTAACTTCTCTGCAGGCATCTTTCCCTGGGCCCACATCTTTATGAAACTTTTCTCAACTGTTCTGGTTCTTTGAAGCACCTTCCCGAGGGAGGGGTGGATCAAATAAAAACAGTGGAAATTACTGACTTAATGTCTTGACGACTCCTCAGTATTGTTACTCTTGGCAAAACCTGCCCTTCATTCCTCACAGGGGCAGATTTATTTCCACGACTCTTTTGCTTACTTTGAGCTTGGCTCTACATTATTTCTCAGTCTGGACCTCTGGGGGATTTTGGCCATAAATTGCAACTTATGGGATTTTACTTCCAACTTTCATTTTAAAAATTAAACGCTGGAAGGACGGTGAATTTTGCATTGATATTCTAGTCTCACTGAATACATGTTTGGCTGCTCAATAACCTGCACGATGTCAGGCAGAGGAACAAAGTATGAGGGAGGCTCAGTCCAGTTCATCGGAGGATTATCATATTGTGAAATGTGCTGTTAATCCCATGAATATTCTCCTCTTGGGCTTTAATCACCTTCCAGTGCCCTCAAAGCATTGGAAGTGGCGGCAATTCCTTTGATATGCCGAAAAACATTAATCCCTCAAACATGTGGCAGGGTGGTGCAGAAGTAGAGTTGCTGCCTTACAGCATGCAGCACGGAGATCCGATCTTTACCTACCTCCAGTTCCTGCTCTCTACTTTCAGTCTGAAGAAGAGTTCTGACCCAAAACGTCACCCATCCTTTTTCTCCAGAGATGCTGCCTGACCTGCTGAGTTACTCCAACTCTTTGTGTCTATCATCTCTAGAAGTTCATAAGTGAGGTCAGTGTTATGTAGCGTTCAGATTTGTTAAATCTTTTGCATTTGTGTTCATTTAGTTTTTTTGCATAATAATTCCGTAAGAGTGAAATTTTATTCCATATCTGAAATGTTTTGGGAGTGTTTTGTCAATTCTGGAAGCGTGAATGTGGGAGTACAGAGCAACATGCAAACAAGGTCATTGGGAACAGGAGCAGGCCATTCAGCCCTTCAAACCTGCTCCATTGTTTAATAGGGTCACAATGAGGTAAGGAGATGTGGGAGTAGAGCATATTTTCTTGACCAGCGACACAGGGGCAGCACAATGGCACAGCTGGTAGAACTGCTACCTCACAGCACCAGAGATCAATGTTCAATCCTGACCTCCGGTGCTGTCTCTGTGAAGTTTGCATGTTCTCCCTGTGACCACATGGGTTTCTTCCGAGTGCTCTGCTTTCCTCCCACATCCCAAAGACGTGTGGGTTTGTAGGTTGATTGGCCTCTGTAAATTACCCCAAGTGTGTAGCAAGTGGATGTGAAAGTGAACAACAGAGAACCAGTGTGAATGGGTGACCGATGATCAGTGTGGACTCAATGGGCTGAAGGGCTTGTTTCCATGCTGTATCTTTCAATTAATCAATCAATCTGCTTGGAAGCAGATCACACCATACATGTTTTTCACCGTTTCTCAGTACACGTGATAATAGTAAAGTAATGCCTAGATCAAGAATCTATCTAATTCATCGGAGGATTATCATATTGTGAAATGTGCTGTTAATCCCATGAATATTCTCCTCCTGGGCTTTAATCACCTTCCAGTGCCCTCAAAGCATTGGAAGTGGCGGCAATTCCTTTGATATGCCGAAAAACATTAATCCCTCAAACATGTGGCAGGGTGGTGCAGAAGTAGAGTTGCTGCCTTACAGCATGCAGCACGGAGATCCGGGTTCAATCCCGACCACGGGTGCTGTCTGTACGGAGTTTGTACGTTCTCTCCGTGACCGCGTGGGTTTTCTCCAAGATCTTCGGTTTCCACCCACACTCCAAAGACGTACAGGTATGTAAATTAATTGGCTTGGTATACGTGCAAATGATCCCCAGTGTGTGTAGGATAGTGTTAATGTGCGGGGATCGCTGGTCGACACGGACGCAGAACTTAACTAAACCATGGGCCACACTGGCACTGGAAACCAGTTCTCTTGCAGGGATACCTAGATTAATCCTGGCATAGCTACTGGGCATTTTGGTTTAGTTTAGCTTAGTTTAGAGAAATAGCGTGGAAACAGGCCCTTCGGCCCACTGAGTCCGTGCCGACCAGTGATCCCCACACACTAACACTATCCTACACACACTGGGGATAATTTACAATTATGCCTAGCCAGTTAACCTACAAACCTGTACGTCTTTGAGTTGTGGGAGGAAACCAGAGAAACCCCACATGGTCACAGTGAGAACGGACACTGGGGGTTGGTTAGCCAGCTGTGAAAGCCGTTGTGTGAGTGCAGCTATGCAGATCCGGTGTTGCTGTTAGTCAGCCTGAGGTGCCGTGGTACAGCTTGGTGTTGTGCTGTCTGTACACTTGTGCTGAACAGCTCCTTGTCGAGTAGACAGTAGACAGGAAGCAGTGGAAGGATTTCAGGCATGTTTATGAAGAAGCTTTGGTAAGTTGTTACAGTGCCTTCTGTCAGTGACACACCCAGCAGTACAATGCACCATTGGTTAAAGTGACTGACCGGGTGCGTTTCATGTGCCCTGCTTTGTTCAGGCTGATGTTAAGCTTCCCGAGAGTACTTGGAGCTGCATTAGTCTGAGCAAGTGGAGAGTGTTCTGACATGGTCCTGATTGTAGATGGTGGGAAAGCAATGGGAAGAGTGGAGCATCAATCTGTACTTACACTCCCATGGTCTCTGCTTTTTTTTATGATTGAAGAACTGGGCACCATAGCTAAGGCCAGCATTTATTGAATATTCCTAAATGCTCTTGATTTGAGGGGGTTCGCTGGGGCATTCAGTAGTCAACCTCATATACCCCCCCCCCCCCACCCCCTTGAGGGGCATTGGTGAAACAGACGTTTTGATACAGTAATTCTATAATGCTGTGGTCATTATTTTCACCCACATGTTTAGACCGTAATGGTGTATCCTTATTGTTTTGATGTGTTTATGCTTTATTCTTAATTGTTAACTATATGTTTGTGTTGTCATTTGTGAGCGGAGCACCAAGGCACATTCCTTGTATATGCATACTTGGCCAATAAACTTATTCAATCATTCATTTATTCATTATTAAGACAGCACCATGGGGCAGTGGTAGAGTTGCTGCCTTACAGAGCCAGAGACCCGGGTTCGATCCTGACTATGGGTGCTGTCTGTATGGAGTTTGCACGTTCTCCCCATGACCTGCAAGGGTTTTCTCCGAAATCTTTGGTTTTCTCCCACACTCCAAAGACGTACAGGATTGCAGGTTGGTCGGTAGGACGACGGGCCAGTTTCCACACTGTATCTCTAAACTAAACCAAACTAAACTTGCAACCTTTTCTGAAATTCTGTATTATTAACTGAATTTTAATTGCCATGGTGGGAATTGAACTCGGGTCTCTGGATTGTTCTTAGTCTGGGTTATTGGTCTGGTAACTTAACTCACTGCCCACCCAACACACAGCACGTGACCCTCAGGATATTGACAATGGGATTTGAATAGAATGTCAAAAAGGAGCTGCCACTGCTCAAGGTGTACCTTACCACACCCAACGTTAAACCGTGCTGGGCACTTGTGGTTGAGTGAGCAATGTGCCAGGCTGCGAGATTATGGCAGAGTACAACTGCTGCGACTGAAGCCTCATGTTGCCACATTGAATCCTGACCTTAAGCTACTGGGCCTGTGACGGATCTACCACGTTAAGCACCAATGCATGGTGACGGCAGACTCTGGGCGCGCAAGGAATTCATTTTATGAAACTCCTGGATAGATATACGTCCCCTCTAGAGAGGGCAATAAAATGAAGGAAGATTAGTACTCTCACATCTCCATGTTGCCAGGTGTAGTGGATGGCCACAACATGGATGAAATCATGAACTCTCCAGGATAACATTCAGCCAAAGAAGGAATGTGGTGTGGGGGGGGGGGGGGGGGGGGGGGGGCGGGAGGGGGTGCTGGACTAGGGGAGAACACAAGGTATTTGGAGATGAGTTCGGTGGAACAGAGTAGGCAAAAGAAGCAGAAACATTAAAAATTAAATACCGAATACTTCAAGGTAACAGAACATAACTAATCCACTGATGTTTTTAAACTTATTAAAGTTTAGGTTCCGGGTCTGTGCAGACCTGAACATCCTGAGCTCCCGTAGGACAGAGACGGCACTGCATTGGTAGTTTATTAGCTGCAGGACACCTCCACTTGCTGAGCTAATGAAGGGCAAAATGGAAATCCAAGGGCTTTCACTTCCTTGCAACAGCAGAGCTTTCAGCGTCTGAACAGCTTCCAGCTTTGTCTACGTCTGTGGGAGCAGAATCTCTTGAGGGTAGTTTGAAGTTTCTTCTGTTTATTTTTCCAGAAGGCTATAAAAGGAATCATGGATTGAATTTCTAAAGCTTTTCAGGTGAGTGATGATATCCTTCTAAAAGCTTTAACAACTGTGCTTTCCACACAGACAAGCAGCGACAGAGAGAGAGAGAGACATCCCCTGCTAATGAATGGTGGGGTGAGCCAGTAGACAGTCAGAAAGTGAAACATTAATGGCTCTAACATCATGAAAGGAGGCCCCCTGATTCCTGCTGCAGCTTCGGGGAGGCATGATGGTGCAGCAGTCAATGTTACAGCTTCTCAGTCCCGGCCATTTGAAAGGAAAAGGCTGAGATATTCCAACCTTGCAGTAGAGGCAGAGGAGCGAGGTTGGAGTGTAAGAGTGTGTCCAGTGGAGGTGGGGTGCAGGGGCTTTGTAGCCAGTTCCACTGCAAGGCTCCTGAGGGAAGTTGGAGTCAGAGGGCAGGCCCAAAGGAGGGCAATCAAAGAACTTGCAAATGCCGCCGAACGGAGCAGTCACTGGCTGTGGCTGAAAAGAAGAGATACTGTTTGGGCTGCCACGTGACCATCTAGAGGCTAACCATAAGACACACACCCAGGGCTGATCACCCTGTGGTGGGCCTGCTTCGACTGAGGGTGTCTTGTGATAAAAGGCCGAAACACCCAGTGACGTTGAGGTACACAACTGAAGATGTGTCTGAATGGTAGCAACATCACCTAGTGGTCACCCCCAAGAACAACACCAGTCAATTGTAGTGCAAACCTTAGGGATTGTAACATGTAGTCCTACTAATCAATCTGTTTATTTTTCCAGAAGGCTATAAAAGGAATCATGGATTGAATTTCTAAAGCTTTTCAGGTGAATGATGCTATCCTTCCAAAAGCTTTAACAACTGTGCTTTCCACACAGACAAGCAGCGACAGAGAGAGAGAGAGAGAAAGAGAGAGAGAGAGAGAGAGAGAGACATCCCCTGCTAATGAGTGGTGGGGTGAGCCAGCAGACAGTCAGAAAGTGAAAAATAAATTGGCTCTAACATCATGAAAGGAGGCCCCCTGATTCCTGCTGCAGCTTCGGGGAGGCATGATGGTGCAGCAGTCAATGTTACAGCTTCTCAGTCCCGGCCATCTAGGTTCAATCCTGATATCTGGGTGCTGTCTGTGTGGAGTTTACATGTTTGTTCTGCGATCATTTGGGTTTCCTCTGGTGTGTTGTAGTCTCCTCGTGCATCCCATAGAACATTTGGTCGGTTAATTGATTATTGTAAATTGCGCCCCGGTGCACGTGGGTAGTGGGAAAATCAGAAGGGGGTGTGTAGGAAGGAGCTGCAGATGATGGTTTATGCTGAAGATAACCGCAAAATGCTGGAGTAACTCAACGGGTCAGGCAGCATCTCTGGATAGAAGGAATGGGTGACGATTTTGGGTCAACCTGAAATGTCACCCATTCCTTCTCTCCAGAGATGCTGCCTGACCCGCTGAGTTACTCCAGCATTTTGTGTCTATCAGAAGGGGGTGGGTGGGCAAGTGAGAGAAAAAGGATTACAACGAGTTTATGGGGGCAGTGGGACTGATGCGATTGGTCTGAGAAAAAGCATGGACTCAGGGAGCCAAAGTTTTTGTCAGAATATATAAGAAATTCAGCCGTGTTTAACTGGAGGAGAAACAATATCAGGCTAGAGTTTCCCTGACATCTTACAGTGGTTAAATCAGGAGATCAGTTTTTTGCAGTTTGCTATTCTGTGGAAAATAAATCTCCTCTTCTCATGCCTTTTTGGGGATGAAGTAATTGGAACAGTTTATCATTTTTGTGTATCAAAATATTATAAACTGTTTAATCAGTGGACTTTCAGGGGAATTTTACAAGGTCATCTTTGTTTGTTAATGAAAATATATGTTTATTATGGATTGGATACATTAGTAAAATCTGTCAGTTCACTCAAGGGCAAAACTAACTGCTCAAGCAATTTAAACACATCAATTTTCTCCTTAGCAAATGATCTTGAAACATGGACATCACTTGCAAGGTTAAATGTTATTGTCCAGCCCTAATTGCCTTCAGAAGGCATTGAAAAGGCCTTTATCTGAAATCACTGCAGTCCATATATTGTAGATACTCCTTAGAAGGCTTAGGAAGTTTGGCAACCCTACAACTCTCACCAACTTCTACAGATGCACCATCGAAAACATTTTAGCAGGATGCCTCATAGCTTGGTTTGGGAACAACTCCATCCAAGAAATTGCAGCGAATTGTGGACGCAACCCAGACCATCACACAAACCTACCTCCCTTCTATTGACTCCATTTATACCTCACGCTGCCTTGGCAAGTTCAGCAGGATAATCAAGAGAGAGTTGCACCCTGACCGTTCCTTCTTCTACCCTCAGGCAAACAGTATAGAAATGTGAAAATGCACACCTCCAGATTTAGCGACAGTTTCTTCCCAGCTGTTGTCAGGCAACTGAATCATCCTACCACATCCAGAGAGCAGTGCTGAACTACTATCTACCTCTTTGATGATGCTCGGACTATCCTTGATTGGACTTTGCTGGCTTTAACTTGCACTAAATGTTATTCCCTTATCATGTATCAAAACACAAGGTTCACCAGAGAATGAGGCTGATGTTTGGGAGAAGTGGTCGTGTTAATGGTTATGCTTGGTGGTTTGAAATGGCGGCGCTGCCATAGCAGCTGCGGCTTATCTGCGGTCCATTTGTCTTTGTGTTTTGTTGTTTTTTTGTGTCTTAATTGTCGATGTGATGTCGTGTTTTTGTGTTTGTGTACTATGTGTGGGTGTGGGGGGGAGGGGGGGACTGTAAAATTGTAAATATGTGTCCCTTCCGAACGGAGACCCGACCTTTGTTTTCTGGGTGTTGTCTCCGTTCCTGCTGCGGCCTACCATCGGCCCAACTCCTGGAGCTGGCGGCCTCCAGGGCTCTGGTTCGCAGAGCCCGCGGATCGGACTTACCATCAGCGGAGCCGGCCATCTTCGGAGGCTGCGGGAGCGGCTGCGACTCGCCTTAGGCTCGGGCCACGTGGATGCCGACATCGGGAGCTCCGGCAGCGGCAGCTTGTTCGCCCGCCCCGGATCGCGGGGCTTGGGTCGGCCCGCTGCGGACCGTCCGGCCTGGAACCACAACAGCCTGACCGCGGGAGAAGACGGCAGGGGAAGGGAAAAGACATTTGTGGCCTTCCATCACAGTGAGGAGAGGACTGGAGGAGACTCACTGTGATGGATGTTTCTTTTTTTGTGTGTTTTTGGGGTTGTGTAATTTGCCTATTTTAATGCTTTATTGTGTAATCTGCCTATTTTAGTGCTTTTATTGTTGGACTGTGGGTGACTGAATTTCGTCCAAAAAACTTTTTTGGATGACAAATAAAGCTATCTTGAATCTCTTGAATCTTGAATAGGTTGGACAAAATTGGATTCCAATATGCTAGCATCCTTTTCCACTCTCAACTACACTGCACCCTCGCCAGTAATGGCTGCTGCCCAGTCCTACTTTTCAGCTTGATCTGGATTACGGATTTGTCACAAACGTAATCAGGATCATTGCCCCAGTTACGTGGAAAGGTGTGCAAAGAGCAGAAGAAAATAGGAGCAGGGTTAGACTACTCGGCCAGTGAAGTCTGTTCAATACAATTATAGCTGACCTGCCCCAGGCCACAGGCCTTAATTCCTGTTCCGTGACTGTTATATATAGCCATCTATTATTTGAAAAATGTTTTTTTCTCAACTTTAAGTACCTGCAAAGAATTCCAGAGATTTACCACCCTTTGTGAGAGTAGGACAAAGGTTTCTGGCGCTTTGTTTAACAGTCCCACCCAAAGATCGGCATATGATGCATGTATTTAACATATCCTTGCACACAATGTGATATGATGTCACTGGTGATGCGCATTTGTTGTTTTCTGCTGTTTCATACATACTATGATCCACATAGGAGCAGGATAAATGATTCAGCCCTTCAAAGCAAGCCCCACCGTAGCATTCATTTGAATCTGACTTGTGACAGTGAATGAGCCACATGGTGGAGATGTAAATGATATTTTTTAAGCCTGGCAAGCATGCATTCTGGAATAATATTCATGGTTGAATCTCTAAAGAATCTCACTGAATTCAAAGTACATTGAGGTTTTATACTCTTTAAGCACAAAGATAACAACAGATGATTAAATTGTATATTCAACAAGCTATACTGGTCCTTTGCAGATGATACTAAGCTGGGGGGTAGTGTGAATTGTGAGGAAGATGCAATAAGGCTGCAGGGTGACTTGGACAGGTTGTGTGAGTGGGCGGATACATGGCAGATGCAGTTTAATGTAGATAAGTGTGAGGTTATTCACTTTGGAAGTAAGAATAGAAAGGCAGATTATTATCTGAATGGTGTCAAGTTAGGAGGAGGGGGAGTTCAACGAGATCTGGGTGTCCTAGTGCATCAGTCAATGAAAGGAAGCATGCAGGTACAGCAGGCAGTGAAGAAAGCCAATGGAATGTTGGCCTTCATAACAAGAGGAGTTGAGTATAGGAGCAAAGAGGTCCTTCTACAGTTGTACCGGGCCCTGGTGAGACCGCACCTGGAGTACTGTGTGCAGCTTTGGTCTCCAAATTTGAGGAAGGATATTCTTGCTATGGAGGGCGTGCAGCGTAGGTTCACTAGGTTAATTCCCGGAATGGCGGGACTGTCGTATGTTGAAAGGCTGGAGTGATTGGGCTTGTATACACTGGAATTTAGAAGGATGAGGGGGGATCTTATTGAAACATACAAGATAATTAGGGGATTGGACACATTAGAGGCAGGAAACATGTTCCCAATGTTGGGGGAGTCCAGAACAAGGGGCCACAGTTTAAGAATAAGGGATACGCCATTTAGAACGGAGATGAGGAAGAACTTTTTCGGTCAGAGAGTGGTGAAGGTGTGGAATTCTCTGCCTCAGAAGGCAGTGGAGGCCAGTTCGTTGGATGCTTTCAAGAGAGAACTGGATAGAGCTCTTAAGGATAGCGGAGTGAGGGGGTATGGGGAGAAGGCAGGAACGGGGTACTGATTGAGAGTGATCAGCCATGATCGCATTGAATGGCGGTGCTGGCTCGAAGGGCTGAATGGCCTACTCCTGCACCTATTGTCTATTGTCTATTGTCTATTGATTGAAGAGTGGTTTGCATTTGTATTAATGGATGCTATCTACATAATTCCTGAAGGATATCCCATGTCTAACAACACCTAACAATCTGGAATCCCCCTCTGTATTTGTTCCATGTGCTGTGGTACCCTTGGACAGTGAAGTTTACTCATCTTGCACTTCAAAGGTCCACCTAACGTGACTCCCATCATCTTTTAGATGAGAATTCCCGATTTCCTTATGTTTCTCTTTAATTTTACCCTATGTGACTTGCCTCTAATTTTAACATCAAATCCCCCTTTCTTTCTCCAATTTCCCCAACGGAGGAAATAGTTTCTGTGTCTGACCTATCAAAACCCTACAATAGATTAAACCTCTCAGTTACAACATTCTTCTGAACTCAGGGGAATGCAAACTAGGATTATATGACCCAAATTCACAATTTAAATCCCCAAGTCTCATTTTATTCTGATGAATTTATTCCACACCTCATAAGTTCACAAGTTGTAGGAGGAGAAATAGGCCATTCAGCCCATCGAGTCTACTCCGCCATTCAACCATGGCTGATCTCTGCCTCCTAATCCCATTTGTATCGTGTGTGCAAAAACACAATTAGGAAAAAAAGTAAGCCCAGTTCAAGAGATAGTCTGTAGTGCTTGTTGTCGAGGTAGGATTAGGATTGTACAGGTTGATTCAAGAACCTGATGCTTGTAAGAAAGTAACTGTTTCTGGACAGTGGTGTGGAATTTAATGCTTCTGTACCTCCTGCCTGATGATAGCATGGTGGGGAGTCAATAGTGCTTTATTGTATCCTTATTGTTCTGATGTGTTTATGCTTTATTCTTAATTGTTAACTGTATGTTTGTGTTGTCGTTTGTGAGCGGATCACCAAGGAACATTCCTTGTATATGCACATACTTGGCCAATAAATGTATTCATTCATTTGTCTCATAAGCAACTGCACAGTGAAATTCTTTTTGCTTATCTTACACATTCGGGCACTGCCATTTTTGGCGCCATTATTCAAAGTCCGGTCGGACCGAATGACCATCTTTGTGTCCCAGGCATGCATGCATCCTGCAGCCGACTTTAAAGGCACCGGATGCATTGCCCCAGTTCACCCTCCTACCGCCCCATGCTCCTCACATCCGACATCTCCAGCTCCCTCCCGGTTATGCCATCCGATGGGTCTTCAGGTGGGTTTCCGGCCCCGTCGCCCAACAAGCCTTCAGGTGGACCCTGACAAGTCTCTGGCAGGTTGTGTATAAATATCGACACAAAAATAAGTGCACATATATAATTGAATTGAATTGAATACATTTTATTAGCCAAGTATGTTTACATACAAGGAATTTGCCTTGGTGCTTTGCTTGCAAGTAACAACACGATATACAGTAAACAATTAAGAATAAAACAATTTAAGAATAAAATAATTTAAACATGTGAAAAATGAAATAAAAGACCAGAGCACAAGGAGGCTACAGACTTTTGGTTGTTGAGTAGAGCTACTGCATGTGGAAAAAAGCTGTTTTTTGATGTCTGGCTGTGGCGGCTTTGACAGTCCGAAGTAGCCTTCCAGAGGGAAATGCTTCAGAGTTTGTGGCCAGAGTGGGAGGGGTGAGAGATTATCTTACCCACTCGCTTCCTGGCCCTTGCAGTGCACAAATAAATGCTTGCTGAGATAAATTTTCACTTGTACAGAAAACAGAAGCCTTTTTATTAGCAGTAAGGTGACAATTGAAGTGTTTTTGGCTGGGCTTTCAGTTAAGATCAAATGCTGAATTCAGGAGAGGGAACACCATTTCAAAAAAGATTCAAAGTACTGGAATAACTCCTTGGGTCAGGCACTGGAGTACTGGAGACCATTGACAGATGTTTTGGGTCAGGATCCTTCTTCAGACTGATTATAGTGGGGGAAGGAGAGAAAACTGGAAGAAAGCCGGGGACGGGCCAAAGTCAAGCAAGTGACAGGTGGATACAGGTGAAGCTGGCGGGAGGGGGTTTGGATGGTTGGCCGAAGGCCAGTGGTAACAGTTAAAAATTATGAGATGGTGGCAGAAGAGGCAATGAAATAGGAAGCCAGAGGAAGGGATGGAGGAGGATGGAGGATGTGGTGGGGGAAGGAGAGGGGGGGAAATGTGTGCACATCCAGGGGGGACACAGGGAAGATAGGAGGTAAAGGGGGGTGGGAAGAGGATGGGGGCTTTGTGTGTAGATCTTTTCCATCTAATATCAGAGAATTTAATGTTCTTACCGATAGGTTTTAAGCTACCCAAGCGGAACCCAAACTGTTCCTCCAGTTTGTGTGTGGCCTCACTCTAGCAATGGAGGAGGTCCAGAACAGAAAGGTCAGTGTGAGAATGGGAGTGGTTAGCAACTGGGAGATCCAGCAGGCCGTGGTGAACCAACTTGTGTGCAGCAAAACCGTCGCCTAGTCGTAAAGGTGTATGTAAAGGATCTACATCGGGACCACCCAATGCAGTAGGCGAGGTTCCCATGCACCTCCTCTAACCTCATCTACTGTATTTGGTGTTCCTGATGTGGCCTCCTTTATAGCAGCAAGTGTAGGCAAGCAAACTGTTTTCCTGAACACTTGCGCCCGGTCCGCCAAGGCCTGCTGGATCTTCCGGTTGTTCACCATCTTATCTTCCCTTCCCATTCCAATACTAACCTTTTTGTCCTGGGTCTCCTCCATTGCCAGAGTGGGGCCACACGCAAACCATTAGCTTACCACCCAACAGGTATGAACACTGCATTCTCCAAATTTAGGGAACCGACCTGCAAACAACTACCGCCCCATAACTTCTGCCTTCTCCCCTCCACCCCCTCCCCTCTCTTCCCTGTGTAGCACCTGAATGCGTAACCTTTACTTTCTTCCGCTTCTCTCCATCTGCTACCATGTATGTTCCTTCCTCTGGCTTCATATTTCACGCCTCTTCTGTCATTAACTCCTTATCTCGGATTTTTTGTTCAACCTTGGCCTTTGTCCAACCATCTGCCAATAAACCCCCCCCCTGGTATTATTTGTACTCATGTATCACTTGTTAGACTTTGTTCCAACCCCAATTTCCTTCCAGCTCCCCCCCCCCCCCCACCCTACCATTACAATCAGTCAGAAGAAGAGCTCCGACCAAAAATGTCACCTATCCATGTTCTCCAGAGATGCTGCCAGACCGTTGAGTTACTCCAGCACTTCACGTCTTGTTCTATAGATGCTGAGCTTGGTCAAAATTCCAAAGATTACTTATGTACCCTGGAGCTCCCCTGGAGATCCCAAGAGGGATCTTGTGTTTGGAAAGTTAACCTGCCCTCATGGGCACATGATAAGCACACACCATTCCCAGAACACATGTGCCCAAGTAGGAAACTGCGGGGTCTGAAGATGAGTTTGGGAATTGATCAAGAAGGTCTAATGTTATCCATCATTTTACTATAAATCCTGACTCCTAAAGCTATCTTAACTATCCCTCCTCGCATCCTGTCTCGTGTAAGAGCATCATCCTCTTCTTCCATCTCTGCTGCATCTGCTCTCAAGATGGAGTCTTCCATTCCAGCACATCTGAATTGTCTTTTCTCAGGAAGCGTAGCTTCCCCCCTACTGATGGTGCCCTCTCTCGTATTTCCTATGCTTCTTGGTTTTGCTCTCAATTAACCCTCTTTATTCCAAACAGATTTCCCTGCTCCTCACCATTCATCCTACCAGCCTCCAGATCAGCACATCATCCTAAGACATTTCCTCCAGCTGCAACATGATCCCACTGTCACTCATATCTTCCCCTCTTCTCCATTTCCTATTTTCTGCAGGGAACATATTGCTTCTCAATCAGTTTGTGTTATTACTGCAGATTCTAGTATCTCCTCAGTGTTACCCTTGCTTTTGGGGGTGGAGGGCTTGGGGAAGGGGGGGTAAAGAGAAGCAAGATGACAAGACTCTGAAACATGCACAAGGATCGCAAAGCTTGATTAATCCAGGCTGTTTCAATGTACAGAATATAATATGTCAAACAGTACAACTCAGGAACAGGTCCTACCTAGTGTCGGTGTCATCCATGATACTAATCTAAATTGCACATCTTCTGACACATAATCTATATCCCTCAATTCCCTGTCTATTCATATATCAGTCTAAATGCCTTTTAAACATTGCTATTGTATCTGCTTCCATCACTTACCCTGGCAGCAGGTTCCAGGCACTTATCACTCTGTGTAAAAAAAAGTAAAACTGTGTAAAACCTCGCCATTTAAATCCCCTTTAAACTTTACCCACTCACCTTAAAGCTATGTTTTCTAGTGTTTGGCATTTCTACCCTGTGTTCTGACTGTGTACCCTACCTAGTCCCCTCATAATTTTATATACAGGCTTCTCCTCATCCTCTGATGTTCCAGATGTTTGGACAACCTCTCACTAGAGCTAATGTTCTCTAATCTGGTCAACATCCTGATAAACCTGGATGTTGATAAACTTTCTGCACTCTCTCCAAAACCTCCATATCCAAGTTATAATGGTGCAATCTGAACAGCACACAATACTCCAAATGTGGCCCAACCAAAGTTTTCTAAAGCTTTTATACAGCAATATTATTCTCAACGCAATGCCCCAACTAATGGAGACAAGCATGCCGTATGCCTTCTTTAGCACCCTATCCCCTTTGAGGGAGCCTTAGACTTCTACATCAAACACCCACTATACATCAATACTCCAACAGTCCTGCATTTACCATATGCTTTCCCTTTAAATCTGATAGTTTAGTTATTTTAGAGATACAGCGTGGAGACAGGCCTTTTGCCCCACTGAGTCCGCGCTGACAAGCGATCCCCACATATTATCCATTAGGGACAATTTGTACATCTACAGCAAGCCAATTAACCTACAAACCTGTACGTCTTTGGAGTGTGGGAGGAACCCAAAGATCACGTAGAAAACCCACAAATTCACGGGAAGAATGTACAAACTCCTTACAGACAGGCACCCGTAGTCAGGATTGAACCCTGGTCTCAGGCGTTGAAAGCGTTGTATGGCAGCAGCTCTACCGTTGCGCCACCATGCCGCCGATCTCCTCACTCAACACCTAAATTATACTCTATCTACATTTCTCTGCCCATATTTCCTTCTTCCCCACCATCTTTAACCATCTTCCCCACTATCCAGAACTCTACCAATTATTGTGTCATCTGCAAACAAACTAATCAGCCCGTCTGCATTTTTGTTCAAATCATCTACATTTGTCACAAACAACAGAGGTTCCAGCACCGATGCCAGTGGTACTCCACTGGATACAGACCTCCAGTCAGAATAACATTCCTCCAGGACTATCTTCTGTCTTCTATACCCAAGCAATTTTGATTCCAAATATCAAGTCTACATGGATCCAATGCCAATATCTTCTGGATCAGCCTCCCATGAGGAGGCTTTACCAATGTATTACTGCTACAAAATTCATGCTGTCTTCTCATTACATTAGATAGAGCAACCATTCTATACTGACTGCATTGTTGACTCATTGGATTTAATAACAACATGAAATACTTGGACCACTTGAGGTTTTTTCATTGTTTATTCACACAATGCAGGTTTTGTTGGCAATACTCAGTACTTATTGCTCATACTAAATTGCCTTTGAGAAGGGTGGTGTAGAGTCACATTTTTGAACTGCTGCCATCCCTCTAGTGGAATGACTCTGGCAGCCTGTTGGGGAGGGAGATCCACTCTTAGTGGTACTGACGATGAAGAAGTGATGATTTATTGCTTGTAGGTAGTGGTGTTCTCTGATGATTTATTGATTTGTAGGTAGTGGTGTTCCCTGCACTCACTGCCATTGTGTGTTTGGGAGGTGTCTCTGGAGACAGACAGACACACGCACGCACGCGCGCACGCGCACACACACACACACACACACACACACACACACACACACACACACACACACACACACACACACACACACACACACTCTCTTACTTTGAGGAAACTTTGTGGAGTACATGCTCAATCAGCACCAATGGTGTGGATGTGGAAATGGTTGCGAGCTACAAATTCTATCATGTTAATATAACAATGATAATGTCATAGACAAACAACATTGATGCGACAACCAAGAAGGCACACCAACACCTCTATTTCCTGAGGCGACTGAGAACATTTGGCATATCTCTTGTGACTCTTGGAAACTTCTACAGATGCATTTTAGAAAGCAAACTGATGGGTTTCATCTTGATTTGGGAACAGCTCTGACAACAACCACAAGAAAGTGCAGAGAGTTGTAGATGCAGCCCAGTCCATCACACAGACCAGACTTCCCACAATTGACTCCATCTCCACTTCACACTGCCATGGAAATGCAGCCAACATAATCAAAGACTTGTCTCGCCCTGGGTCTTCTCTTTGCTCCCATCTGATAGAAAGTACAGAAGCTTGAAAGCACACACCACCAGACTCAGGAGCAGTTTCTTCCCCTCCGTTATAAGGTTCTGAATGGTTCTTCCATAAGCTAGGATACTGATCTCCGGCACTGTTAGGCAGCAACTCTGCCGCTATGCCACTCTAACACCCTTACATGAGGTGCTTTAAGGCCACCGAGAGGTGAGGGTGGGAATGGGATTGGGAATTCAAATGGCAGGCAACAAGAACCTCAGGGTCAGTACTGCGGACTGAACGCAAGGTGATCACCTAGTGTGCACTTGCTTTCTCCAATGTGGTGGAGGCCACATTGTGAACACCAAATGCAGCACACTGAATTGGGGCAGTAAAACCGCTGCTTCACCGGGAAAGTTCATTTGGGTGCGTGGGTGGTAGGAAGTGGTGAAAGGACAGGTGTTGCACCTCATGTTAGTGTATGGGAAACTGCCACAAGATGGGGAGTGATTAGGGTTGTCAACTTCCTCACTCCCAAATACGGGACAAGGTGACGTCACCGTCCCGTGCCCCACGTGACCTCACCCAGCCATCGGCCACGTGCTCCCGAACCACCAAGGGCGGCAGCCTGGGCCGGTAGGCAGGTTGCTATGCAACCTCCGTTAGGCGGCACCCGGGCCTCCGGACCTAGACTCTCCGGAGCTAAAATGTTGGAAACCTCGGGTGTCAGGACCTAAACTGTCGGGACCTACAGCGTCGGGGCCTACAGTGTCGGGGCCTACAGCACCCCCTGGGCCAAATACCGTATTAGGGCCGGAGAGCGCTGTAGGCCCGGAAGCGGTAGGCCCCGACACTGTAGGCCCCGACGTTGGAGATCGCGACAGTTTATGAATAAGTTTATTGGCCAAGTATGTACACATACAAGGAATGTGCCTTGGTGCTCCGCTCGCAAGTAACAACACGAACATACAGTAAACAATTAAGAATAAAGCATAAAACAATTAAAACATTAAGAATACAACATTACGGTTTAAACATGGGAGTGAAATAAACCAGAGCAAAAAGAGACGACAGACTTTTGGTTATTCAGCTACTACTCGCGGAAAAAAAGCTGTTTTTATGTTAGGCTGTGGCTGCTTTGATAGTCCGGAGTTGCCTTCCAGATGGAAGTGCTTCAAAAATTTGTGGCCAGGGTGAGAGGGGTCAGAGATGATCTTGCCCACTCGCTTCCTGGCCCTTGCAGTGTACAGCTCATCAATGGGGGGAAGGTTGCAGCCAACAACCTTCTCAGCTGATCGAACGATCCGTTGCAGCCTCTGAATGTCATGCTTGGTGGCCGAGCCAAACCAGACTATGATGGAGAAGTTGAGGACGGACTCTACGATGGCATATAAAATTGGACCATCATTGCCTGCGGCAGATTGTGTTTCCTCAGCTGCCACAGGAAGTACATCCTCTGTTGGGCCTTTTTGACTGTGGAATCGATGGTGGCCTCCCTTTTAAGGTCCTTGGAGATGATGGTTCCAAGGAACTTAAATAACTCCACAGATGTGACTGTGGTGTTGTTGATGGTGAGTGGGGGGAGGGGAGGGAGAGCTCTCCTAAAGTCTACAATTAGTTCCACTGTCTTAAGAGCTTTGAGCTCCAGGTTGTTGCGATGGCACCAGGACGCCAGCTGCATCACTCCCCCTCTGTAGGCAGATTCCTCCCCATCCTGGATCAGTCCAATCAGGGTAGTGTCATCCGTAAACTTGAGAAGCTTAACAGAGGAGTCTGTGGAGGTGCAGTCATTGGTGTAGAGAGTAAAGGAGAGGTGAGAGTACGCAGCCTTGCGGTGCTCCTATGCTGAGGGTCTGCGGGTTCGAGATGTGCTTTCCCACCCTCACATGCTGCTTCCTGTCTGTCAGGAAGTTGATGATCCACTGACAGAGGGGTTCGGGCACAGTCAACTGGGAGAGTTTGGAGTGTAGTTGCTCTGGCACAATGGTGTTAAATGCAGAGCTAAAGTCCACAACCAAAATCCTTGCATAGGACCCCTTGCCGTCTTGGTGCTGGAGGATGAAGTGCAAGCCTAGGTTGACTGCGTCATCCACCGATCTATTGGCCCTGTATGCAAACTGCAGAGTGTCCAGCTTGTGATGTTTTTCAGCTGGGCCAGCACAAGTCTTTCAAAGGTCTTCATGGCTACAGAGGTCAGTGCGACAGGCCTATAGTCATTGAGACCAGTGATCCTTGTCTTTTTGGGACAGGAACAAAAGTGGAGACTTTGAAGCAGGCTGGGACAGTACAGGTTTGCAAGGACTGGTTGAAAATGTCTGTGTAGATCGGTGCCAGTTGTTCGGCACAGAGCTTGAGGGTAGACGGGGAAACATTGTCCGGTCCTGGAGGTTTCCGGCATTTCTGTCTCCTCAATAGCCTCTCCACCACCTCAACTTCTATTGTTGGAGATGGAAAAGTGGCCAGACTGATGTTGGACAGCAAGGATTTTGTGCAATTTGTGATGTATCTACTGAGGGAGCATTGGGCAACTCTACCATTTGTAGTCATTTTTATATGCCTATAGATTTGTACCATACACCATGTGGACATTGATCTTTCACAACTCTTGATTTTGGATCACTGGACTGCCCCACCCACTGTCTATAATACTAAAGCCACTGTGAACCCAGTGAGTTCGTTCCATTCTGCATTTGGATCTCGACCGAAAATATTGAAACAACATATCACTAGAAACAAACCACTGGTCCAAATTTGTCTTTCTACACTACTGGCTGGAGATATTGAACTGAATCCAGGTCCTCGGCCCCTGAAGTACCCCTGCCAACTGTGTTATAAAGCCGCCAAATGGGGCCAAAAAGCTATGGAATGCGAGCGTTGTGATGGCTGGTTCCAAGCATCTTGCTTAGACATGGATGACATTTTTAGTAACCATCCTTCATACTCTTCGATATGTATAAACTGTGGCATGCCAAATATTTCAACATCATTCTTTGAAAGTCTGTTGGACATTGAACTTTCAAACAGTCTTGAACCACTGAATAAGACTTCTAGTGTTTTTGAAACTAACAATGACAATTCAAGTCAAGTCAAGTCAAGTCAAGTCAAGTCAAGTCAAGTCAAGTCACGTCACGTCACGTCAAGTCAAGTCAAGTTTATTTGTCACATACACATACACGATGTGCAATTCTGGTGCTGACGTCCCTCAATTAGGAGAACCCATTTTTATTCAAGCCCCAAACCCCAGAAGTCACGTAGTAAACCCAAATCCAAGCCAAGGTTGAAGCGTAAGGAGACAACGGTGATGAACCTGAAAATAATTCATTTAAACTGTCGGAGTATCATGGCCAAACTCCGCAATTTTAAAGCAGTCTTGGCACTGGAGGACCCCAATGTGGTGATAGGTACAGACAACTCCTAACAACTCCATCACGAGTGGTGAAGTGTTCCCTTCACACCTCGATGTCTTTCACCGTGATTGTCAAAATGCTAAAGGAGGGGGAGGGTGTTTTCTTAGCCGTTAAGAACACCCTTGTTTAATCTCAATTCATGTTAAAAGTGTGTCTCCTGTGTACATAGGAGCCTTTTACAGGCCTCCATCATCAGACAGAGACTATGTTAAAGAACTGGATACTTCCCTTGCCAAAATACCACCAAACGCAAGTATTTGGTTACTGGTCGATTTTAATATAAACCTTGTGGTCAACACCCTGCCCTCAGTAAGTGTTTTTTAGGCATCATTAATGATCACAATCTCCACCAGCTTGCAAAAAAGACTACCAGAGAGAGTAATATTCTCGACTTGTGCCTTACCAACACTCCTGCTGCTGCAGACATTGTCAATGTCCAATGTGGTATCAGCGACCACGTAATGGTCGTCATTGGAGCAGTTTTGAAACCTAAGATCAGCAGACCACCAAGACACAAAGTTACCTGTATGCAAAAGCCAACTTTGCAGTAGCTCAACTGAAGAATTATATACATCATTTAAAAGTGCTCTCTTTAGTTCAATAGAGAAGCACATCCCTTCTAAGATGAGCTCCAGTCGCTTTTCTGTCTGTACTTTGGGAGCTCACAACTGAGATCCCCCAAAACAATGACCATGGAGTCCGAGAAGTCACTCTCTACCCTCAATACCTGGTCAGCGAGTTGTGTTTGTGCCTCACGTACGCAGGCTTGGGGGGGAGGGGGATGTAAATTCCAGCGAGAATAAAAGAGGTAAATTCCCTCAGAGAATAAAAGGGTTTGCAGTTTATAAAGAAAGATTTTAGATTGGGGGAACAGAAGTTAGACAGTACCGTGATGTCACTGCACCAGTCCTGGTTAGTGTAGAAGCATTTTCCACCTCCTCTTGATTTCCCCGATGCCTTTGCCTCGTGGTCCGCTCTGTGTTGTTGAAAGCCAGCCAGTTGCAGGCGCGTTGTCCGGGGTCGACTCACACAGCCAGGTCTCAGTGAAGCATAGGGCAGCGGCTCGAGAGAAGTCCTTGTTTGTGTGGCGCAGGAGTTGTAGTTCGCCCACTTTGTTGTTGAGAGAACGTAGATTTGCAAGGAATATACTCGGGAGCGGTGTGCGTAATTCACGTCGCTGGAGTCGGGTGAGTGCTCCAGAGCGCTTCCCACAGGTCCTCCTCCGTTTCAAGACCTTGAACGCAGCCTCAGCCCCGCCGACGAGTATGTCCAAATAATCCAGCGAGTAAGAGAAATCCGGAACGATGTTTGAAGGTGCCGTATATCTGATGTTAAGGAGTACCTCTCCCATGAAAGTGATCTTTATGAGATTTTCACAGACAACACAAACGAACGAACGAACAAACACATACAAAACAGCAAGGAGCAGTACACCGTGGCAGCCATCATTGGCGCCATCCAGTAGAATAGATCCCGACACTATAGGTTTCCGACATTTTAGCTCCAGACAATCTAGGTCCGGAGGCCCAGGCACCGCCTAACGGAGGTTGCGTAGCAACCCGCCTCCCAGCCCGGGCGGCTGCCATTGGTGGAGCGGGAGCACGTGGCCGCTGTCTAGATGAGGTCAATGTAGGGCGCGGGGTGGTGACGTCACCCTTTCTCCATTATTTGGGAGTGAGGACGTTGGCAACCCTACTAATACTGGACAAGGGCGGTCCCGTACATTTAGCCCAAAATACGGGATATCCCGGCTAATACGGGACAGTTGGCAACCCGAGGAGTGATTGTCAGGGATGGGGGAATGGAGCTCCCTCTTTAACTTTAGGTTTTTCTATAGATTGCTACTCTTCAGTCTCTTGCTCCCCAACCTCCCGCTCTTGGTATCTGATCTAACCCGCAGCTTTTTTTTTTAAAACGCAAGGATGTCAGATGTCAAGGGTAGTGGGATGGGTGGAGTGACGACCGCGCATGCGTGAATAGTTGAACTACAATCCCCAGTGTGCCACGCGTCTGCGCATGCTCTGTGACGCCGGTCGGCAGGCAAGGTTGGAGCAGGGGGAGTGAGAGGATCCCGGGGTGCACGTGACCCGGGCTGGGGCGGACAGGCGCTGGCAGTATGAAGGTTGTGCTGTGGACGACTGACTGACTGACTGAACAGCAGCTGCAGCAGCAGCGGCATCGGCAGCAGCAGCAGCAGCAGCATCGGCAGCAGCATCGGCAGCAGCAGCAGCGGCGATGCTCGGCAACAGCTGTTGCTTTGAGCAACCGGCGAAGTAAGTGCACACCAGAGCAGCAAAATTGCAATTGTAATGAACAACTTTCATTTGCAAATGACACCTTTTATTCATGTGATAATATCAGTTTCTCTGGAATAGCACATTGACTTGGTTTGCAATCTCATGAAGTCAAATGAGCTCTTACGTACAGAGACCGGGTTGCTTGCCTTCAGACTGTCCACGATTCCGCGACAGTGCATTGGTTGTGTCCAGTATATTTTTGGGGATTATTAATTGTTGCTGCCATTGTCATTATTGCGACAAACTGTGATTTTGATGCACCTGGAGTATGTTGCATCAAAGCATCATGTACGCTTTAAGTCATCTGTGTTAGATGCGACCTTGGCACTCCAGCCGTCCACTGACATTATTTACTCCTAAAGGTATATATTTTGCTTAACTTTAGTAAAACAAAATTCTGTTGCTTCACTGAAATAGAATTTAATATATTGAAAATGTGTTTGGTATATAATTGATAAGCAATCAGCGATTATCCGGGATTGATGAATTTATGTGATGGTATTTGACAGTTGGATGTCCTAGCATCATCTTAATGAGGTCCAAGGTCAATCAACTTGGATCTTTTGGTTTGATAATTTCTCGCCATGCGCTGATTTATAACGCGATGATGGGGTTTGGCTGAGTTTGTCACATAGTCGCCGTAGGGGTGTCGTGTGTTGGTTTCTGACACCGGTGAATGATTTGTGGCGTTGCTCACAGTTGATACAAAGCTGTTATACCAGTTAACCCACATTGTGGAGGCAATAGAGAAATATGAAAACGGATAAATCATTTGTGGCTGTTCTGTGCCAAGTCGCTGAACTTCGTATTGAAGTGTGGTGTTACTCAGCATGTATGATTAATGGCAAGAACATTTTAACTCAAACCATATCGGGAAATGCTTGAAAACTCAGCAGGCCAGGCTGCTTCGATGTAGAGAGAACTAGTTAATATTTCAGGTCGAAGATTTTTCATCAGACCTAAGAGAGAAAACAATTGCATGAACGAACTTTTTTTCTCTCTCTCAGTTCTGACAAAGTTATGTTCTTATTTCAGGGTTCTAGTACCTGCTGGCTTTCTTTTGATTAATGTTTTAACTCAACATAGCTAGAGCTGGACCAATCTGCAACACCAAGTGCAGTGCTGAAGCTGGAAAGGGAGCTCATTCTAGGCTTTTGGGGGGGGAACATGAATGTTGGTGCCAAGACCCTTATTTAGCACTTTTTCCCCTTGATAAGATGGCAACAGGGTATTAAAATCACTGCAGAATCACCGCTGGTAAAAGTTCAATTGTATTGGTCAGAGAGCTCCAGGAATTTGACCTGCAGTGTGGAAGAATATCAATACATTGCAACAATGGGACATTGTGCAAATGAACCTGGGTGCTAGTCTTTCCAAGCAGCTTTTGCCCCTGCTGGTGGAGGTCAAAATTTGGGAGATCCATTTTGTCGATGGTACACGCTATAGCCACCACTCACAAGGAATGAATGGTTGGGTAGTACATAGGATACCAGTCAAATGGGTTGCTTTGTCCTGGATGGTGTTGAGTTTCTTGACAGTTGTTGGAAATTCTTCCAGGCAAGTGAGGAGTCTTCAATCATAACCACACAGTTTAGAAACAGATGCTATGGCCCACCACATTTATGTTAACCATCAAGTACCACCTAATCACACAAACGCAGTTTACCAGCACTTGTTCTGGAGTCTACTATGCCTTGGCGATACAAGTGATTCAACCAGAAGCTTCTTCAGTGGAGGTTCCACAAGGTGCTCGGGCAATGGTTTATAGATTGTGCCTTGGAAATTAATCGATTGGCAGATGGTACCTAACTTTTGATTTGTACTTAAAGCCGTAGTATTTATGTATCCAGGTTGAAATGCGAGTAGCGATGAGGGTGCAAAGTGGCTTCAGGAGGGTATAGAGAAGCTGAGTGAATGGATGGAATACATTGAGTGACAAATATAAGATTATCTACTTTGAAACACTGTGTGTGCTTCTAAATGAGAGATTGGGAAAAAATGCTGACACTCAAAGGGATCTGGAGAAATCACTGAAAGCGAACATGCAGGAAGGTAAATGACATATTGACCTGGTCCCTAAACACTGCATCTCTAGTCAAGAGAGCCCAGCAGCGGTTGCACAACTACAGTGCATTCTGGTGCCATCACTGCCCTCGCGCATCAATGAGCCTTGGGCGCCCAACACCCCGTCGCCGGTTTGTGGTTTGTCCCTCCTCGGACCACTGTCGGTAGGTACTCACCACTGCTGACCGGGAGCACCCCACAAGCCTTGCCGTATCAGAGATGCTCTGACCCAGTCAGAGCATCTCTCACTGGGTCAGAGCATCTTGTCAATTTGGCCCTTGTCAAAGTCGCGTAGGTCTTTACTCCTGCCCATTTCTCCTGCATCCAACACGTCAACTTCAAGAAATGACTGTTCACTTGCTGCCTAATATATCCCACCCCTTGACAGGTGTCATTGTAACAAGATAAGCAATGTTATTCACTTCACCTGTCAGTGGTTCATAATGTTTTGGCTGATCGGTGAATGTTACTTGCCTTGTATCAACCCAAGTTTGACTGTCATTCAGATCGTTGACCATGTGGACTTGAGATGTTTCATAAACTGGGAATCTGCACAGTGGTGTTCCTGGTAGAGTTGCCACCTCACAGCACCAGAGACCTGGGTTCGACCTTGACCTCGGGTGCTGTTTGCATGGATTGGCATGTTCTCCCTGTGACTAAATGGGTTTCCTCTCACATTCCAAAGACATCTGGGTATGTAGGTTAATCAGCCTCTGTAAATTGCCCTACGTGTGTGGGGAGAAGATGTGAAAGTGGGAAAACAAAACTAGTGTGAATGGGTGATCAATGTCGGCATGGACGAGGTAAGCCGAAGGGTCTTTTCATCTTGTATTTAAAAAAATATACCACAGTGGTATTATTCACAAATCTCCCCATTTTTGATATTTATATGGAATTTCATTACTCAAACTAACATTGTTCCTGAGGAATTCTGCATTGATAATTTGAGTAGGCTGAGATGATTGACTTCCAGAAACCACAACCATCTTCCTGTGGTTGGGTTAATGCTATTTTACACTCAACAATTAAGCATTTTTGCCTGACCTGAGGAATGTATTGCTTTTGTTCATGTTTGGGAACAGATTGCAAATGGAGGCTGAATTGACTGAGCTGGTCTGAATGCAAACTGAGTGTCAGTACCAAAGCTGCTGGCGAATGTGCTTTTGGTTGAACTTCCAATAACGTTTTCCATTTCTTTGGTGATTGAGGCTAGGCGGACTGGTTTACATTTATTCTGCATTTTGTGAGCAAGTCACATCAGAGCAACTTTCCAGATTGTCAATTAGCTGCCAGTGTTTATAAATGGAACAACTTGTCAAGTCAAGTCAAGTCAAATTTATTTGTCACATACACATACACGATGTGCAGTGAAATGAAAGTGGCAATGCCTGCGGGTTATGCACAAAAAGAATTACAGTTACAGCATATAAATAAAGTTAATAAGTTACTATTATTGTCGACAAAAATTTAGTCTCTGGGGTTATAAAAGTTGACAGTCCTGATGGCCTGTGGGAAGAAGCTCCGTCTCATCCTCTCCGTTTTCACAGCGTGACAGCGGAGGCGTTTGCCTGATCGTAGCATCTGGAACAGCCCGTTACTGGGGTGGCAGGGGTCCCTCATGATCTTGCTTGCTCTGGATCTGCACCTCCTGATGTATAGGTCCTGCGGGGGGACGAGTGTAGTTCCCATGGTACGTTCTGCCGAACGCACTACTCTCTGCAGGGCTATCCTGTCCTGGGCAGAGCTGTTCCCAAACCAGACTGTAATGTTGCCGGACAGGATGCTCTCTACAGCCCCAGAGTAGAAGCAATGAAGGATCCTCTGAGACACTCTGAATTTCCTCAGTTGTCTAAGGTGGTAAAGGCGCTGCTTAGCCTTACCCACCAGTGCGGCAATGTGTGTTGCCCACGTCAGATCCTCTGCGATGCGGACTCCCAAGTATTTGAAACTGCTCACCCTATCCACAATAGACCCATTTATCTCCAGTGGCTAAAGCACAACTGGTTCTGGAGCATGGGTCTCCAGCTGTAGAGCCTTTGCTGCATCCACTAAGCTCGGCTGTTTCCTGGTATTACATGGATTGAATTGGATTCTGATTGGAAGCCTGAGGGAGAAGCTGAGATAAATCATCTCTTGGAAGAGAGTCATTTGGATTTTGGTACTGGCCTTACTCAAGTTTGAGAGAAAGTTGAGACAGGAGAGGCTGCAGATGCTGGAATTTGTCAGACCCCCTCCCCCCCCCCCTGCACTTTTATTCATTCAAGGTTTTGTGTTTAGCAGGCTGAGCCATCATTTAATCTCTAATTGTCCCCAAGAAGGTGGCAGTGAACTGCCTCTTGAACCACTGTTGTCCTTGAGGTGTGGTTTTACCCATACTGTTAGGGAGGGAATTCCAGGATTTTGACCCGGCAATGGTGATGTATCTCCAAGGCAGGATGATGTGTGGCTCGGAGGGCAACTTCCAGGTGGTGATATTCCCCATGCTTCTGCTTCCCTTGTCCTTCTAGCTGGACGAGGTTATGAGCTTGGAAAGTGTTGGCGTAGTAGATGGTGCATTGCTGCAGTGTATCCTGTAGATGGTGCAAGCTGTGCGTGTGATGGATGAGCATGTGAATAGTTGTGGATGAGGCATCTATCCGGTTCGGTGGGCTGCAGTGTCCTATACAGTGATCAGTTTCTTGAGTGTCATTGGAGCTGCACTTTTCCAAGCAAATGGAGAATGTTCCATCACACTCCTGAAGAACTTTGTAGGTGGTGGACAGGCTTTGTTGAGGTGCTAGTGTGTTCACTCTCCCCACCCAATCTCCGTGCTATCCCACCTCATCTGAGGTCAAAGAGTCACACAGCACAGAAATGGGCCCTTCGGCCCACCATGTCTATGCTGGCCTTTTCTATCTACACTGATTCCATTTGCCTACAGTAGGACCATATTTTTCTACACCTTATTAATTTAAGTATCGATCTAAATGCTTCTTAAATGTAGTGATTGTATCTGATTACAACACCTCCTCTGGCAGCACGTTCCAGATGTTAACCACTCAATTTGTTTTTTTTCTAATTCTTTCAGATCCCCTGCTCTTTCTTGGTTCCCCTACCGTGGATTTTGGCTATCTGCCCTATCCATGCTTTTCGTAATCTTACATATTTATATCAGGGCACCTCACAGCTTCCTTCACCCTTGGGAAAACAAGCCTAGCCTATCCAATCTCTCCCTGTGACCACAATCCTCCAAAGCAGGCGACATACCGATGATCTACTCTGCACTCTCTCCAGCACGACCACATCCTTCCGATAGTGTGATGACCACAACTGCGCACACTACTCCAAGTGCTCAAACCAATGTCATTTTTATATTCCATGCCTCACCCTATAAAGCCAAGCATTCCTTGTGCCATCTTCATAACCCTATCTACCAGTCTCGCCACTTTCAGGGAACTATGGACTTGGATCCCTAGGTCTCCCCGTTCATGAATATGCCTTGCCATTCTACCATTTGCTGTATATGTCCCACCCAATCTGATTTTCCAAAATGTCAGAATTAAATTCCATCTGCTAACGCTCTTCCCAACTGTCATTCTCTGTCCTGCTGTAGCCTTGGATAACCTTCCTCACTATCCACAACATCACCAGCTTTTGTGTCAACTTCAACGTGCTAATAGTACGTCCGGGAATACGTTTTGCGCTTTGTTACTTCTTCCAAGGTTTCCTCTGGTTTCTTCTTGTCTCCCACATCCAGAGGTGCCGGTTGGCAGGTTAATTGGATTGTAAGTTGCACTCCTCGTGTGTGGGTAAGTGGTTGAAACTGGGGAAAGTGGATGGGAATGTGGGGAAATAAAATGTGATCTATGGGAATGGATGATTGATGGTGATTGTGGACCAAGGGCCTGTTTCTGTGGTGTATGACTCTAACTGTATGCTATGAAGCCATAGAAAACCATGTGGAAATGAGTCCATTTTGACAAGTTCACTTAGAATCTTGTGGGTTGATTTTCTGACTGCAGCTGCTTTTAATCTGCACTATAAGTAAGGTTTGTCACATTGTCAGAAGCAGAGAATTAGATCTGTAAGTCAATGGAAAAGAAAATGGAGAATGATTCACTTCATAAACACTTCAGTGTTACCAGTGGCGTTGCTTGGGCCAATGGCACCAAGGATCAACAAGAGAACGGAGACACAGGAGGTGGGGGAGTGAGGCTGTGTAAAGGTAATGATAAAAGGAGGAGATGAAACATCACTTCATGTACCTGTTGTACACTCAACTCTAGGCCAAGAAGTCTCATTGCAGGGAGAACGCTCAATCTGATACTGAAGGAAAGGTTAAAATGAGGGCTCCGTCTTTTCCAGTAGCTAAATAGTTCTGTAGTCCTAACTAAATGGAACACTGAGCAGTTGTTTATTTGAATGATGTTCTTGCTATCAGGGTGCCCACTTGCAGATTGATTCATAGAGTTATAAGCATAGAATTGGGTACTTAGGCATAACTCATCCATGCTGAGAATGGTTCCTATATGAGCTAATCCTATTTACCTGCATTTGGCCCAAATGGTATTTCTCTGGGTGCTCTGGTTTCCTTCCACATTCCAAAGCTGGGTTTGTAAGTTAATTGGTATCTGTAAACTCCCCCCAGTGTGTAGGATAGAGCTAGTGTGTGGGTGATTGTGGTCGGCATGGACTTGGTGGGCCGAAGGGCCTGGTTCCACACTGTATCGCGAAACTCAACTAAGACTACCCTCTGTGGTGGCCTCCATGGCATTTCATTGATAGCCGAGAAAGGCCAGGTGAATTTCCAAGTTCATTCTTTTAAATGAAAGATGAAAAAGATAGATGTGGCAGCCATAGGAAAGAGCAGAGCTTCGGTTTAGAGATGGATGTATTGTGGAATGTTGATTGTATATTTCTGGCAAGCCAGCGAGAAAATCATAGCCCGAGGAGCAAGCACTGATTATCTTCTCTGTACCATCCCTGGGTTTCTCGTGGACAGTGGTCATGTGGTCCGTATAAACACCCACTGGTTTTGTTCCAAATTTCAGTGTGGCTGGAGGGGTCCATCAGATGGCATGCCACCTGAATTATACGTTTGCAGTAATATCTTGAGAGAAAATTAATTATTGTCCAGGGTACCACAGTGTAATGCTATGCAAGAAGGCAGCTTGTAAGATATGGAGATGCCATCTGTTGTAAATCTGCTGCTGACATTACCAAATCAAAGATACATTGTCCATTTAATGGGGCACTTGGAAGATATGAATGTAAAAAGATGTCAGCCACATCTAAGTTTATTCTCCATCCCATCAGTTGTAACGGTGGTTAGATTAGCTTGTGGGCTTTATGCACTGACTTTTCATTGAACTTTGGGACTGGGACACTCGATGATGACAGCTGGAGTTGCAATAGAGGAGGAGAGTGCCATGGCCAGTGGACAGAGTTATTCCTGCATCCTGCCCAGAGGGAGATTGTGGTGTGACTGCAATTTAATGGTAATGTTCAATCCTACATAGAAGCAGCCAGCCCAAGGGTACGGGGATATATTTCCCATGTTTTTGCATCTCTACCTAACATGACCGGTTACATTGGGATTGGAATGGATCTACTGTAGATTCACCAACGATACCAGTGTTCTGAAGGTTGAACTCTTATGGTACATCTTGTGTGTGGAAACCTGCTCCCCCTCCCCAAACTAATTACTTATTCAAAAATTTGTTGCAAAATTTTCAGATTATAGACCCAATTCTCTATGAAAGTTAACATCTCCATCTTAGAACCACTCTGCTTGTGCCACATTTGTTTATTTTTTTACATTTATGTTTTTCCACTTCACAGCTGTTACTAGAATATCAATGTGCTCAACAATTCTAAAGCAACTGCTGGTAGAACTCAGTGGGCCAGGCAGCACCTGTGAAGGGAAATCGACAGATTACATTTTGGGTTGGGATCCTATTTCAGACTAATTAGGAGGGGTCCAGCCCAAAATATAGTTTGTCCATTTTTCACCACAGATGCTGCCTGGCCTGCTGAGGTTTTCCACTGGTTTGTATTTTTGCTCAAGATTACAGCATCTGCAGTCTTTTATCTCCACTCCATGTCTTGTATCTTTTTCGCTCTGTAATAAGTTTATTTTTTATTCCCCTTGCCTTTAATCTAATTTTATTACTTGATTGTTTCTTCTTGTTTATTTTAGAACAATTATTTATAATATCTGAACAGCCTTTGCAAATGAGTGAAGACATCTGTTGCGAATGAGTTTGCTTGAGGACTCTTTGCTGTTTGAACTAGTTCTTCATTCCAGTCAAAAATTGTACGATACCTTGGTCCATAATATTCACTCTTTGGTTTAAAAAAAAAACATTGTCCTAAAAATATAATCGAATTGCACGCAAAATATCTGCTATCTGATGAAATGTAAAATTGATTGCAAATCAGGATTGATACTTGCGGGATCTTCAATCACATCTGTGGGATCTGTTGACCAGCGGCAAGGACCAGTTAGTTGGATCCTGTGCAAAACTGATTCTGAGCACAGTATTCACATAAGTCGTGAGCCAAGCGCATGAAACAAAAAGTGCTGGCGTAACTTGGAGGGTCAGGCAGTCGTTCTGGAGAACTTGGATAGGCGAGGTTTCAGGTCGGGACCCCTCTTCAGATGGATTGTGATGAGGGCCAGGGTCGGGATCCTGGTGACATTTTGTGTTGGGACCCAAGCATATGAAACCAGGTTTAGATAATGGGTAAACTCTACACCTTTGTCTGTGTAGAAGTGTCCGTTAGTTGCTTGTAGGGGACGGAGTAGAATGAGAGATTATGTTGAAGGTCTGAGTGAGTACTGAGGCCATGGTAACTTTCTATCATTGCTTCTTGTGATTTACGAGGGCTGTCGTCGCCCGAATGGAAGGATGGGCCAGCCCGTGGACCACCTTGAACACTGCACCGCCAGGCTACGTGAACGATGGGTCGCGACTGTCCAGTGGACACATCGCACAGCAGTGTTGCGCCCCCAGTGCCACAGGGAACGTCCTCCAACCGCAGGTCCGAAACGGCGGTACGATAGGCGAACATCTCATCGTCCATCAACTGGGCCGCCGCCAGGGCTGAGTAGTCGATTCCATCGGCCACTTGCAGGACGGCGTGGACCGCGGGTCGAGACAAGGCGTCGGCCACTTTGTTGTCTTTGCCCCCGATGAAATGGATGGAGGTAGTGTACACCGAGACGAAAGCCAACTGCCGCTGCTGGCGAGCAGACCACGGGTCGGACACCTTGGCGAACGCGAAGGTGAGGGGCTTGTGGTCCGTGTACGTGGTGAAGGTTCGCCCCTCGAGGAAGTAGCAGAAGTGGCGGACCGCAAGGTAAAGGGCAAGGAGCTCGCGGTCAAAAGCACTGTAGTTCCGCTGTGCGCCGCTGAGGTGCCGGCTGAAGAAAGCGAGAGGCTTCCAACACCCATCAATCCGTTGTTCGAGCACCACCCCAACCGCTACATCCGAAGCGTGGACCGTCAGGCTGGTTGGTGCATCCGCCCGTGGGTACACGAGCATCGTGGCCGTAGCCAGGGCTTCCTTGGCGTGTTGGAACGCCGCCACCGCATCGTCAGTCCATTCGACTTCCTTTCGCTTGCCCGCCATGAGGTGGAACAGCGGACGCATGATCCTGGCCGCAGACGGCACAAATCGGTGGTAAAAGGCCACCATCCCAACGAACTCCTGGAGGCCCCTCACGGTGGTCGGGCGTGGAAACTGGCGCACCGCGTCCACCTTGTCCGGGAGCGGCAGCGCCCCGTGCGGAGTCACTTGGTGGCCCAGGAAATTGATAGACGTCACCCCGAAACGGCATTTGGCTATGTTGATGGCCAGCCCATGATCGCTGAGGCGCTGGTATAGCTGGCGGAGATGGGTAGCATGCTCCTGTCTAGAGCAGCTTGCCACCAAAATGTCATCGAGGTAAACGTAAACAAACTCCAGGCCACGGCACACGCAGTCCATAAGCCGCTGAAAGGCCTGCGCAGCGTTCTTAAGTCCGAACGGCATATGGAGGAATTCGAAAAGGCCAAATGGCGTTACGATAGCCGTCTTGGGGACGTTGTCTGGGTGGACGGGAATTTGATTGTAGCCACACACCAGATCGACCTTGGAAAACACCGTGGCCCCAGCCAGGTGCGCATTAAAGTCCTGAATGTGGGGGACCGGGTACCTGTCAGCGATGGTGGCATCATTAAGCCGACGGTAGTCTCCGCAAGGGCGCCAGCCACCGTCTGCCTTGGGGACCATATGGAGTGGGGACGCCCACGGGCTGCGTGAGCGGCGCACAATACCCAGGGACTACATAAGGCAGAACTCCTCCCGAGCGAGACGGGACTTGTACGGTGGAAGGCGCCGCGCCCGGGCGTGCAGGGGCGGGCTAGTGGTGGGAAACATCCCCGAACGTATTAAGTCCAAATATCACAGTTCTGCATGTTTACAGAAAGTGCTAGAATTCTGGAAGTTGGTTGATTTTGTGCTGCACTTTTTCTCGATGTGTTTAAACTAAAGAACAGAATCTATTGTGCCTCTGATTTAGAGCCAGGGGGATAATTTTTCACTTTGGACAATATCCCTTTAAAATCAAAACGAAAGAGCTGCCAGTGGAAAGTGTTGCCCTCTCTCTGTGATTATCCTCTCTGGCAGCAGTGTAATTGGAGTACATTTCGTTCTTTTATGCTGCTTTTTGATTTTTAAAACTCGTGTAAAATCTATATTAAGGATCCAAGAAAAAAATTTTTTTTTGTCAGAAACCACACCTAAAAAAGGGAAGAAAACAGCTTCATTTATTTCTAATTTATCAATTCAAATTATTCATTAATTGCTGTTTTCTATTATCTGCAATCATGTCTATGAGAACTAATTATACAATTCTCATATGACTTGCAACACTAACTGCAATTGTGAAAATCAGTTCTACTATCAGTCTCAATATTACTTCAAGTAATAATTATCATTGTGTAAAACTAATTTACTATAAAACAAAGGAGAACGAAAAAGAAGTCAAGTTGCATATGGGTTGTCTGTCCGTTGCCACCAAAGATGCTGCCTGACCCACCGAGTTCCTCCAGCACTTTGTATTTTGCTGATGTTAATTTTTTTCTTTGGGATAAGTGTTAACGAAAAAGTAGAGATGGAGCCTTGCGTAGTTTTCACATTTGCTCTTTCTTAAAGGGGCATTACCTCTTAAAATATGTGATCCTGAAAGTCCTATTTGCATTGTATAATGTGGCAAGCCTTTAGTCGCATCCTACATTGCAGAACGTTTATTAGGCTGGTGCGGAGGAACGACTCGAGCTTGAATCCATGCACTCACTGAATTTTCTGGGATCAGTATCAGTATTGGGACTTGCAGTATCAAGTTGAGTTAATTGTCATATGCACAAGTACAGTAAGATTCAAGTTGAGTGAAAATCTTGCTTGCAGCAGCATCACAGACACACAGACTTAAACAACATAAGCATTGCACATGCATTGCCCACAACAGTGAACAGAAAAAAGAACATTTGTGTAAAACAAATAGGAAAACCGTGCAAGAGGTGGCTTTGCTTGACACTCATGTCTCGCTTCATTGGTGGTCCGAAATAGGTATTTTGTCGAGCAAAGCCAAAGAAGCGGGACACGTGACAAGCGAAGTTTTCTTTATTCCCCAAGCACCATACAGCTCCCCAAACCCCCAACCAGTTCAACTCCTCCTGGAACTCCGCTACCAACTGCCACTCCTCCCTATTCCAAGCTCACCACCAGGGACTGCCACAGGAACCCACCCCAGAACTAGAGGCACGGAACCGAACGGGAAGACGAAAGAGGCGGCCGGACCTTGTGCATACGTCCCCAAGCACAGGGAAATCGCCCGGTACGGATGAATTCGGGAGCAACCGGGATGGCGGACGCCCCCGACGACGAGGCTGGGCCACCCGCACTGGCTCGCTAAGGTCCAAATGGGCCAGCATCAAATGAGCCACAGACGCAGTCTCCTGCCGACCACCCGTGGCCAAAACAAAAGTAGTAGGCCCCTGCTGCAGCACCCGAAAGGTGACCTGGGGATGTCGCGGCGCAGAAAAACATACAAACGTCCATGAGAGCCGGCAACACATGGGCAGGAGCCACTCCATGGCGAGACGTCGGGCAGGAGACATGGCGCCGACCTTCACCCGCAAACGGACCATCACAGAGGACGGCTGCTCCCGGCCGGAATAAAGTCCCCGGGAACAGTGAGCGGGATGCCTCAGACTAATTCGGCTGAGGACGAAGCCCGCGCCAACGCATCCTTCGCCCCGTCAAAAACAGCCACCACGTCATCATTCCACTGCACGTCCCGCCACTCACTATTTAGCAACTGAAAGAGCGGCCGCATTAGGCGTGCAGCGTAGGTTCACTAGGTTAATTCCCGGAATGGCGGGACTGTCGTATGTTGAAAGGCTGGAGCAATTAGGCTTGTATACACTGGAATTTAGAAGGATGAGGGAGGATCTTATTGAAACATATAAGATAATTAGGGGATTGGACAGAGGCAGGAAACATGTTCCCAATGTTGGGGGAGTCCAGAACAAGGGGCCACAGTTTAAGAATAAGGGGTAGGCCATTTAGAACGGAGATGAGGAAGAACTTTTTCAGTCAGAGAGTGGTGAAGGTGTGGAATTCTCTGCCTCAGAAGGCAGTGGAGGCCAGTTCGTTGGATGCTTTCAAGAGAGAGCTGGATAGAGCTCTTAAGGATAGCGGAGTGAGGGGGTATGGGGAGAAGGCAGGAACGGGGTACTGATTGAGAGTGATCAGCCATGATCGCATTGAATGGCGGTGCTGGTCCCGAAGTAAAAATGTGGTGCACCGCACCATGTTTAGGGCTGGCCAAGTGGAATTGCGGAGTCAAAATTTCAGGAAAGTCCCCCAAAGTTTGAGCGTAAATGTTGTCCACTGCAGACACCGGGTTGCGGATTGGCGTGGCGGAAGCAGCAGGGCGAAAGGAGATCACTTCCAATGTGGAAGCGTGGACGAGGCGTTGCCCCCTCACGTCAACGAAAAGTGATTGCGCCCGCAGGAAGTCGGTGCCCAGCAACAGCTAGGACACGTCTGCAACGGTGAAAGGCCAGGTGAAGTGGCAAGAGCCAAAGATAAGCAGAATGGTGCGAACGCCGTAAATTCGTATGGTGCTGCCATTCAAGGCAGTTAACGCTTCCCAGAACGAGTATCCACCCCCGATGGGGGCAAAACGCTGACCTCCGCCCCTGTGTCCACCAGGAATCGTCGTTCCGAGCTCCGGTCCCAAGCATATATGCAGCGTATCTGGCCGACCGCCGAGCTGATTACTGGCAGCCAGCCCGGCATTTCCCGGAAACGAACAGGGCGAGCGGCATTGGCAGGCCGCGGAACCTCAGCGTTGGTGGTAGAAGCACCACTTCTTGTTCATACCAGCTTCTCCCGGAGCAAGAGACTCAGCTGAGCACCCGGTGGGCGCGGCCCCAGGTCGCTGTGCCCTCGAAGGCACTGTTGACATACAATTGAGCAACCAACCGCCCTGCTGCCTGGCCAGCCACAGCTCGTTTGCGCGTTCCGCTAGCTGCAGGGGCTCATCGAAACCCCTGAGAGGAGCAGGCGAATGTCGTCGGGCAACTGCGCTAGGAAGGCCTACTCAAAAAGCAGGCAGGCCGGTGGTCGTCCATGAGCGTGAACATTTCACTCATGAGGGCCGATGGCTTATGGTCACCGAGCCCACCCATGTGGAGGATCCGCGCCACTCGCACCAGGTGGCTGAGCCCAAAAGTGCGGAGGATCAGCATCTTAAGGCCTTCGTATTTGTTGACCGCTGGCGGCTCGCGCAGGTAAGGCACCAACCAACCAGCCGTCTCCTGGTTGAACGCGCCGATGACATAGAAGTAACGGATGTCGTCGGCTTTAATCCTGCGGATGTGGAATTCTGCTTCCGCCTGCTGGAAACACACCTGGGACTGTGAAGTCCGGAAGACCGGTGGCTTAAGTGTGACCGCGTTCTGTTGGGCCTGGTCGCCGGCAACGTCGGGCTGAGCGCTGGCGGCGTCCATTATTGCGATCCAAAATACCTATTTCGGACCGTCGTGGTCACCAATGAAGCGAGACATGAGTGTCAAGCAAAGCCATTGAAGCGGGACAAGTGTCAAGCGAAGTTTTCTTTATTCCTCAAGCGCCCTACAGCTCCTCAAACCCCCAACCTGCTCCACTCCTCCTGGAACTCCACTACCAACTGCCACTCCTCCCCATTCCAGGTTCCGTGACCCCATCCCCCCGAGCCGAGAGTTCGCACCACACGTGGCTCACCATCAGCGACCGCCACAATAGTTTAGTTTAGAGATACAGCGCGGAAACAAGCCTTTTGGCCCACCGAGTCTGCGCCGACCAGCGATCCCCGCACTTTAACACAATCCTACACACACTCGGGACAATTTACACTTATACCAAGCCAATTACCTACATACCTGTATGTCTTTGGAGTGTGGGAGGAAACCGAAGGTCTTTGAGAAAACCCACACAGGTCACTGGGAGAACATGCAAACTCCATACAGACAGCACCCGTAGTCAGGATCGGACCCAGGTCTCCGGTGCTGCAAACGCTACAAGGCAGCAACTCTACCGCTGCACCACCGTGCTGCCCTTGCATGACAAACCTTTCCTCAAATTCGACGACACAGAAAAAATCATTCACGCTTTCATTTCCTCCCGCCTAGACTACTGCAACTCCCTATACACTGGGATCAGCCAATCTTCCCTGTCCCGCCTGCAACTGGTCCAAAACGCCGCAGCGAGACTCCTGACGGGTACCCGTAAAAGGGACCACATCACCCCGATTCTGGCCTCTCTCCACTGGCTCCCTGTACGGTACAGAATCAACTTCAAGCTCCTCCTATTCACGTATAAAGCCCTAAATGGACACTCCCCCCCCTACATCAAAAATCTTCTAACCCCCCTCTCTAACTCCAGGTCCCTCAGATCGGCCGACTTGGGGCTATTCACTATCCCACGGTCTAGGCTTAAACTCAGGGGTGACCGTGCTTTTGCGGTTGCAGCTCCTAGACTGTGGAACAGCATCCCTCTCCCGATCAGAACTGCCCCCTCCATCGACTCCTTTAAGTCCACAACAACAAAAATAAACGATCAGTTATTCTAAGAAAATTAGACCATAATAGTGTAAAACCAAAGCACGCAGAACAACCACAGTTGTACAGTCAGGTAATGGTTCAGTGCTGAAGAAAAATTGTGGTTAGAGCCTTGAAGTATGGTTCAGGAACCTGATGGTTGATGGTAAGAAACTGTTCTTGAACCTGAAGCTCTCAGTTCTCGGGCTCCTGTACCACTTTCCCAATGGTAGCAGCAAGATGAGAACATGGCCATGGTGGTGTGGGCCTTTTATAATATTAACTGCCTTCTTGAGGCAGCTCTTACTGTAGATCCCTTTGAAGGCGGGGAGGTCAATACCTGTGATGGTTCAGGCAATGCCCACCACTTTCTGCAGCCTACTTTTTATTCTTGAGTATTCAAATTTCCAAGCCATGACATGTTGCAACCAGACAGTATACCATACACTTCACCATACACTTGGAGAGGTTTCAGAGAATATTTGTTGACATGTCTGAGGAAGTAGAGGCATTGGTGAGCATCAATGTGCCGGGCCCAGGACAGATCATCAGAGATGTACACGCTCAGGAGCCTAACGCGATTGACACTGTCCACCACCATCCAGTTAATGAAGACAGGTGAATGAATGAATGAAAACTTTATTAACAAGTCACAGTGAAATTCTTTGCTTGCATACTAATAGTCGCCCATGAAGGGCACTTACAAAGTTACAAATTCCCCCCCCCCCCCCCCCCGCTCCACTTCCCCCTCCCCCTCCCTCACGGTAGTCCCCCCACGCTGGGTCCTCCTTCGTTCTTTCCCTCAGCAGTCACGTGCTTATTTCACGAGTCTGTCTCATCCTTCGGTCGGCACCATCATCGGCCGCCGCACCGACCTCACCACAACACTGCCGGGTCCTCTCCTGAGTCCTTGCTCTGTGGTGCCGACCCAGCCCCCTGCCTATCTGCTCGTCCTTGGGACTCGGGTCCCATCCGCCGACCTGGGCTCCAAGGCCCCGGGCTGGGCGACCGAGGCCCCGGCCGGGCTCTGCCCCGGGCTTCTCCGCGGCCATCCAGGAGGCATCGAGACCGCGGCGCCTCGACAAAAACATCCGGCCGCATTCTCAGTCCGCGGCCGCGGCCCGGCGGGATGCCTTGATCTTGATCTTTTGATTTTTCCCTTCCTGAAGTCACCCCCTTGGTCTTGCTAACGTTGATCAACATTATTGTTCTGGCCCCACTTAATCAAACACAGGAAAACATGGCAACAGGAACAGAAGTGGACGGCCCGGTCTCATGCCTGCCCCATCATTCTGTCAGTTCATGGCTGATCACTGCTGGCCCCAACTCCTCTTCTGTGCCAGTTCTCTATAACCCTCAATTCCCAGCTCTCAATCTCCCTCCTGTAATCAGGCTTCCCATTATTTGACCGAAGACAGTGGTCACTTTGACGAATTTAAAAATTGCATTAGGGCTATGAGTGGTTGCTCACTTATGAGTATAGAGAGTGCAGCAAGAGTTTGAGCCCACAGCCTTGAGATGCTCCTGTGCCAATGGTCTTCGAGGGGGAAATGTTGTTGCCAATTCATACTAATTGAGGCCTACCGGTGAGGAAGTCGAGGATGCAATAGCATAGAGAGGAGCAGAGGCCCAGTTTGATGATGGGTTGAGAGGGGAACCTGCCGAGTTTCAGCTTGTGAAAACAAGCTCTGGCTGCAAACTTTCCCCCGTTCTTGGTGCTTGGTGTTCCCCTCTGGCTCCAACCCCCACACCTGGCCCACCCTCTGCATGAGGTCCCGATCCTCGACTCAAGCCCTGGACTAACGAGCGAGACAGATGTTGAACCCTTGCGGCTTCTGTACAACTGGATATACGATTAGCGGCATTTTACTGGGTAAAGTGCAAAGCATCCAGTACAAAATGAGCAATACTTCATAAGGACTTTGGAGTCTCGCCCTCTGAGCTTCTGTGGTCTGCTCTCTCTTCCTCTTCCTGTTGGTTTGTTGATCCAGGTTCACTTCTCTCTCTCTCTGTTGCTGCAGATGAAGCTATTCCTGTTTACACTCAGACTGAGCAATCCATTATCCCGATTGTCACGAATTCAGTGCTAAATATCACTCACCTCAGCAACATGGCCCTTTGGATATTTCAACCCCGCTATTCTGCATTTTGTCAATGTTCTGGCTGTTCCTCGTCTTTCTATTCTTTCTATTCTTGCACTTCATTCGCATGTTCCTGGTAGATTTAACACCCTTATTCTTTGCCAGGATTTCTGCCTGCTTTAAGCACAAATCCACAGTCTGAATAAAACTCTTGCATCGTGCCCATTTAAGAATATTATGTTTCAGCGTTTTCACTGTTACTGCAGTTCTTGACTGGTCATCATTTTTGATTCTCGAGTTTGCAACACTTCAATACAGTTAACAGCGTTACAGCATTATTACACACAGTTGTCCCATTACAGCCACAACAAGAAACCATCAGGAATGCTTTTAAAATAAGTGTGTATTCCTTCAAAATATTTTAGTATTTGTTCAAGCTGCTCCTACAGTTGTAGCTCAAATTAGGGGTTCTGATGAAACGTCCCGGGCCAGAAATGTTAATGATGTCTCTTCCTGTAACACAGGAACACATGACAACAGGAGCAGGAGTGGACGGCCATGTCTCACGCCTGCCCCATCATTCAGTCAGATCATGGCTGAGCACTGCTGGCCCCAACTCCTCTTCTGTGCCAGTTCTCCATAACCCTCAATTCCCAGCTCTCAAAAATGTATCCATTTGTACCTTAAATATACTGTGGAGGGAAATGGATAGTTGACCCATCTGAGACCCATCCTCTGGACATTGATGCTGCCTGATCTGCGGAGAGCCGCCAGCACAAGTGGATTTTGTTTCAAAACAAAAGGGGCCTCTGGGCACAGGGATGAGAAAGAATCTCTTTCCCTGGAGGGGGTGAATCTTTGGCATTCTCTGTCCAAGAGGACAGTGCTTGCTCAAACACTGAATATATTCAAATCAAAGAGAATCACAGGAGATGGGGTTGATGCGGTTGAAATGACAGAAGGGACAGATGGGTGACGATCTGGTTGACTGGCACAGCAAGGCATGGAGTGCAATGGGGACTCCCGCTTCTCTTTCTCCACTTCTATCTCTTGACCTTGTGCAGGTTCTTTGAAATACTTATCCCTTTAGTCTCTCGCCCACACTATCATAAATAACCTTTTGGCGACACAGTGGTGCAGCTGGAAGAACCGCTGTCTTATAACTCCAGCGACCTGGGTTCAATCCTCGGGTGCTGCCTGTGTGGAGTTTGCACATTCTCCTTGTGACTGCGTGGGTTTCCTCTGGGTGCCCCAGTTTCATATCTCATTTCAAAGACGTGCGGGTTGTAGGTTCATTGGCCGCTATAAATTGTCTCCTAAAGTGTAGTTGACTGGTGGAATGTTGAAGGGAGAGTTGAAGGGAATGTGGCACAAAGCAGGATTGGTGTAGATGGGTGCATGGTGGTCAGTATGCAGGTTGGGCTGAAGGGCCTGTTTCCATGCTGTATGTCTCCACCTCTTCATAACCCTACATTTTTCTCTTTTTTTTTGAACAAAGTTTATTTCTGATTTTTTATTGATACAGCTTTGACAATTCAATGCATGAACACATTAGTACTGATAGATATCCCCCCCACCCACCCACCACCCCCACCCCCCACCCACAATACCATTCAGAGGGTATACAACTTAAGATATGCAAGGAAAATAAGTAAATAATTAAACATAAGCATAAAAATTTAAATAAATAAATAAATAAAAACAAATTTTAAAAAAAGGTTTTAAAATTTAAAAAAAAAAATAAAATAATAATAATTAAAGATAAATTGTTAGAGGTTTAAAGCAGTACACCATATTATCTAGGGCACTAACACGCATAAAAACAGAGAAGAGGGAAGCAGAAAAATCGGAATGTTAAGACATAACAGGGACCATTCTAATACTTCAATCCACTCTTAATTACATACCAAAGACTCTACTCAACCATAAAATTATCAGAGCCTAAAGCATCAATGCAACTAAGAAAAGGGTGCCATATCAATGTAAACCTGTCAGCTGATTCCCTAACAGTATACCTAATCTTCTCCAATTTAATAAAATACAACATATCCCTAATCCACTGTTCAAATGTTGGAGGGTTACAATCTTTCCATCTAATCAAGATTTGTCGTCTGGCCACCAACATGGCAAAAGCCAAAAGATTTAGTTTAATTTTTCTCTTTTGAGCTTTATTTTGCACTTGTCATTTGCATTGCTCACAACATCAACATTTGCTATTTCCAAAAATCCTTTCCTCATGTTGTCTCTGCTTTTGTGACTGGCTATACCCTTTCTGTGGCTAGAAACCCCTTCGCTTTATTACCTCCTTCAAAATGTTGACCTTTGGTGCAGGTGCTGCTGCTACCTTATTGGTTCCAGGGTTTGACCCTGACCTTGGTGTCAACTGCGCACAGTTTTCCCACTTTTCCCATGATCCTCTGGGCATCTGCCAGCTTCTCCTGTTTCGTCCCACATACCGATGACTTTGGTAGGTTAGTTGGCCACTGTAAATTGTCCTTGGTGTAGGTTAGTGGCAAAAAAAGAATCAGAAAGGAATTAATAGCATGTGAAAGGGAATAAGCTGCTGCTTCTTCCTGCTGTCACTGTGTTTCTGTTTATGCAAGAGAAGACATGTAAGGTCATTAGTTCCTATATCCTTGGGCTGCGCAGTATAATTTTATTAATTTCTTAGTACACCATTCCTCTTGGCTACATTTTTTAGAATTATATCATTGTAAAGCTTGTAAAATACTTCTGCATCCCCTTTTCATTTGCTGGTACTGTGTTAGCTGTTCTCATTCTTTGCCCTCTTATTTTAAGATTTCCTCTCGTTGCTTTCTGTATAACGTTTTTTGTTTTTTTCCCCCAATTTATATGTCAGAAGGTTCTTTGCACAGTTTTGTTCACACTTTGGATTACACACCCAGCCTTGGACATTCCTCCGTTCTTTTCCTCGTGGGGGTGTCTACCTGAATGAACGTTGTTTAATCGTCAAATCCCCAGAACTAAATTCAACATTTTATCTGTGTTGGGGTTGGAAATGCAGTGATCAAAAATGTTCTCCTATACCCAAGAGGATCTCATTAGTTAACCTAAATTGGCTATAGCAGTCATCTACCTGCGATGTTGGCTCAGCGCATTGTCCATTTTTTAATTACTTTTTCTCTGGGAGTGAAGGACATTCCCAGGGTGACATACCAGGCATATCTTCCTGCTCTGCATTTTGTAACTTCTACATTTTGTCTATGTTCTCGCTGTTTAACTGTGATTGATATTGGTTTATTATTGTCACGAGTATCAGGATACAATGAAAAACTTTATTTTGCATGCTATTCAGTCACATCATACTGTACACGAATGCAATCATGCCACACACATGTACAACAGAAAATACCAGAGTGGAGATGTAGTGTTACAGCATTATAGTGCCTGATAAGTTCAATTGCAATGGAGATGTACCTGTAAAAGAGTGGACCGATTGTAGAGCTTCTTCTGGAACTAGTACTATAGGTGTTACCACACTCCAGCATCACCTGGACTGGGGCTGGATCTGATAACCTTATTTACAGCTTATCTCCACAGTCTCCTTGCTTTCCCCATTCGGAGATATTTCCTCCCTCACCATGGCTGTTGCTTAATGCGTTTCTTGTCTCCTTCTTAGTTCTGATGAATGGTCTTTGAACTGAAACTGTGACTGACTCTCTTCCAGAAGATGCAGCCTGACCTGTTGAAACTTTCCAGCATATTCCATTCCTGTAGTGGACTTCCATCCTTCAGGTTTTTCAACTGTCCCAGTCTCTAGTCAGAACAGAGTCTCTGCTACTGCCTCAGTAATGTAACCTTGTCTGGTGGTGTGCCATCTGCAGAGGTAACTTGTACATTGCTTGCCCACACACAGTGCAAACCTAGCGAGGACTTGTTAGCATTTATCTTTTGAGACACCAGACTGCAGATGCAGGATCTGGAACAGGATTGAGTCTGCTGGAATAGATCAATGGGTCAAGTAGCATCTGCCTAGGGGCAGGCACTGTTTTGGATCGACACTCTTCATTTGGACTGAAAGGAAAGAGTAGGGGTGAGATGGCCAGTTGAGAAATGAGAGGGGGCAAGGTGGAACAATGCTGCGTGTTGATAAATTGATCCAGTGAGGGGGAGGGGGGGTTGATTGGCAAATGGAGCCAGGGGGTGGGGGGGTGAAAGAGTGGAGAAGATGACTGAGGCTGGAAGGCGATGAATGGAGACAACAAAGGCTGTAGATGATGGAATCTGATAAGGAAGGAAGAGTGGAACCAAATAAGGAAGGGATGGTGGATAGATGGGAACAGAGGTGGAGGGGGGTGGGGGGGAATAGAGGGAACACAGTGGGAGGAGTGTATGGCAGATAGGTAGATGGAGTATGTGAGGCTGAGGAAAGAAATTGGGTGATGGGCAATTGGGAGGAGGGCTTGGAAAGAAAAAGAGTGCATGAAAGGACTTGGGTAGATCGGAAGGAGAAAGAAAGAGAGGGACAGAGGAAGCAGGTTACCTGCAATTGGGGAATGTAAGGTTGATGTGTTCTGTTTGTAGATTACATCGTACCAATAGTCTGTTGCATCCAATTTATGCTCCATTCTGGTGTTATCTCCCTCCAGTCCTTTGCACTTAGTTTAGCCTCTCTAATGCTTCATTGTATTGCCTGTCAATGCTTTGAAGTGTGTCTTGGCAATTCCTCTGTCTGATCGGTGACCTGGTGAAAGGATTTTGTGTTTGCGCTGGAGTGCATTTGAGTACAGTGATGGGAAATTATAAGTTCTAATTGAGGAATGTGTTTGAAGGTTTGCCAGTGCTTTGTTGGAAGGGCAGTCTGCTTCTTGAAAGGCAACCTCCTAGTTGAATGACAGGAGAATCCATTGGCACTCAATAAATGTAATGTTCACAAATGTACAGCAAGCATTTAATCTGTGCTGCTTTTTCTTGAGACCCCAGAATGGAAAGAGCATAATTTTCTACCTGGATTGCATATTTATAATGAGCAAAAGTCTGAAATAAGCCTACAGTTGTTGTATTTTATCTTTTTGCAGATGATTCAAGGTTGGGAACAGTGATTGCATCTGCTGAGAACCAAGGTGTAGTGAGGTCTGCCGTTGAGAGCTGTGCTTGGGGCAAGAAAAATGCTGCGGGATTTCACCAGAGCTGTCTGTGAGTAAATGCGTAAGAAGGAACTGCAGACGCTGGTTTGCACTGAAGATAGACACAAACTACTGGAGTAACTCAGCGGGGTAGGCAGCATCTCTGGAGAAAAGGCATAGGCGACGTTTTGGGTTGAGTCTGATGAAGGCTCTTGACCCGAACCATCACCTATTTCCTTTCTCCAGAGATGCTGCTTGACCCGCTGAGTTACTCCAGTATTTTCTGTCTGTCTTTTTGTGAGTAACTGCGATCTTAATACTGGCTACAAACGTAGTTACGATTCAGGTTTCAGCAAGTTTTTCTAGGGTCACCATCCTGTTGAACGCTGAAGGACTGTCAGAGCGAAGGCATGGTTACTTTTGGCGGGCACGTTTCCTTTGCTCCCCTCCACCGCGGCACTGGTTTGAACCTGTCTCTTTGACCAGCTTGTCTCGCATCCTCCCGCAGCCTGCAGTCAAATGTGGTAACACTGCTGAATCTTTCCTCAACTACAAAACAGAATTTCTTATTTTCATTATTGGATGAGATTAAGCTTCCATTGTACCATCCTCCTTTATCACTTCCTTTCTGATTTCACAGTGTGTTGAGGTGGATTGGATTTTCCAACTGAGAAGAGGTTTATTGCCGGGAATCCAAGGCAGAATTGGGGGAGTACCAGGGAGAATGTTGTGCTATCCATCGCTTCCTTCATTTGGAGAAAGCCAATTTCCTCTCCTCCATTTGCTCCAATGGTTTTATTACTGTCACACATTACCGAGATACAGTGAAAAACCTTATTTCATGTGCTAGCCAGGCAGATCACACCATATATGATTGTGGTCGTGCCGCACCCAAGAATAATGAGATGCAGACAAAGAAACCGTGCTGAATATAGTGTTACAATATATTCTACAGTAAATGTAGGTTACCAGAGCAGGAAAGCCTTAACTGCATTCTCTTTTAGCTCCGTTTCAGACCCTTGGCTTTGAGCGCAGGATCTGGTTTGTGTGACTGAGACCCTTGGGGTGGCCTTTTAACCATAGTACGAATATAACAGCTAGATTGCAGATTGGGCACAGCTCGGGCGCCCTAGGCAGATTTGTGACCCAATAAACAGTAACCTGGGGAGCATTAAGAGTGAAAGCTTTTAAGTTTATGATTGGGAATTTTGAGGCAAGTGTGTCCTCCATTGGAGATTCCATCAGGGGGAGCACCAAGGGGTTAGTTCTTCCATGGCATTTATTTCAATCAACCTATGTCATTGCTGGAAAACAAAGGCCCAAGTCTGACAGAATATTACATCATGGAAGTGGCCGTTTGCTCTTTTCTGCCCATGATGACTCGTTTGGAAGGTCTGTTCAATCATTCCCTTTCTCCTTCTGAACCTGTACCACAGATTGCTCTGAGTTAACTATTGAATCTGCTTTCACTGTTTGTGTACAACAATCAAATCTCCACCTCTGAAACGTTAATCCTCTCTCCCTCCGTTGATGCTGCCTGAGTTGCTGAGTGTTTCCACCATTTTCTCCGCTCTGTAGGGTTCTCTTTTCTAAGAAGAACAATCCCAGCTTTTCCTGATCTCCCCCAAATTGTGAGGAGACACTGGCAGCAACCCACAGGGAGTGGTGGAGTGGCGCAGCAGGTAAAGCCGCTGCCTCGCAGCTCCATTGACCCCTGTTAAGTCCTGACCTTTAGTGCTGTCCGCGCAATGTTTGCACATTCTCCCTGTGATCTCGTGGGTTTCCTCCAGGTACTCCGGTTTCTTCCCACGTCCCAAAAATGTGTGGGTCTGCAGGGCAATTGGCCGCCAGGCAGCATTAGAAGGTGGTACAATCTGGAAGTAGTATGAATATTGAGAGTATGATTTATTCATGGATGGGAGAGGGGGGGATATTATGGGGGGTGATGTAGATTTGATGGGCTGAATGGCTGCCTCAAGGCAAAAAGAAATGTAGATCAGAGGAATGACCATGGGTCAATGGGACCTTTAGGACATTCAAAGGGCTAGATATTTTTAAATGGTAATGAAGACCTGAATTAGATTTGTGTCAAGGTTAGTCACTGAAAGTTCAAAATGTGGAATTAAACTAGTTTCCAGAAGCAAAATCAACTCCATCCCAAGTTCAAGATATTTGGCGTGAGCATTTGGCCTGGGGAAACACTCATTGGAATATTGGAAGAAGACTGACTTGTGCTCAAGTTACTGTGCACCTGTCACCGGGTCCATTGCAAACCATTGAGCTGTTAGCTGGGAAATACACACCAGCAAAGAAGGTAAGAGTTGGAGCAGGTGACTTGGCCCCTCCTCCTCCTGTGTCACCTGTGTTCATGCCTGATCTGATTACAACCTTGGGTTTGCAGTTGTATCTTTCCCTGGTAACTTCTGACCCTCTTGTTTTCTCCTGTCTTAAAAATGTCTGAGAACTATTTGTGGAGGCCATTTCCAAACACGTCACCCTCTATCTTTAACGGACAACCTCTCAAATTTTAAACAGGTCCAGGACCTCCCACGAGGGGAAATAACATCTCTACCTCCATCTTGTCAGGACCTCTCAGTATCTTAAATGTTTCAACCCCTCTCACTCTCCTAAACCGCAGCGGTTAGAAGCAAGTGTGGCCAACATTCCCTCAGGAGATGACTTTTACTGGAAAAGCAAACTGCTGCTCATGTTAATCGGACCAGGCAATCTTTATATCCAGTTCCTTTGAGTAGTGCAACAAGATATTTTATGCCCTGTAGATACAGCTGACAAGGCCTTGGCATAATGCCTCGTTCAAAAAACAGCATCTTGTGCAGTAATCGCCCAGCTTTGAGAGCCCTTTTTACCTGTTCATGTTCTAAATTCCATGTGACCACAGAGGACATGCTGGATAATGCAAGCTGTGACACAAGGATATTGAAGCAGGAGCAGACCACAGGACTTTCAACCCTGCCCCGTCATTCAGTATATAATAATAATAATAATAATACATTACATTTGTATAGCGCTTTTCTAGACACTCAAAGACGCTTTACATGGTAAATAAGACATAAAAATAAAGAAATAAACGAACAGAAAAGGAAGAATGAGGTGAAGCAACGGTCAGTGGTTGAAGGCAGTGTTGAACAGGTGAGACTTCAGTGATGTTTTGAATGTGGTGAGTGAGGAGGAGTCTCTGATGGTTTGAGGTAGTGAGTTCCAGAGGGTGGGAGCAGCGATGGAGAAAGCCCTGTCCCCCCAGGATCTGAGTTTGGTCCGGATGGGGGGGATAGGAGATTGGCAGCAGCAGGGTGCGGGTGGGAGTGTGTCTGTGGAGCAGGTCAGTCAGGTAGGATGGGGCCATGTTATGGAGGGCTTTGTAGGTCATGAGGAGGATTTTGTACTGCATTCTCTGGGGGATGGGGAGCCAGTGGAGCTTGTAGAGGATGGGGGTGATATGGTCACGGGTCGGGGAGTGGGTGAGTAGACGGGCAGCGGAGTTCTGGATGTATTGGAGTTTATTGATGATTTTTGAGGGTGAACCATAGAGGAGGCTGTTGCAGTAGTCCAGACGGGAGGTGATGAAGGCGTGGATGAGGGTTTCTGCAGCTGTGGAGGAGAGGGATGGACGGAGACGGGCAATGTTTTTGAGGTGGTAGAAGGCTGCCTTGGTGAAGTGTTTAGTGTGTTTGTCGAAGGAGAGGGTTTGATCAAAGATGATGCCAAGATTCTGGATGTGAGGGGAGGTGGATACTGAGAAACCGTTGATGTTGAGGGTGAAGTTATGGGTGGATTTGGTGAGCGTTTTTGGTCCAATGATGATGATTTAATCATGGTTAATGACAGTATAATCATGGTTGATTTCTGCTGGCCTTGGCTGCTCTTCTCCAACCTTAATTCCCCAATAGTTCACAAATTTATCTAACTGCACATTAAACATTTCTAATGCATTGGCCTCCACAATTATATGGGGCAGACAATTTCAGAGATTCATCATCCTCTGTGATAGGAAATTTCAACTTCCCTCAGTTTTAAATAAGTGGCCATTCATCTTGTGACTATCCCTTCCTCTGTTTAAGATTGCCCCATGAGTGAAAATAATCTCGACATCTATCCTGTCATGCCCCTCAGAATCCCATGTCTCAATGAGTAGTGTAAGAAAATAACTGCAGATGCTGGTACAAATCAAAGGTATTTATTCACAAATTGCTGGAGTAACTCAGCAGGTCAGGCAGCATCTCAGGAGAGAAGGAATGGGTGACGTTTCGGGTCGAGACCCTTCTTCAGACTGATGTCAGGGGGGCAGGACAAAGGAAGGATATAGGTGGAGACAGGAAGACAGTGGGAGATCTGGGAAAGGGGAGGGGAAGAGAGGGACAGAGGAACTATCTAAAGTTGGAGAAGTCAATGTTCATACCACTGGGCTGCGGTATGGGAATACTCAGACTACAGATTACCCAGGTGCAAAAGGTTTAACTGACTATGTTAGCACAGCAACTGGCTTGATGCTCGAGTTGCAATTGGCGTTCCAGGGGGTGGCACCCTAATCCTATTGGAATGATGTGACAGTGCACGCGAGGGTGCAGAGGATATTCATCAGGATGTTGCCTATGAGCTGTTCAGTTTTGAGTAGAGACTGGAGAGGCTGGGTGTGTTTTACAGCGTCAGAGACCCGGGTTCATTCCTAACTATGGGTGCTGTCTATACTGAGTTGGTACGTTCTCCCTGTGACCGCGTGGGTTTTCTCAGGGTGCTCCAGTTTCCTCTCGCATTGCAAAGATGTACAGTTTTGTAAGTTATTTGACTTCTGTAAAAAATTGTCCCTAGTGTGTAGGATAGAACTAGTGTATGGGTGATCGCTGGTCGTCATGATTATGGAAGGCCAGGGCCTATATCCATGCTATATCTCAAACTCTAAACAGAAGCGTGAGAGGAAGGACATCAGGAATTGGAGACCCATTTCAATGTTGAATGTGGACTATAAGTTCCTGTCCATGACCATTGCCAACTGGGTCAAGTCTGTTCTGAGACTGAGCAGACCTGTGACATAACTGTTCAGGGACACTGTCACCTACGTGAAGGACAGAAGGGTGGACAACTGCCCAGTCAATTTGGACCAGGAGATGGCATTTTTTTAAAAAAAGACTGGATATCACACACAAACATGAAGGACGTGGTCTCCAAAATGGGCTTTAGGGAGGGAATTGGGAATGGATCCAAATCTCCACACAGACGTCAGTACTGCAGTCTGAATTTGTAGGTGAGAAACAAGACACTTCTGGCGTAAGGCAAGGTTGTCCACTTTCTGTCTCATTGAATCAATCAGGAAGGACGTGAACATAAGAAGGTGGCAATCCCAGGCAATGGGGGACATTCGGATCAAAGCATCCTTGTACATGAACAACATGACTATCATCTACTCGGACTGGTGGTGACCCACAGATTGATCAGCATCCGCAACCAGTTTGAACTGTCCTGAGAGTCAAAGTCACTCGCATCAAGACTGAGGCCTTGTTCTTTGCCAAATTACTTCACCAATCCTCTGCTCCCTTCTCCTCAAGTGTGATCACCTGAAGCTTCTGGTGATCTGGTTCAGAGAAGCCACAGCATGCGTGTGACTGTGTGGAATGGATAACAAAAATCAAACAAAAGTTGGGACTGCGGGAGTGACATTCCCTCTTGATGGGCGGCTAAGAGTTTGGTCATCAGGTGTGAGGTGCTCCCGGTGTTGCTGGGCTCCGTGTCTCCAGAACATTCCACTGATGCACTGTTTGAGGAAGAAACATTAGTGATGTTTACATATTGTTAGTGCATTGTATGTGATGCGTGGTACGATGAATGAAGATGATGCCATTTCTGAATTGTAAGAAAATAACTGCAGATGCTGGTACAAATCGAAGGTATTTATTCACAAAATGCTGGAGTAACTCAGCAGGTCAGGCAGCATCCCATTCCTTCGCTCCTGAGATGCTGCCTGACCTGCTGAGTTACTCCAGCATTTTGTGAATAAATACCTTCCATTTCTGAATTGTGTGTGTATACTGTATACACACACACACACACACACACACACACACACACACACACACACACACACACACACACACACACACACACTCACAGACACACATCACATATTGCCAAAACAAATCAAATTTATTGTCAAATTAAAATCTTGCTTCCTTCAGCATCGTAGGCATATATTTAGACAACACATAAAAGCATAAATTAGATATAAATTATACATAGGTTGCACATAAATTCTGCAAGGCAGTTAAAAGAACAAGACTGAAAAACACAATGAGGAACAGAAAACAAGTCCATGGTGATGCAACCATTCAGGATACTTTCTACAGTGCACTCTGCTTTCTACAGAATTTCTAAGATAAAATAAAATATGGAATCCGAAAACAGGAAACGGATCGTTTGGCCTGGTGAGACCAGGAGACCAGGTGTGTGGAATTCTCTGCCTCAGAAGGCAGTGGAGGCCAATTCTCTGAATGCATTCAAGAGAGAGCTAGTTAGAGCTCTTAAGGATAGCGGAGTCAGGGGGTATGGGGAGAAGGCAGGAACGGGGTACTGATTGAGAATGATCAGCCATGATCGCATTGAATGCTGGTGCTGGCTCAAAGGGCCGAATGGCCTACTCCTGCACCTATTGTCTATTGAGACCACACTGACTTCCAAGCTTCCATTTACATTCGTCGTACAATAATTCTGTTTTTTTTTCTACCGACATTCTCATCAACTCCTGCTGCTCGCCTGCACACCAGAGACAATTTAAAAGACCAGTTACCTGGCCAATGTACACACCTTTGGAATGTGGGAGGAAGCCATTGCTCATGGGGGAAGCCCGCACAACTACAGGGGGAATGTGCAAACTCCACACAGACAGCGCCAGTGGCCGGGATTGAACCCGGGTCTCTAGCATTGTGAAGTGAAGGCAGTGACTTTGTGACCAGCAGCACACTCCTTTATGTTTTTAATATTTTTGGAAAATTTCCCGGACAAAGGAATAAAGGCAGTAACTATGCAACACTGACAAAAAAAAATCAAAATTTCCAAATTGATAGTCTGATAGTCACCAGAATGAGAAATACTGTTAGAATGGAAATTCCTTTTTTTCTAAAATTGCATGATGTGTGTCATAGGTTGGAGCGGCAAAGTCTGAAGAAGGGTCTCGACTCGAAATATCACCCATTCCTTCTCTCCTAGATGCTGCCTGACCTGCTGAGTTACTCCAGCATTTTGTGATACCTTGTCATAGGTTGGAAATCATTATCACATTCAGTGAATGCGCAGACTCCAAATTCATTACCGGTTATTGGCGTTGTCTACACTGAATGTCTTGGATCATCCGGACTTTCTATTCTGTTCAAACGGAACTTTGTCATGGTGAAAGCTGTGTGCTTATTTCCAAGAGAGTTTGATGCATTTCATGCTGCCATTTAAGAGAGTTACTGCAGCAACCAAACTTAGGAACATGAACTCTGCCTAGAATGAAAGTTGTGTTTGAAAAACAATATGAAGGGCATTGCTGGAGTGGTGCCAAAAAACAGCAGAGTCCAGAGCTGGCCAATCCTGTTGAAATTAAGTGCCACATTGTTAGTATTAAACCCCCAATCCAATCTGTATGTATGTGAGAGAGAGACATACGGCCGCATCTTCAGATAAATAAGTTTTCCAGAAGCAGCAAATGAAGATTGATATGCCTCTGACTAATTGCTAGTAATTTGCAAATAAGAATAGAAATTGGGTAAATACTGGAAGGGCAACTTCCACAGGGTGTGGGGGGGGGAAACTGGGGGACTGGGAGTGATTTGCCCACTCCGCCACTGGATTGGCACCTGTTGGTTGGTCGAGTGGTCCCTTCTTCACCAATAACATTCTGATGCAGTCGTTTTCAAGACAGACTTGGCTTTCTCCTCAGAGCTCCAATTGTTTTTTGAATAGGGTGCCATAAATGCTTTGATTAGATAAACAGGGGCACATGAGTATTAAAAATTGTCTGTGAGATTGCAGCAAGATAGGACAGTGGAGTAAGAAGCTCCAAGCTCTGAATGTGAAAGGCAAATTCAGGATAGATGGCTGGAAGTGTGTTCACACGTCATGTGATAATCAGCTGGGACCAGTGTTCGGGATACTGATTGAAGCCAGTTGTTCCAACAAAAAGCAGATGCCAGAAGGGCTGCTTACTTTGGAAGAAAGAAAGCGACTAAAAGGTTTGATTGACCTTTATATCTGACCCACTTTGAAGCATTTTGCTTTCACATGCTAGCTTCCTGAATCTTTAAATAGTGATCCAAGGCTTCCTTATGTGAGTGCCTAGCCAGTTCTCCAAGGCTGCTGTGAGGTTTGGACTTGAGGATTGTGGTGGAACCCAAACCATGCATCAAGGAATAGGTTCATGGTGAGGTCACTGCCCCCTGATGGCAGTGCCGCTGGCATCTTGTGTCACTTTACTAGCGGTTCAGAGTAGAGAAAATGATTTATGTCTGTCATACATTTTGTGAACAGGATTTTCTTGGGCAATTTTTGTCAATGTTAGCAGATGCCATTACTGATGTGGAACAGCCTGGATAGAAGAGCAGCTGGTTCTGGAGCGCAGGATTTCAGTGCACAGCCTGGATGATGTATGGTCCTTCTTTGGTGGTGGAGGAAGCCACGATGTATCGTCTACTCTGTACTCTGGCTGAACATGCCAATGAAAGCTTCAGCCTCGCGCCTCTAGCGTTTACATGCTGGTCTCTGCCATCACCGATGATGGGAATGCCTTATCCTCCTGAGAGCTGTTTAATTGTCCACCATCGTTCACGACATTAATCTAATCTGATGGTTGTTGTGTTGCTTCGCTCTATGCTCTTCGCTTCACTCTATTTTTCCGGCTGTTTAGCACACACACAGTCCCATGGTGCAACTTCACTCGGCTGGCATCTAATCACTTTAGTTATGCCTGGTGCTGCTCCCAGCATGTCCTTGTGCACTCATGGAACCAGGACCGATCCCCAGGCTTGATAATAATGGTAGAGTGAGGGATATGTTGGGTTGTAAAGTTATTCTGCGGAAGGGACTCGTTTCTGCTGCTGCTGCTGATGGATCCTCAGTTTTGAACTGCTGCGTCTGTCCAATTTAGCACAATTGTAATGCCACACAGCATGACTGAAGAATCCTTGGTGTGAAGACAGGACTTTGTCTCCACAAGAATTGTGTGCTAGTCACTTCTATCAATTCTTTCACGGACGTGTATAGCTGTTGCAGGTACATTGGTGAGGGCAAGGCCAGGTGTCGATGTTTCACCTGCTCTACACCCAATCTTACAGCTTTGTTCCTTAGTCTCTCGTCTATGAGTCTCAGATTTATAGAGTATGGAAGGAGACCCCTTGGTTCATCTTGTCCATGCCGACCAAATCGGTGCACTGGGCTAGTCATATTGGTCTACACAGCCCTCAAAATCCTTCCTATCAAAACATCGGTCCAAATATATTTTTAAAGTGGTACAGCCTCCTCTGGCAGCTCACTGCTGATGGACATTGAAGTCCCCACCCAGCGTACACTCTGCACCCTTTGCTCCATTCAGTGGCAGAGCACTGATTCGATTCATCAGCACAGGTAATCAGGAGGAGGGTACCTTGCCCAGGCTTGACCTGATGCTGTGGGGTCTTGCAGAGCTGTTCCGTCCTGCCTGGGCATCACTGCGTGGCCATTCTCCTGAGAGTGGGGCAGCATCGTGTGCTGGGAGTCTGGTTATGTGAGTACAACCATGTCAGGCTTGAATGTAGGAAGCTCTCCTCGTTTAGACACCCGTTCCCAGATGTCCATGAGGACCTTCCAAGGTCTCAGATGTCATGCCGTTGGGTCAATTTTCCTCAAAGCTGGCACTCAAATTGGGAATTAATTCTTGGCTCCGTTCCTGCCTCTGTGTGACACTGTACCTGACCCGCCCCTTATTCTGCTGTGAGTGAAGGGGCTGCAAATGATTGAGCAGTTCACCCAGCAGTTAAAGACTCTGGATTAAGGACTGCACTGCTGCTGCAAAGTTGGCCTCTCCTGCACTTGGGCTGTAACCCTTCACAGCGAGTGGAACGTTCCACGGGGCCCTATCCCATCCCAATTCAGAGTCTTTTGCCTGGACCACTGCTGGAGCTTGGAGGTTTGCAGGAATAGTCCCGAGACTCCACAACTGGCGCCTGAACCCTGGTTGGCCTGTTGTGCCGGGTCACCCGCATGCCTTGTCAACCAGGCTGCGCTGTCGGGGGGAGGCTGGGTCCAGTTGTAAGCATTGAACTCTGGGCTCCTTCTCTGTTAGAATCATGTGTTTGCTATCAAATTGCAGGGGTTTGAGGGCTGGCAATTTAACCGATTGCTTGTAATTTGAAAGAAACAATGCTGGGTTAACCGTCAACTGGATGGGAAAAAAACAAATTGGTTAGCCCAACCTTGTGCCGCCAAAACATCTGGCTGTGATCCCCTCGTGAGCCACAGTCTGTAAATATAATGCTCAATATGCACAGCATTTGAAAGCGTTCTGAGATGTGGTTGGGCACTTTATTAGAGAAAGCTGTTTGCTAATAAGCTAATGTTGCTTAGAACCAGCATTCACCCTCCCCTGCTCACAGTCAAAGGATGCAGTGTTACAGATGGAGCACAGGTCCCAGCTATGGATCGCAAACCCTTGCTAGAAATTTATGAGCAGCTCTTTAATGAATTGAATTGAGTTGAATTGAATACATTTTATTAGCCAAGTATGTATACGTACAAGGAATTTGCCTTCGTGCTTTGCTCGCAAGTAACAACACGACATACAGTAAACAAATAAGAATAAAACATTATCATTTAAACATTTAATTTTTAAGAATGTAATTTTATAACAAAGGAACAGATATAACTTGATGACGTCACTTGGCGGTTTGCTTGCAGAGACGTGTGCCGAGATATTTTTCCTCTCATTGTCACTAGTTTACTTTAAAGGGAATTAGGCGTAGACAGGAATTATGCAAATTACATGAGCCTCAGGGCAAGTTGGTGTTGTCTGCTGCAGGAGTATCTTGGTGCACTGATGGACAGAAGCTCTGCCAGTGTAGCCCTGCGCTGTTCCATTTAGACTTTTATACTTCAGAGATACAGTGCGGAAACAGGCCCTTTAGCCCACGCAGACCAGCGATCACCCCGTACATTTGCACTATTCTACGTACTAGGGACAATTTACAATTTTTTTTACCAATGCCAATCAACCTACAAACCTGTACGCCTTTGAAGTGTGGGAGGTAACCGGAGCACCCAGAAGAAACACACGCATTCACAGCGAGAATAAACAAATTTATTACAGACAACACCCATAGTCAGGATTGAACCCAGGTCTCAGGTGCTGTAGGGCAGTAACTCTACCATTGCGTCACTTTCTTGAGTGACAATCAGGTTTAATTTTCTCTATTAACTCCAATTAAAATCTATATTGAGTCCAAAACCCAAAATACTGGAAAGTACAGAAGATGGAGGCACTGGGAACTGCAGATGCTGGAATCTTAAACAAAAAGCAGTGCTGGAAGAACTCAGAGTGTCAGGCAGCATCTGTGGAGGGATTGGACAGACAGCATTTCAGGTGGGGTGGGGGGGGGGGGGGGGGGGGCAGCTGGAAAAGAGAAATGAAGGTGGGACAGAGCCTGGTAAGTAATACGTGGATACATTTGGGGGAGTGGAGATGATTGGCGGATTGATGGCTGGAGGTGAAAAGGTGACAAAAGGGTGTCAAATACCCTTGACAGAAAGAAGGGAAGAGTGAAATGTAAGTTGGAGGGAGGGATATGGTAGGATGGGAACAAGGGGAGGAGTAAGAAGGGAGATAAATGGGAGATAGACACAAAATGCTGGAGTAACACAGCGGGTCAGACAGCATCTCTGGAGAAAAGGAATAGGTGACCTTTTGGGTCGAGGCCTTTCTTAAGAATGGGAGATGTTAGAATCTTGAATGGGGGTTGAGAGTACAAAGGAGGAGAAAGGGGAAGGATAATTGGGTTGGGCCTGGGCCTTCTCCATTGCCAGAGTGAGAACACAATCAAACTGGAGGAACAGACACTTATTTTCCACTTGGGTAGCTTACTGCCCAAAGGTATAAACATTGAATTTTAACCTCTTCCCCCCTACACTAGTGTGCAACCCCAGTCCACCTGCTTCTTTCCCATTGATATACTCATCCCCTATCCCAAGTCCCTCATTTCCCCTTAATCCCCCTGAGATCACCCTTATAGAAACATATAAAATTTCCTAGAGGATTGGACAGGGTAGATGCAGGAAAAATATTCCCGATGTTGGAGGAGTCCAGAACCAGGGGTCACATTTTAAGAATAAGGGGTAGGCAATTTAGGGCTAAGATGTGGAAAATCCTTTTCACCCAGAGAGTTGTGAATCTGTGGAATTCTCTGCCACAGAAGGCAGTGGAAGCCAATTCACTGGATGTTTTCAAGAGAGACTTAGATTGAGCTCTTAGGGCTAAGGGAATCAAGGGATATGGGGGAAAGGCCAGAATGGGGTACTGATTTTGGATGATCAGCCATGATCATATTGAATGTCGGTGCTGGCTTGAGGGGCCGAATGGCCTACTCCTTCACCTATTTTCTATGTTTCCATGTCCCCTTCCATCCATATCCCTCCCTCTGTCTTTACTTCACACTCCTCTCCTTTCATTATCTGATATCCTTTTGTCTCCTCTTCACCTCTTGATGTTTTGGGTCGGGATTCTTCCACAGACTGGTTGGAATCCCTGTTTCTACAAAGTTTAGAGGGATGTGGGCCAAACGTGGGTAGGTGGAACTAGCTCAGGGAGGCATCATGGTCAGCATGGACGAGTTGGGTTGAAAATCCTGTTTTGGTGTTGCCTAACGCTGATGAGGAAGAATTAGAAGCAAACAAGAATGGGAGACAGAGGACATTACCTCAGTATGTGCAAGCAGTGAATGGGTCAGATCCCAGAACTGGGATGGAATGAAGGGATGGACATGTGCAATGGAGATGATCAGGTAACCATGACCCTGGAGCCATTCTTTCGCCCGAAGATCCTGAGGTCTCCAAACAAGGGCAGGTTTGGAGGAAAGACACTGAGTACCAGAGGACTGGATGTGAGAGAGTTCTGGATGAGCTGAATGGGGTGGCGTGGTAAGCCTTCAATTATTGGATTCTTGTGGTAACAGAAAGTTGGAGTGAGAGTCTGAAGTAATAAAGGGGCCATGGGAAATGTAGAGAACTAAGATTTGGCATAAGAACAGAAGAAAATACAAGGAACGTACCAGGCCCTTGAAGCCTACTCTGCAGTTCAATGTGATCATGCTTGTTGTGCCCCAGGCATTATTTTCTGTGCCAGTTCCCCACAATCATCGATTCTCAGACCTTATGAGAAATGTATCAATAGTTTGAAATTCTCCAGTGTAGCACCCTTGGGACAGGACTGGTACCAAACCACAGAAACTTGGCACCACAGAAATTTGCCCCATTCATCTTCCTCTTAACCTTTTTTCAGTAAAGACACCCCCTGGGTCATGTAAAGATTACGAGAACAGGTTGTAATCTAAAATTACTGAATGGTGGAAATGTTTGACTGAAATTGGAGATTCCACTGGTAGGCTAATTAGCCACAGATTAGTACAAATCTTGGTTAATGTTGCTTGTAGAGACGTGTGCGCGAGATATTTCTCCTCTCACTGTCACTAGTTTGCTTTAAAGGGAATTAGGCGTAGACAGGAATTATGCAAATTACATGAGCCTCAGGGCAAATTGGTGTCTGCTCCAGGAGGATCTGGGTGCACTGATGGACAGAAGCTCTGCCAGTGTAGCCCTGCGCTGTTCCATTTAGACTTTTATACTTCAGAGATACAGTGCGGAAACAGGCCCTTTAGCCCACGCAGACCAGCGATCACCCCGTACATTTGCACTATTCTACGTACTAGGGACAATTTACAATTTTTTTTACCACCGCCAATCAACCTACAAACCTGTACGCCTTTGAAGTGTGGGAGGTAACCGGTGAACCCAGAAGAAACCCATGTATTCACAGCGAGAATAAACAAACTTATTACAGACAACACCCATAGTCAGGATTGAACCCAGGTCTCAGGTGCTGTAGGGCAGTAACTCTACCATTGCTTCACTTTCTTGAGTGACAATCAGGTTCAATTTTCGCTATTAACTCCAATTAAAATCTATATCGAGTCCAAAACCCAAATACTGGAAAGTACAGAAGATGGAGACACTGGGAACTGCAGATGCTGGAATCTTAAACAAAAAGCAGTGCTGGAAGAACTCAGAGTGTCAGGCAGCATCTGTGGAGGGATTGGACAGACAGCATTTCAGGTGGGGGGGGGGGGGGGGGCAGCTGGAAAAGAGAAATGAAGGTGGGACAGAGCCTGGTAAGTAATACGTGGATACATTTGGGGGAGTGGAGATGATTGGCGGATTGATGGCTGGAGGTGAAAAGGTGACAAAAGGGTGTCAAATACCCTTGACAGAAAGAAGGGAAGAGTGAAATACAGAAAGAAGAGGAAGAGTGAAATGTAAGTTGGAGGGAGGGATATGGTAGGATGGGAACAAGGGGAGGAGTAAGAAGGGAGATAAATGGGAAATAGACACAAAATGCTGGAGTAACACAGCGGGTCAGACAGCATCTCTGGAGAAAAGGAATAGGTGACTTTTTGGGTCGAGGTCTTTCTTAAGAATGGGAGATGTTAGAATCTTGAATGGGGGTTGAGAGTACAAAGGAGGAGAAAGGGGAAGGATAATTGGGTTGCTGGGAGGAATTGGTGTTTACCAAGAAAAGATGGAGGGCAGGGAAAGAGAGGATTGGTAAGATTTTGCATCTCTTCCAACCTCGTCTGCTGCATTTGGTGCTTCCGATGTGGCCTCCTTTACATTGGTGAACCCAAGAGTAGACCATTTTTCTGAACACTTGCACTTGGTCCACCTAGACCTTCTGGATCTCCTGGTTGCTACCCATTTTAACTCTCCTTTACATTCCCATTCTGACCTTTCTGTCATGGGCCTTCTCCATTGCCAGAGTGAGAACACAATCAAACTGGAGGAACAGACACTTATTTTCCGCTTGGATAGCTTATTGCCCAAAGGTATAAACATTGAATTTTAACCTCTTCCCCCCTACACTAGTGTGCAAACTTATCTCTTGCCATCTCCAATCAACCCCAGTCCACCTGCTTCTTTCCCATTGATATGCTCATCCCCTATCCCAAGTCCCTCATTTCCCCTTAATCCCCCTGAGATCACCCTTATAGAAACATATAAAATTTCCTAGAGGATTGGACAGGGTAGATGCAGGAAAAATATTCCAGATGTTGGAGGAGTCCAGAACAGTTTAAGAATAAGGGGTAGGCAATTTAGGACTAAGATGTGGAAAAAAAATTCACCCAGAGAGTTGTGAATCTGTGGAATTCTCTGCCACAGAAGGCAGTGGAAGCCAATTCACTGGATGTTTTCAAGAGAGACTTAGATTGAGCTCTTAGGGCTAAGGGAATCAAGGGATATGGGGGAAAGGCCAGAATGGGGTACTGATTTTGGATGATCAGCCATGATCATATTGAATGTCGATGCTGGCTTGAGGGGCCAAATGGCCTACTCCTTCACCTATTTTCTATGTTTCCATGTCCCCTTCCACCCATATCCCTCCCTCTGTCTTTACTTAACACTCCTTTCATTATCTGACATCCCTTTGTCTCCTCTTCACCTCTTGATGTTTTGGGTCAGGATCCTTCCACAGACTGATTGGAATCCCTGTTTCTACAAAGTTTAGAGGGATGTGGGCCAAAAAGCAGCCTCCCAAGCCACTGAACCAACTCTGAGAGATGGCTTGTTCCAGACCAAGTGTTGCTGCTTAGGGTCAGAGTTTAATCAGTCAAAGCACTTCGAAGCCCAAGTGAAATATGAATTGGGCCTTCTGCCATGCTGGAACTTGGTCCGGGGCCTGGGTTGAAATTCTCCAGGGGGGCCTTGGCCTTAGGTTGTGCCCCTCGAATGTAATTACAATGTGCATATGGATGCCAGTTGTTTTGGAGGGGTGAAAATTGATGCAGTTTAACTCCCTGCAGCAGGACTGCATCAAACTGAGGAGCCTGTGACTAGCTTCAAACTCTTTGTTAAAATATTTATGATGTAAAAAAAATGAGTCTGGGAAATTAGCCAGCAGAGAAAGGAAAGAGTTTGCAATAATATTGCAATACAGGCCACCCTGCAGCTAAGGAAGTATGTTATGAAGTATTTTAGTTGAAATCAGAATCCAGAATAGGAATGTTATAATGGCCATCCTTGCATTTTTGGGCAGCAGATGGTCAGATTGGACACTGTAATTGTGTGCATGGGCTACCATATGTGTGTGAGTACACTCTCAGAGGGAGAAATGGAAAAACACACCGAGATAGAGGGAGAGAGACTTGCAGACAGATTGAGGGGAATACTCATGCAGGGAGTGGGAGATTCATGCAGGACAGAAACCGGTCCTTTGGTCCACCATGTCTGTGCTGACCATCAAGTGCCTATCTGTACTATCCTTTCAATCTTGGACAGTAACCTACCATGTCTTGATGATTCAAGCACTTGCCCAGATGCATTTTAAATGTTGCGAGTATCTGCCTCCATCCCCCTCTCAGGCACTGCGCTTCGGATTTCAACCACCCTTATGGTGAAACAAATTCTTGCTTGGATCCCCTCCAAATATCTTACCTTAAAATTATAGCCTTTGATCTTAGAATAACTAGGAAAGATCAACGAGAGAAAGAGAGGAAATTTCCACTGAAAATCAGGAATTGGTAGGCTTGGGTTTGTTCTCAAGTTGAGTATCACCTTCTGCTAGTCACACCCAATAAAACTTGTATTCTACACAGTATAGTAACTGTCTCATCCCATGCCATGTTACTGATCCAGATCCTGGCTCAATGTCTGTCTAACACAGCCCCATATCCTGACACTCAGTCAAACTAATCTGGGTAAAGCCAGCACAACAGGACCCGATCTGGGTTGAATGCTAATGTTTTGGCAGAAACCAGACCTGAACTGGCTTGAACGGAATCCAATAAACGGAGTTTTTGGGAGACACAAAAAACCTGCAGATGCTGAAATCTGGAGCTTAGTGTGTTGAGCAGCATCTGTGGAGGTGGGGTGACGGTTAACATTTTCGCTGGGTCCTGCACCAGGACTGGTGCAGTTTGCAAACTTTATTGAATGTGGGCAGTAGGTATTGAATGCGGAGGTTGGAAAATCATATTACAGCTGTGTAGGACATCAGTAAAACCACATTTTGGTTGGCGAATGGGTTGAGTGTGGTTGACCATTTTAGACGAGTGGGCTTGCTTTGATTGCCGTTATTTTATCTCACTTTTCGCACACCACTGTAAATTCACCAAGTCTTGCCTCTCTCCCTGCAGATTTAAGTCTCCTTTGGGCGCTGGTCACTGCTGACTCACTATGCATCCATCTCGAGGAACTCCATAATAAGCTGCAGTACAGACAACGGGTCAAGTACACGGTAAATGGTGCTACACTTTGCAAGAGCATGTTCCCCCCATGGAAGCCTCTGACAATGCTTTAGTTCCCAAATTCACCAGGTGGAGAAGTGGCCAATTCCTCTGACCCACTCTGGGATATTAGTTTATTTTCCCCCCACCCCATTCCCACCTGTTTGCCGATCCCTGCCACGTGGAGTTCTTTGCTTGGCTGTGGTGCTTGTGCACGTACCAATGGTGTTGTGGTTGGGCTGTTCGAACTTGGGGCCATCGTAGCTAATCCTGTCCCCGAGTGTGGTACTGGCAGCGAATGGGGGAACTGAAACAGCATGACAGCATAAGGTAATGGGGAGGTGGTTTCCCAGTAAAGTACCTGATCTGAGTTTGTGCTGAAAGTGGGACTATTTCCATTGTCCACAATTACCCTCTTCCCATTTTGAGCAGAAGTTCAGGAGTCTCCCTCTTTCCCAGTCCATTTTTGCTGTATGAGTTTCCTGCTGATGTAAACTGTCATGGGTTCTGGGGATGATCTTTGCAGAGTGGGCCCCCATGCAGTCTGTCAGATTAGACCACAGCTGCCAGGACATGGGTGCTCCACTTTAGCTGAATGTGGTACATTTGGTGATCTTTCACTTCAGATTATAATTGGAGCAACAGCATGCTGTAGAGTTAAGCTGTTTATGTGGATTTAATGATTGGTTTCATTTCATTTGCAGAAAGATTGCTTTCCAATTAACTACGCTGTGCAAGTTCACTATGAAGATATTTATCGAACGATAAATGTTACTCGCATGGTAGGTTTGAATGCAAAAAGATCAGCCTCTCTTTCCTGCTTTTCCTAACATGTCTCTGGATTGTGAACCTCTGAGCTATGAATCCAGTCCTCCTCCTGCATCCTGCAACTCTCCATCTGTGTCCCTCTCAAGCTGGGTTCCAGAATGATGGGTATGTGGCGTTGGGGGGAACTTCTCTCCACTCTCCAGCTCCCATTCCCTCCTCCCACCCACTGAGGGACCATCTTCATGTTGGAGCACTTTTGTTTTAGTATGTGGCATGCAAAACTCTTTCTGGAGTACACTGCTTTATTTACCACAAGCCATATCACGTTGCCATGGTTGTGCTTGGGAAGAGGAGTTGACTCATTGGATGTAAAACGACTTGCTTAGTGGGACATGCATAACAAACTCGGGTCATCATGAGAGTGCTTCATGCCTCCAAGAAACCTTTGGAGCATTGACCCTATTGTAACTATCAAACAAAAGACATCAAATTCACTTACATGTATGTCTAACTTTAATACTCTTTCGTGGTGCTGGCTCGAAGGGCCGAATGGCCTTCTCCTGCACCTATTGTCTATTGTCTAATAATGTTTAACAGTCAGGAGTATTTGGTAGGTTTTGCTGCTTTGTAGAGATTGAATCCCATGTTTAGTTTGAATCTGGCCAGTTACTTATGTATTCTCATCTTTATCTTCCATTTGCTGCCTGCCCGACCCATTTTGTACCCAACTTCTGGAGGTTTTACTGATCCATTCTTACAGCTTTTGCCTGCCGAATCACAAATTTGCAATGCCCTGATAAATGTGCACGAGGACTTCCTAAAACTCTAACCTTTGGAGAGATCAAACCTCACCTGCATACTTCCAACATTTCCAGTTTTTGTCAAAGAATGCCAACAAGTTAACATTTCAGGTGGAATTTGTAGTTCAGCGTTGCTTGTAGTCAGTTTAATGAAAACTGCTTGGACAGTCTTGTATTTGCTCAACAATAACTGATGATAGGTGGAATGAACGCCAGCCTTTCTGTCAGGAAATTGTGCAGTACAGGCTGTTCCTTCCATTGCTGCTTCTTTGAGAAAGCTATTCCAGGAAATAGAACAGTACAGCACAGGAAAAGCATTCGGCCCACCATGCCTGCACCAATCATGATGTCAACCTAAACTAATCTCATTTTTCTGCACATGGACCATATCCCGCCATTCAGGTGTCCTTTTAGATGTTTCTCAAATACTGATATTGTATCTGCTTCCACCACTTCTCTTGGCAATGCGTTTCAAGCATTTATCAAGGGGAGTAACTCATCTTAGACCTATGTCAGTTGGTCCCTTACTGGGAACCACCTCTGTCAATGGGTTAAAGACTCTGTCTATCAAACTTGTCAACAACTCTTCATTTTATATACTTCTATCTGCTCGCCCCTCAACCTCTGACACCCCAGCACAAATAATCCTGGTTTGTTCAACTACTTCTTATCACTGATCCCTCTAATCCAGGTAACATCCTGGTAAACCTCTTCTGCATCAACTCCAAATCCTCCACATCCTTCCTGTGATAGGGTGACTAGAACTGTATACTATGCTCCACATGCATCCTACCTACATTATACACAGCTACAACATGTCTTCCTAATTTTTTTATACTCAGTGCCCCGACCGATGAATAAATTCTCCTTGACTCCTCCGATTACTCTGTTAGATTGGAGCATGTGTGTGAGTATTCGGCAATCTAACCACGTCGATCCTCTGAAGCACTAGGGAATGAGCCTGAGGGGATGGACTTTAAATACTTAATACCAAAGAATGCATTTTATAGAGAGTTCAAGCTGACTGGGATTGGAGAAAGATTATCTACGTGAGAGGCCAGTAAAACCACACATAGCTCGATGTAACGTGGCAGGATGCTGATTTTCTGCTGGTTTTTTTCACCAAGTAGTATTTAGTTTTCAAATAAAGTCTGAAGTCCTGAACGCTGAAGTGTAAATCAATTGCCATTTGCTTCTGCTATCAGGTAATTAATATTCATCACAATAATTTCACTTTTGGGCAGCACATTGGCACAGCGGTAGAGTTGCTGCCTCACAGTGCCAGAGACCTAGGTTCGATCCTGACTACGGGTGCTGTCTGTATGGAGTTTGTACGTTCTCCCCGTGACCTGCGTGGGTTTACTCCGAAATCTTCAGTTTCCACCCACACCAAAGAGGTACAGGTTTGTAGGTCAATTGGCAGGGTATATAAAAAAAGTCAAATTGTCCCTTGTGTGTGTAGGATAGTGTTAATGTGCGGGGATCGCTGGTCGGTGCGAACACGGTGGGCTGAAGGGCCTGTTTCCGTGCTGTATCTCTAGCCTAAAATTGAAAAAAAAACGAAACTAAACTTAAAATTCTCACTGGATGAAACCCCACTGAGGTTTAAAACTCCCCCACTGCACTGCACCTATTTTGGATCGGAGAATCTGGAAAGGACCGAGCAGTGGCTGAGAATGAGTCTGGTTGTAGTGTTCTACATCCACGAGGAAGGGTCACATCTCAGTAGAGTATCGGATGGTGAGAAGCTTTAGTGGAATGATATGAAAGAATATGAATTGGAGGCGGAAACTGGCAATTGATTTACACTTCAGAATTTCTGACTGTCATCATTTTGGTTCAATTTTCTTTTTTTGTTCCATTATACTCATTAGGAAGGGCATTGACTACACAAGTTGGGATATCATGATACAACTCTACAAGATGTAGGTGAGACCACACCTGTGTGCAGTTCTGGTCACTCAGTTATCAAAAGGATACCATTAAGTTGGAAAGCGTGCAGAAGAGATTCACCAGGATGTTTTTGGGACAGGTGGGGTTGAGTCGTAGGGAGAGGTTAGATAGGCTTGGTCCTTTATCTTTGGAGCATAAGAGGTTGAGGGATGACCTTATTAAAGTACACAAAACCATGAGGGGCATGGATAAACTTTTCCTTGGGTAGAGAATTTTAAAACTAGAGGGCATAAGCTTAAGATAAGAGCGGAGAAATTTAAACGGAACATTGTTTTCACCCAGAGGGTGGTCCATATTTGGAACAAATGGCCAGAGGAATCCATAGAAGCAGATACAAATAAGAGTCTCAAAAGACATTTGCACAGATATATGTGTAGGAATGGTTTAAAGGAATAATGGCCAAATGCAAGCTAATGGGACTAGCCCAGAATGCCAACTTGGGCAGCATGGACAAGTTGGGCCGAGTGGCCTGTTTCCAAGCTGAATGGCTCTATAACTAGTATAGTCTGGCCTACTAGGCATTTTCCACTGTTCTGTTATGACAACACACGATACAAATAAGTAGTTGCGACAGGTACAAAAACAACATTTAAAAGATATTTGGACAGTGACATGGATAACAAGGATTAGACGGGATATGGGCCAAATGGATGTTAATAGTAGTTTAGGAGCAATATCTTGGTTAGTTTGGACAGGTTGGGCTGAAGGGTCTGCTTCCATGCTGTATCACTTTACGACTCTAAGAACTATAACATGCTTCAAACTGCTGCATCATCCCATTTGGTCTTGGCCTAGTAATATTCTCTTTGTTCTACCACTCTTTTCCTACCTCTACTGTTGAAAACTTTTTATTCCTCAGTTCTGATGAATTGAATTTCACCTGAAATGTTGACTATGTCTCCCTTCACAGATGCTGACTGTTTCCAGCATTTTCTGGGTTTTATTTAACTTCAAATGACCCTGGTGTAACTCACAGGGTCATGTGCGGTTCAGTCAGAGATGCTTCCTGACCCTCTGAGTTACTCTAGCACTTTGTGTCTAAACCTGGTGCACATTGGTTTATTATTGGATACCTACGGTATATCATATCATATCATATATATACAGCCGGAAACAGGCCCTTTCGGCCCACCAAGTCCGTGCCGCCCAGCGATCCCCGTACATTAACACTATCCTACACCCACTAGGGACAATTTTTTACATTTACCCAGCCAATTAACCTACATACCTGTACGTCTTTGGAGTGTGGGAGGAAACCGAAGATCTCGGAGAAAACCCACGCAGGTCACGGGGAGAACGTACTAACTCCTTACAGTGCAGCACCCGTAGTCAGGATCGAACCTGAGTCTCCGGCGCTGCATTCGCTGTAAAGCAGCAACTCTACCGCTGCGCTACCGTGCCGCTATCTTCCTAGTCTGGCCTCTGAGTGGCTCCAGTCCCACATTGGGGATTCACCTCAAGTGCGGAATGTCAAAGCACTCCAGCGGTGTGGACTGCTGCAGTTAGATTGATCCAAGACCGCTGCGCAGTGAATGAGTCTTGCCAATAATACTCCCTGTGAGAATGAATCAAATGAAACCACAACTTCTAAGGTTATTGACAATCTGAAGACAGCCTTGTGATTTTGGGATGGGTGTGGGTAGTTTGTCACCTAACTTACAAACACAGAGCTATTCCTGAATTTCTACCTGATATTCAGCATTTACTGTTTATAGTTCGGAAAGCTACATGGATCATAATTCCAACACCATTCAGCCCATGGAATTGATGCTAGCTTTTGGAGCAAGCCCACTTCTCTCACTAACTTCCCTGTAACCTCTTCTCTTTCGCATACCCATTAACTCACCCATATCTTCCAACCACACACTAGAGGCAACTTTACAGTGGACAATCAATGAACCCACATGTCTTTGGGACATGTGAGGAAGCCCATGTGGTCACAAGGGGAATGTGCAAACTCCAGACAGACAGCACCCAAGGTCAGGATTGAACGTATCGTAAGGATTGAACGTAATGCAGCAGCTCCAGCAGGTAGGTCCCTGTGTGCTGCCTCCAACAAATCATGAAAGTTGATCTGTAGAGCAGGTCGTGTCCTTCAGCCTGGGCCCTGTGGCTAAACCTGAGAGTGTTAAGAGTCATACAGCGTGTCATTCCGTTGACCCAACTTATCCATGCCGACCAAGATGTCCCATCTAATCTTGTCCAATTTGCCTGCGTTTGGCCCATATTCGTCTAAACCTTTCCTATCCATGACTGGGAAGGGAAAATGGTGCTTTTCATTATGCAGTTGGCTCCAAGTAGTCTGCAGTGATCTGCCAAAATAACCATGACTTCACCACTGGTGAGACTCTGATTCCCAAAACATCACCACTGTGGGGCAGGCAAGAGCAGAGGGAGCTGTGGACGTCTCGTGCATGACTGCTAGTACCTTGCCCTGCCCTAAATTACGTGTCTGGTATGATCATTGCATGGGAGCTTTGTGTCATGAGATATCTCCTTAGGAACTTCTTATCATTCTTATCACGCCAATGGCAATCAGGAAGTAATGTATTGCAATCAAACAAGAAAATTTGTATGGCGTAAATGGATGTTTATAAGCAAGCTTTTTGAGCCAATAATTTATTGTGTGTATGAACATTTTAATGAGGGCAGTAAATGAGACCAAGAAGCATATCGATCTGACCACATTCAAACAGTAGGATGCGTGCTCTGGTTATGGTACAGTGGAGATTAGCTTGTGGCTCCTTCCACAGACCAGGGCTTTTAACCCTGTTCATGAGCACCACACTGGCTATTTTCCTAGAAATAAGAGTGAAGGCTTCCTGGGGTGGGTGAATGGGTGCGGGGAGGGGAGAGGGTAGTGGGGGTCAGGGGGGTGAGGGGACGGTGGAAAGAAGGGGGATGGGGGGAGTGGGGGTGGGAGGGGAGTGGGGGTGGGGGAGGAGGGGAGGGGTGTGGGGGGGAGGATTGGGGGGAGTGGGGGAAGAGTGGGAGTAGGGGGAGGGGGGTGGGGGGAGGTGGAGTGAGGGGTGGGGAGGTGGGGAGGGGAGGGGGGAGGGGGGAGGGGGGTATGGGGGGAGGGGAGGGGGAGGGGAGTATGGGGGGAGGGGTGGGGGTAGAGAGGGAGTAGGGGGGTGGGGGGGGAGGGTAGTGGGGGGGGAATAGGGGTGGGGGAATAGGGGTGGGGAGGGGGGATGTTGGGGGGGACATGGACCGTTGTCCAGTGGTGCTGTTGAAGACCACTGGAGCAAGTATGTCTTCAATGAAATTAGGTATGTGCAGTTTAAATGAAACTCTTTCTTCATAACTTAGTCATACATTTTATGACCATTGTTCTTTTATTCAATACAATTATAATTGGGATGTGTAAGGAAAAAGCAAAATAGGAAAAACAAAACATTTTATTTTCTTTGTATTGTAAAAAGTATTTCTGTTCAATAACCTTTCTATAAATAGCAGAGTATACTCATGATAGGCCTGACATTGTACATGTAGTCCAAGAACTACAAACTGTTGGAAATAATAGTAGTTTTTAACACATTAATATAACGCAATTGGTATGCACATTTGGCGTGCATACTTTCTTTTTGCTTACACGCCATATTATGAATTTTGATGTAAAATTCTGAATTTTGGACATCAAAATTATGAATTTGTAAAATCAAATGTTGGGAGGTCTGGATAAAGTGAGGGATTGAAGCTTTGATTTAATTTTGTTGGAGAATTGAGATGATTTAAAACTCTAGAAGCTTTGAGCTACAGTAAACTTGTTCTCCCGGAAAAATAAAAGATCCCAGGAATTTAAGCCATATGATTATATGGATGCATGTAAATGCAGACATATATAGTCTGGTACTCTTTGCCTGTAACTCTTGTATCCACTTCCCAATCTAATGTCTGCCTCTCCTTTTTTTCATAGAGAAACAGAGGTTTTACTGAAAGTGACCTGAAGTTGTTATGGGTCTTTATTAATTCTCAAGTATTGGAGACAATCCTTGAAGTTCTTCCAAAAAGACACCCATCTAGAACCTATGTGGAGGATGTAGCCTTGCTGTTTAATTATTTGAGGATGGGTGTGGAAGAAATGGTAAGTTCTGCTGAGAAAGCAAAAGAGATTGATTGAAGTACATGAGCAAAAACAGCAAAGGTGTTCCTTGTGCTGGAGGCAACTGCTCAGGCAGCATCTGTGGTGGGAAAAAGGCAGACGATGTTTTTAGTCAGGTCCCTTCTTCAGACTGCTGCTCTGTTACATAGAAAATAGGTGCAGGAGTAGGCCATTCGGCCCTTCGAGCCTGCACCGCCATTCAATATGATCATGGCTGATCATCCAGCTCAATTAGGGTTCTTTTACTTATGGTACTCCAGGTTAAGCAAGATTCAATTAGGACTTGCAAACTCCTCTTTGTCCTCCACAATCATGATTGCTGCCCTCAGAGTTTTCTGTTCCAAAATTTCAAAATATGTGTTACGTGCCTCTTGTTATGAGGGCACTGCTCATCTCTCTGACACCAGTGGTTCTTACTACGATTTGGATCAGTAGCTTCCTCCATTCTAAATGAAATCCTCCGTCCACACTTTAAAGGATGCTACGTTCAGCTTGGAGCTCCAAGACCAGAGCAATTATTTGTGCTGAATGTGTTTCTATTTAGTTTCCAACTGAATTACTCCATAAAGCATCACAGACCTTGTGTCATTATACACTTTCCCCTCTCAATAGAAGATCATACCTCAGTCTGAAGAAGGGTCTCGACCTGAAACGTCACCCATTCCTTCTCTCCAGAGATGCTGCCTGTCCTGCTGAGTTACTCCAACATTTTGTGTCTATCTTCGGTGTAAACCAACATCTGCAGTTCCGTCCCACACAGAAGATCATACACCTTGGGTTGGGACCCGGTCATCTCGATGATACCATTAGGGTTTAGCTATTGTGTGTTTCTACAAGATCCGGTGCTAAATTAAAGTGTAACATTGGATAATACCACAAGACAAGAAAATCAGAGCAGAAGTAGGCTGCTCAGCCCCTCTAGCCTGCCCTGCCATTCAGTATGATAGACAATAGACAATAGGTGCAAGAGTAGGCTATTCGGCCCTTCGAGCCAGCACCGCCATTCAATGAGATCATGGCTGATGATCCACAATCAGTACCCCGTTCCTGCCCTGTCCCCATACCCCCTGACTCCTCTATCATTAAGAGCTCTATCTAACTCTCTCTTGAAAGCATCCAGAGAATTGGCCTCCACTGCCTTCTGAGGCAGAGAATTCCACAGATTTACAACTCTCTGAGTGAAATTTTTTTTTCTCATCTCCGTTCTAAATGGCCTACCCCTTATTCTTAAACTGTGGACCCTGGTTCTGGACTCCCCCAACATTGGGAACATGTTTCCTGCCTCTAGTGTGTCCAATCCATTAATAATCATATGTTTCAATAAGATCCCCTCTCATCCTTCTAAATTCCAGTGTATACAAGCCCAGTCGCTCCAGTCTTTCAACATACGACAGTCCCACCAGTCCCACCTACGCTGCACGCCCTCAATAGCAAGATTGTCCTTCCTCAAATTTGGAGACCAAAACTGCACACAGTACTCCAGGTGCGGTCTCACTAGGGCCCTCTACAACTGCAGAGGGACCTCTTTGTTCCTATACTCAACTCCTCTTGTCATGAAGGCCAACATGCCATTAGCTTTCTTCACTGCCTGCTGTACCTGCATGCTTCCTTTCTGTGACTGATGAACAAGGACACCCAGATCTCTTTGTACTTCCCCTTTTCCTAACTTGACACCATTCAGATAATAATCTACCTTCCTGTTCTTACCACCAAAGTGGATAACCTCACATTTATCCACATTAAACTGCATCTGCCATGCATCTGCCCACTCACACAACCTGTCTAAGTCACCCTGCATCCTCATAGCATCCTCCTCACAGTTCACACTGCCACCCAGCTTTATGTCATCTGCAAATTTGCTAATGTTACTTTTAATCCCTTCATCTAAGTCATTAATGTATATTGTAAATAGCTGCGGTCCCAGCACCGAGCCTTGCGGTACCCCACTAGTCACTGCCTGCCATTCTGAAAGGGACCCGTTAATCCCTACTCTTTGTTTCCTGTCTGTCAACCAATTTTCTATCCATGTCAGGACTCTACCCCCAATACCATGTGCTCTAATTTTGCCCACTAATCTCCTATGTGGGACCTCATCAAAGGCTTTCTGAATGTCCAGGTACACTACATCCACTGGCTCTCCCTTGTCCATTTTCATAGTTACACCCTCAAAAAATTCCAGAAGATTAGTCAAGCATGATTTCCCCTTCATAAATCCATGCTGACTCGGAGCAATCCTGTTGATGGTTGATCGCGGCTGATTTTTCCCAGGCCTCAACTCTTCTCCTCTGACAGTTCCCCATGGCCCTCAATTCCTTGATCTTTCAAAAATCCATCTACATTGTCTTTTAAATACTTCCAGTAGAGAATTCTAGAGATTCACCACCCTTTCCAAAGTAGGTTCTTGCACCCCTCAGTTTAAAATAATGGTTCCCTTCCCCCCCCCCCCCCCCACATACCTTTGTTTCGAGATTATTCCATGCATGGAAACACCTGAACATAATCACACAAGCTCCCTAAGGATCTTTAATGTTTCATAAGATCATCCCCTTATTCTTTGAAACAAAGAATATGCTAAATAGTCAGGAATTTGGAACTTTATTGAATTAATCTAGTGGAAACAATTGCAAATGTACTCAGAAATGACCAAATCCAATCCTGGACTGCAATGTGGTTTAAGTGTTCATTTCTTCATCAGCTGGTGGGGTTAAGTTGAGTGAAGTTGCTGCTGTTTAGTGAATCCTTCCTTGATTTCCTTGGATGTTCAGATTGAAGACATTGAGGACGAGCGAGTGGAGGAAATACTCTATCGAATCAGTGACATGGACGTGGAGAGCAGGAGGAAGTGGATCAAACCCAAGGCTTTATTCGATAACTGTTACCGAGTATTGAAACAAATCTTCCACTGTGAGTGTTGGCAGCATTGTTAAATTTTGTAAGGGTGCATAGATTGCTGTGATAATCTTCACCTTTCAAAGGTTCTTAGTATATCTTTAAAGGCCTTAAATATACTATAGCTCCAACTGTGGTGAAGAAACCAGAGTTAACTATATTCTTGAACAATGGCGAGATAAAGCACCCAGCCATGGGAAGGGGTTGACAAGACTGGCAAAGAAACCTTTGGGATGGTAAATCTGAAAATGTGTGAACTTTAGTGATGGATGAATATAGAACATTCTGAAATAGACCACAGAGTGGGACATTCTGCGGTTTCTATTGCTGGGGCCAGGAAGTGTACGTAGAGCCATAGGGTCGAACAGCACAGAAACTGACCCTTTGGCCCAGCATGTCCATGTTGATCTTTTTACTCATCTAAACTAATCCCATTTGCCCACATTAAGTCTGTAACTTTAAAAAAAAAGACATAGTGCTGGACTAGCTTAGCAGGTCATGCAACATCTCTGGAGAACATGGATAGAACCCTTCCTAAATTGCACCTACCATGCAGCACCATGTAGTCAACGATGCTGCCTGACCTGCTGAGTTACTCCAGCACTTTGTGTTATATTTTTGGAAACCAGCATCTGCAGTTCCTTATGTCTTCAAGTCTGTATCTTTCTCAGACTTGCCCCTTCAAGTGCCCATTTACATGTCATTTAGGAGTGCATTCAAGTCATCGGCTATTCTTTGTATTAAAAAATGTGCTCCCTTTAAAATCCCTCACCTGTGTCCAGTGATTTTTTTTAAATATACCTCTACCCCGACAAAAAGATTCTGATTATGCACCCTTTATATGTGCCTCTCCTAATCCTCTGTACTTCTGTTTGGGTAACTCCCGAGCCTCCTCCACTCCAGGGAAAACTATCTCAGCCTCTCCAATCTCCCCATTGTAAAGTCCTCGAATCCAGGCAACATCTGATGAATCTCCTGCATTCTCTCCAGTACAACTACATTCTTCATATGGTGTTATGACGAGAAATTCATATGACACTCCAGGTGCAGCTTCACCATGCATTGTAAATTTGCAACATGATGTCCAAACGATCATATTCTGTCCCCCTACCTATTAAGGGAAGTATGTCATATACCTTCTTCACCACCATATTTATCTGTGTTGCCACTTTCAGGCAACCATAGACTTAAATCGCTGTTCATCAACATTCCTTAGCACCCTACCATTTTCTTTCAGTGTGGCATTTAGAAGTGTTTAGGTGAATCGCCCAGGCTTGGACGGCTAGGAGCTAAGTCTGGAAGATAGTATTATTTTGGTGAGTATCCATTGGTCAGTGTGGACATGGTTAGCTGAATGGCATGTTTCCATGTTGTATGACTGATGTTGGGTGAAGGATAAACACTGGGGAGAATTCTCTGGCTCTTCAGAAACATGATGGGATCTGCGCTGAGTTAACAGACATTTTCTTGCTGGAACATCTTGAGGAGCCAGCTTGGGTTTTCAGACACTACTCTCGGTGTAGAGTGAGCGAGCTGCTGTTGAGTGATGGGCTAACATGCTGCGTATTTAACAGGGCAGCTTCCAGCCGTGGTTTTGTCTTTGTTACTGGCTTAGAAGAAACTGTTGGACACATGAGCTGAGACTTCGGGAACATCCGTTGTGCTGACGCAGTCTGATAAACAACTTTTTGTTTCCGTGTTTTATTTTAGGCAATTGGGTTCCTTGACTCAGGCCCCCAACTCTTTCAGGTTTACAATCCCTTGTTGACATCAGAAGCATCCGAGATAGTTAAACCTGCTCTCACCCAGGTCCTCATGCGTAGAGATGCAGGACTAGGTTGCCACTGGTTGAAGAATCAAAATGGACTTATGGACAAAGACCAGTGGATGATGGTGACCAGTTTGCTAACTCCTTCCCCACCCTCACCCCCAGCTCTTTTGCTTTCTTTCTTTTATGAGTATTTGACATGGGCAAACCTCCTGTGAGTTTCTCTGTCCGTATACTAGAAGCACCAAGTTTGATAGTCCCACCCTCTCTTTGCCCTCCTAATCACTCACAAACCAATACATCCGATTTGGTATCATGACCAGAATCATTACAGCACACAGCATGAAGGAGGAGACCAAGGAATGGTGCTCTGTGAATGAGTGATATTAAAGACTTGTATGGACATGGACACGGACACTGAGCACAACCATGGTGGAGGGCATGGGTTGAAGACTGGTGCTTGATAGTTGGTGAAGGACCTTTACCCAATCAAATATTGGGAGAAAAGTGCACAGCGGAGAAAATGATGAACCACTTGAAGCAAATATTGCCAGTAAATTGCCTCTAAGACATTTTGTTGTTATTTTGTTACCCAGCACAACATTGGTTACCTCGGCCACTTCAAACCCATTGCGTGGAGCTTCCATGGAAATGAATGATTTTAATGCCAGAAGCACAAATGTTCATTGGTTCTACTATAATGGATTGTCCTTGGTGTCTGGGACTTGAAGATATTCTCTGCTCATTTCACTGCCTTGTTAAAAAGGTCATTCAATATAATCTTCCCACCAACACTTGGTGATCAGGTCGTCTACTGACTAATAAATGTCTGAATGCTTCTAATGTCTTCTATCCCATACAATGCTGTGACTACAGGCTGTTTGCACAGCCACGTTGTGTACTTATTACATTTAGATATGAATAAAAAACTATACACTCTTGTGGGAAATAACAATGGCTGAATCCCATCTTCCCTCAAACCATGTCCTTGCACACCATTCTGACTGGGAAATATATTGTTGTTCCCTCATCTTTATTGGGTCTAAATCTGGAACTAGAGGGACAGCAGTGGATCAAGTGATCACCCCTTATTCTCAAGGGCAGGAGTGAATGGGCACATTCCCGCACAATGCATGAAGCATGTTCAGATATACAACCACAGGTAGCATTGCTAGGCAGATATCTATTGTCAGTGTTGGTAACTCTAAGACTGCTGACTATCCTCTGTTCTTTAAAGGATTTATTTACCATATTTGCAATTCCAGTATTTACAAATGTACATCCTTGTCCAGGATATACTCCAGTGGTCCCACCGCTCGCAGAAGGTCTCCAGAGAGCCAGTGAATAGCTCGTGCTCCCTCTCCAGAGTCACCCTGACTGGACCCTTGCTTGTGGTATCCATCACTAGGTGAAGTCTGTGGCCATACAGCTTCATGAGGCTTCCTGGTGAGGCACAAGAGGGTGTTGATGATGTTTAAGTAGTGTCTGTATACACCCTGCAGTTGTCATCCAGTACCTGGTCACATAAACAGCCAAGCAGGTAGAAGACAGGTGAGTGCACAACGATTAGCACTCACCCCTTCCAAAGAATAGGTGCAGATGAGGATTGTTGACACAGGCTGCCTATCCGCACATTTGTCTCAAACTGTGGATGTATATTAACGGTTAAAATGCAAGCGGCAGCAGACAAACTGACTCTTCACTTACCGATACAGCTTCTTTACATATCTTCAGTTATTGAAACTAAATGGATTGTTTTTCTTTGAATTCCTGACGTGCAGATTCGTCTGAGATCTCAACTCAGTGTTCCTTGTCTGCTATCCAAGGCTTGCACAGAACTGAATCAATTAGCAAATGCTGTTTGAAACCTTGAGCACTTTGCAAACTGGAGTCAGAACCCTCTCACCTGTCCACGTTGAGGAGTCAGAACCCTCTCACCTGTCCACATTGAGGAGTCAGAACCCTCTCACCTGTCCACATTGAGGAGTCAGAACCCTCTCACCTGTCCACGTTGAGGAGTCAGAACCCTCTCACCTGTCCACATTGAGGAGTCAGAACCCTCTCACCTGTCCACGTTGAGGAGTCAGAACCCTCTCACCTGTCCACATTGAGGAGTCAGAACCCTCTCACCTGTCCACGTTGAGGAATGCACCTTGGCTACAATGTTGTAGAATTTTAGAGCATAAAACAGGCCTTTTGGCCCAACTCGTTCATGCTGTTCAGGACATGAACAGTCCCATTTGCCTGCATTTGACTCATATCCCTCCCTTTTCGACCCATGTACCTGTTCAAGTGTCTTTTAAATACTGTCATAGAGTCGGTGTGGAAACAGGTCCTTTGGCCCAACTTGCCCACACCAGCCGACAATGTCCAGCTATATTAGTCCCACTTGCCTGCGCTTGGTCCATATCCCTTCAAACCTGTCCTAACCATGTACCTGTCTAACTGTCTTTTGAAAAATAGGATAGTCCCAGCCTCAACTACCTCCTCTGGCTTGTTCCATGCACCCACCACCCTTTGTGTGAAAAATGTCCCCTTCGGATTCCTATTGAATCTTTTATCTTTCACATTGAACCTATGTCCTCTGGTCCTCGATTCCCCTACTCTGGGCAAGAGACTGTGCATCTACCTGATCTATTCCTCTCATGATTTTGTACACCTCTATAAGATCCCCCCCCCCCCCCCATCTTCCTGCACTCCATGGAATGGAGACCCACCCTACTCAACCTCTCTCTATAGCTCACACCCTCTAGTCTTGGCACCATCCTCGTAAATCTTTTCTGAACCCGTTCAAGCTTGACAATATCTTTCCTATAACATGGTGCCCTGATCTGAACACAATATTCTACATGCAGTCTCACCAACGTCTTATACAACTGCAACATGACCTCCCAAGTTCTATACTCAATACTCAATAACTGATGAAGGTCCAAATGCCAAGACCCTTTTTGACCACCTGATCTATCTGCGATTCGACCTTCAAGGAACCATGCACCTGTACTCCTAGATCCCTCTGCTCTACACTATCCAGAGGCCTACCATTTATTGTGTAGATCTTGCCCTTGTCTGACATCCCAAAATTTAACACCTCACACTTCTCTGTAATAAATTCCATCAACCATTCCTCCGCCCACCTGGCCAATCGATCCTGATTCTGCTGCAATCTTTCACAACGATCTTCACTATCTGCAAAACCACTCACTTTTGTATCATCAGCAAACTTGCTAATCTTGCCCTGTATATTCTCATCCAAATCATTGATGTAGATGACAAACAGTAATGGGCCCAGCACAACCCTGAGGCACCCCACTAGTCACAGGCCTCCAGTCCAAGAAGCAACCTTCTACCATCACCCTCTGCTTCCTTCCATGGAGCCAATTTGCTATCCATTCAGCCATCTCTCCTTGGACCCCATGTGATCTAATCTTCTAGAGCAGCCCACCATGCAGAACCTTGTGGAATGCCTTACTGAAATCCATGTACACCACATCTACAGCTCTGCCCTCATCGACCTTTTTAGTCACGTCTTCAAAAAAATCAATCTGATTTGTGAGATACTACCTCCCACGTACAAAACCATGCTGACTCTCCCTAATCAGCGCTTGCTCATCCAAATGCCTGTATAACCTATCCCACAGAGTCATTGTACCTAACGCTACAGCTTCCTCTATCAGCCTGTTCCAAATATACACCATTCTCTGAGTGAAAAAGTTGTCCCTCTGGTTCCTTTTAAACCTCTTACCTTCAATTTAATGCCTTCCAGTGTACTGTGGAAATAAAACTGTCACCATCAACCTTTTATAGGTCCTTCATGATTTTATAAATTCTATATGGTCTCTCCTCAACCTCCTTCACTATATTCCAAGGAAAAGAGTCTCATCCTATTACTCAAGTTATCCAGTCCCAGTAACAACATCCTCGTGAATCTTTTCTGCATCCATTCCAGCCGAATGACATCCTTCCTAAAGCTGAACAACCAGAAATGCACACAATACTCTAAGTGTGATCTCATCAACAACAATTGTAACTCCTGCTCTCAATGCCCTGAGTGATGAAGGCAAGCGTGCAGCGGTGTTGGTGTTGCGTTTATAGCAAAAAGTCAACAGAGTTGCAAGTGAAAGATTTGTGAGGCTTGAGCAGAGGTGAGGTTGGTCAGAGACTTGGTGGGGTAAAATTGGATGGGATATTTAATAAACAGGATGCTTCGCTGGAGCCACTTACTTGTTTGCCTGAACATCTGCTTCGTGAGAGTAAACCAGGACAATGCCTGTTAGCTGCTTGCTGACTGGAGCGTCATCGTGGAACAAGCAGGGAGTTGACTCTGATGCTCTGGTTGCCCCTCCCCCCCCCCCCCCCCCCCCCCCCCCCCCCCCCCCCCCCCCCCCCCCCTCACCCAGTAGAGAGAAAGGCCACCTCTTACACCACTTTTGCCGTGCAGACCCTGAGGTGGTATTGGTGTTGATATATTATTGTCATGTGTACAATGAAAAACATTTATCAGTAATCTTTATATTTTTAATGAATTAGCAAACTGACTTGAATTTGTGGTTTATTCTACTTGCAACAGGATGTTGCTGGCATTAATCAACTGAGTCTCTGGTCCCCTGGGACTGAGTCACATCCAATGGGAGAACTGGGAGAAAGTCACATCCAATTTTCTGTTTTCACCTCCCAGTGGGAAAGCCTTTTCTCTGGAATAGGCTAATTTCATGCGGAAAAGGAGAGTGGCAATAAATAGTCTGAAGAAGGGTCTCGACCTGAAACGTCACCCATTCCTTCTCTCCTGAGATGCTGCCTGACCCGCTGAGTTACTCCAGCATTTTGTGAATAAATACCTTCAATGTGGCAATAAACATTCTCTTTTGCACTGCCAGCTCAACCATTGCAATTACAATGAAACTCTAATAACTGGGTCTTCAACTGTTCAACGTGGTTTAGCTGTTGGCTCCATTATTAGTCCATTGAATTCATGTTGGATTATTCATACGAGTAACGTCCAATAGTCCACAAAAGCCATCACCACCCAAACCCCAAAGCTGCAAGCAGTTGGGAATTTGGCTCGTGTTCTGTGCTTGTGAGAGAATTGGCCATCCACCAACAGATTACTATTTTTTTGCCACAGAGACACACAGCACAGAAACAGGCCCTTTGGCCCAACAAATCCGCGCTGACCATCAACGATCACTGAACAATAAGCCTACATCAATTTCAATATTCTTTGTCTTCTCAGCTCCCCCAGATTCTACCTCTCATCTGCACACTGGCCCCAGTTTATAGTGACCCGTTAACCTTCTAATTTACACATCTTCAGGATGAAGGGGAATCCAGAGCACCCGGAAGAAACCCAAGTGATCACAGGGAGAACATGGAAATGGAGATCAGGTTTAAAGCCAGTTCTTTGGTGCTGCGGGGCAGTGGCTGTCCAGCTGTGCCAAGGCGCTATCTTGTCTTACTGCTGAGCAACCCAGCAATAACAGGCCTCACAATGAATATGACCATGTCCTCAATCAGCCATAATCCTTGGGAGGGTATAATCCTTGGAGTTCAGCATAATCCCTCGCACTTGATCGCAGTGGGAGGCATGGTATGGTTATAATCTGGCTCAGCAGATTTTCAGGTAACAGGTTGGATGGTTGCCGATCACAGCAAAGGGTGGATGGTTGCAGATCACAGAGAGGGATATACGTTGGGATGTATGTTAACGCTCAGACAGTCTAATGAGTAACGGCCATGATCATTGTTAAGGTGCCCAGTCTCAGCAGTTTCTACCGGTCTGTTTCCATCGGATTCTGTAAAAGGCACATGGGGTAGGGCAGGTGTAAACTCACCTTGCGCAATAACTCACCACCCAGAGTAATGGGTAAACTTGCCCTCTGGAGTAACTGTCCGTTTAGGGTGACTTACTGTCCGGGGTAGCGCACAAACAGTGGCACCTCAGTGAGTCGCTCTGGGTGGTCAGTTGCCCTGCAATGGAGCTGCCTGCTGCAGCACCAGTCTTTGTACGAACCACCACACCTCACACTGTGCTTGTCCTTGTGAATGCCAAGACACCAAAATGCCTGCCTGCTTTAGGGTTAACTGCTGGTTTGGCAGTCAGGTTATGCAATGTTTTACCACAGCGCGCTAGTTGAATTTAGAAATTGCAAGTGGCCACGTCAAGCAGACTGTAGTATGTCATTTGCTGCCAACAGTTTAATATACATTACAAATTAAAACAAGACGTTGGACAGAGACATGATTCCCTGCAGTTTACTCAGGATGTTGAACACGGTTGATCAGTGGGAAAGGCATGATTTAAAATTGTCCAGCATCATTGGGAATGGAAGAGACTATTTCACCCCTCTAGCCTATTGTGGCATTCAGTTCGATCCTCAATGGTCCATATCCCCTCGGATTAATTTATCAGTCTCAAGAAAACCCCACCCAACAAAGAACTACCCATTTAATTCTTGGAGGCAAGAACTGTCCATTGGGGGGGAGAGAATTCCAGTTTTCCACAACTGTGTGGAAAAATCCATCCCAATTTTGACTCTTGAACAGCCAACTCTGACGTTAAGATGAATCCACCTAATTTTTCTTTTTTTTAGCAAAGGAAAAATGTTCCTACATCCACCGTTTAAAACATTTTACACACACTGATCAAATCACTCCACATTCTCTGTAACTGAAGTAATACAAGCTGGGGTGAGGCAGTGAGACGCACGAGAAAATAAGATTCTTTACTGTGGATGTGGACAGGATGCGTCCTCTTCTGGAGAGAATCGAGAACTGGGGAGGGGGGTGGGGGTGGGGGGTCAATGTGTAAACAACAACAGGTTGCCATTTAATACAGAGATTAAAGATAAAGCTTTCCTCTCAGATGGTCATGAGGCTTTAAACACACTCTTCAAAACTCAGTGGAAGAACATTTGAATATTTTGATGGTAGAGGTAGATAAATTCTTGACAAGTAAATGGGTGAAAGGTTAGTGGAGGTTGCTGGGATTTGAGGTTACAATTAGATCAGCCGATTCTTGCTCCTGGTTTATGCGACCTGTTCTCCTGATATTATTCGGGCGATTTGGTTCAGGGTTCGTGAACGAGGCTGATGCCTGGGACTGAAGTCCTCTGCACTTCTGAAGCATTACTTTGCAATACTACACCATCGTGAGTGGGAAGATCAACACTTGGTATAGTCAGAAATATTAACGGTAACTTTTCTTCCTAATGGTGCCAAACATTTACCTCCCTGGACATCTGAAGTCTGCATAAATTCTACGAGACAGTGAAAAGAAAAAGACTGCATAAAAGCAAGACATACGCTTAAAAGCCCATTTCCTAAGCTGGCTGCCAATTTCAGCTTCACAAAATCAGAATGTAAGGAGACAGGTGTTCTTGCACTGAAAAATCCCTCTCTCTGGAGCCACCTGGACTCACTTTCCCCACATCCCTCAGTTCCCATAACGTACAGACGTCTACCAACCTCTGCTTTGACTGCACTCAGTGAGCCAGTGCCCTTCCATGTAGAGAATTACGTGGGATCCCCCTCTGAGTAAAGACATCTCGTCTCATCTCAGCCCTGATTAGCCGGTCCTTATTCTGAAAATAAGCCCTCCATTTCTAGACTCCTCATCCAGGGAAACACCCTCTTCAATTCAAAGGATAGCGGAGTCAGGGGGTATGGGGAGAAGGCAGGAACGGGGTACTGATTGAGAATGATCAGCCATGATCACATTGAATGGCGGTGCTGGCTCGAAGGGCCGAATGGCCTCCTCCTATACCTATTGTCTATTGTCTATTGTAAATCAGTCAAGCCCTTTAGGAAGTTTCAATGAGATGTCCCCTTAAACTGGAAAGAAAACAGTTCCAGTCTGCTCTTTATATAATAAACCCACCATCAGTGGAACCAGTAGTCATTCTTCACTAGATTCTCTCTCTAAGAACACCCTTCCTTAGAGAGAGAGAGAACCATAGAGAGTTATACAGCCTTTGGCCCAGCCATCTTGACCAAGATGTCTATCTGAGCTAGTCCTATTTCCCTCTAAACGTTATCTTTCCATGTACCTGTCTAAATGTATTTTAAACATTGTAATTGTACCTCCTCTACAGCTTCCTCTGGCAATTGATAAGGAGCTGAAAGCCATATGATACTCCAGATCTTATCTAGACAATTATACTGAGAATTCCTCACTGTTGTATTGAATCCTCAATGACCATCACTACAGGAGCACCTCAGTGCTGTGTGTTCAGTCCCTTGCTTTACTCTCTCTATACCCACGACTGTATAGCCAGACACAGCTCCAATGCCATCTTTAAATTTACCAATGATACCACTGTTGTTGGGATAAATAACAAGTAACAATGAATCAGAGTACAGAGGGAGGATAATAATCTGATTAAAGGCTGCCAGAATCTTGATCCCAACGTTCACACGATCAAGTAGTTGATGGTGGACTTCAATCAAGGGAAAGATGAGGATCCATGAACCTGTTTTCATCAACAGGACTGCGGTGTAGAGTGTCAACAGCTTCAAGTTCATATCTCTGAAGACCTGTCTGGTTCCAGCATACTGATGCAATCAGAAAGACGGTTCATCAAAACTTCTACCTCCTTAGAAGTTTGTGGAGATCGGTATGTTGCTGAATATGCTTTTGAACTTCTATGGATGTATGGTAGAGACCAAACAGATTGGATGCATCAGGCCCTGGTTTGGTAGCGCAAACACCCAGGAATGAGGGGGCTGCACTAAGTGGTGGACATCGCCCAGACCATCACAGTCTTTGACATCCCCTCCGTTGAATGGATCTACAGGGGGCGCTGCCTCAAAATGGCAGCTAACATCATCAAAGATTCACTCCACCCTGACCATGCTCTAATCTCACTACTACCATCAGACGAAGGAACAGGAGACTGAAAAACGTGACTCCCCAGGTTCAAAAGCAGCTTCTTCCCAGCAATCATCAGACCCTGAACAGTACACACCAACCACAATTCTACAGCAACCAGGATCTAGTATGGACTTTATTTTTGTCACACCACATTCTTGGGTTTTGCATTGTTATTGCTGGTTACCTTGTACTATTGATTATTCATTTATTGTATTGTTGATTATTATTGTTAATTTATTTGTTGTGCTGCTGCAATAATGTGCCTGTAAAACTGCAGCAAGTAAATTTTCATTGCTCTGTCCCGGTACATCTGACAATTAAACACTCTTGACTCATTGCCAACATTCAAGGAAACATCAGTGTCTATAGATTCAACTCAGTAAAACTCAATATCAGTGGGCATGAGGAGAGCCCAGGAACAGCAATGCCAGTGCCATTAAATCAGTGAACATTATCAATTTAAGCAAAATTGACAACAAAAAAGAATTATATCTGAAAAAAACAAAATTCTCATAACATGAAAATAACAAGTGGATTTCATCAAATAGATCTTACAGAAAGGTGATTGGTGTCGAAACGATGGATAGCGATGAATTATTTTGGGCTGAGACATGAAGGGTGTAGATTGGAGTCTTGGCAAAGAATGAGTTAGTCCTGAGGATTTGTCACTCTTTGGTCACTTACATTGTGTTGACCTGAGTTATGTGGAGAGCGAGTCTTTCTGATTCAATATTAGCTTCCCTGAGTGTGGGCAATGCTTCCTCCACTCTAATTACTTTCACTAGACATTGGTTCAACATGCCCACCACTTCCTTATATTCATTTACAACGCCAATACCATCACTTTCCGAGGAACTCACATTTCCCCTGTCCACTCTATTTTCTCGAATATGTTTCTGGTGCCTTTGCCACCTCTAACAATTCTTTGCATGCTTCCTTTTAGTAACTCTGATGTTCTTTGTATCTCTCCCAGTCATCTTTTTTCTCGTCATGTTTTGGATTTACAACTATTTTTCATTGTCTCTGACTACATATGTTATCAATAGTTGGAGAGCTGTTCCTTGAAATAGAAAATTCTTGCCTCTTGTGAGCACAAACTGGTTTTGAAAAGCATAAAGATCTCTTTTGTCACGGTGCCAGGCAGACAAGGGTTCTGCCCAAGCCGACTGCCTTCTCCTTTTCCAGGGTTATGTCCATGCCCGGGTGCCCTCTGAAAAAGAACACACATTGTCCATGGGCACCATTGTGGGGTCCTGGGACCACTGGGCACTGCAAGGGATTGACTGCATCCTGGGTCAGGACTATATTATAGTAAGTAGATGTTTAGCAGTAAGAATACTTGCCATTTTTGTATTATGGTGGTGGGTGTTTTGTTAATGTTCGTTGTATAAATATTATTGTAAATATTTGAATAAATGTAATTTTTAAAAAAAAGATCTCTTTTGAAAATTTCCAACTGCTCATCTGTTTATTTTGCCGTTTACAAGTCAAGTCAAGTCAAGTCAAGTCAAGTTTATTTGTCACATGCACATACACGATGTGCAGTGAAATAAAAGTGGCTACAATGTAGTGTACTGAAAGGATGGATAGGATAGAAAGTCAGAACTTTTTTCCCAGGATGAAAACAAATCAAATTCTAGACGGCATAGCTTTAAGATGCCAGGGGCAAAGTTTAAAGGAGATGTGTAGGACAAGGTTTATTTACGGAGTGCCTGGAATGTGCTGCTGGGGGTGGTGGAGGAAGCAAGTAAAACAGTGACTTTTAAGAGACTTTTAGATAGGCGTATGGATATGCAGGGTTGGAGGGATATGGATTAAGTGCAGGTAGGTAACAGATGGTCTTCATGTACGACACAGACATTGTGGGCAGAAGGACCTGTTCCTGTACTGTACTGTTCCATGTTCTATTATGCTGACGTCAGGCATACCTATAACTTAGGAACTTATAAACTGCTTCACGTTTATCCCTTTTAAACGCAACATTTAACATTAATTGATTTTGGACACATTACTACAGGAAAATAGAAACAGAAAATGCTGGAAATACTCATTAGGACAGGCCACATTTGTGGGAAGAGAAACTGAGTTAATGTTTCAGGTGGAAGTTCCTTCGTCAGAACTGGGAAGAAGACATTAAAAAAATTTAAAAAGAGAAAGGAAAAGCTGACATGGTGTGTTTTTTCCTCGTTTTTTCCTGTTTATCTTTAATTTTTTCTCTCTCTGAGAGTGGGAGACGTATCTAGCCTGACCTGCCAGGCACATCTTTCTGCTACACATTTCACAACTACCACATTCTTTTGTCTGTGTTCTCACTCTCTAACTGTTCCCATCACATCACTGACCTTGTTTGCAGCTTGTTCCTGTGATCACTGGTTTTATCCTGACAGAGACATGCCTCCTCCCCCACCCTCCCTGCAGCTTAACAAGATTCTTTGGTCTCTTTCCCGGATCTGACAAAGGATCTTCAACATGAAATGTTAACTTTGTTTCTCTTCCCACAGATGCAGCCTGATTGCTGAGTATTTCCAGCATCTGCAGTTAGTTTGTTTTTGACTTACCACAGTTAAAGTTAGAAATTGAATGTAAAAACAAAATACTCAGCAGGTTGGATAGTATCTGTGGAGAGAGAAGCATTTCATGTTTCAATTTGAAGACTTCATCAGAAGAGTGAGGCGCACTGCCAAAGCCTCACCAACCTGCCCCCCCAGCCCAGCTCGCCCACCGTCCCCCCTGGCAGAAGGGCACTGGCCGCTACTCCCCCCCGCTGTTCTGCCCCACGGCCAAGAGTGAAACGTTAGTGTAAGTACCAGAGAAAGTGGGGAAGTGTCTTTATTTCAGATCTCCATGATCTGCAGTTTTTTTGATTTTCAATGAAATCAAATCTGTTTTAAATGTAATCAGAGTGAGGGGAGGTGGGGCAAAGAGAATGCCTGTGATGGTAAAAACCAAAACGAGAAAGGTATTGACCGTAACATTTCCATGGTATTTATTCTCTCTTGGCCATCATTATATCAGATATTCCCTCCCTCTTTTCTTTCCACCCCAAGCATCTCTGCACCATAAAACGTTTCCAATATTTTCTGGTTCTGATGAAATGTCATTGGCCTGAAACGTGATCTGTTTCTACCGCCACAAGCAGTGACTGACAAACAGTATTCCCAGCAGTTTTACCCATATTGATGACAATTCACGAGTTGTCCTTGTCCCTGTCACTTTTAGAACTACAGTATAAATTCAACTACTTACAAACCATTATGGGGGAATTGAAAATACTTTGCCTTGCAAATGAATTCCAATTAAAGTTTCAAATTGTCATCATTACATTCTCTTTCATCCTGTAATTTTTATTTTCCAATTTTAGAGATTGTTTTTTTTTTTTAAATCTGAATATTAATGTGTATATCTCCAATATTAATTACTCTCTGCATAGTGTTAATTAAAGATGAAAATTTTGACTTCCTGTTTTTTTGGCCATCAGAATTCTTCATTTGGATTGGTAGCTATGCCAGCTTGTTGACATTATCGTTGCTGGATGTCACATCGTCCAAAAGTGTTCTACAATTCCTGTTGAAGCGGAAAGCCCACTTCACTGACCCTGCGCATTCTTAGTGGGCAAGATCTTCCACATTTGGACGATCACTTCCTTGCCTTGACCAGAAATTCTTGCCGAATGTTGTAGAGATTATGCTGAGCACACAGGATGTTCAATACATTTCTGACGTACGTGGGGTTATCCCAAACATTGTGATCATTCAAAACCATCATCTTTTACTGCGTTTCTTCCATTGCACAGCGCCTTCCCAAGTACCACACCTGGCCTTCACTACAATGTTAAATCCTTTTCAGTGCTGGTGTGCACAGATCTCAATAGACAATAGGTGCAGGAGGAGGCCATTCGGCCCTTCGAGCCAGCACCGCCATTCAATGTGATCATGGCTGATCATTCTCAATCAGTACCCCGTTCCTGCCTTCTCCCCATAACCCCTGACTCCGCTATCCTTAAGAGCTCTATCTAGCTCTCTCTTGAATGCATTCAGAGAATTGGCCTCCACTGCCATCTCCCTCAGAAACAGTTAGTCTGTGTATTCACTCCACTCACAAGCAGTAACTTTATCCATGGACCCAAACCAGTAAAACTGAGTATCAGTGTCCATGCAAGTGGGACTGATGTGCCTCCAACTACCTCCCAATTTCATCGCTAGTGGATGGGCCCCGCTAATAGCGTCACAGAGAATGGGCCATGTTTAATGGTCAGCATGGTCTCCATGGGCCAATCAAATACGCATTTACACACTAAACCTACACTGGTTTAATACCCCCCCCCCCCCCCCCCACTCACTAGGGGCAGTTTACAGCAGTCAACTAAACCATACGAAGAAACTGGAGCATTTGGGGGAATGCCACACGGTGACAGTGGGAGCGAGCAAACTCCACATAGACGCACAGGTCAGTATTGTGCCTCGGTTGCTGCAGCGGTGAAGCGGCGAGTCTACCAGTTGCACCACAGTGTTCATGTACTTCCCATATACCTGCAAAACTACCAGCGACTGTGTCCAGGGAACAATCTCATGAGATCAGAGTCCATGCAATCGTTCTAGTTTCCTTTAAATCACTGGAGTTTCCACACCAATGACATTCTATAGAAGATAAACACAAAAAGCTGGAGGAACTCAGCGGGTCAGGCAGTATCTCTGGAGAGAAGGAATGGGTGAGGTTTCGGATCAAGACCCTTCTTCAGACTTCACGACATTCAATGCTGTCTGTTGGCGGTGCCGAGGGAAATCTCTCCCTACAAACACTAATCCATCACACCCAGACACAGCGTTCAGATTGATTCAGCCCGCTGGGTGTAGTTCTATCCAATTGCTCAGGTACACCCATGCCACTGCTTTGGGAGCTGCGGGAAGCTTCAGTCGGGATCTCCTGGTCAAGGCGCGATAGACTGTGCTCCTGTGGACGGGCAGGTGGATGAGAGAATGAATCGGGAGGCTGTTTCTGGTCCGGGATGGGGTGGAGAAGAAACGTAGGCTTGCAGCTTTCTACAGTACAGCTTTATTAATACTGGAAACATCACAGTGCGATTGAGGCTTCAGCCGGTGAGAGTAAACAAATTCACATGATTATAATATTACAAAAGGGGGTGGAAAGGAGGGGGGGGGGGGGTGAAAATAAATGAAAAGACGGTTACCAACAGCACCGGGAACATCACTTCAGTGTTTCTTTTACTTTTTGTCTGTACAAAATAAATGGTGACGAGTGGTGCGACCGCAGGTCATCTGCTCGTCGAAAATGCCCAGAGTGGCCGTGGGGCAGAACAGCGGGGGGAAGCAGTGGTCAGTGCCCTTCTGCCAGGGGGGGGGGGGGGGGGCAGGTGGGCGAGCTGGGCTGTGGGGGGGCTGGTTGGCGAGGCTCTGGCAGTGTGCCCACTTGCCGACCATTCCTCTGCCCTGGTTCACCCAGCCCCATTGCCAGTGCCCCCACGCTGGTTTTCTCTGTTGCCCCCGCCCCACATGCTGCAGCGGATTCCTATTCAACGTGTCTCTTGATGTTCTGCACAACCACAGCCTCTCATCTTCAAATCCCACAGCCCCTCCATCTCCACCCCTCCACCCGAGAAATACTTCTGGCAAGTCGTAATCTTAAAACAAAAAGGCTGTTTAATGTGCCATTGCAAAGAACGTCTGCGCCCTGTGGATTAAAAAAATAAATACAAGGCCGAGTTAATCAGGATAAAGCCGAGACAATCTGAGACATGCACTAATTTGAGAAGCATCTTGGTGATTTGCCACTCCCGGTCAGTTAGTCCAATCTATAGGTTACCATCAGAAAGATAATTTATTTTGCAAGTTTGTATTTCTATAGCACCAAGTCGCTTAACAAAGACTTTACATTCTCAGATGAATACCAGCGCCAAGCCACACACAAGAGACACTGGGACAGACTTGGCAGAGAAGTAGACGATAAGGAGCATCAGAAAGCAGGAATGCACTGAATTGGGGGCAGCGATGTTTGGGGAAGGGGGCGCAGCAGATGGGATTTCAGGCAGCCTTTTTTGTAACTCTTTCTTCGTCTTTAGATCATGTTAACAGTTCTTCAAACGCTCAAATTCAGTACCTTCCAATTGTCCCGTCACACCCCAATCAATAGGTCTACCCACCTGGAACCATTTATTGTTAAAATATCCCCCTTTACATGAAGGCACGGCAGTTGTGGACGTTGTGTTTCTATGAGGTCTGGAGACCTTGCCCGGTACTTCACGGTCGTTCTGGTTTTGAGTAACAGTGGACATCTAATCGCAGCTGGTGTCTGACAACAAGCCCTGTTCGCGTGTCTGAGCATCAGTGTCTCATCAGACTGGAACTTTGGCTGATCATAACGCACGCGTTTGACCCATATCCCTTCAAACCCTCCCTAACACGTAGTCTGACTTTAACCTGAACTCCCTTGTACAACTCCAGTCTGCGACATGGGGGTAGATGGGAATGGAGACTTGGCAGATAGTAATTTCAGGTGATAAGAGGCTCGTCATTTCAGATGATAAGAACAAACATAAGAGTCTGTCTGCAGATTGAACCATAACTCCTAACTCTGACCCTAATCTCACTCACGGCTGATTCACTCTGTCACGATTTTCCTTGTTTTTGTATCCTCACTGAAGGAAGGTTGAACGTTTGTACGTTTAAAGCTTTACTTGCCCTCGAGGGAGAGCTGCTCTCCGTTGCCAACTGCTTGACCACAACACAATATTTGCAGATGCAGAAATCTATCCATCAAATAAAAACGCTGGCTTACTTGGTCACCAATAAAGTAGCAAGCCAAAATATAACAGTCAATTCACAATACAGCCAACAATCCCAGTATATCACATTGTGACACAAAACTGGCTTATTCAGCAACAAAAAATAATGCTTGCCTTGAAAGGGGCCCCACTAAACTCAAGTTGTAGGTATTAAGTTATCATTGTCACTTTGTTTCATGGTCTTAAACATTTTTGATTGAATGGTGACATTCCTCCTGTCCTTCCCATCCCCTATAGTAAGCAGCAGTTTCCTTTCCCACCCAGCTCTGTTCCTTCCATCCAAGTACAGGTACCATCCTACACTCCTCACTCACTCTGCCAACTCCCCCTCCAACCCCACACTCTTCTCCTAACTAGTTGGCCTCTGTCACAGTTAGATGTTCACATGAAGCAGAAAGAAAATTAAAACTGAAATTAAAAATGTCGTACAGATGTTTACAATTATACGTGAATCATTTCGGAAAACTTCATGTATCTGCTCTACAACAGAGGGCGATGAATCTCACTGCCTTCTCCTCACTTCCCTCAGTATCTGCAACAATGGGGCATTCTCCAAATTCTCCCAAACAGCGAATACCACCAGCAGAATGAACCTTGGATGGTGTCATAACCGAGTCAATTCCTTGGCATCCATCCCAAACTCTCCCTCTCCTGTGCCTCTGTACCTCTCCATCCCAGTCTGCCCTCCAAGTGCTCATACACCTCTCCATCCCAAACTCTCCCTCTCCAGTGTCCGTATTTCTCTCCATCCCAACCCTGCCCTCCCAGTGCCCCTATACCTCTCCATCCCAACTCTGCCTTTCCCAGTGTCCTCTCCCTACATCTCTTCCATCTCAACTTCCCTTTCCTGTCCCAGCTGATGTATCTCACCATTCCAAACCCTCTCTCCCCTGTGGCCTGCCTTGGGGAGCTCAAATATTGTAGGAAGACTGAGGGGAAATTCCATTCGAGAAAAATCCTTCACAACCTATACCACTACTGCAACTCTATAACATTTCTTTCAGCAGCTGCTCGTTTCAAACTAAAACTCACAATTAATTTGCATCCTGATGTATTTATTAAATTATTGCACAACTGTAACAATATAAAAAGTTGCTTAAAGTGAGCTTATTAGATCTGAAGCCATGAGGCAAGTTTTAATTCAGGGTCTAGCATTATACAACTCTGAACCATCTTAGCAATCCTTGTTTCGCAAAAGGTCAGCCAACTCAGTCATGGCATCAATATCTGCCTTCATTCAAGTTCATTTCTCTTCCAATTAATTATTTTCTTACCCTGCTAAATTAAAAATAAATGATCATTGGTGAAGATTGTGCTGGTCACTTAAATGGATACAAATGTAAGACTAGAGTTGGCAGTTACATCTAAACAGGGTCCATTGCAATTATAAAGTCTTAGGCTGGGCTTGTACTGAGGGAACAGGCCTTTGACCCTTGGGGAGGGGAGGGGGGTGAGGAAAGGTCAGCAAGAGATCTCCAGACTTTAAGCTTATTCCTGCCCATGCAATGGTCCCTGAGTGCGGGTCTAGATGCCACTCAAAATAATTGGGACACTTCTAAGCTTAGAAACAGTTACAGTGCTCAATACTGGTTGACACTGCCCAACATTGCTGACACAAGCAATAAAAAAACAACTGAAGCAACCCAACGTGTTGAGCAGTATCTGTGAAGGCAAAAGGACGGTTGATATTTTGGGTCGACAACCTGCATCAGTACTGCAGGGTTTCGCTCAAAATACTGACTATCCCTCTGCCTCCACAGATGCTGCCTCACCCGCCGAGTTCTTCCAGCATTTGCTTTCTCTTTGTTGTAGATTACAGCATCTGCAGTTTCTTGTATCTCCATATTACTGTTGACACCAGGATTGGAGCTGGCATCTTGTACACTCACTCCTTTTTCAGTGCTGTTTCAGATGCAGCTGAGATGACCAAATTTTGAAACTTTGCACAAAAATACCAACAAATGTCTTTCAGACAAATGTCAAAATATTCAATTTGTAGATTTGAAAAAAATCTAAAAAGCTATTAAAAATCACAATTTGTATTCATTTTCTGGAAACCTATATAATATTAAAAACCTTTTTTTCCCTGCGTGATAAAGGATTATACAATGACTAATGAATCATACAATTTCTCATACACATTATTTCACAAATATCTAGCTAATAAATACAAACCATTTTCCATCAAGCAATCATTTAAGGGTGATATAGAATATAAGCCTTATTCTAACTGTGTTGCACATCACAACATGTTTTGAGGGTGTTTGCCCACTGTTCAACAATGGCATCAAGTACATGCCACATCCCCTGCATTCTAACTGTTCACTGGGGTGAATCTTGGCTTTAAGAGCTGCTCTTATGCTTTTGAGTCATAAAGAGTTAAGTTCAATTCCTTTCCAAGGATCCATGCACATGATCCAGACTGGTGTTTCAAAGAAATATAAAGTGCTACAAGTTGCTGTCTTAGACCAATGCCCCAACCTGACCCTTATACGAAATTCAAAACTGTATTGGCAATCTCTTGCAGTATAGTAGCCACTACTTATGCCTTGCCCTGTATCACTGATACAGATTACTGGGTCATCCTTTTCATTTGTCTTTGTAAGACTTGGGCATGCATTGTGTTTTTGTTATACAACACATGACAACCTTCTACTTTTACTGCAAATCATCATTTTCTGCCCTTTGTTCGAGTTACTGAAGCAATTATGGCTAATACTATAGGTCCAAATGAAAACCAGGAATGATGGAATTCTAAAAGAAGCTGAAAATTAGACAGTGCTTGAAAGGTAAAAAGATGGAATTGTCATTGCTTGGAAGATCCCTCACCAAACTTCACTTGTCTCTTGGGTCATTTCAAGGTGAAGGACTGACACTGAACAAAGCTTCATGACTGATAGAGTAATGTGGTATAACTTACCGATCCATTAGGTTATCTGGCGCTCCTCTACATCCTGAGCTAGACTAGCCATGTAAAGAATTGGACTAATAATCCAAAGAAAGTCTGTCCAAATCCCAAGTTAACTTCTCATGGTTTTGAATCCTTTTAAAAAAAGATGGCATTGTTTGTTGATTAGACCAACATTCCAATGACCTAACTAATATGGTTTGGTGAAGGAGAACTTTTGGACTATCCTCTTTCTTTTTATTTGCAACCCTAACACCTCAAGCAATACTATCTTCTGAAGTATCCAAGTGAGACACTTAATTATACTGAAAGCCGTACAAAGAGAATGAACTTCTAAATCAATAGCATCACCATCACTGGCTCCATGTCACCTTTCCAACAATGAGGGAAGGGGAATAAATGCTGGTCTTGTCACACCTTCTGATAGGTGCAAGGGTGATGTGGAGGGGGATTTAATTCACCTCACAGCCCAGAAGCCACAGGGGTGGACAAAGAGCACAGAGTTTATCCGAGTTCTACTTGGATCCAATGTGTAATATTAACTAGATAATGTCAGCAGTTCTTTTGCACAGCTGGGAAGTCCAACTAATCCAAGAGTAAACAGAATGCAAGATATATCCACACAGGATAAGCTCTCCAGGACATATCTGGTCAAACATAAACTGGGGAGTCCTCAGAAGTCTGCTGTGACGAGTAAAGACTAAGTTGAAAAATAAAAATTGCTCAAACCATTCTGCAGGTCAGGCAGTATTTGTGTGTGTGAACGTTGCAGGTCATTGATCTTCTCAACATCTGCTTTTATTTCAGATTTCCAGCAGCAGCAATTTTTTGATTTTCAAACGCTGAGAAGTGTTTGGTGCCCAAAACAAAAATGCACATCTTACATCTGCAGCCTCTCTTTAGTCCAATAAAATCTAAGAATGTGCTGGTTACTGTCTAAAAAACCTCGGAACAAGGGCATCAGTTGTAGCTGAACCCTTAGTCCGCTTCTCACTCCGTTAGCACATTAACCCGAGAGAGATTCTTCTATTGTATTTGATAATGAGAATATTGGAAGTGGGATGACTGGGTGATCACAGGGTTCCGGTCACAGTGGGTACATGGAGCTTGGATGTATGGAATTACACTGCGGATTCTATCCTTCCAGAAGTCAGTGAGAGAGGGTGAAGGAGAGAGAGAAAGAGAGAAAGAGACCTTGTATCTAGTCAATAGACAATAGACAATAGGTGCTGGAGTAGGCCATTCGGCCCTTCGAGCCAGCACCGCCATTCAATGTGATCATGGCTGATCATTACCATCATATTCCATCACTATGAAAAACTATTGCCACATCCTTGACATTGTCTGCCTCTGCATTGCCTCAGCCCATCTGCAGCTGGCATCTCCTCTTGTGGGAGGAGTCAGTCAGGTAGATCACCTCACACATTGAGGACAACTAAAGCATCTGTTACCTTCCCAATTTCCCACTGATCTCCCTTCTGGCAATGCGAGCCGAACCAAAACTGCTTGTGCCCTAACTTGCATTGAGTTCCGCCATTCACGCATTGGTCACTGACCGTCTCTAAATCCTGGTTAAGTAATGCCCTAATGTTACAATTCCCATCCTTGTTTCCAATTCCTTCCGAGATCCCTCTGTAATCCCCATCGGCACTGCCAATTTTAACCTCTAGCATGTATGTGACCATATGTAACCATTCCATCAATGGCTCCAAGGCAATAAACTCTGGAATTCCTTCCCAAAACAACCCTCTCTCACCTCCTCCTTTAAGATGCTCCTTAAAAATTGCCTCTTTGACTAAAGATTTCATCTTCCACCCTGAAATCTCCGAATGTGGCTTGGCATAAGTATTTTTCACTTGCTAAAGCTCCTGGAAATCACCCTGGATAGGGTGGTGAAGAAGGCCAATTACATGCTTGCCTTCACAGGTCGGGGCATAGAATATAAGAGTTGACACATTATGTAGCAACTGCACAAAACACTAGTTAAGCTGCACTTAAGAGTACTGTGTGCAATTTTGGTCACCATACAATAAAAAAGATGTGGTTGCACTGAGTGCAGAGGATGTCGCCTGGATTTGAGGACTTTAGTTATGGGGAGAAATAGGATAGGCTGGGCTTGTTTTCCCTGGAGTGAATGAGGCTGAGGGGTACCTAACAGCAGTATGTAAGATTACGACAGGCATAGCCAGGGTAGATAGTCAAAATCTTTTGTCTGTGATAGGGGTATCAAAAACAGAAGGGCATGGATTTAAGTTGAAAGGATCTGAGGGCAAAGTATTTTACACAGAGTGGTTGATATCTAGAACTGGCTGCCAGAGGAGGTGGTGGAATTAAATACAATTCCTATGTTTAAGAGGCAAATAGACAGACTCTTAAATAATCAAAGCATAGGATAGGACCTAAAGCTGGCAAATGGGGTTAGTGTAGATGGGTATCAAGGTCAACATGGATGTGGTGGGCTGATGGACACCTTTCTGTGCTGTACGACTCTATGACTAAGAAATCACCCTGGGGCATTTCTTGCTGCGTTCAGGGGAATGTATAAATATAAGTAATATTTGGTCAAAGTAGATGGTAATGTGCCTGGAGCAAGCAGCGGGGATGGGGTACAGTTTCTGGTGAGGAACTGAGTCTTTCATGCAGGAGGTGGCTCACACAGTGATAAATCCTACTGGTTGAACTGACTTGTTCTCCTCTGCACTAAATATTCCTGCGTCAACAATCGACAAGGCAGGTTTTCAAGAGGAGAATACGCACATTTCCTAAAAGAAAAAAATAACAGCACATGGTGATAAAAGGGAGATTACACAGGAACAGAACAATCCTTCTGAGAAATGTTATCAGGTGTCTGGGTTAATACAGCACCAAACAGCTTCATTAAATTTTCACTGACTCCTATTCTCCATCAACACTCCCCAGTGTGTAAGTATAGTTGTGCAACAAATCACTATCTTTGTTCTGGGATTGATTCATGGGAGATCGCCCAGTTTCATTAATCAGTTCTATCTTAAAGGTGGCCAATGATAGGTGTAGCCCGCAGCTATCATGCCGAATGATTACCCGAAATGAAATGAAAGTCTGTTGCAAATAAAGATCCAAGAGGCAGGGCCAATACTGACTTACAAATTGAGGTGCATTGAACCAATCTGACCAGCACAGGTGCCTTTTCAAATGAAAACTACTAAGTTAATACTCTTACATAAAAAATGTCACGTTAGCCAACAAGCGTCCAAATCCATCAAAGAAAAGACCAACATCCATTTACACTATTTATCACAGGTGCAAGGGCTGGCTTTTATTTGCCATAAAGCTTGGCTCTTGGATTGGAAAGTCGGATGTTGAAAAATCCAATTGCATAAGTTTAGACAAGAATGCAGGGACTTAGTATATGTACCCCACAAGACAGAGAACTTCGAGCTTAAAGTTGGTTAGGATAGGGAGCAATTCAATAGTCATTTACAAATTATCTTGAAGCAGCCCCTACAATGTGAACAAATGTGAGGGGATGCAATGCACCAAAAATACTTCCACCCTGCACCCCTTCCTCTGAACCAGCAGAACACTTCTCCCCTTGTAACCTTCCCTCCTTCCCTGCTCTCATTTTTGTTACTGTGGCAGAGCAAGGTGGTGGGTCTGGGACACACATTGAGGACTGACGTACATAGAGGATGATTACAAATCACCACAGTGTTTGAAGCTACACAGAGCACATATAGAACTTTTTTTTTGCACCAAATACCGCAAAAGCTGAAAAAGAAAGTCACACAGTGAGTCAGTTAAATGGCCAATAGAATATCTGTAGAGAACAAAATGTTAAATTCCTCTTTTAACGAACATTTAAAACCTGCCACGTCTTAAATTAAAATATTCTGTTCCACCACACCAGTGGGATGTTCTTGCTTGGTTTAAGGAAGTTCATGGCACTGTATTGAAAACCAGCCTTGTGAAGTCAGTGTCTTTTAGTCCAATCTCGTCGTATCTCACAGAGTCCATCTAATGATGCACTTGGCCTGCTTTGGCCTTCCTTCCTGCCAGTACGAGTCAGTTCTGAGCGCTGGTTTGGTTGTCACAAGATCCTTGGTGCAGACCTGTCGTTGGTGACGGTCCTCCTGAGCTTAACTCCTCGGCGGATGGCAGTGAGCATGTCTTCGGGAGACTCGCTGGGAGACAATGGGGGTGGGGGGAGGCACAGGACCTCGTCGGAAGCGGGGAGCACAGAGGGAAATGGGAACTGTCCTTCGCCCAGGGCCTGGGCGCTGGCCACCAGCTCGCCGATCTTCTCCACCAGGCTATGGCGGTTGGCAGCCAGCTGTTGCTGCTCCTCGCTCGACAGGTGGCCGCCCGGGTAGACGGAGATCTCCACCATGCCCCCGCCCCCCCAGGCTGTGTTGGGCAGGCTCTGCCTCTTGGGCGAGGCCTTGGCAAGATCCAAGGCGTTTGGCGAGGTGTCATCGCTGAAGAAGACGCTCTCCTCACTGCCCACCCGTACTGAGACCTGGCCGTCTGGCACTGTGGGCGTCTTCACTGGCACGATGGGGGGGCGGATGGGGATGGGGCCCGCGCTGGACAGGGCTCGACGCACTGAGGGCTTGGTGGATGGAGTGCGCCTGATGGTGGCCACTCCTGGGGTGACCGAGGCGCTCTGCGCAGACCCCGAGGGCAGTCCAGCTGTCGAGGCGGGGCGCTTGGTCTGGAACATTCTCCGGTAGCTCTGTGTGATATCACTGTTCCGTGGGATGGTCGAAGATCTGTCAAACTCGCTCTGGTGATCTCCCTCCGCATCGCCATTGACAGAGTAGCAATCGTAATCTGAAACTGGGCGTAAAAAGTCACGATTAATGCTTATTAATGCCAATGGGATCAAAGAAAATATTCAATGCAAAAGCTTTCTTTGAAATGCAGTGGATAAAACAGACCAGAGATACAGATTCCTTGGTTGGTCACTTGTTGTAAATGGAATACATGCTGGGCAAGGCTATGCTCATCAAATGCATTAATGAAACATTTGGGTAGCTCCCTAACATTTCCATGGTGGTCTCACATCCAGGACACTCTATACAAATATAGCTTTAGATACTGTATGAAAACAGGCCCTTAGGCCCAGTGTGTCTGTGACAACCATTAGCCACTCATTTACCCTAATACTACACTGATTGTATTGTTTTTATTCTCCCCACATTCCCGTCAACTCTCGCCAGATTCTACTTCTCATCTACACATAAAGGGCAATGTTCAGTAGCCAATTAACTAAACTAAACTACCAGCCTGCAAGTTCTTGGAATATGTGAGGAAATCCTTGTTACTTTGAAGTCACATGTGCAAACTCTATATTGACAGCACCAGAGGATCAAACACAAGTCACTAGTGCTGTGAGGCAGTAGCTCAATTAGGTGTGCTGCAGTGCCGCTCTATAAACAGCCAGATCAACAACTGTGAGTACAGACCAGAGCAAAAACAACTCAATGGATAAGATGTATTTGCCAAGCCAATTTCCTGACATTGAAGTGAAAGTGGCAACACAGGTGGATAGGATGATAAAGACAACCCAGTATGTGGTTCCAATTCTCTTGACATTTTATTTACCTGATGAGTGTAGGCTGGGAGGCCCTTTCATGCAGTGAAGCTCATATCTTACGTAAGCTGGGGTAACCACTAATATATACAGTAACACCACCAGGAGCCACTGTGACGATTGGAGCCACCAGCACCCTTGCTTAGACTTGACTGCTGGAACCATTAATACACCATATAATTGCATCTTCTAAAATCAATTGTTTTATTCAGGGAAATTCACTGATCCTCTTCCTCCTGCTCCACTGTTGAAGGTTCAATCCCACCAGCTTGCAATTTATGGAAATTTATCGCAAATCCCTCAAGCCAATTTTGTTTTGAAAGTGCTTTCTCTCATTTCTCACACTGCACTGGGAACAGTCTACCACTCAATCAAAAGTGCATCACTGCATTCATTAAATCAACAACAAAATATTGTGCTCACTTACATGACACACTATTAGTGCATTAATTCCTGCAGCAACACATTCGTTTGCTCACTAAGGCAACATGTGCTCATCAAAGCAATGCACTGATACACAAGAGATAATTTCCATGGAGCATATTAATGCCGTCAGTTTATTAGCACATTTGTAAGTTTACTTGAACAATCATGAATTTGCTAACATCAATGTGCTGATAAATTACAATATCCTTGGCACAGTCATTAAAGTCACTGAGCATTGGGAAGATTATTAAGCCCACAATGTAATTTATAATGTAGAGGAGATGCTCCAATTTATATGTGGCAAGCTCCAATTTATCTCCCTTACGCAATGGCAGAAAACAGTAATTTGTCTGAGTCATGTCACATGGAAAGTGAGCAATTGGGTCTCTGTATCTATGGTCTGGACTGATGCGTAGCGTGATACTTGTGCAGAAGGTAAACACCTGGAAAGGGAGCACAGAGAGATCTCCTGACGGAAGTACCTTGGGAAGGAATAGTGTCTTCGGAGCAGGAGGGTGTGGTAGTTTGGGTGCTGTAACCACTGGAGTACTGCAGAGAGTCACGGCTGCTCTTCTGGTGTTCCAAGCTCAGGCCCCGGGTCAGCACCATAGCCAGGTCACTGGCTGCTGTGGATATCTCCTCCCCATGCTGTTAAGGAAATGAGGCACAATAATTAGTTCGTGGGATCAACTATGCTCCCTCCCCTCCACAGCTCCTAGTCATGCATCTAACTTTGAGGGGATTGTTCATCGGCACCCCATTCTTCTGTAATGGTGTCTCCAAAGCACCAATACAGCACCTTTCTTGTTGCTGTTAAAGTGTCACCACAAATTGAACCGGCCTGCACAACTTTAATCCTACCTCGACACCAGAACACTAAGGTCCATCTGTTGCAACCATGGATCTTTATTTTTCTAATAATGTTTTTGCACCAATATCTTGTTTTTTGCAGTCTTCTTTCTTTTAGAATATGTACAGTTCATGCATAATTTCTTTTTATGTGTTTATCTGAGTCTATGTGCAAGCAAGATTTTTGTTCTACCCGTATCTCACCGCTTGTGCAGATGACAATAAACTACTTAACGACTCAATTTTACTTGGGTCAGAGTTTTAGGAGGGGATGGGTCTGGACTTCAGTGCTCTCACTATCCTGGGACACATTCAATAACTAACGATTCAGCTTTATTTAAACACTAGTCTTCTGATTTAAGCTATATATCACCAGATAGTATGTACAAATGGGACTGCTGGTCCAGCATTTCACATGCTTCCAATGAACTGCTGATGAAGGGGATGCAAATGCACAAAAAGGTATATAGAGCATACCTCTGTGTGCAATGTACTCTGAGGAATTGTGGACTCCTGCAAGGCTGCTCCAAAAGCTGCCTGCTTCACTGTACCGGCCAAAGTTTCATACCAAGGAACTTGCTGGGCCCAATTATGCACTGTGGATGCATCCACAACACAGGCAACAGGACAGCTTGAAAGTAAGCTCCCGACACCTTGAAGCACAAAATAATTGAGCCTAGGAAGTGTGTGCATACTTACATGTACTGTCACAAACTGCACCTTGAATTGTAATATAATGCATTGTACATCATACTACACCTCTTACTGTAATACACTATGTCCTGTACTTGTGCTGTAATAAACTTCACCCAGTATTTTAATATGCAGTAACATACTGTACTATGCTGTAAATTGTATTGTAATTAATAGTACCCAGTATTATACTGTACTGTGATATATTTCACTGGGACTGTAATATACTGCACTGTACTGTAATATACTGTACTGTAAAATACTATATCTTGCATTGAAATACAGCACTGTAACAAACTGCACCTAATATTGTAATGTGCTGTACCTTATAATATATCCTTTACTGTTCAATGCAGCAAACTGTACTGTAATATATGTTACTTTGCACTGTGATACATTGCCTCTTGTACCATAATATACTGCACCTAGTATTGTGATAGTACTTTGGACTATGATATAGTTCACACTATATCGTAATATAATATACCTTGTGGTGAAATACTGATTCTTGTATTGTGATACACATCCCCTGATACAGTAATAAATTTACCTTACAGTTTAATATATTGTACCTTAAACTGTTGCTTGTACCATAATATACTGTACTGTGATATACGGTACTCTGGACTTTGACACCCAGGTGCTCCCCGGCTTACGATGCTTCGACATTACGATATTTTGACTTTGCGATGGTGCAAATGGCAGCGACCTGTAGCGAGCCGCAGCTCGCTTCCAGCCACGTGATCACGTGTATTAAATGCATTTTGACTTACAATATTTTCTGTTTCCGATGGGTTTCTCGGAATGGAACCCCATCGTAAGCTGAAGAGCACCTGTGCTGCACTTGGTACTGTTACAATTGTATCTTGTACTGTGTAATACTGTACAGTATAGTAAAATATTGTACCCCATCTACCAATAAACTGTACCTTGCACTGTAATAAACTGCACCTTGTATTGTAATACACCATACCTTGTATGTAATATACTGTACCTTAGCAGCCAGCGATGCTGCTGTTACACGAGACCTCTGCCCATCCTCGACGCTGATCCCCGGATAGACCATTGTTGCCGAGACGGCCTCTACTTCGCGGTAGCGTTCAGCTGCCTCCTTGCGTCTCTGTAAAGTGTTCACTACCGGCTGGTCATAGGGACCAGGCTTCGACCAGTCCTAGAAATTTGAGGCAAGCGGGCGGTGAATAGAAACCCATCAGTTCAAAGCCCACGGAGAGGAGGGGAATTTCATCTGATTGAGATATTACAGCAAGGTGGCCAATTAAATACTAAATAAATTCTGGGTTTGCTTAAAGATGGCTTATGCAAAATGGCTCCAATTAATAGCACCCAATTTTGCACCCATGTCTGCAACCCATTCACTCCTTGGTCACTTATCCACACATTGCCCAGTAAACTGCTTTCTGTAACTTAAACCACTTCAATCCACAAATAGACATCTCTCATTTAGTCCTGTTGCACAAGGCAGCCCTTTTCCTCTTGCTCTATGCAAACTGCTGGCCACTCATAAACTGACCTACTGCCTGGGCCTTAGGTCACCTCCCAAACCTTTACAGTCACTTGATCCACGGGCCTGGACAATGTGGAGTGCGAGTGGCTGAACAAGCACTGGTCATTGTTTCCTTATCAACAGGAACTGGGACTAGATCATCCAAATTAATTTCACGCAGTGCACAAAATGAATGGAAAATCCAGCAGCATGTATAATAAGTAGCCAATAAATTACTGCATTGTTTGTGCCCAAAGATTCTCCAAAAGAAAATCTAATTCCATCTATCCCTGCATCACTGACAATTTTCTTCTCTGATCGATGTGTCATACATCTTATTGCATAATCTTCTCTGTTTTAAGTAAGTGCAACGTCACTTTTTCTCTCTTCACAGCTTTTCCATTCTTTTATCTTAAGCTGTTTCTTCCTCCCCCGCACGGTCCCCACCACATTTCAAGCTATTTCTTCCTTCCACCCCTCCCCCCGCGATCCCCACCACATCTCCTCTCTAAGGAGTCCTTGTCCCTGATTTTTCTCCACCATAGATCATAATCGAATGGGCAACATTCCAACCTCCAGATTTCAGGCTGCCTTGGAATTACGGCGGCACAATTAAAAAAAAGCAGTCGCAGGAAAGGTGTTAATGTGTAGTTGATTCTGAGGTTATGCATGCAAGTGATTGGGGAATCAACAGCACATCCATGAAGAGAATGTAATGAGAGATGAGGCAAAATTAAATGCAATTTAAAACAAAACTAAAAGTGTAGAAACAAACCTTCCAGCTAGGAATCGTTGATGAGCGTGTAGTGCCACCTCCAAGTGAGTGGTTAAAGGGATGGTTATCAGGGAAAACAGCAGGGGAAGGCCTAGTGAAGGGCCTTGTGTCAGGGGTAGTGGGGGGAGAGCCAAACGACGTGGGTGAAGTACACTCACTAGGCAGATGGTAATACACATAACCAGGCATGAACTGCAGATTGAAGAACATGATGTCAGCATGGGCAATAAGTGGACAGCCATCAGATGGTTTTCAAGAGAATGGTTCAGGAAAACACAACTTAACCATATATTTCCCAAAGGAATGCACAAGTTGCATAGCCAATAGTTCAGTTTGTACTGTTCAAAATCCAAAAATTGAATACAGAGAGATTCAAAGATGCAACCTGATGATTTGATAACCTTGGTAATAGATTTCTCCCCTCCCAAAAATTCATGCAAGTTTCTGATTGGAATTGGGATAAAGGAGTGTGACTAATTGATCCAACTGCAGAAAAATAGTTGCCAATGTTGAATCCACTGAAACCACAAACATTATTATTATTAGACAAGGGTTGCAAATTGAAGATGGTTTCCTTGCTACAAACGCAACATCTCCAGTGAGGTTGTCCATGCCGAGAAGCAACTTCCCTGCGTTAATGGGCAATAGGTCCTATCGCATTGATGTGCCAAAGTTTCAAAATCTTAAAGCAATGTGCAGTCTTCTTCAATCAGGGCAGGCAAGCTAAAGCTACCACAAGAGGCCAATCAACAGATTCAGTGCTTGCTTGACAAGTTGTGTTTTCGAACAAATTCTCTTGAAACACAGGTACAAGCCATTGGGTCTCCAAAACCAGAGAAACACTTTCCCAGCCCCCAACAAATCTCTCTCCAACTCCGTAAATGATTACCCTTTAACCTCACATCCTCTTGGATGCAGATAAATACTGTAAGTTTTCAAAGTATTCACCAACCAGTTCTTGAACTCAACAGTTTCCTTTTGAAGCCTACTGCAACTCTTTCCTGAACTTGTACAACTCACATCATCTCAATTTTGCAATAGGTATGCAGGTATTTTAAGTCAACAGGACATATACACACTCAATCCAATTATCATTACCAAAAGTGCAGTAGCATGACATCTCTAATCACGTTTATCATGGAAAAGTATATTTTTTGGACTGAAAGTGTTTTTTTCTGTGTGCCCAATTTTTTTGCTTTTCTCTAGGGTTGCCTCAGTTTGAAATTGCTTTGTATATTCTGTGATGTCTGCGAGTCTCAGCCAAAAGACTTAGGACAGTCCCTTTGGCCATGTAAATGCTACCTTATAGATTTGTATAGATGTTTTACAAAATGAGGGAATGCTAGCCTGAATGGTATTGTCTTAACATTTCAGAGGTGATCTAATCAAGGGGGTTTAAATGAAAAGTGCTTTAATATGGTGCAGAAGGGAGAATTATTTCTTGGGGTACAGGGGTAGAATCTTAAATTAGAACCAAATTCGCACTGCTATCATCACAACAGAATTCAGGAGTAAGATTAGGGGATACTAAGGTGAGTGAGAAGCTGGAATTATTTCGGCAAAAGGCTGTGGATGCAGGGATAACAGGGGTGTTCTGAGCTCAAATCAATAGAATTTAATTAACTATCAATCTGTGAAGAGAAAAGAGTAAATACAGCTGACTTCAAACTCAATGGTAGAGGAACCTGAGAGAAGGGACATTTCGTTTGTGAATGTCATGATTAATGGTAGGAAATGGGGTTAAGCTTGCTTCCCTCAACTCTTAACGATATGGTTCAGATTCACTTGCGAAGAGTTGTTTCATCTCCCATATAAATTGAGATGTGCCTTCCCTGAGGGAGACTACCAAGGAATAATTAGTTAGCCTTTTTCAATGGAAACCAAAGTGTGTGTTGACCTGAAACGTTAAAACTGTATCTCTCTTCGCAGATGCTGCCTGACATGCTGAATGTTTTCAGCATTCTCTGTTTAAATTTCAGATTTCCAACAACTGTAGAAAGTATCCTGACTGGTTGTGTCATGGCCTGCTAGGCCAATTCCAACACAGCCGAACACAAGAGGCTGCAAAGACTGGTGGACTTTGTCAAGTCTGTCATGGTCACAGGCCACCTCACCATCAAAAACATCTACATAGCCACCACCTCAAGAAGGCCGCATCTATCATTAAGGAACTCCACCATCTGGGCCGTGTCCTCTTCTTGCTGCTACCATCAGGCGGAGATACAGAAGCCTGCACTCCCACACCACCAGGTTCAGGAACAGTTACTTTCATGCAACAATTAGGCTTATGAACTGACCTAATCCTACCTCGGTGACAGAACCTTGCAGATACCTCTTGCACCACCATGGACTTGCTTCAAATTTTGTTTTGTACTAATGTCTTGTTTTATTTTATTTTCATTCCTTTTCTGTTCAATGCCATGCAAAATTAACATGTAATTTATGTCTAAATTAGGTATAACTTAACTTTTTGTATGTTGTCTGAGTCAATGTGCCTGTGATGCTGCTACAAGCAAGATTTTCATTGTGCCTGCACCTCACTGTACTTGTGCATCTGACAATAAATTTGGCTTGACTTGATCTGCTGTTTTTAGATTCACTTTTTAATTTTTTGTTTTAAAAATATATATCTCACAAACTCCTCACTGGCCTCTCTCCCCCAGGGCCAACCACAGCAATTCAGCAGATATAACTTAAGTATTCTTATTGAGATATGATGATATGTGTTAACTTAATGTGTTTTCACAGGAACAAGATAGATGGAGCAATAAAAAAAACTTCTCAAGGAACTCAGTGGGTCAGCTACCTCATTGGAGACCTTTGAACTATCTTTAATTGGACTTTATCGGGCTTCAATGTTGTATCTTGCACTAAAGGTTGTACCCTTTATTCCTTAGCAGTGCACTGTGGAGAGCTTACTTGTATTCATGTACAGTCTTTTCTTTGACTGGAGAGACAAGTCAAGTCAAGTTTATTTGTCACATGCACATACACGATGTGCAGTGAAATGAAAGTGGCAATGCCTGCGGATTGTGCAAAAAACAAGAATTACACATGCAAACAAAAGCTTTTCACTGTACCTCTGTACACTTGACAATAAACTAGAGTATAGGTGCACCAGTGTCAATAGAAACGATTTTTGTCAAGTTCAATGGCCACCCATAGTGAACTGTGTTCTTAAGAGACAATGGTGTCTGAATACTGTGGGAAATAACATGGATTTTTTTTTTCCCCAGACTTTTTTCTCGTCAGCTTTTTGTTTGCTTGTAAATTTCCGAAGTATTAAGTGGTTCTCTAGTTTCCGAAAGAAATTGCCTTACAACCAATTCAGTCCACATTATAGAAATAATGCTTCCCACAATTCATCACTTGCATTATTTCCACTTTGCGTTCTGGAAACGTGCATTATATATAGTAAGACTACCTGTATATAAAGTCATGAGAAAGCATGGATAGGGTAGATAGTTGGAAATCTTTCCCCAAGGCAGTTGTGTCGGAAAGTTAACTTTGGCGTAGAACTGGTCACCTAGGCATCTCCCCATTTGATCCTGTGATCTGTTGTCACGGTGGTGGTTTACGGTAAGCTTTAGAGGGGATCTGAGGAAGAGTTTTTTTCAACAAGAGGGTGGTTGAATCTAAAATGTAATACTTGAAGGGGTGATAGAGGCAGGTACTAAGTATCTTGATGAGAACTTAAAATGATAAAACATAGAAGGCTACAGGCCAACTGTGGGTCAATGGCTACTTGATTGTTGGCCAAATTTGAGCCAAAGCTTATATTTCTCTGCAGTATGACTACATATCTTAGCCCTCAATGAACTGTTCAGTGAGAACCTTAATAGAAATGTCATGGCTCTGTTTCTCTGAAATAAGGACTCTGAATAATGATTGTTGGATTGGGAATGCAAATATATCCTATCAACTTTGCTTAAACAAAGCTGAACAATTGATAGAAACGTAGTTACTTAGGAGTATATCTAAAGAAGCAAACACTTTAAAACTTACAGTATCAAAAAGAGGGGTGGAAATTGGCCCCAAGCACATGGATTGTGGATTAACCCTAATGTGCTGTATGGCATTTACTTGCTGGTTCCGCAGGCCCGGATGGGAGAGAATTAGCGATGAGTATGGATGATTCACCTTTTCACCACCTGACCACACTCCGGCTGTGGAGCTAGAACTAACCGAAGTGGGTGAGCTACACTCGCTGACCGACTGACACGTCTCCGATGCCTCAGAGGAAGCCGAGCTCGATGACTTCTGCAGTGGATCCGGAGTCAAAGGAGACGAGGTGGAGCAATGAAAGAGAAAGAGACAAAAGCTGGTTAGAACTTAATTATTCAAAGGCAGCCCGTTTTTCATACGATCACATCGGTTGCCCGTGGGTGTTCCGGTTTCCTCTCATTTCCCAAAGATCAGTGGGAGGGTGAATTGGCACTGTAAACGAACCCCATTGTAGGCAGATGATGGGAGAGTTGGGGAAGAATGGAGAGAGCTAATGGACATGTGACAGAGAATAGGCTGCAGAAGTGAGAGGATGAGGGAATGGGATTGCACTGAGAGCAGTCATAAACCCAGTGGGCCTTTTACTTTTAAATCATTCTGTAATAAGAATACGAGTACTGCAAAGAATGAGTCCGGAAGAGCAGGTTCTGAAGGCTATTTACTGAATAGGTGGAGACAACTTTGGATGAAAGCTTCAAAACCAGAGTTACAAATAACTTCAGAGCTGCTGAGCTGGTTCAGCAAACTTTGTCAGTTTTCAGATGCATGAAACTAAAAAGCAGACATTTAAACATTTATAGTCATATAGCATGGAAACAGACCCTTCGGCTTAACTTGCCCACGCCGACCAACATGTCCCATCTACACTGCTTCCACCTGCGTGCTCTTGGCCCATATCCCTTTAAACACGTGTTGTTTAAAATGCTCTGTGAAAATTCACAAACTTTAGTCTGTGATTTGAAAAAAGAACATTTGTCGAGGGCAATAGTTCATTGGTCTGCTGTGTGCTGTGGTTTCTCGAAAGACCTTTATTTCTTCAGACTGCTGCAAAGTGTTTGTGTTCTCTGTCTAACAGGTGCTGCTTCTTTAGGATGTTTGTGTTGACAATATTCTCAGTCTATCGTGCATTGTGGATTTAGAACTGAGAACTGTGACCAACAAACATCAACTCTGTTTTGTATGCTTAGCTATAAATATAGAATCATGATGGAGTTAATAGAGAGATAGAACTGGAAATAGGCCATTCACTGAACCTGTACCATCTCCCATTTTCCCTAAACATACATTAATCCCTTGTCTTATTATCTGCACCTTCTCATTAACTTCTCCAGATTCTACCACTCTAATTTAATACACAGTGTCCTCCATAATGTTTGTGACAAAGACCCATCATTTATTTATTTGCCTCTGTACTCCACAATTTGAGATTTGTAATAGAAAAAAATCACATGTGGTTAAAGTGCACATTGTCAGATTTTAATAAAGGCTATTTTTATACATTTTGGTTTCGCCATGTAGAAATTACAGCTGTGTTTATACATAGTCCCCCCATTTCAAGGCACCATAATGTTTGGGACACATGGCTTCACATGTGTTTGTAATTGCTCAGGTGTGTTTAATTGCCTCCTTAATGCAGGTAAAAGAGAGCTCTCAGCACTTAGTCTTTCCTCTGGTCTTTCCATCACCTTTAGAAACTTTTATTGCTGTTTATCAACATGAGGACCAAAGTTGTGCCAATGAAAGTCAATAAGCCATTATGAGATTGAGAAACAAGAATAAAACTGTTAGAGACATCAGCCAAACCTTAGGCTTACCAAAATAAACTGTTTGAAACATCATTAAGAAGAAAGAGAGCACAGGTGAGCTTACTAATCGCAAAGGGACTGGCAGGCCAAGGAAGACTTCCACAGCTGATGACCGAAGAATTCTCCCTATAATAAAGAAAAATCCCCAAACACCTGTCCGACAGATCAGAAACACTCTTCAGGAGTCAGGTGTGGATTTGTCAATGACCACTGTCCGCAGAAGACTTCATGAACAGAAATACGGAGGTTAAACTGCAAGATGCAAACCATTGGTTAGCTGCAAAATTAGGATGGCCTTTACTAAAATCTGACAATGTGCACTTTAACCACATGTGATTTTTTCTATTACAAATCTCAAATTGTGGAGTACAGAGGCAAATCATTAAATGATGGGTCTTTGTCCCAAACATTATGGACAAAGTGGTACATTATGGGCACTGTACCACCGGAATAATTTACTGTGGCCAATGAATCTATCAACCCGCCGTGCTCCATGTTGATTAAGACCTGTTCCAGTGAATCACCCCTGTCTAATTCACGCTGCCTTCACCTCTGGTTGTTCTTTCAGCAGCCCTCATGCCTGGACCATCAATGCAAAGTTGTCATCACGCTACAAAAATAGAGCAGGCTAGCCCGTCACTATTTAATTGAGACATTAGTCTCAGGCCAATTTGAAAATCAGATGGGTGTCTAAGTCTCAAGTCACTCAGAGAAGTGCATGGGTACTTTGCATGTTATATATAAAACATGTGGTGGAGGGTGTATGGAACGAGCTGCCAGAGGAAGTACTTGAGGCAACGTTTAAGAAACATTTAGACAGGTATATGGATAGGACAGGTTTAGAGGAATATGGCCCAGGCACAGGTATGTACAGATGGGACATGTTGGCCGGTGTGGGCAAATTGGGACGAAGGGCCTAATGCCACACTGTAGGACTCAATCATTCATAAGGAGGCTCTTTGGCCCATCAGGTTGCATTGGCTCCCATGGGAGCAATCCCGTCCTTGTCTGAGTGAGCCTGATATCAAATCATCAGGATTTCTAACCAATCATTGGTATTTTACTGCACTGTCTCTCAAATGTTTCCTTACTTCCAAATTACCATAACCGCTGGCAAAGTGCTTAGCGACATAGGATCAGATATAAATACTGAAGTATTTCAACAATTTTCTTCTGACATCAGGGGCGGCTATTCAGCCCATTGAGCCCGTGTAGCTCTCAGAGTGCTCCAGTAGTCCCATATACACACTTATTTTCCTGCAATGTATTCTCTCGTACATGTCCATCATGAAATGAGGTGGAACATAGTCTCAGAAGGGATTGCGAACCATTGCAAATCTTTTCATCAAGGGTCAGAGTCCATGCCTCTTTTTATTGTAGATATTTGATAAGCAAGGATGAAATGTTGCCACGAGTACACAGGAATGCTGAATTAAGCTTATAATCAAAGGTTAGACCTTTAGAAATGTCAGAAACGTGATGCAGCTGGTAGTGCCACTGCCTCGCAGCCCCAGTGATCAAGATTCAATGCTCACCCTGGGCACTGTCTGCATGTAGTTTGAACGTCCTCCCAGTAGCCGTGGGTTTTCTCCGAGTGGACCGGGTTCCACCAATATGTCGAGATGTGCAAGTCAGTAGACCAGCTGGCCCCTTGTAAATTACCACTAGTGCAGGGAGTGGTTGAATCTGGGAGGGAGTTGTCAGAAATGTGCGTTTAATAATGGAATAATTTAAAGTGGGTGATTGATGGTTGTTTAGTTTAGTTTAGAAATGTGGGTCGGAGAAACCCCATGCGGTCACAGGGAGAATGTGTAAACCCCGTACACAGAGAGCACGTGTAGTCAAGATCAAACTCTTGTCTCTGGCACTGCAAGGCAGCAACTCTGCCGCTGCACCACTGTGCCACCCAACAAATGGGTTGGTGCGGGTTCAGTGGGTCAAAGGACTTGCTTCTGTGCTTGTGACTCCATGGTCAATTGTGCATTTGTTGAATGGAAGAACCGGTGCAAGAGGCCATGTGGCCTATTCCTGCTTCTGGTTGTCGGTTCATATCCTTTATTTCATCTACAGGCCCCCACTTGTCCATCCATTGCTAAACGGTGCAGTAACATTGATCAAAGCTAAGAAGCACTTACCTGACTGGTTATATCCGATGGCATGGGTGAAGGAGGCTTGGAGTACATGGCGTCCTGGGATATGAAGCCGGAATCGTGTGAGGAGACACTGGACAGCCGGGTGCTGGAACTGGCAGGCTGGGCCAAACTACGGTAACGATAGTTTGAGCTTGGCGAATGAGTCTGGGAACCACTGGAGCGGGAAGTGCTGCTGTTTGTACTATTTACACTGCTGGGGAAGGGTGCAGAGGGTAAAAGGGGGTGTGGGAGGGAAGGAAGGAAGACAGTTTAAGTCATCAGACTTACCGATATCAAATTACAGCAAAACAGGAGGCTACAGTCAAAGGGCGGTACAAATTTATTTCCTTCATTCGACTGAAAGAAACATAGAAAATTCTTAAGGGATTGGACAGGCTACATGTAGGAAAAATTCCCCATGATGGGGGAGTCCAGAACCAGAGGTCACAGGTTAAGAATAAGGGATAGGCCATTTAGGACTGAGATGAGGAACAATATTTTTCACCCAGAGAGTTGTGAATCTGTGGAATTATCTGCCACAGAAGGCAATGGAGGCCAATTCACTGGATGTTTTCAAGAGATAATTAGATTTAGCTCTTAGGGCTAATGGAATCAAGGGGTATTGGGAAAAAAAGCAGAAACAGGGTACTAATTTTGGATGATCAGCCATGATGATATTGAATGGCGGTGTTGGCTCGAAGGGTCAAATAGCCTCTTCCTGCACCTATTTTCTATGTTTCTATTTTTCTCAACTATTTCAGAGGGCATTAAACCAGCATGTTGATGAGACTGGTGAAGGAGGACAGATTTTCCACCCCTGAATGGGTTTTTGTGACAAACCACTTGTTTGGGAGTCTAGCTGTTCTTAGTTTTCTTTTTCTAAATATTGCAGATTATTGAATTTATTGCATATTGAATTGAAAATAATTAAATTTAAACTTCACAGCTACCATGTGAGATTTGAACTCGGGTCTCTAGATGGTTAGTCCAGACCTTGGGGGTTTATAAAGCTGGTAGCTTAATTACTGCATTATCACCACACCCCATTGATAGAACAATTATGGTATTAATATTAGATGCTTGGCACTCTTTCCTCCCTCCAATCTTCTCTCCTCGTTTAGATCACCACTTATAACAAGGCCAAATCAACGCTCCTACCTCTGTGCATCAGTTAAACCTATTGCATGGTATAAAGCCCCAGTATTGATAGCCTTGGTAGAGGCAAAGATCCACCAACTCTTCCAGGGACAATGAAAAGATGCCCTTATCATTAATAACAGGCATTAGTCAGATAAGGAAGGATGTCATGCTTGGACTCACTATTGAATTCCAGACACATATGAAGGACATTGATTCCTTGACAGGGGTGCAGGAAGGATTTACTGAAACAGTACTTCTGTGAAAAGACTGAATCTGTGTTGTGGGAGAAATGAGCAAAGTCTTGAGCAAAATACAAACTGTTGGAATTACTCAGTGAGTCGAGTTATGTGGAGGAAATGGACAGTCACCATTTTAGGTCTGGACCCTTCTTCAGACAGCTGTTCACCAACACATTCCCCACTGTGAACCCATACTACATAACTCCTGCTAGTTATATGCCAGAGTCAGGATTGGAAAGGTTAACAGCTAAACATGTGCTGTTGACCTGTCAGGCATACACACCTACACATGCTGGACTTTCGGGAGCCAGAGCTGCTGGGGGAAGAGGGAGGAGTCTGGTAAGACCAACTATAGTCAGAGCCCTTCAGGTCCTTAATCACCTGCAAGAGAAATAAGAGGCTGGTTATTCTGGGAATATTGGATATAGAAGGCTTTATGGGAAAAACGAGTCCAGGGTTTCAACCAGAAATCTGAAAAAAAATGTTTAAGATTTTCTTTTATCAAAGGTTTCCTCACCATTTCTTTTACACAAAATCTAGTGTATCACAGAAAGTATCTGCAGATGCTTGTGGTTGGAGAACATCAAGTAAAGGGTGGTCCCAAGAGACTGTAGGAGTCGGTGCTGGGTCCGCTGATGTTTGTTATATACATTAATGATTTGGTTGACAAGCAGTGAACATTGTTCACAAATTTGCTGAGGACACCAAAATTAGTGAGAAAGAATAACTAAATTTATAACAAGATCTGGATTAGTTGGGACGGCAGACTTAGAAATGGCAAATGAAATTTAATTCTTGAAAACTGTGAGATGTTGCACTTCAGTATGTCAAACCACGGTGGGACTTACACAGTAAATGGCAGAGTCCGGGAGAGTGCTGGAAAATAAGAGAGATCTGGGAGCACCGATGCATGCTTTCATAAAAGAGGCGAGTCAGATAGACAGTGTGGTGAAGATGGCACTGGGCACACTTGCTTCATCAGAAAGGATATCTGGTACAAAAGTTGGGGCATCATGATGCAGCTGTCCAATTCATTGGTAAGACCACACTTAGAGTACTGTGTGCAGTTCCGATCTCCCTGCTACTGGAAGGATGTCATCAAATTGGAAACGGTGTAGACAAAATTCACCAGAATATTAGGTAGACACAAAATGCTGGAGTAACTCAGTGGGTCAGGCAGCATCTCTGGAGAGAAGGAATGGGTGACGTTTCGGGTCGAGATCCTTCTTTAGACTGATGTCAGGGGAGGGGGCAGGACAAAGATAGAATGTAGTCGGAGACAGGAAGACTAGTGGGAGAACTGGGAAGGGGGAGGGGATAGAGAGGGAAAGCAGGGACTATCTGAAGTTAGAGAAGTCAAGGTCATACCGCTGGGGTATAAACTACCCAAGTGAAATATGAGGTGCTGTTCCTCCAATTTGCTCTGGGTCTCACTCTGACAGTGGAGGAGGCCCAGGGCAGAAAGTTCAGATTGGGAATGGAAGGGGGAGTTGAAGTGCTGAGCCACCGGCAGATCAGGTTGGTTAAGATGGACTGAGCGGAGGTGTTCAGCGAAACAATCGCCGAGCCTGCGCTTGGTCTCACCGATGTAGAGAAGTTGACACCTAGAACAGCGGATACTGTAGATGTGGTTGGAGGAAGTGCAGATGAACCTCTGCCTCACCTGGAAAGACTGTTTGGGTCCTTGGATGGAGCCGAGGGGGTAGGTAAAAGGACAGGTGTTGCATCTCCTGTGGTTGCTGGGGAAAGTACCTGGGGAGGGGGTGGTTTGGGTGGGAAGGGATGAGTGGACCAGGGAGTTTCAGAGGGAACAGTCTCTGCTGAAAGCAGAAAGGGGTGGAGATGGGAAGATGTGGCCAGTAGTGGGATCCCGTTGAAGGTGGCGAAAATGTTGGAGGATATATGTTGTATGCGGCGGCTGATGGGGTGGAAGGTGAGGACAAGGGGGGACTCTGTCCTTGTTACGAATAGGGGGAAGGGGGGAGTGAGCGGAGCTGCGGGATATTGAGGAGACCCTAGTGAGAGCCTCATCTTTAATGGAAGAGGGGAACCCCCGTTTCCTAAAGAATGAGGACATCTCCGATGCCCTAGTATGGAACACCTCATACAAGGGCACCTGGGTGCAAATGCGGCGTAGACAGAGGAATTGGGAGTAAGGGATAGAGTCTTTACAGGAAACAGGGTGGGAAGGAGTGTAGTCAAGATAGCTATTGGAGTCAAGAGATTTGTAGTAGATGTTGGTCAATAGTCTGTCTCCTGTGATGGAGACGGTGAGATCCAGAAATGGTAGGGAGATGTCGGAGATGGTCCAAGTAAATTTAAGAGCAGGATGGAAATTAGTGGTGAAGTTGATGAAGTCAGTGAGTTCTCCATGGGTACAGGAGGTAGCACCAATGCGGTCGTCAATGTAGCGGACATAGAGAGAATCCAGGCGTACACTGGCCCTATCCCCGAAACAGACTCTTCACCAGAATGTTACCTTGGCTTGCAGGCTTGAATTATAGGGAGAGGTTGAGAAGGCGGGAACATTTTTCTTTGGAGTGTATGAGGCTGAGGGACGACCTTATTGAGGGTGCAGGATTATGAGGGGAATAGATAAAATGATTGTTCAGTCTTTTTCTCAGGGTAGAGGTTTTCTAAACTAGAGAGCAAAGGCTGAAGGTGAGAGGAGAGAGATTTAAAAGGGACTTAGAAGTGGATTAAATGGTGCTTTTAAAAGGCATTTGGAAAGATATATGGACAGGAAGGATTTAGAGATCAATGGGTCAAATGCAGACAAACAGAAGTAGCCCAATATGCCAACTTGGTCGGCATGGACAAGGTGGGTCACAGGGCCTTTACCTTGCTGTATGGTTCTCTGACTCTAAAACACCCTGAAGACAATTGGTAGCGTCATGCAGACAGATCCCTACTAGATCTCTTCCCCTTATTTTACATAATGCTCTCCGGTTCTATCTACCTCAGATTGTCATGTCTATTACAACTAAAACATGGCATACTGGAAAATCACAGCCCAGACTGCAGGTACAATACACCACTATTCCTGGCAGGAGATGACCAGAACAAAATGCTGAGACATTCAGAGCCAAAAGGCGTGTACAGGGACTGGAAGAGCTTTCAGTTCAGGCAACTGCAGCCAGGATCAGACATTCCGATGCTGAGTAACACCATGCACCGTGCAGAGATGCAGCGGTGTCAAACAGAATCCGAACCAGGCATCACAAGGACTAAACACTGAGCAAAGCTCCCTTTGCACTGTTTAAAAGCTTCTTTGAATGCTGTCCTCGGGTTAAAAAACTGGGCCGTGATTTGAACGGGATTGAGGTTGAGAATGCAAACCAAGTGGTAAAACGGCCACAGGGTGTGGGGCAGTTAAACATCGAGTACCATCTTGTTCTCTATAACCATTGGTTATGGTCAAATCTACACCAGCCAACAGTTCACAGCCTGAATCAGGAGCTGAGCCAGAGGCAACCACATGCTCGATGTGGAGTCACATTGTGTGGTGATGCCGCATGTACTTGGGATCTGAGCCATGCCTGTGGCCTCATTTCACCTACTAGTGCATCCTAACTGCATACTCCCCCCGCACATGCACTTACCCACCCATGCAAGCCAGTCACTCGTACATGTGGCCTTTTCCCACCCATGCATGTTTGCATTCACTCACCCTCCCATGTATACACTTACCCCCTCACGCATTCATTCAAATCGATGCATCCAGTCACCATCTATACATCAATTCACCCGTACATGCAAGCACACACCCACTCATCCATGCAGGCACACAGCCACCCGTACATGCAGCCACACGGCTGCCATACATGCAAGCACACAACCACCCATCCACTCACCCACCCACCCATGTCACCAGCGGAAGCTGAAGAGAATGTGTATCGCTGCCTCCCCTTACCTGTTCACTGGCCGCAGGCAGCTTGTGTGGCTCTGCTGTCTGAACGACGAGGTCATCAACAATGGCCTGGAGGTGTGTGATCTCCCCCAGCATCGCGATCTCCCCATCCTGGAGAAAGAGAACTGTTTCAACCTGGCATATCTGGCGAAGCCAGCAAATGGCTGCCCTCTCCCTCTCTTGTCCAAAAGGTGAGCATGCGAGGAAGTAAAGACACAATTTCCCACCTCTTTGCATGCAAATCCAGAATAAAACCAACCTAGGGCATCAGTCAAAACCAAACTTGCTCGCAACTGCTGCTCACTCACGAATACAAGAATCCAACGTAGTACCAGGAGTACAGACTGGATTTCATCCCTCCCTTGCTTAGGGAATGCAGTCAATGTACTGGGGTTCTACTTTCATTGGAGGATTGGGATGTAAGTACAATTATTGAACCTCCAATGTGCACTGCGTGAGTCCTCCAATCTAATCCAAGTGCTTTATATTCAGAATAATGGATTCCCAAGAGTAAGTCACAGGGTGCAATCTATTTGAAGGGTGGTTTTCAGATAGCATGGTTCATTCTACCTTTAATGGTAAACATTGAGGTTGATGGTAGACATTATGAGCAGTTGATGACCCACTTTACATTCTTCCTATCGAAGTATTTACCCGTACGCTGCTTCCTGTTCCAAACCATCAATTTAAGCCGCCATTAACCCCCAGGTGTCCAATTTCTGCCAATGGATTCTACTTACTAATGTCTGGTCAGGATTATGCTCACTCCTGACCGGATTTTGGCAAGTGTGATCACTGCCATAATCCAGAAAGTGTTAGTGCAGGCCAGATTATAAAACACCACACATTGGCTCTCCCCAAAGGGGTTAAGAGGTACTAGAGTACATTACATTCTTGATGGGGATGTCACAGTTAGAGTTTAACTGTTTTGCATTTCATGTAGTTACAGCACTCCTGGACCACACTTGGTAAAACTAAAGCAGCTGCCTCCCTGACAGCAAGAGACTTAGCTTTTAAAGACAGAATTGGTGAATCTATTCTACCTGGTGAGGACTTCCTGCATCTTTCTCATGATGTAATTGGTTAAGGGGCAACTGATTGGCACCAAGACAGGGTGCCCACTTGATGGTCAGAACCAGCAGGCAGGGTAGAGATAGCGACGGGAGGGGGGAGATTCAAGTAGCGGGGATAGTTTTGACCTGCAGACTAGGCTGGCCTAGAGTCCAGTTTGAAGGAACAACATAACAATAGACAATGTTGGGAATAACTCAGCAGATCAGGCAGCATCTGTTCATCTGATTTTGGATTGGAGGCCCTTCATCAGAAGTCTGTTTATGTCAGGCTTCTCTTTCTCCAAATGCATGAGCCTAAGGTTCTCAATAATGTCTCAAAAGCTTCCCTTTGCTTTGAGTGACCATGGGTAAAGAATTCTCAGGAGTCAATCAGGATGCCACATTTATTCAAGGAAGTTTTAAGCATCTCCTTGGATTTTTTCCTCTATCCACCTCTTTCCACGATGGAGTTCCAAGTGGGTTGTCTGGCGTCAGACCTACAAATGACATGCCTTGCCCAAGGTAATCAACTGAGAGTAGCTGGTTTCTCAGTGCTGGGGTGCTGGCCAGTAGACTCAGTTTGCTGATCCTTCCCTGTGGAGTATTCTCCCCATAGATGATCATAGGGGATTATAAAATCATGAGGGGCATAGATAAGGTGGATGGTCACAGTTTTCTCCCAGGGCAAGGAAGTCTAAAACTAGAGGGCAGAGGTTTAAGGTGAGGGGAATGATTAAAAGGAGCCTCAGGGGCATGTTTTCCACACAGTGGGTGATTGGTATATAGCATGAGCTGTCTGAGGAAGTGGCTGAGGCAGGTATGATTACAATGTTTAAAGAGAGACATTTGGACAGGTACATGAATAGGAAAGGTTTAGGAAAGGGGCAGCACATAGGCGCAGGGGTACAGTTGATGTCTTACAGCACCAGATTCTTGGTTCAATCCTGACTATGGGTGCTGTCTGCATGGAGTTTGTACATTTCCCCTGTGACCGTGTGGGTTTTCTCTGGGTTTATTCCCACACTCAAAACATGTACAAGTTCATAGGTTACGTGGCTTAGCTAAGTTGCAAAATTGTCCATCGAGTGTCGGATAGTGTATGTGTATGGGGTGATTGCTGATCAGTGTGGAATACGTGGACTGTAGGGCCTGTTTCCACACTGTATCTCTAAAGTCTAAAGTTTAGAGAATATATGGGACAAATGTAGGCAAGTGGGAGTAACGCAGCAGGCACCTTGGCCGACTGGACTAGTTGGATCGGAAAGCCTGTTTCCATGCTGTATAACTTTATGACTGTGCTGCCTGACCTTCTAAGTGTTTCCTGCATTTTCTGTTTTCATTTCAGATTTCACAGTATCAGCAGTTTTTTAAAAAAAATTGATTTTCAACATGTTAAAAACTGCTGGATCATGAACTCCGCACCGATTTAGAGCAATGTTCTGTTTGAACCCTTTTCTTTTACACCGAGGCAGGCTCCTTACCACCACAGGTTGTAAAAAGGTGATGAACGTGCAAAAGCGGCCTCTCTCCTCGATCAGAGCCTTGCGCACGGCCTGCTTCTCCGTCTCCTCCAGCAGCAGGTACATGTCATTCACATCCTGCACAGCATTCTCCACCTGGGGCCTCAGGTCTCCCTTACCTGCAGCAGGAAAGACAACACTGGGGTTTCACCGCAGAAACACATGGGGGTCAGCATGCCAGAGAACGGCAGAGACTGCCAGGTTAGGTTAGTTCAGACCTTGGAAAAAAATGTGACACTGACCAAGATTTGCACAGTGCACTAAAACCTGAGCTGAAACCCATCAGTAAATGTGCGAAGAACTTCAATTATCAGGAAGGATGTAGGAACAAGGTGAATGCGACTTGGGCATGGAGCAGCGGAGAATAGGCCAAAGAGCTAAGGAGAGTACAGGGAAAGGAGGGCACGGCTATCTCCTCTGTGAGTGTGTGTTTTCTATATGTATGTACGTGCATGCATATATGGGCGCATGTACATATGCAAGCTTTTGCGTATTGGAGTCAGAGACTGGTTCAGCATAGAAACTGGCCCTTTGGCCCACTATATCTATGCCGAGCATCATGCCTCTCTACATTAATCTCACTTGCCTGCATTAATTCCATGCCTCCGTATGCCTTGCTCATTCAACTCTTTACAGGTGACTCTTAAATGTTTTTATTGTTCCCACTTCCACTACGTCCTCCAACAGCTCATTCCTGATCCGATTATTCTTTACATGAAACATTTACCCCTCAGATCTTCCTTAACCTCCTCCATGTTATCTTAAACCATTACCCTCTGGTTTCACACACCCCTACCATGGGATATAGATTCCACTTATCTACCTTATCAATGTCTCTCATAATTTTATATACCTCCATCGTGGTACCTCTCAGCTTCCTTCACTCTATGGAAAAACACATGCAGTCTATCTATCTATTATGATTATTCAAGCCCTCCAATCCAGGCAACATCCTTGTGAAACTGCACTCACTCTAGCTTAACATATCTTTACTTTAATGTGTTTGTAAATGTGTACTTTTGTGTGTGTGTGTGTATATATGTGCATGCATATGTGTGTGTGTGCGCACATGTGTGCTTGCATTCATATTGTGCAGTGGTCCAGGGAAAGAGAATGCAGAGTACTGATGTAGCTGAGATGGGAGGTATAGAAACAGCATGGGAATCATAAAGGAGGATTTAACAAGCTGCCTTGTAATGGCTTTTATCATAAATACTGAAGCTGGGAGATGCTGGGTGCAAAGCAGTGACACCATCGTGCAGAGCTATGCAACGACCTGCTGTGGGCAATGTGCTCCCCCTCCTTCAGTGAGTGATCAAAGAAGGTCAGTGACTGCACCCGAGGTTCCCAGGACAGAAATGTGGGCATTCGCGTGATGCTGAGTCAGCACAAAAGGTTAAGTGCACACAGATGTCCTCAGACCAATTCCACACACACGATCACCAGTGCAATTTAGCCTGGGATAAAACTGCGCAGTTTACACAGGGTTAGCCAGTGCCAATGGATCCATTTTTCCAGAAAGTGCAATTGTGCCACCTGCAGACCAGTACTGGTACTGTTCCCAATTTTGAATGATGCACTGCTTTTGTCCAGAGTTTGCAGTAAGCCAATAAGGGATGGTGGGGAAATGTCTGGTCAACTGTTTGCAATGTCACCTTGTCAGTAAATAATTTAAATTGCCAATGCCCTGGTTTCAGCCCTGCTTTTCAATGCATTTTTCATTATCTAGGCATCAGTGGGCAAGGCAGTTACTGCCCATCCCTCATGGGCCTTGAGAAAGTGGTGGTAAGCCATCTTCTTAAACTGCTTGTGAAAGATTGCAGCACGATCTGGATTGATTAGGCAGGCGGGCAGAGGAATGGTTAATAGAATTTAATACAGAGAAGTGTGAGGTGTTGCATTTTGGGACGTCGAACAAGGGCAGGACCTACACAGTAAATGGTAGGCCTCTGGGTAGTGTTGTAGAGCAGAGGAATCTAGGAGTACAGGTGCATGGTTCCTTGAAGGTCGAGTTGCAGGTGGAAAAGGTGGTCAAAAAAGCTTTTGGCACTTTGGCCTTCATCAGTCAGAGTATTAGGTATAGAAGTTGGGAGGTCATGTTGCAGTTGTATAAGACCTTGGTGAGACCGCATTTAGAATATTGTGTTCAGTTCTGGGCACCATGTTATAGGAAAGATATTGTCAAGCTTGAAAGGGTTCAGAAAAGATTTACAAGGATGTTGCCAGGACTAGAGGGTGTGAGCTATAGGGAGAGGTTGAGTAGGGTGGGTCTCTATTCCATGGAGCGCAGGAGGATGAGGGGTGATCTGATAGAGGTGTACAAAATCATGAGAGAAATAGATCGGGTAGATGCACAGAATCTTTTGCCCAGAGTAGGGGAGTCGAGGACCAGAGGACATAGGTTCAAGGTGAAGGGAAAAATATTTCGCTGGGGATCGCTGGGCGGCACGGACTTGGAGGGCCGAAAAGGCCTGTTTCCGGCTGTATATATATGATATGATTTGATAGGAATCCGAGGGGTAACTTTTTCACACAAAGGGTGGTGGGTGTATGGAACAAGCTGCCAGAGGAGGTAGTTGAGACTGGGACTATCCCATCATTTAAGAAACAGTTAGACAGGTACATGGATAGGACAGGTTTGCAGGGATATGGATCAAGTGCAGGCAAGTGGGACTAGTGTAGCTGGGACATTGTTGGCCAGTGTGGGCAAGTTGGGCCGAAGGGCCTGTTTCCACACTGTATCACTCTATGACTCTATGCTGCAGTCCTTCTGGTGAGGATGCTGTTGGGGAAGGAGTTCTAGGTTTAGAAGAGTGAAAGACCTGTTAATATGTTTCCCAGTCAGGATTGTGACTCAGCGGGGAACCTGCAGGAGGTGGTGTTCCCCTGCGCCTGCTGCCCTTTTCCCTCCTGGCGTCGAGGTCGGGGATAGGGAGGGCAGCTGAGAAGGGCCGAGACTATATCATTTATATCGTTTAGGAATGTGCAAAACACACGGCAGTTATTATGCATGCTGGAACGGCTTGACTCTTGTCCCCCCAGAAACTGCTGTCTTGCCCCTTTGCCAGAGGATGGGGTTGGGGAGAAGTACAGTCAACGTAGGCAGGAATTGCAACAGAAGGCAATTAATTCTCTCCTCCATCAGTACTGGCAGTCCCATGCCTTCCTGCAAAGGGCAGCAGGAGCAAGGGTCCCGATAAGGGCAGGACTGCAGTAGTTCAAGCCACTGGCTATCTGCCACTCCTCGAGAGTAAATAAGGATGGATGAGCAATAAATGCTGGCCCTGAGAAATGGATTTAAAAAATGAAATCCTGGCCGTTCCCTTATCCCACCTGTGGTCATACTAAATGCTGTACTCTTTAGCACTCAGGTTTGGAGCAGATGGACTATAATAAATGCTGCCGTTTCAGTCAGATCTTATCAAAAACTGGGACAGTTCACCGCTCAACATGCTGATAAGAATTCAGGAAGTCATGTTTCAGCTGTATAGAGCTTTGGTTAGACCTCATTTGGAGTATTGTGTGGAGTTCTGGTTGCCCAATTACAGAAAGGATGTAGGCTTTAGAAAGTTGCAGATGAAGTTTATCAGAATGCTTCCCAGATTAGAGGATACGAGGGAGTAGGTGAGAGTGGATTAACTTGAATTATTTTGTCTTGAGCATTGGAGGCTTTGGGAAGACCTGATAGAAATATATAAATATATGAGAGGCATAAATAGAATGGAGTCAGAACTTGTTTACTGGGGTGGCAATGTCAAAGACGAGAGGGCATAGCTTGAAGATCAGAAGGGCAATTTTAAAAGAGATGTGCGAAGCAAATTATTTTACACAAAGAGTGCTGGTGGCCTAGAACATCCTGCTAGAGGTGGTGGTGGTGGGGGCAGACACCGTGGTGGCATTTAAGAGGCTTATAGATAGCTGCATGGATATGCAGGGAACGGTAGGTTGTGAATCGTATGCAGACAGAAATTTAACTTGGCATTATGTTTGGCACAGAAACTGTGGGACGAAGGGTCTGTTCCTATGCTGTAATGTTCTATGTATAAGAAAAAACTGCAGATGCTGGTTTAAATCGAAGGTAGACACAAAAAGCTGGATTAACTCAGCGGGACAGGCAGCATATCTGGCAACGTTTCGGGTCGAGACCCTTCTTCTGTACTCGTTCTATGTTCCATGTGTACATAGATACACCAAACCCCAATCACATTAGACACAGATACACCACACCATAATAATAAACATTATATATGCATAAGCCACATGGTAAAAACAAGCAAATTACATAGATTCACCTCACTGCAATTAAAAAAAAACTGCACAGATGGACTACACCATAATAACAGGCAAATTACACAGGGAGTAATGTCAAACACTGTAAACTGCAACACAGTCCAGAACAGTCATGCACAGCCAGAGGAAACACAGCAAGCAGGCAGCCCGTCCAGGTGCAGAATGCCACATCCAAATGGAATGATGGTTGAACAGTCAGTGTGGAGAGCAAGTGCTAGGTCAAGGCCTGTTGAAGCAAAATTCACGGCCACACTCTCACACTCCGCAAGCACCATCATCATTCTCCCACTCATCACCCTTCTCAGCCCACACCCTAGACTGGGGATAGACGCAGAAGGAAGATCCCTCCACACTGTCCCATCACACTCCCAGGGCACAGGTTTGTCTCAGAGTAAGCGCCCTCTACAGTGTCCCATCACACATTCAGGGTCGAACATCGAGAAGAGCTCAATCGGTGAGCTGTAAGAAAACGCTAGAATTTGGTGAGACTTTGGAAGTCAGCTATGACAATGGACTATAAAGGTTTTCCTTTCAGGAAACTACTGCTTTGCAAGGCTTTTGTCTTTGTTTTCAAGTATTGTGGGCGGGGCATGGTTGACAGAATGTCAAAATTAACTTGTAAGCTCTGGTGGGAACTGAGACGGACTTAATTTTGATTGTTCACATCAGTTGTACTCCGTCACTCCCATTGTCTCGCTCAGTTTGCTGGGTGATGATGATTTTCGGCGATGCCTTGGGCTTTTGTGAGATCTGGGGAAGCAGACTTCTTCTGAAGCTGCAGAATCGGCACAGAAAATCAACACGGAACAATCCTGCGGGAATTGGAGGAGCAAATATGCCAAGAGATTGCAGGCAGCTGTATGGCTAATAAGGTAGTTATACTGGGGGATTTTAATTTTCCCAATATAGACTGGGACTGTAATGGTGCCAAGAGCTTGGATGAGGTGGAATTTGTAAATAGTGTTCAGGAAGTTTCCTTTAACAATATGTCGAGAAGGCATGGCTGGGTCGACTCTTATGAAATTGGGAAGGGTAAGTGTTGGTGGGCGAATCTTTTGGGATCAGCAATCACTGTTCTATTAGCTTTAAGATACGAATAAAGACAGGGCGGGCTATAGGGAGAGATAGAGCAGGGTAGGACTTTATTCCTTGGAGAGCAGGAGGATTAGAGGTAATCTTATAGAGGTGCATAATATCATGAGGTTGTGGCGGATCAGGCCACTCCTTGGGTCAGCCCCCTCGTTACGTGACGGACAGGCGTAAGGGGTTAAAAGCCAGCCCATGGGGAGGCGTGGCTCATCCCTAGGTGGACTACGCTGTGAGCAGGAGCTCACAGCCTAATAAAGAACCTTACCTAAAACTGCCTGGCGTCTTGCCTTTTCTCTGGCCTCCGCCAGGCCACTACATTGGTGACCTCGACACATCACGCGTCGTGATGTCGCGCAATAATGCGCAACCCGGTCCTGCCGACCTCGATGCCGTCTCCCTCAAACTCCCGACCCTGTGGACCGAAGAGCCTGAGGTCTGGTTCCAGCAGGCAGAGGCACAGTTTGCTGTGCGAGGGGTAACCGTTGACCTAACAAAGTATTTCTATGTCGTCGGCGCCCTGGACCAGGAGACAGCAAGGCGAATAAAGCCCTACCTAAACGACCCCCCCGCGGCTAACAAATATGCGGGCCTCAAAGAACTCCTTATCAGGAAGTTCGGCCTCAGCGACGCCGAGAGGGCAACTCGAATTATGAGCAGGGGGGGGCTCGGGGACCGACGGCAGTCGGCCCTTCTGGAGGACATGCTCGCCCTTATGGGCGACCACCCGCCCTGTTTTCTATTTAAGCAAGCCTACCTTCGGCAGCTCCCAGTCGACCTCCGCTCTCAGCTCGCTGGGGACCCCTTCACCGACACGCAGGGGCTGGGCGAGCGCGCTGACCAGATATGGATGTCCCGTCGGGAGGACCTGGAAGCGCTGGCCGTCTTTCCCGCGGCGTTGGAAGGCCAACAGCAAGCTGGGGCCGCCGTCGACCCCGTTTCAGGGCGACCCCCGCGGCGAAATCCGGCCGCCATCGGGCACCCCGGTGCCGGCACGCCCTTCTCGCACGGCCCGCCGACAGTTCAGCCAGACGCCACCAGAGGTCGCTGGTGGTCGGCCCAAGCAGCACCACCTCCAATACCGCTGGAGGCCACCGGAGGTCGCTGGTGGGCATCCCAGTCTGCACCACCACCGGACACCAGCAGAGGGGGCTGGTGCTATTATCACCGTCGTTGGGGACCGAATGCCAAGCAATGTCGCCTACCTTGTGCCTTTCCGGGAAACGCAAGGGCCGGCCGTCAGTGATTCCTTCGGCGGCCGGCCAGATCCATCGCGTGTTCGCTCGGGATCGCCGCACCGGGGGTCGGTTCCTCGTGGACACTGGAGCAGAGGTGAGCGTCCTACCTCCTTCCACCGCCGATATCCATACGGGCAAACGCGGCCCCCTCCTCACTGCGGCGAACGGTAGCCCCATCAATACTTACGGGGTCTGCCAGCTCGCCCTTAACTTCGGCAACAGCTGGTTCACGTGGGGGTTCGTCATTGCCGATGTTTCCCAGCCGCTGCTGGGCGCCAACTTCCTGCGGGCGCATTCCATGCTCGTGGATGTCAGGCGGTAGCGCCTGGTGCACTCCAGCACGCTGAGGCCGGTCTCCCCCAATGTCGGACCCCTGTCGTCCGTGGATGCGACGTACGCGTGCATCCTGGCGGACTTCCCGGACATTGTGGAAACCCACTTCTCCTCCTCCGCTCCCAAGCACGGGGTGCAGCATCACATCCCCACCACCGGGCCACCCGTGCACGCCCGAGCGCGGCGTCTCGCTCCAGACAAGCTCCGTCTAGCTCGAGAGGAGTTTCGTCAGATGGAGTCAATGGGCATCGTGCGCCCCTCCGATAGCCCGTGGGCGTCACCACTCCACTTGGTCCCCAAGGCGGACGGGGGCTGGCGACCATGCGGGGACTATCGGCGCTTGAATGACGCGACCGTTCCCGACAGGTACCCGGTTCCGCACATCCAGGACTTTAAAGCCCACCTGGCCGGAGCATCCGTGTTCTCCAAGGTGGACCTGGTGCGTGGGTATAATCAAATCCCGGTCCACCCCGATGACATCCCCAAGACTGCCATCATCACTCCGTTCGGCCTATTCGAGTTTCTACGGATGCCGTTCGGGTTGAAGAACGCCGCACAGGCCTTCCAACGGCTTATGGACTGTGTGTGCCGTGGCCTAGAATTCGTCTTTGTTTACTTGGACGACGTACTCGTGGCCAGCCGCTCGAGGCAGGAGCACTGCACCCACCTCCGCCAGCTGGGTAAACGCCTCAGCGAGTACGGTTTGTCCATTAATACGTCCAAGTGCCGTTTTGGGGTGACGACCATCGATTTCCTCGGCCATCGGGTGACCCCACAAGGGGTGGTACCTCTTCCGGACAGGGTCGACGCTGACCGCCGGTTCCCCCGACCGACCACTGTCAAGGGCCTGCAGGAATTCGCCGGGATGATTTCGTTCTATCACCGCTTCCTGCCGGCAGTAGCCCGAACTATGCGGCCACTCTTCCACCTCATGGCTGGTCGCCGCAAGGAGGTCGAGTGGGACGACGAAGCAGGAGCGGCGTTTGAGCATGCTAAGGAGGCCCTGGCCAGGGCCACGATGCTCGTCCATCCCAAGGAGGATGCCCCAACCGCCCTGACCGTGGACGCTTTTGAGGTGGCGGTCGGTGCGGTGCTGGAGCAGCACATCGACGGGTGTTGGCGGCCACTCGCCTTCTTTAGCAGGCACCTCAGCGGGGCCCAACGGCGTTACAGCGCGTTCGACCGTGAGCTCCTCGCCCTCTACCTCGCGGTACGCCACTTTCGGTACTTCCTGGAGGGGAGACCCTTCACCGCATTCACAGACCACAAGCCACTCACCTTTGCTTTCGCCAAGGTTTCGGATCCGTGGTCTGCGCGGCAACAAAGACAATTGGCGTATGTGTCGGAGTACACCACCTCAATTCGGTTCGTGGAGGGAAAAAACAACAGGGTGGCCGACGCCCTGTCTAGACCCGCGATCCACACCGTCCTACAAATGGCCGGGGGGATCGATTATTCCACCCTAGCAGCCGCACAGCTGGGGGACGAGGAGATGGCCGCCTATCGTACAGCCGTGTCCGGCCTGCAGCTGGAGGACATTGTCTGTGGCCCCGGGGATACAACGCTGTTGTGCGACACCTCTACTGGCCTGCCGCGGCCCATCGTCCCTGTCGTCTGGCGTCGCAGGGTATTCGAGGTGCTCCACGGGCTGTCTCACCCCTCCATTCGGGCGACGGTGGCCCTTGTAGCCTCCCGCTTCATGTGGCAAGGGCTGCGTAAGCAGGTCGCACACTGGGCACGCACCTGCATCCCGTGCCAAACTGCAAAAATCCAGCGACACGTGCGTGCGCCTCTGCAGGAGTTTCGTGTCCCTCGGCAGCGCTTCGACCACATTCATGTGGACATCGTGGGGCCGCTGCCGCCGTCCCGGGGCATGACCCACCTCTTCACCGTGGTCGATTGCTTCACGCGGTGGCCGGAGGCCATTCCGCTGGCGGACACCTCGACAGCCACCTGCGCGCGGGCCTTGGCGGCGCACTGGATCGCCCGGTTCGGAGGTGCCACTGGACATTACATCCGACCGGGGGCCGCAGTTCACTTCGGAACTGTGGTCGGCCATGGCAAGAGTCTTGGGTGTCCGCCTACACCACACTACGGCGTACCATCCACAGTCGAACGGGTTGGTGGAACGCTTTCACCGCCAGCTGAAGGCTGCCCTGAAGGCTCGGCTCACGGGCCCAGACTGGGTGGACGCCCTGCCGTGGGTTTTGCTGGGGATCCGCACCGCACCCAAGGAGGACTTGGCCTCCTCCTCCGCCGAGTTGGTGTACGGGGCCCCCTTGACGGTTCCCGGCGAGTTCATCCCACCGGCGCAGGGTCGAGTGGAGCAGCCTTCTGACGCCCTGCAACGTCTTCGGCAGACGGTGGGCAGGCTGGCACCTGTGCCCACGTCACGTCATGGGACCTTCCATCCACACGTCCCTGCCGCTCTGGAGGACTGCCAGTTTGTGTTCCTGCGCAGGGACGCACACCGATCACCTCTCCAGCGGCCGTACAAGGGCCCCTTCCGGGTCCTGCAACACGGCTCGGCCACATTCGTTCTGGACATGGGGGGTCGCAGCGAGACTGTTTCGGTCGCACGGCTGAAGCCGGCACACGTGGACATTGATCGGCCGGTGCCGGTTGCGCAGCCCCGCCCGCGCGGTCGCCCCCCGTCCACGTTACCCCCCGCCAGTGTCTGTTACGACCCCTCCACCTGTCGGTCAGTCGCTGGTCCCTGCGCCGGTCATGGTGCGCACCCGGGCTGGTTGCCTCGTGTGCCCTCCTGTCCGTTTTGTACCTCCGGTTCTTGGGGGGGGGGGGGGGGTCCTGTGGCGGATCAGGCCACTCCTTGGGTCAGCCCCCTCGTTACGTGACAGACAGGCGTAAGGGGTTAAAAGCCAGCCCATGGGGAGGCGTGGCTCATCCCTAGGTGGACTACGCTGTGAGCAGGAGCTCACAGCCTAATAAAGAACCTTACCTAAAACTGCCTGGCGTCTTGCCTTTTCTCTGGCCTCCGCCAGGCCACTACAAGGTAATTAGGTAGGGTAAATGCACAATCTTTTACTCAGAGTAGGGGAATCAAGGACACGGATATAAGGTGAGGTGGAGAAGATTTAATTGGAACCTAAAGGGCAACTATTTTTATACAAAGGGTGGTGGGTGTATGGAACACGTTGCCAGAGGAGGTAGTTGAGGCAAGTACTATCACAACATTTAAAGGACATTTGGACAAGTACATAGTTAGGATAGGTTTACAAATATATGGGACAAATGCAGGAAGGTGAGACTAGTGTAGATGGGGCATGTTGGTTGGCGCGGGCCGGTTGGGCTGAAGGGCCTGATTCTACGCTGCATGACTCTATGAATATGGGAAGTGGGGGAGGGGGGGATATGGGGGAAGGAATATGGGGGGGGGGGGGGGCAGGAAAAAGAGTCTGGGAGTCCACGTGTCCTGGGGTTCAGCAGGGGCCTGAGACGTCAGGCAACAGGACAAAGTTACGGTGGCAAAGGATTCCCCCGTAATGGAGGTTTCTGAGACTGCAGTTGGTCAAAAAGGAGACACACATTCTCCAAGTCGTGGATGACCTTGAGGTACAGGGGCCCCAGAGGGGGTGATTATTCCCATCAAGACCCTATGCTCGGGTATCACGGCCACTGGGTTGAAGGATGCAGTACAGAAACCACCTGAGGAGATTTGGCTATGGGGTGAGATTGAGATTGTGTGCCCAGTTGACTGGTTCCCCTTTCCTCTCTGCCTGTGTGCGTACAGGTGGTGGTGCTTTGCCTGCAGATACCTGTACACCGAGCACCCTCCTACATGGGTAGGAAAGAACTGCAGATGCTGGTTTAAATCAAAGAAGGGTCTCGACCCGAAACGTCACCCATTCCTTCTCTCCAGAGATGCTGCCTGTCCTGCTGAGTTACTCCAGCATTTTGTGTCTACCCTCCTACATGGCATGTGTTGGTAATGTATGTTCTCCACCAGGGTCATTGCCTTCTGGTCTCCTGGTAGTGGGCATCTGCTGAACTGATACTTGTGATTATGGAATTAAAACTCATGTGAAAAGGGTAAAATAAGGCATGCATAGACAATATTCTAATCTATATGTTTTTGTGGTGATATTTTAATAAAGGTATTATAAAATGAAACAGGGCTGTGAATAAAGGCTAAAAAAGATCATGGGGAAAAAAACAGGTTAGACAGAGTAAAGCTCCACGTAGGCAGTCCTGATACACCCCAAACGCTGGGACAGCATGGATGACATACAGAGTAAAGCACCTCAAAACTATCCCATCAAACAAGGCTGGGGCAGCATGGATCAGATACAGAGTAAAGCACCCTGACACTGTCCCATCAAATAGTAGTTGGGAAAGCAGGCTTTAGAAAGATTAAACCTCCCTCTTCCATATTTCACCCACACAAGGCTGACATTCATACTTACTGCCCAACTATAACCTTTCCATGTGAGACACGGACTCAGTTCAACGTCACAGTCAATCCTATCGTAGCACTTGCGCCGACTCTGACTGTACACCGTAACAAAGTGAAGTCACAAATGAAAGAGAGAGAGCATGAGCTGCATCCATGAGAGAAGAGACTTACCGAGAAGTTCTACAGGGAGGGGAGGAAAGGAGGAAAGGAAGATGGTCAGTGGAGGTAATGGGAAAAGCAGTATTAGTGACCGAGGACAATTCATTACGGAGGAGGGTGTGTGCAGACAAAGTGACACGACTGACTGAGTATCGGCACCTATAACCACATCCCTTCTAACGCCACAGCTGAGGGTGATCTTGTTGGAGTTATTTCATCATCGTCAGTCATCCGTCCATCTGAGATCCAGAACCCGGCAAACAGGTCAAGGATGTCACCCGAGTAGAGAGCAGCCCCCAGCACTCAGGGAGGTGCAGTGCCCTGGGTAATGCCCAGTGTTTAGAGAGGGGCAGTGGTCCGGGTAATGCCCTGTATCCAGAGAGAGGCAGTGGCCTGTATAATGCCCATGGTCGTGAGAGGGGCAGTGGTCTGGGTAATGCCCAAGATCCAGAGAGGGGTACTGGGTAATGTCCCAGTGTCCAAAGAGGGGCAGTGTCCTGGGTAATGCACAGTGTTCAGAGTGGCCAGGTCCTGTTACTGACCAGTGTCCAGAGAGCAGCAGTGTCCTGGATAATGCTCAGTGCCCAGAGTAGGGCAGCGGTCTGGATTCTGACCAGTCCAGGGAAGAACGATGCCCTGGGTAATGACCAAAGGGCTGAGAATTTGCTGTTTGAAGTCTCACAGGAACATCGGTACGTCCAGATTTATGAGGTTTATACACTGATCAACTCTCATGCACTTATAGCACTGTTGAGGCAGGTCAGTGCAAACTCAAACCCATTAACAGATCCACTCACCTTTCCGTGCTTTCTTCTGAAGTTTGAGAGTGTCAGATGATTTCTTCTTAATCTCATGTCGAGCTCTCTTATACTCTGAAAATGAAAAAGCAATGTTTAAATGTGGGTTGGGAAATCAGTGCTATTTAAGTAATGACAGTTCCAGCATGCAGCAATGTTGGAAATCTTTCCCGCTAACCGGCCACCCCAACCACTGGGACTCCATACACTGGAAATGGGGGAGGTTTCAATCCATTGGGGTTCTATAAACTGGGAATGGGGTAAGATTTCAGTTCATTGGGATTCGATAGTTTGGAATGGGATAGGTTTAATTCTATTGGGATTCAACAGACTGGGAATGGAGGAGATTCAGTCCATTGGAATTCTATACAGAAAGAAAGAGAAGAGATTTAAATCCAATGGGATTCTATAAACCAGGAACAGGGGTGGTTTCAATCCATTGGGAACTTTTACACTGGGAATGTGGAAGGCGTTAATCCATTGGGATTTTATAACTGACAATAGGATTTGCTCTATTGGGATTCAACAGTGAGACTGAATGGGAAAAGTCTGATTCTCTGAAATTCTACATATGGAATTAATAGGATAGGGTTTGATTCTCTGAAATACTACATATGGAATGAGGTTTGGAGAGATATGGACCAAACTTGGGCAAAGGAGTGTAGCTTAGATTTGGCATCTTGGTTGGCATAGACGAGTTGGGTCAAAGGACCTGTTTCAGTCCTGTATGACTTATGAGTCTATGAATGGACAGGGTTTGATGCTCTTCACACTAGAAATACTTTTCTAGTGTTTGAGACGCCATGTGTTCAGGGTGAATGAGACAAGGTCAGGTACAATGAGATTCTATATGTTGGGAGTGACCAGGATGGAGTTTGCCCCTTTAATGAATGTGCTAGAAAAAAAAACATGGTGTGTATGATTGGTGATGTATTAAATTAACTCCCAAGACTTGGTTGAACAGGACCCAACTGTCCATTATACAACATCAGTGACAGAGGGCACAGTGGGCATACGGTAGTGAACCAGGTAGAATTACCACTTCACAGCTCCACTGACTCGGGTTCAATCATGACTACAGCTGCTATTTGTACGTTCCCCCTGTGACCATGTGCTTTTCCACTAGGTGCTAGAGGTTTCACTCTCACATAACAAATACATTAGGGCTAGTAGGTTAACTGGTCCCTGTAAATTATCCCTCATCAGAGATACGTGGCTAAAGAATCAACAGGGATTTGTTGTAGGGTTACAGAGAAATAAGAATGGGGGAAATGAGACTGATGGGACTGCTCTACCTGGAGATAGCATGGACCCGATGGATGAATGACCTTCCATTGTGATATCATAAGAAACACACCATGAATTAAGATTTCAATTAATAAAATAAAATTCAAACAATAATAAGACCTACATGGAAACTTAGTAGTACCCTAAATAACTGCAGTTTCTCCTGCACTGCCTGGTTTTAATGGATTAATGTTCATTTGTGGGAATTGAAAAGAATAAAATGGAGCATCTTCAACACCGACTAAGTGGTCAGCCCTGCGGGTCAGGATGTTGTGACAAATTTATCCCCAAACGTTTTATTGCACTTAGCCAGACACAACACTGGAAACTGGTGCTTGAGAGAGGAGTTGAAGGCAACTGAACCCCAGGGGGCGATGTAGGACAGAGATCTGGATCTGGGAGTCCACCAGAGGTTGGATTGTGGAGAGAAGGCAGAGAGAAGGAGGGGGACAAAGAGCTCTGCTTGTACCTTTGGCATGGTCTTTGTCCAGCTGGTTGGCAGATTTTTTCCAGTCCTCAATTCTCTCTTGTAACGGATTTATCAGGCTCTCCATCAGAGCGCTAGGGAGAGAAACAGGAACAAAATAACCACCTGAGAGAAAGGGGGAGAGAGATAACGCATGGGGAAGTGGGGGGGTGAGAGTTGTGGAAAGAGAGGAGGGGAGAGAAAAGAGGGTAGAGAGAGTAAGGAAAGAAAGGGAGAGAGGGAGCAGGAGAGAGGGGGAGAGAGAAAGAAAAGAGAGCAAGTGAGAGCATGTTCCCAATGTTGGGGGAGTCCAGAACAAGGGGCCACAGTTTAAGAATAAGGGGTAGGCCATTTAGAACGGAGATGAGGAAGAACTTTTTCAGTCAGAGAGTGGTGAAGGTGTGGAATTCTCTGCCTCAGAAGGCAGTGGAGGCCAGTTCGTTGGATGCTTTCAAGAGAGAGCTGGATAGAGCTCTTAAGGATAGCGGAGTGAGGGGGTATGGGGAGAAGGCAGGAACGGGGTACTGATTGAGAGTGATCAGCCATGATCGCATTGAATGGCGGTGCTGGCTCGAAGGGCTGAATGGCCTACTCCTGCACCTATTGTCTATTGCATATTGTCTATAAAAGAGAGCAAGAGAGGGAGTTAGTGAGGAGAGGAAGGGAGCGAGAGTGGAATGGTGTATGGGTGGGACAAGAGGAAGGGAGGGCGAGAAAGATGGGGGAGGGAGAATGAGACGGATAGAGAAAATGGAGAGAGGAGATAGAGAGAGGAGGTAGAGGAGAGGGAATGGGAGAGAGAAAGAGGAAGCAAGTGGGAGAGAGCGAGAGGAGGGTGTGACAGAGAGTATAAGAGAGAGAAAGAAGGTGTAAGAGAGTGAAGGGTTAAGAGAGCGGGAGTGATAAGAGAGCAAGAGAGAGGGGAAAATGGAAAGAGAAAAAAATGGAGGGAGGGAAAAAGGGAATGTTCAAGAGAGGGATAGAACAAGAGTGGGATGGAGCAAGAGTGGAAGAGAGTAAGGGAAAGGGAGGGAGCATTAGAGAAAGGGAGGAAGGTTGGAAGGGAGCCATATGGAGAGGGGGAGAGTGAGAGGGAGGGGGCGAGAGGGGAGGAGAAAGAGAGGGCAAGGGAGTGAGGGGAAGAGATGGGGGGGATGAGTGGGAGAGATGGGGGAGGAGAGAAAGAGGGAGGGAGGAGAGAGGTGGAGGAGGGAGAGAAAGAGAGAAAAATGAGGGAGGAGAGGGAGGGAGGAGAGAGGTGGAGGAGGGAGAGAAAGAGAGAAAATGAGGAAGGAGAGAAAGAGGGAGGGAGGAGAGAGAGGTGGAGGAGGGTGAAGAGAGAGAAAAATGGGAGAGGGGGACAGGAGGAGAGAAAGGGAAGGAGGTGGGAGTGGAAGAGAGAGGGTGAGGGCAGGGAGGGAGGAAGAGGGAGAGAGTGAGAGAGAAAAAAAAAAAAGGGAGAGACAGGAGAGAGAGGGAGGGAGGAGAGAGAGTACTGCCAAAGAATTTGCTTAGTAAGGAGGCCTCATTCACCAGAGACCAAAACATGGAACCTGTTTTGGGATAAGCTTGCTACCTTTTCATATGGTTTGATAGGAATCCCGTCCTGCTGCACTAGCTCCTGAAGCCTGCCGCCTTTGCAGCAGTTCACATGGACTCTCCCCTCACTGCTCATCTCCCAGTTCATTCCTGCATCACTGGTCATTCTTAGGGACTAGTGGGAAGTGGCAGACAAATACAACACAACCTGTGCCCATGAGGGGGATGTCTACCCAATTTCCTCCCCCTTTGCCCCTGAGAAGCACTGTGAAAGCCCTTACATTCTTTAGGTCCTCAGTCAGACATCCATTGTAGAACCCACGACTCACTCCCCAACCCCAATGTGACACCTCCAGCCCAGGCCCCGACTGAATGCCAGTCCGAGATCAGGCAACTGATCTTAAATGGTTCACACACCACACTCGGGACTGGAAATATCTTGCTCGCTCTCTGCTGTTCCTAACCTGTATCTTGGTTCATCTAACCAACCCACACTCCCGGCAGCTCCTTCATTTGAGGGGGTGAGGAAAGCGGTCACTCTTGCTTCCGAAGGCGAGTGGGGATGTGCGATAAGCGCTGGCCTCACAAGTGAACCCCTAAACCCTTCGCCCACCAAAGACCAGTTGATCGCCGCTGAATAAGGAGGCACTGACTTGGTGAAATGGCGGAGCTTGGCTTCGATGCTTCGATGTCTCATACACATCCGGGTCAACGCCGAGCCGATGTCCCGTGTGGCACCTGGGGAAAGAAAACACTTTGGGTCAGGCAGTTCCAACCTTGGCCAGCAATGGTCAAGCCTTTGCTTCCCATCACAGCTCCTGGAAGGGGAATAAATCAGACAAGAACAAAAACACAAAGTGGTGGAGTAACTCAGCAGGTCAGGCAGCATCTCTGGAGGACAGGAACAGGTGACATTTTAGGTCAGGAACCTTCTTCAGACTGAATGTATGAGGGGGGGGGGGGGGGGGAGGGGGAGAAAACTGGAAAAGAGGTGGGGATGGTACAAAGCCTGGTGAGTGATAGGTGGTAACAGGTGGGTGGGGGGTAGGGTTGATTAACAATTGGATGGACAAAGGCGAGAGATGAAAAGGGATGTAAAATAAGGAGAGAAGAGGGTAAAATGTAAAACCCGAGGAATGGATAAACATGGAAGTGGAAGGAGACGGTGAAGTGGGGGCAGGATAGTGGGAGACGTGGGTGCACACCAAGGTGGGGCACAGGGGGAATTCAATGCTCATACTGTTGGATTGAAAGCTACCCAAGTGGAATATGAGATGCACTTCCTCCAGATTGCGTGTAGTGGCCTCACTGCCATTGGAGGAGCCCCAGGGCAGAAAGGTCAGGTCAGGTCAGTATGGGAATGGGAGGGAAGTTAAAATGGTTGACAACCTTGACATAAAGTGGTCTAGAGGATGTAGCTCAAATGTCTGGCGAAATGGTCATCTACGTTTGGTCTCGCCAATGTAAAGGAGGCCACATTGGGAAGAATGAATATAGTAGATGCCAGTCGAGATGTGATTTAATTCAGCTGGCTCATTGCTTTGTGCCCAAGTGCTGATTTGCTCAGACAGAGCACACTCAAGGGGCATCACTGTCTATCTACCAATCTTGACCCGAGAACAGAGGTTGGCATCGATGACATCAAACAACATGGCAACCGCTGCCAATGCGGGTAGTTTCAGGAGTGGAGGATCTGCCGCGATCCCTGCTCCCGAGAGCGGTTCCTATGGGCTTGGGATGTCAGGCAGGTTAAAAGCTCATCCCAGTGACAGCACCTCCGACACTGCAGCTCTCTCTCAGAGCTGCAGCATTGAACTTGAGGTAGCTGGTGTAATGGTTTGAGGAAATACTTTAGTATGTCTCGAAGCTGCTGATGTGAATGTCTTGCAGTTACATGGGGATTTCTACTGCCAAGACTAATGATATAAAACAAGCGCAAAGGCTGATTAAACCGCGTACTTCAGTAGTTATTTCTAATCCACTGTGAAAAGATTTTAAACTGGTCCTCATTTACAGGCTCAACCTCTTCACTCCAGATCTCCAGTGATACACAATCCTATCACTGCGACTCTGTTTCTGTATAGTTCATACCTCTCTCCGTAATTCACCTACACATGCACTTTCCAGGAATTCTGTGGATGGAAATGTACTGAGGCGTACATTTTCTTTAGGCACACGTTCCTGTGTCCAGCCACATGTCCCCGTTTATCGACACATGTTCCTGTGTTTAGACCCGCTCAGGTGGTTGATTTTTAATCACCTCCACAGTTCAGTGGTAGTCAAGGACAGACCATAAATATCGACAGTGCCAGTGATGTCCATATCCAGAGAATGAATAAATAAAAGAAAATGCATACCTCAGTATATTGCTATCCTCAGCTACATTATCTCCACATCAAACAGAGGGAGGTCATTGCAACATATTGGGTCCATGCCAATTCCCAGGGGATTAACCCATCAGTCTTATTCTTGCTCTCTTATTTCTCTGTATGTCTATGATTTATTCTCTCTCACACACGCCTATCAATTCCTCTTTGATTTTTTTCTACCATCAATCTACGGTGAGTAGTAATTAACAGTAACCTATAACCCACCACCCAGGGTGTATTTCTATGTGTACAATTCTCTCTATCACTCTTATCTGCATTGTTCATACCTCTCCATGAAGTATGTCCCAGCAAACTCTCAAGCCATTGGAAACCTTCCTTGGTACAGTACAGTAGCACTACTTGACAGTGCTGGAGACTTGGGTTCAATCCTAACCTCAGGTACTGTCTGTGAAGTTTGCTCGTTATCCCTAGGACCACATGGGTTTCCCCTGGGTGCTCCGGTTTCCAAAAGATATGCAAGTTGGTTGGTTAATTGATCACTGTAAATTGTCCCTAGTGTCTAGGTGGATTAATTGATCACTGTAAAGTGTCCCTAGTGTTCAGGCAGGCGGTAGAATCTGTGGGAGAGTTGGAATGTTAGGAGAATAAAAATGAAACCAGGATAAAAGGGTGATTGATGTGAACGGTGGGCTGAAGGGCCTGTTTCTGTTCTGGACGACTCCATGACACATGGTAGCTCTTATCCACTCCCCCAACACACCTCTTCATCCTACCACTCCTCGGCCATGGCGCAGTCAATGAGCATGTATGTAATAAGAGCAGAAGGTTTATGTTAAAATGATGGCTGGTTTGTCGGAATCGTGATGAACAGTTCCCTTTCCCTTGAAATCTGAGTTAGTATGTTTCAAGGCAATAGGAAGTGTACATTCCGTGATGTAAATGGAATATTCTAATTTGGAGCAAAGGAGGCCCCCTGTCTCCAAAACAGTCGCCGTTTTAGCACTTGGCAACCTCACAGCCTTCTCTGGGAAAAGCCTCCAAATTGGTGGGGAAGTGGTTGATGAAAAATTCTGGAATTTTCTTCATGCTATAAATAACCAACTTGATCCGAACTGCTCCAGAGGAAATCGGAAACAGCTGTTCCTCCACGGATATTTTGACACAGGATATATTGGGAGGAGACGAAATGAGTTAGACCTTGGGGCTGTTATACTATCTCAGCAAAGTCTCTAAGAGACTTTTGTGCGAAAAACAGCAATGATGCTAGTGAAAGTAGTTTAAATACAACTGGAGGCAAAATTGCTACAGTTCCTTTCCTTATAGACATCTATTATAAGAGTTCCCATCCAGTAGATCTCACCTACAGAGTTTCAAGTGATGTTTAAATCTATACCTCTAGTAACATTAGATAATTTGTTGTTGAATCTGTGTCACCATATCTGTATGTAATCTGTGGTGTACGTTCCCTGAAAATGTTTGACAGGTTACTGTAGAGCGAAACAGATACACAGTCTTCCCACCTGGTGAATGTTTCTTATACTCTATCAAGAAGAGATTTACTCTGAACTCCAACCTAATCCTGGGACTGTGACACAATGACTGGAGTGTATAGGGTGCGGTATCATAATTTCCTTCCTGCCTCTGCACACAAACTAGTTCACATTTGTGTTTGAAATCCCACAAATATTTACATTAACTTTGTAAATGGTCGATAATTGATGGTATGTTAACCCTGAGTAATGAATAACATTACGCAAAAAACTAAGTGCTGGAGACTGAGGAAGGGTCCCGACCACAGACGTCATCTGTCCATTTTCCTTCACAGATACTGCCTGACCCATTGAGGCAGAGGGACGGTTGACATTTTGAGTCCTGATGCATGGTCTAGACCCGAAAAACTGACCACCCCTCTGTCTCCACAGATACTGCCTGACCTGCAGTTTATTTTTGCTCAAGATTCCAACATCTGCAGTCTGTGTTTCCAATGACAGACATTCATTATCATGAAAAAAATTTCAAGAATGTCCTGTGTTTATTTATTCTAATACTTTTTTTTTTACAAGTTAAGAATGTTTTGAAATAGAAATAAAAGTCTCCCTGCTTGGTGATTGTTTGATGTACAGTGCAGGGGGAGCTACACACACAGTCTCCCTGCTTGGTGATTGTGTGTAGCACCCCCTGCACTGTACATCAAACAATCACCAAGCAGGGAGACTATGTGTGTAGCTCCCCATGCACTGTACATCAAACACAGTCTCCCTGCTTGGTGATTGTTTGATGTACAGTGCAGGGGGAGCTACACACACAGTCTCCCTGCTTGGTGATTGTTTGAGGTACATAGTGCGAGAGGATTTACTCTGCATCTAACTTTTCTTGTCTAATGCAATAACTGAACAGTGCAGACGGAACTTTACTGCATCTTTCTTAGCAGATCACTTCATGCGTGACAAAATAAAAGAATACAACATTTATAGGGGCAGAGGGACATTTGACATTTAGAGTTAATGCATGGTCTTGACTTGACACATTGGCCATTCCTCTGCCTCCATGCTGACCCTCCCTTGCTTGAATTGTCCCAGCAGTTTGTTTTTTGCACCATGTTACAGCATCTGCAGCCTCTTACGTTATCATGTTATGTGTGAATTTGATCATAAACCCTCTAGAACTTTGTGGCGTTTTATTTTTTCCTAACTTCTAAAGTACTCCTCCGTACCGAGCAGAGGTTATGAAGTATGTGAGAAATTCCTTGTAGATGTATGAGATTTTTCACTGCAATGGAAAGGTAAAGTTTCTCCACTCAGAAGCCAAAGAGAATTTGTCCAGGTATTTGACCTCCTGTATTATCATTCCCTTGTGCTCACACACATGGAAGTAAAGATGCCCAGAGGCACACTACATATACAAACCAAGTGTCCCCAAGGAGTGAACAGTTCCCAGTAGTGCAGGCCCTGTTGTAGTCTCACAGCAGACATGTTAGCAGACTGCTATAGAGTATAACCCCACATAACAGCTACGAGCCAGTTAGCCTCGACTCGTCTGACTCAACCCCAAGCACTGGCTGTGGCCCTTCAGCAGTACAGGAAAGATGACGAACCTGTGGCATTGTGCCCTGGCACATCTCTGACTCTTGACTAACCTTGACCTAGGGAACCTCCCTTTGCCATTACCTGTCTTCCCTCTTTGAATCTTCGTTTAACTCTCTCACCCATCCTGCCTGTCCCTCACACAGATGCAGAGTTGTACGTCAGCATTAGTAATTCAGTCTGTCAGGAAGGGGGGAAAGTGGAAGCAGATTGTCACCAAAGGATTTTTATAGATTGGATGAGTGGGCACGAAATGCAAGCCATCCACAAGCAAGCAATCAAAATATTTTCTATTTGGCAAAAAACAAAGTTTGGAGGTTCAAATGAAAAAATCCAGAGAATTTAGTGGACAATGGACAATTTGCAAAACAGAATTAAAAGGGCCAGTGGAACATTGCCTTTTTTCTCATGGAGACTGAGTACAAAGACCTGAAATCACACTACTATTATAACACTGATTGAACATTAGTTTTAAGATTGAATTCAGCTCTGATCAGATCTCAGTGAGAATGTAATGGCTTTAGATTGATTTGTGGAGGACTTTGACCAGCATTAAGCCACGGTTAAAAGGGCATCTCAAGAGCAACTTTTCCAAAAACAATTAAAAAAAAATTGTGATCTGGGCATTGATGACATTTATTGACCATCTCTAATTGACTTTATATTGAGTGCCCATTTCATCGGGCATTTAAAGTGCATATGGAGATACACAGGAGCAGATTGTGAATTTCAGATTTCTTTCCAAAGGGCATTAGTGTACCTGGCACGTTTTAAGACAAACCAGCTGGTTTGCGGTCATTCTTGTTGCTGGAATGTTTCATTCCAGAATTTTAACTCGAAAGCAGCCGTGATGGGATCTCTGGATTACCAGGCATCCGGATTACCAGTCCAGTCCAGAACCCACTGCCATTCCGAGCCTTTCCCCATTTTTACTTCAGCATTTTAAGAATTAAAGACTGAAAATACTGAGCCATGGTGGCGGCATAGTGAAGAAGCAAGTGGTGTCTCTGCCTCACAGCTCCAACGACCTGGGTTCAACTCCGATAGTGTCGTGTGGAGACTGCGCGGATTTCCCCGAGGGGATCCAGTTTCCTCCGACATTCCAAAGATGAGCTGGCAGGCTAATTAAATGCTGTAAATTGGTAAATTGCCCCTAGAGTAGATAAGGAGCAAAAGACTTCAAACAGGAGTTGATGGACATGAGAGAGGGAGAAAATAAGTTGCTGGGCTAGAGGGAATTGGACAGATGGGATAACTTTACAGTTAGATGGCACATACCCATTGGGCTGAATGGTCTCTTTCTGTATCATCAGAAAAATAGAAATAAGTGGGTGTGTAGACCTGCACCAAACCGTGAAAGCTCAGCCAATGAAAAATGTTCTCCTTGCGCTCACGATTAGTTTAGTTTAGAGACACAGGGCGGAAACAGGCCCTTTGGCCCATAGAGTCCGCGTCGACCAGCAATCCCCACACACTAACATTATCCTACATACACGAGGGACAATTTACAATTACAGTGCCCTCCACAAAGTTTGGGACAAAGACCCATCATTTATTTATTTGCCTCTGTACTCCACAATTTGAGATTTGTAATAGAAAAAAATCATAAGTGGTTAAAGTGCACATTGTCAGATTTTAATATAGGCCATTTTTATACATTTTGGTGTCACCATGTAGAAATTACAGCTGTGTTTATACATAGTCCTCCCATTTCAGGGCACCATAATGTTTGGGACACATGGCTTCACAGGTGTTTGTAATTGCTCAGGTGTGTTTAATTGTCTCCTTGATGCAGGTATAAGAGAGCTCCCAGCAACTAGTCTTTCCTCCAGTCTTTCCATCACCTTTGGAAACTTTTATTGCTGTTTATCAACATGAGGACCAAAGTTGTGCCAATGAAAGTCAAAGAAGCCATTATGAGACTGAGAAACATGAATAAAACTGTTAAGAGACATCAGCCAAACCTTAGGCTTACCAAAATCAACTGTTTGGAACATCATTAAGAAGAAAGAGAGCACTGGTGAGCTTACTAATCGCAAAGGGACTGGCAGGCCAAGGAAGACCTCCACAGCTGATCACAGAAGAATTCTTAAAGAAAAATTCACATGTGGTTACATCATAAAGAATTCATAAAGAAAAATCCCCTAACACCTGTCCGACAGATCAGAAACACTCTTCAGTAGTCAGATGTGGATTTTTTAGTGACCACTGTCTGCCTAAGACTTCATGAACAGGAATACAGAGGTTACACTGCAAGATGCAAACCACTGGTTAGCCCAAAAATAGGATGGCCAGGTTACAGTTTGCTAAGAAGTACTTAAAAGAGCAACCACAGTTCTGGAACAGATGTAACCACATGTGATTTGTTCTATTTCAAATCTCAAATTGTGGAGTACAGAGGCAAATAAATAAATGATGGGCCTTTGTTCCAAACATTCTGGAGGGCACTGTATATCAAGCCAATTAATCTACAAACCTGTACGTCTTTGGAGTGTGGGAGGAAACCGGAGATCCCTGAAAAAACCCACGCAGGTACAAACTCTGTACAGCCAAGCACCTGTAGACAATAGACAATAGACAATAGACAATAGGTGCAGGAGTAGGCCATTCAGCCCTTCGAGCCAGCACCGCCATTCAATGCGATCATGGCTGATCACTCTCAATCAGTACCCCGTTCCTGCCTTCTCCCCATACCCCCTCACTCCGCTATCCTTAAGAGCTCTATCCAGCTCTCTCTTGAAAGCATCCAACGAACTGGCCTCCACTGCCTTCTGAGGCAGAGAATTCCACACCTTCACCACCCTCTGACTGAAAAAGTTCTTCCTCATCTCCGTTCTAAATGGCCTACCCCTTATTCTCAAACTGTGGCCCCTTGTTCTGGACTCCCCCAACATTGGGAACATGTTATCTGCCTCTAATGTGTCCAATCCCCTAATTATCTTATATGTTTCAATAAGATCCCCCCTCATCCTTCTAAATTCCAGTGTATACAAGCCCAATCGCTCCAGCCTTTCAACATACGACAGTCCCGCCATTCCGGGAATTAACCTAGTGAACCTACGCTGCACGCCCTCCATAGCAAGAATATCCTTCCTCAAATTTGGAGACCAAAACTGCACACAGTACTCCAGGTGCGGTCTCACCAGGGCCCGGTACAACTGTAGAAGGACCTCTTTGCTCCTATACTCAACTCCTCTTGTTACGAAGGCCAACATTCCATTGGCTTTCTTCACTGCCTGCTGAACCTGCACGCTTCCTTTCATTGACTGATGCACTAGGACACCCAGATCTCGTTGAACTCCCCCTCCTCCTAACTTGACACCATTCAGATAATAATCTGCCTTTCTATTCTTACTTCCAAAGTGAATAACCTCACACTTACCTACATTAAACTGCATCTGCCATGTATCCGCCCACTCACACAACCTGTCCAAGTCACCCTGCAGCCTTATTGCATCTTCCTCACAATTCACACTACCCCCCAACTTAGTATCATCTGCAAATTTGCTAATGGTACTTTTAATCCCTTCGTCTAAGTCATTAATGTATATCGTAAATAGCTGGGGTCCCAGCACCGAACCTTGCGGTACCCCACTGGTCACTGCCTGCCATTCCGAAAGGGACCCATTTATCCCCACTCTTTGCTTTCTGTCTGTCAACCAATTTTCTATCCATGTCAGTACCCTACCCCCAATACCATGTGCCCTAATTTTGCCCACTAATCTCCTATGTGGGACCTTGTCGAAGGCTTTCTGAAAGTCGAGGTACACCACATCCACTGACTCTCCCTTGTCAATTTTCCTAGTTACATCCTCAAAAAATTCCAGTAGATTTGTCAAGCATGATTTCCCCTTCGTAAATCCATGCTGACTCGGAATGATCCCGTTACTGCTATCCAAATGCTCAGCAATTTCGTCTTTTATAATTGACTCCAGCATCTTCCCCACCACTGATGTCAGACTAACTGGTCTATAATTACCCGTTTTCTCTCTCCCTCCTTTCTTAAAAAGTGGGATAACATTTGCTATCCTCCAATCCACAGGAACTGATCCTGAATCTATAGAACATTGAAAAATGATCTCCAATGCTTCCACTATTTCTAGAGCCACCTCCTTAAGTACTCTGGGATGCAGACCATCAGGCCCTGGGGATTTATCAGCCTTCAGTCCCATCAGTCTACCCAAAACCATTTCCTGCCTAATGTGGATTTCCTTCAGTTCCTCCATCACCCTAGGTTCTCCGGCCCCTAGAACATTTGGGAGATTGTGTGTATCTTCCTCAGTGAAGACAGATCCAAAGTAACGGTTTAACTCGTCTGCCATTTCTTTGTTCCCCATAATAAATTCCCCTGCTTCTGTCTTCAAGGGACCCACATTTGCCTTGACTATTTTTTTCCTCTTCACGTACCTAAAAAAACTTTTGCTATCCTCCTTTATATTATTGGCTAGTTTACCCTCGTACCTCATCTTTTCTCCCCGTATTGCCTTTTTAGTTAACTTTTGTTGCTCTTTAAAAGAGTCCCAATCCTCTGTCTTCCCACTCTTCTTTGCTATGTTATACTTCCTCTCCTTAATTTTTATGCTGTCCCTGACTTCCCTCGTCAGCCACAGGTGTCTCTTACTCCCCTTAGAGTCTTTCCACCTCTTTGGAATAAATTGATCCTGCAACCTCTGCATTATTCCCAGGAATACCTGCCATTGCTGTTCTACCGTCTTCCCTGCTAGGGCCTCCTTCCAATCAATTTTGGCCAGCTCCTGCCTCTGTAATCCCCTTTGCTATACTGTAATACCGACACTTCCGATTTTCCCTTCTGCCTTTCCATTTGCAGAGTAAAACTTATCATGTAGTCAGTATCGAACCCAGGTCTCTGGTGCTTTAGGGCAGTAACTCTACCACTACGCCACCAAGCCACTGTTGCTGCCGTAAATTCCCAAAGCACTGGCTGCTCCTTTGATTTCTTTCTTCCTCCGTCTGTTTTGCTCCCGTCTCATCTCTCAATAAACAGGAAGTGGCTGTGTTTACTGCACATGCCAGGCCCAAAATAGTATTATTCTGGTATGCATGCCTATCAGTTCAGAATCTGTTGAGTGAACCCAGAGAAAGTATGAAATGCCAACATTAGCAGAAGCGCATGCTGTTGCAGGGTCACCAGTTCACCAGTTACTCGATTCCATGGCATTGCAAAGGAGAGCTGATCAAACAAGAGAGAACGCGGGCAAAATGGGGTGGGGCAAGGACCAACAAAGTCACTTTCCACATTTAATTCCTTAATATCCGGAAGTCCAGGATTAACTCAGTGACCAAGCCTCCTCAGCCTCAATGGGAAGAGCATTCCCAAGATTCACTTACTCTGACTGTAGATATTTCTTCATCATAGTCGTAAATCGTTAAGGGCGGCACAGTGGCGTAGTGATAGAGTTGCTGCCTTACAGCGCCAGGGACCTGAGTTTGATCCTGACTACTGGTGCTATCTATATAGTTTATACATTCTCCCTGTGACCGTGTAGGTTTTTGCTGGGTGCACCGGTTTCCTCCCACTTCCAAAAGACGTACAGGTTTGCAGGTTAATTAGCTTTGGTAAGATTGTAAATTGTCCGTAGTGTGTAATACGGGTGATCGCTGGTTGGTGCGGACTAGGTGGGCCGATGGGTCTGTTTCCACACTATATCTCTTAAAGTCATGTAAATAGTCAATTCTCTATCCTGTGACCGTGGCCCCTGATTCTGGACTCCAAAGCCAGAGGGATAACCCCAGCATCTACCCAAGAGAACCATGTAAGAAATTTTGTCGGGTTCATTTTGTCTGGTTCTCTCTTTCTTCTAAACTCTAGAGAATACTGTCCCAGTCCACTCAACCTCACCTCATAGGGTAAACCCATCATCCTGGGCATCAGGCTGGTGAATCTTCACTGCGTTCCCTCTATGGCAAGTACATCCTTGTGCAGTAGGACTTCCTTCTATACTCTGAAGGTATACTCTGAAGGTATTTATTCACAAAATGCTGGAGTAACTCATTTGTACCAGCATCTGCAATTATTTTCTTACACTCCTTCTATACTCCGATACTCAGGTCCACTCATAAGGTTAACACGCTATTTGACTTTTTAAATCAGTTGTTGCACCTGCATGTTAGCAAAGAACTAATTCCAAACTTCAGAAAGGGGAAATCAGGAGACCATGTGCCAATTTCAATGGGTGGGTCAGCAGGGCAGAGAGTTAGCAGCTTCAAATCCCTGGGTGTTAATATCCTCAGACCGAACTTGGGCATAGCACATCGATGTGATCATGAAGACCTCTACTTATTAGCGCCTCCACTGTGTCAGTAGTTTAACAAAATTCAGTATATCACCCTGACACTTTAACAAACATATACAGATGTACCAACTGTTTGTATCATTGCTTGGTACAGGACAATAAAAGCACTGGAAAGCAAGAGGCTGCAGAGAGAGGTGGATTCAGCCCGGTCCATCATGGTCACAGCTCTTCCCACCATTGAAAGCATCTACCACACCACCTCTTGAACTATTTGTTAATTTGCATTAATGTTTTGCTTTTTGCTTGTCACTGTCATAGAATTTTTGTGTAATTAATTCATGTCCCTTTAGTCAAACAGATGATATAGACTGAGAGTAGCTGGGGGTCTAAGCACTGATCCTGGGTGGCCGCACCAGTCACAGCCCAACAACCTGATACCAATCTGTTTAGGACCCAAAGTGTGGGAGTAACTCAGTGGGTCAGGTAGCATCTCTGGAGAACATATATAGGTGACACTTTGGGTCAGAGCCCTTCTTCAGACTGAGTGGGTCTGAATCAGTCCGTGTCAGTCCATCATCCCATCTTCACATGCTCTAACCTTGCTAACCAAATTCCAATGTGGGACTTTATCGAAGGTTTTCCAAAAACCTAAGTGCACCCTATGCGGCACAGTGGCGCAGCGGTAGAGTTGCTGCCTTACAGCGCCGGTGACCCGGGTTCAATTTTGACTACGGATGCTGTCTGTATGGAGTCTGTACGGTCTCCTCGTGACCGCGTGGCATTTCTCCAGGTGCTACGGTTTCCTCCCACATTCCCAAGACGTGAAGGTTTATAGGTTAATTAGCTTCTGTAAATCACCCCCAGTGTATAGGATAGAACTAGTGTACAGGGATTGCTGGTCGACGCGGACTTGGTGGGCCGTAGGGACCGTTTCTAAGCTGTATCTCCAAAACTAAAATTAAAACTATCCCTTAGTTTCACTGTACATATCATTAGATTCTCAAAGTCATTTCAGAAAACATTTAACAAAACAAATGCCAGTTCACATAATGGGACATTTGAGAAGATGACCATACTCTCAGTCAAAGAGATAATAAAGAGCTAGTAATTAACTTGCAAAGAAGTTTGACAAAGTTTGAAGCGAGTGACAAAGCAAAAGAGAAAGAATGCAAAAATGAGGGTGACATAAGAGAGAGTGCACATATACATTTTGGAAAAGAGAACCAAGGTTGGTGGAGCTGAAAACAAGGCATAACGAAGACCCTACATTTATATTTCTGAGGAAGAGTTCCGACCTGAGACATCATCTATCCAAGTCCACCAGAGATGTTGCCACCGATGAGTTACTCCAATACTTTGTTATTTTTTAATAAAGTTTCTGTGTGTTTTCCCTATATTTATAAAATGGCTTTCCTGACTTTAAGATCTCCCTAAGGTTTAACAGCCACTGAATACTGCAGCGGTATAGTTGCTGCTGTTATGTATAGATTCGGATACTTTCTGCAACTCAAATCCATCCATGAAAAGCTGGAGAGTGAAGGGAATGTAGACGATTGTGAACATAATTCCCTTTGTTCCCAGTACACAGCCTGCAATTTCCTACCATTAACATTAACAGGCAGGATACCAAGGGTTGACAGACTAATTTTTACAGCAAGCTCTTCAGGAGGGCCCTGTATGAGGTTCCAATGGAAATTGCATCTCAGACTCACATCATTTGCTGATGATTTGTAGTTGCATTGCCCAATAAACGTATTGGAGAGGTGGGCACAATTAGGACTTTGTAAAGTCCCTGTAATGTAAGTTGAAGGTCTGGCACTACTTACCCATACTCTGAGAGAGGGACAAAATCAGTCACCATGAAAACCACTTCAGCTCTTCCTACATCAACCTCCCTTAAAGACCTCCCGCCACTCACAGGACATTATGCCTGCTTTAAGTGGACATGATGGAAAATGATGGGACTGTTTTAATTACAGCCTAGCACTTAATACATTCTGAACAAAAAAACAGAACTAGAAAGTTTTGAAATTCTTTATCAAAAAGCAATATGAATATTATATTAAACCAGATGAATCAGAGGTAGAGTCAAGCAATTAGGTCAGCTGATTTAAGTATATATATATATTATGAGAGGAATAGCCTGGGCCCTCTTGGTTTTGATGCCTCTATCATGTGAACAAAATTCTATCTATCCCATCCAAGCCTATCATAATTTTGTATACCTCTTTCAGGTCACCCTCAGCCTCCTTTGCTCCAGAAAAAATAAGACCAGCCAATCCAATCTCTCCCCATAACTAAATTCCTCCAATCCAGGCAACATGGAATCTCAAATGCATTCTCTTTAATGCAATCATATCCTTCCTGTAGTCTGCAGACCAGAACTTGCATTCAATACTCCATGTGCAGCCTAACCAGTCGTTAGTCAAATGACAGTAGTCTTAAAGGGATGACAGCTTGAAAGCAGGAAGCCCTGTCCACAACTCCCCTGCTAGCTGCTGCTCACGGATTGGCTTTCTCTGGAAATCAGCATAAGCATACGTAAAAGGATCTGGCAGACATCTGACTGAGCTGGTCAGTGCCAGATCTGATTGCTCCACAAAGCACTACCCAGGCCAAAGAGGCCATTCAGTTCACAGGGAGTTACAGTTGGCCAATTAACGCTGGTCTTTGCAACAACATTCACCCCATGAAATGTACAAAAAAAATGTTTAGCTTAATATTACAGAACATGTCCTCATCCATGTCTTTGTTAGCGCTGGACTATACCAAAGTAATGTTAGCCCTCATCTATCCCGCATTCCAACCCCTTGTACCACCCAACTCTGGCTCCTGGTTAATGCAATGATGAGGATGGGTAAGTGCTGAACAGGATGAGGTGGGGAGGGGGGGGAGTTATTCGGGAATGGGGAGTTTTTTGGGATGACGGGTTTAGAGATGGAAGAATGAGGTACAGGTTGGCCATGATTCCTTTGCAGGAGTCTGGGGCTAACAAAGATATGTGGGAGGAAGAACTGGGACTCCACTGATGCTTCTGTAATAAGTTGAGGCGCGGGAAGGATGTGGAAGAGAAGAAAAAACTCAAATTCACCCTTGTATCGGGAAAATCCACGGATCAGCTGGATGTGTGAATGGGTTTGGGGAGAGGGGGATCTGATTGGGGGATGTGGACATGTTTGGTTGTGGTGTGGGAGGATTGGTTTGGTTGGGGTGCAGCAGCAGGAGTCGAGGATGTAACTAGTAGAGTGGATAAGGGAGAACCAGTGGATGTGTTATATCTGGACTTCCAGAAGGCTTTCGACAAGGTCCAACATAAGAGATTAGTATGCAAACTTAAAGCACACGGTATTGTGGGTTCAGTATTGATGTGGATAGAGAACTGGCTGGCAGACAGGAAGCAAAGAGTAGGAATAAACGGGTCCTTTTCAGAATGGCAGGCAGTGACTAGTGGGGTACCGCAAGGCTCAGTGCTGGGACCCCAGCTATTTACAATATATATTACCAACCCCACCTCATCATAGCACAATCGCCTCGCCCTACCAATCACCCCACCCTCATCAGCCACCCAAACAAGTCCCCACTCCACCACCTTGTCCCATACCCATGGCTCTGACAAAGCCCTATAGAAACATAGAAAATAGGTGCAGGAGTAGGCCATTCGGCCCTTCGAGCCTGCACCGCCATTCAATATGATCATGGCTGATCATCCAACTCAGTATCCCGTAGCTGCCTTCTCTCCATGAGAATGTTTCTTCGTAGCTGCCTTCTCTCAGATGAGAATGTTTTTTTTCACACAGAGTGGTGAATCTGTGGACTTCTCTGCCACAGAAGGTAGTTGAGGCCAGTTCATTGGCTATATTTAAGAGGGAGTTAGATGTGGCCCTTGTGGCTAAAGGGATTAGGGGGTATGGAGAGAAGGCAGCTACGGGATACTGAGTTGGATGATCAGCCATGATCATATTGAATGGCGGTGCAGGCTCGAAGGGCCGAATGGCCTACTCCTGCACCTATTTTCTATGTTTCTATAGGGCTTTGTCAGAGCCATGGGTATGGGACAAGGTGGTGGAGTGGGGACTTGTTTGGGTGGCTGATGAGGGTGGGGTGATTGGTAGGGCGAGGCGATTGTGCTATGATGAGGTGGGGTTGGTAGTTGGTCTGACAATGATGGGGGTGGGTGGGTTTGTTGATGGGATGAATGAGAGGTGTAGTTGGTTGGTCAGGTAAGTGTAGATGATGGCATGGGTGGAAAATTGATCTGTAAACATTTAGAGAGTTTAAAGATACAGCGGCGAAACAAGCCCTTCAGCCCTCCAAGTCTGCACCGACCAGCGATCCCCGCAAAATAACACTGTCCGACACACTAGGGACAATTTACAATTTTACCGAAGCCAATTAACCCACAAACCTGTACGTCTTTGGAGTGTGGGAGGAAACCAGAGCACCTGGAGAAAACCCATGCAGGTGACGGGGAGGGACCTACAAACTCCGTACAGACAGCACCCGTGGTCAGGATCGAATTCGAGTCTCTGGTGCTATAAGGCAGTAACTCTACTGGTAATTGGACTGGAAGTGCCAGAGAACACCTCTCCACATAACATGGTCTAAGCCCCCCTGAAATAGTCTTCCACCTCATGTGAAAATTGGCTCGAGTGGTTTACAGAAAAGTACAAAATGACCTGGAAATGTTTCACTCTGTTTTCAATTGCATAACCCTGAAAAATAGTGTTAGGCAGATAAATTTCTCCACAGTGATTATTAATATACACCTGAGGAGTCAGACAAGAGCTCCCAACGAGGTCTCGACTGTGAGAACTGCATCTACGACTGTGCGGCACTCCTTCGGTATCGTAGATCGTAGACCACACGATGAGGCGAGCTACGCTGAGCTATCTTTTCTGGCAGGTACACATAAAAGTACACTTTGTCACTGACACTGGAGGTGTGAAGAAAAGCGATGCAGATAGACTGGCAACTGCAATATTGTTGAGGTAAAACGGAAGTTGTCGAAGGAGCTGAGTGCAGAGGGCCAGGTGATCCCGGTACAGATATCTGAGGCAAGTGTGTCAAGCAAGATCGTTGTAACTGGCGGTCTTCATCCTCATCGGGAACGTGTGCAGGATTCGTGGAACTCTTAGCGCACTTTCACCATTTAGGATTTGTTTCTGGTTTTGCACAAACTCCTATCATTTTCCAAAGGGTAAGCACTCACCACTGTGGCCCTAGAACAGAAGCAACTAAAATGGCATTTCCCCTTATTCACAAAATGCTGGAGTAACTCAGCAGGTCGGGCAGCATCTCGGGAGAGAAGGAATGGGTGACGTTTCGGGTCGAGACCCTTCTTCAGACTGATGTCAGGGGGGCGGGACAAAGGAAGGATATAGGTGGAGACAGGAAGATAGAGGGAGATCTGGGAAGGAGGAGGGGAAGGGAGGGACAGAGGAGCTATCTAAAGTTGGAGAAGTCGACGTTCATACCACCGGGCTGCAAACTGCCCAGGCGAAATATGAGGTGCTGTTCCTCCAATTTCCGGTGGGCCTCACTATGGCACTGGAGGAGGCCCATGACAGAAAGGTCAGAAAGGCATTTCCCCTTGACTGGCTGTACCACAGGAAGACTAACTGCCTTCCCTGGTCAGTATTGAGTCGAGGGCCCCATCTCCTGCATTATGTACTCCCGCTTGGTATTGATTCTCCTGATTTAACTGCTGACAATGCTGGAGGAATAGCGGTTTGGGACAAAATGTTGGCCAGGGTTTTTGCTCAAGCTTGTTCTCCAGTTCTTGCCCGTTCTACCTGGTTTGGCTTCAAGACACCACTAAGCACAGCAGTGGATATCTGAAGCAAGATCCTCGGAGGCTTGCTTTTGCTGCATACGACTGGCTAACTGCTTCTTCCTCTCATGGTTCCCTCCCCCAAGACCTCTCAACGGTGAACATATCACAGGACTAACTGCTGCTGCCTCCTGATAGTAATCATTTTTAATGAAAAGTCTAGGATTGTTGCAGTCATTAGAGGGCCTAATTGCTACCCCCTGAGTGGAGGATGGCAGGGGTCATGGCCCAGATCCATCAACAAAGGGGGAAGTGCGCCAGATCCAAAATTAGCCTCAAATCATCCCCACACGGGGCCTGAATGACCAATGGATTATCAGTGTACGTGACGTTTCCAAGTCCCTCGCCTTCCCATTTCTTCACTCTCACCCACCTCCAGCCTAAGTGGGTGATTAACGTTTCCTGCCTCAGCTAAAAGTTGCTTCCTGCAACGGGGTGCTAAGCCTGGTTAAACATTGGCATTAGTGGTTTGATTGACAGCACACTCTGATAGCCCAGTTTAATAGAAGGGTGCCTCCCTATTTCACACTGAGGCATTTCCCTTAGACCCATGGCGATGGGCCAGAGCAACGATCTGATAACCAGCATGCACTCCCACCCGGCTCCGCATAAAATCCGGTCTAATTGCCAGCATTCCCACCCTTTCCTTATGGTAAAGAAAGATCTTTACGATTGGGATGCCTGCTTCCATTCCAAGTTGTTCAAATACGGATGCGCACAGGGCTTGAGCATAGGCCATCTCCAAAAGTAAAGATCCACAGACCTCCCACCTTTAATTATTCTTTCTTTCGATGTGCAATGTCCTGGCCTACCTCAATTGCCTTGAATTCCCCGTCCATTTTAGAAGGCATTTAAGAAACAATCACATGTGATGTGAGTTGTCAGGCACATTAAGGCCAGCGGGGACAAGGGTGACAGACTCCTTTCCGCAAAGGGCATGAGGAAATCAAATTTGTTTTGGGGACTATCTAAGAGTTTCACCGTCAGAACCTCAATGGCCCAGCTAATGCTGTGAAGTTTGAGTACACATTCCTAGAACATTAGTCCAGGCTTCAGGATTATTAGCTTAGCACATGAACTACAAAATCCTGGCATCCAATGCCATTGACAACATCAGATTCCTACCATCAACATTATAGGCACAGACTCAACTGGGCCCGTTACATATATACATACCATGGCTACGAGACCAAGACACTGGTTGAGTATTCTGTTTCATTCCATCTCCTGACTCTTCAAAGTCTTTCACCATTTACAAAGCACAGTGTGATAAAACAGTCTTGGTTTAGTGCAACAATAATGACACAAAAAGCAGGTTCACACCTGGTGTATTGCCGCACTGTGTACCATCCATAAGATTAGATTACTAGATTCATCCAACAGCGCCTCCTAAAAACACCACTTCTACCAAGTGGAAGGCAATGAGCAAACTACTTTTCTCATTTTTCTGAAAATCTCCCACCAGTTCCTAATTCATTTTCCTTTTTTGCTTGTGCATCGTCTGAATGAAAAACACACTGAACAAGCACTGATTGGCAATTAATAATACACTAGGGTTATGCCTTATGATGCTTGTTCTTCAGGCTCACGCACAAAGAATGACCACTGAGTGAGAATGAGGATGGTTCTGTTGCATTTCTGGACTATACAATCAAAGTCCCAGTTTCCTGCACAGGCCATGTGAAACCTTAAAGCATGGAGGAGCAATCTGACTCCAACTTTGTGAAACCAAACCACTTGAATAATTAACGACAGCTGCAAAAATTATTGAAATGAGTTGACAATGGAAAATCTAGGCCACAAATCTTCAAACCTTCATAATTAATTTTAAATATTTGTTTCAGCTGAGGTGGATTTAGGCAAGGAGAAGAGAGTGAAGTCAAATGGAAAATGCAAAATGAACTTCACATACAACTGCGAGAGTATTCCCCCCCAGAATTGCTCTCGAATCTGATCTGAACTTGCAAGGCTGATGCAACAGGAAGCAGACCATTGGAGAGTCATCAAAATCTCCCACAGGATTATAAAGTCATGAGACATAAAACACAGAATCAGCCCCTCTGCCCTCTGAATCCGTGCTGATCATCAATCTTCTTAGGCCCCCCTCGGTCATGGCTGACCATGGATGATGCATCCTAGTTGGCTGCTTGCTCCAAACCTCGGCTAGAGCAGCGTCGCTTGTGGCTGAAGAGACCAATGTGGGAGTGACAGTCTTTGTCGCAAAGGTCTCATTTGTGTGTGGTCTCTGGTCTGTTGAAGTTGCTGCGCTCCTTTCTGCGTGCCCGCTTGACTACTGTTACGTTCATCAGTTTCTCTTCCCCCGTTTTGAGATGTTGGTTCAGGGTACCTCTCCACCTCGTACGGTCAACTGCAAGGCTCTCCCAGGACTCCACGTCGATGTCGAGCACCTTCAAATCTCTCTTGCAGACATCCTTGTAATGTAGCTGGGGGCGGCCAATGGTTCTCCTCCCAGATGTCAGCTCTCCATAGAGGAGGTATTCTGGAATACGGCCATCCTCCATGCAGTGGACATGGACCAGCCACTACAGCCTGCGCTGCCCGAGTAGAGTGTACATACTCAGAAGGCCAGCGCGAGACAGAATCTCGGCGTTGGACACTCTGTCTTGCCAGGATATACCCAGGATACGGCGGATGATTCTAAGGTGGAAGATTTTGAGTCTTCTCTCCAGTCTGGCATATCTAGTCCATGCCTCACTGCCATACAGCAGCGTGCTGTTGACACAGGCGTTGTAGACTGCTATCTTAGTCTTCACTGTCAGCTTTGGGTTGGTCCACATTCGAGTTTGTGAGGCGAGCGAGAGTTGTAGCTGCCTTCTCGATCAACTACAGTCACTGATGGACCGCTTCTAACGGGCTTGCAAGGACTTTGGGCTGACCATCAGCCTGACGAAGACGAACGTCCTGGGGCAGGATACAGAGGCACCGTCTGTCATCACCATCGACGACTACGAACTCAATGCCGTCCATCAGTTCACATACCTTGGCTCCACCATTACCGACAACCTCTCCTTGGACATAGAGATTGACCATCAATCACATTCCAGTATATTCTACCCACATTTCTATCAACTCCTCTCAGATTTTACCACCCACCCACACATTAAGGGCCATTCACAGCAGCCAACTAATCTATCGACCTTTCTTTGTGATGTGAGAGGAAACCAGAGCACCCAGAGGAAACCCACAAGGTCACAGGGAGAACTCCACACAGACAACACCAGAGGTCAGAATTGAACCCGGGTCACGGGAGCTACAGGCAGTGGCTCTGCCTGCCGAATCACTGTGCCACCCTTAGTTTTCACCTAAATGGGGCCGAGATGCAGGTCTACCAGGATGTAAAGTGCACAATCAGCCAGAAAGAACACTGCACTATCCTCAGAGATTATTATTTCTGATCGTGCCCCGATGGTGAATGCTTCCCTCAACCTTGTTCAGCAGGGAGAGTGCAGAGAGATAAAGTGGATGTATGTGTCGACTAGGAAACAAAGAAACACATTCAGAAAAGAAAGGGTTAATTATCGTCTCCCATTAAGGACATGGTCTCAGTTCCATTGCTGAAGGCAGTTCCTGTGTTCCAACTCTTTCATCAAACACTCTCCGAAGGGGAGAGGAAATGCGCATTATCCCAGGACTGGCTAGATTCCAATTAACTCAGCGAGGCCACTGGCACTTCTGAAAAAATCCAGTTGGTTTCAGCAAAGAGGATTATTATTTACCCCTTTGCTTCTTTCTGTCATTCCTGCTGGCAGCATTCTGGTTGTGGCATTCTTCCAGGAAATGAGGGGACATTGTGGGGATGAAATAATGGGAGAACGAGATGAGGTTGTAATAGATAGACCTCTGGGAGTTTTTTCCCCTTCACCATGCTCCCAAGTAGTCAGCTCAAGCTTGCACTCTGTTTTGATTGCCCAGGAGTCAGAGTCCACTTCATAAAAAAAACTAAATAGTTTGGTCTTCTATTTCCCTTCTTCTTAGGCAGGCTTTCGGCATTGAGGATAACTTGCTCCTACCCAGGTGTCTGATGAGGCCAATGTGGGCACCTCTGATTCTTCCACAAATGGGGCAATAGTTGTGGGCAGTGGGTAGTTTGTAAGAGAATGTGTGCTTCTTCCATCATTTATCAGGTCTCTGAAGATCCTGACCCATGGACTCGAGGTTCTTGAAACCATCCAGGTGCTCCTTCTCTTTGAGCCATCACGGGTCAGGAGTCAGAAGGGATGTTGTATTTCTTCAAGAAGGCATTCAACACACTGCTATCTTTCCCTCTGTCCACCTATCATTATCTTGTCATGACAGTGCTCAGAATAGTGTCTGCTTCATAGGTTTGATGTCAGACACACCATCAATGAAGCCTGCCTAATAACTGTGTGGACCTAATATATAAAACTAAATGGAAATAGTTACCTTACAGTACAAACTCCAGAACCAAGATCACTTGATCCTCAGAAGTCGAGATAATTTCTTGCATTTGGACTCTCTTGCATTCTTGAGACTGAACGTTTCCGCTTTTACCAACTTGGTCACTGCCCTCCAAGATGAAGGTTCTTGGGGAGACCCTGAAAAGTGTGGACCACTTCCCAAATATTGAAAGCCACCTCTTGGTAAAGGCAGATGTCAGTAATGAAACTCACCAGTGACTTCAATGCCCTGGCACAAGATTGAGTCGATTGAGGAGAAGGATGTTTGAAGACCAACCCCTCAGACCTGGCATAATCCACATCATCTACCAGGCAGCAGTGAGCACTGCCCTCCTGCAAGTGAAGAATTCTTCCCTGTGTAAATTCCAGGTACCAGGACTGTCCTGTCTGTCCCTACATAACAGATGCAGTTACATCACACATATGTGCCAGACTTACATATGAATATCCCATAATGCTCCCTTTGTGAAGGAGTATTTCACATGAACAGGGCAGTTGTAGGTAGTCAGCTTGGGAAGATCATTGGGCCTTGTGTTTGGGTCTCTGGTGCTGTAGTTATTTTGTGTTCTGAGGAATGTGCGACATTTCTCTCAGAGGGGAGTGAATCTCTAGAATTCTCTGCTCCTGAGGGTGTGGAGACTGGCATTAGATGTATTTAATCTGGAAATGGATAGTTATTTAAAAGGTTGAGGAATCAAGGGTTATGGGAAACTGGTGCAGAAGAGGGGTTGAGGCCAGCAAAGATCAGCCATGATCATATTGATTGAGGAGCCGAGAGGTTTTCTCCTGTGTCTATATTCAGGTGTACTTTTGAATTAATGAATACCACATTTAATAAAATCTGGGAGCATTTCAAAGTCTACACTAACTCCTTATCAATGACTCACAACTAACCACCCATGTTACCTGTAAGGTTTGTGCTTTTATGTACAAATACATCACAAGCAGGCAATATACCACCCCTAAAGAACCTGCTCGGATCAAGGTCAGGTGGAATTCACAGTAGAGATACAGGGCCAAGTTGTTCATTTGTTAATGTTCATCCTCACCCACAATTCAGAATCCAACCCTAATACTATATCCTCTTCCTCATGTCTGCTTATTGCATCCCTCGAATTGCGTCCACACTATTTTCCTCAATGAATCCACGGTAGAGGAAGTTCCACATTCAAGCCATTCTTTGTGTGCAGGTCTTCCATCTGATATCCTGTTTAGATTAATTAGTGACTGTGGACCCAATGGTTGGATGATTTGAAGAATGTATTCTTCATCCAAAGTCTTGCAAACTCCTCTCTCAAGTTACCTCTGTTTTCTTTTTCATTTCAGAGAGAGGAGCAATCCTTTTTGTTCATCTTTCCATCCCAAGAACAACACAAAACAAATAGCACCTTCGGAAACTAAGGGTTTTTTCAAAGTTAGGTTATCAAATGTATAAGATAGACACAGTGTGCTGGAGTAACTCAGCGGGTCAGGCTGCATCTCTGGAGAAAAAGGATGAGTGACAACATCCACTGCCCCACCTTCATCAATCTCCTTTGTGACCACCTCAAAAAACTCAAATCGACTTAGTGAGACAAGATCTGCCCTGTACAAAGCTGAGCTGGCTTTCCCTAATTAGTCCATTCTCTTCCAAATGGGAGTAAATCCTATCTCAAATAATTCTCTCCAATAGTTTCCCTACCACTGACGTGAGGCTTTCTTACACCAAGGACAACACAGGCTATTCTCCAGTCCTCCGGGACTGAGAAGAAACAAAGATCCTTGTCAAGGCCCTCATAATCTTCACTCTTGCCTCTCTCAGTAACCTGGGATAGATTCCATCAAGCCCTGGGCCCAGGCCCATCCTTTTTCTCCAGAGATACTGCCTGACCCGCTAAGTTACTCCAGTACTTTGTATCTATCTTTGGTATAAACCAGCATCTGTCATTCCTTCCTACACAAGGTATTAGGTACATCTCTGAGCCTCTATTAGGCACATCTGTCTTGTAATTGCATTTCTAAACCACATACCATATCTTCTATCTTAATTAATAAGAAGATTCCACTCTTGAACAAGTCATCAACTTAGTATTATACAATGTGAGCACAATCTCGCCTTTGGATAGAGCTGAATGACAACATGTAGCTCTCTCAAATCTCTGGAAAATCAACACCAATGCTGTATATACACAATTGCCCAATTTCACAAATAAATCACTATCTGTATCTTTTCACAGGCCAACATCCCCATCTTCGTGGCCTTAGTTACACACAGAAGGATTCAGATCACGTCACTCACATGTCCAACACCAGACTCCCGAATCATACATTCTATTCCAACATCTGTCATTGAAAGTTATTATCAGACATGTGGACAGAATCAAGAATATCTCTTTGAAGAAATGCAACTGACTGCTTGGAATCTCTGGCTATGGCAGTTCAAAGTGAAGAAGGAGTTGGGGATGGCATTGAGAACGCTTCAGACTTTTCACTGGGAACACACGGAATCTCTTTGTAATCTCTTTGCGCACCATGTCACAAACCACCTGCCTGCCCGCCAACCCCATCTGCTCCAGCTGAGGAAGAATTTGCAGTTCCCAATTGACCTCCTCAGAATAGACAACAACAGTAGAGAAGCAAGTGACCCTCGATCCCTGGAGGCGGGGGGGGGGGGGGGTTAAAGAGGTTGAATGGGGACTGTGTCAATAGGAATTCCAATCCTGTCATAATGTGTGGTGCAGCAGGGCTAGACTGGGGAGGGGGGTGGTGGGTATGGAATTGTAATTGAAATCTACATCTACACCCATAGAGTGAAGAGGTAAAGGGAAGTGGATAGGAGAACTGATGGAACAAAATAATGTCTTGTTGCATTCTCCACAAATTCCAATGGGACTGATCCCAAGATAACTGCAGCCAACAGTTGCCTACATTTCCAGGATTGCTATTAAGTTACCAGTTCCTAAGGATAAGCGCAATAAATATACCAGCACTCTAAACAATACCTTTGACCCATTTTAAGAACATTGAGAGAAAAAAGGGAGACAAGAATGAGATGATTTATATTCCAAATTGCATGGAACGTTTTTTGGGATGGACAAATCAGATGGCCAATGCTATTTGAGTGGGGCTGTTCAACTAAAAGGGACAGCGGGAGGCAGGAGTTCACGTAACGTCAGCTCCGCAAACACGACCAAGCGGCATGCAATGTTCAGCTGTCCTCCAACAAAAGCTTGTCATTTTGCTGCCGCTGGCAAACACCAGCTAGTGCAATCTGTTAAATTCTCCTCATTCAGAATGAACTATGACCAAGGGATCAGATTCTACATGTGAAAACTGTGGGAACAGCTGTTCTTGACAGATAAGCTCCACTCCCTAGATGCTCAGCACACTTAGCACCTGGTGGGATTACCAAAATAACACCCCCACACCCCCACATGCACACACTCTCCCCCATGGACACACATACACACATGATCCACACATGAAATCAGTTTGAGTTACCTGCTTTTTTCCCCCTGCTTTAGAATATTAAGTATTCCACCAGAAATCATCTGCTCCAAATCCTTGAACACATGGTCTCTGAACTAAATGATTCACATGATATAGATGGTTTGTGGTGTGTTAAAGCTGTCTTACGTTGCTTGGAAACTAAAGGAAGCATGTGATGAGAAAAAGTCTTTCAACACCATGCGTCGCTACAGAAATTTTCCAAGGGCAATTTCTCTGTTAATACTCTCTGATCACTAAAGAATCTCTTGACTTACCAATCCTGGGATGCCATACCAGAATTCACTTCCACCACACCAAACAAGGCCATACCATATCCTGTGGAAGATTATTTTATATTATTCTATTCCCTCACTCCTAACATATCTCGACAAATGGTCTGCCTCTTGTCCTCTCTCACTCTTCAACAAAACCCTTGTGTACCAAAGCCAGGAAGCAATTTAACAAACCCCAAACTTCTGACTTAGCCAAATAAAATGTACCAAGGCTTTGACATTTGGACAAAAAATCCTCAAATGCTCTTTAATTGAGTTGTTCGACAATCAATTTTAAATTAATTCCCATGCCCTTATTAAAACTGTAGAGGTTTGAGGGAATGAAGTGATAAGCGCCTGCAAGATTATGTCTAACAAACTCGTTTTGGACTAAAGTTCAAGCACAGAAAACCTCCTGTGGGAAATAAAGTCATATAGTCATATCGCAAGGCAACAGTCCCTTCGCCCCAACTAGTACACGCCAACCGTGATCATCTAAGTTTGACCCATTTGCCTGTGTTTGACCCATATCCCTCTAAATCTTTTCTACCCATTCATGGGAAGGAGTGCACTTCTCCATAAGGCAGTGGCAATTCCTTCGTCCAGTGAGTACCCTGGGAAGATGTTGGTTTCACATAGAAAGACCGTACCAACCTTGCAACAGAATATTTCCATTTAGTTTCATTTAGTTGGGTAGAATATTGTAAAAATGTTTTTTACAATACATTGAGGAATAAAACTAAGTTATAAATCAATCAGCTTTGAATATTTTGTAGCTTAGGTTTTTAAATAGAAACACTTACTTTAAGGCTCAAGACTGCTCTAATGCAGTTCTGAATTTATAGTTGTCAAGAGCCTACTTAAATATGAAAAAAAAAGGCCTGCATGTGAACAGGTGCTGAGGTTTTCCCTGCTCTCTCACTTGCACGACAGATAACATATGCTCAGTTTGGGAACACACGCCTTCTGCAGAGCACATCACAGAAGGATTCAGCACATCATGTGTGGTCAACGTGTCTGTGTCAACCCTTGATAAGATCTACCCAAACAATCCCAGTTTCCTCAAGCTCCAGCTGGTGAATTTGAGAGGGGCATCAGTCAACGAAATGAGCAGATCAACATGAACGCAACATGCATTTCTGAAGGACATTTCAGGAACATCGTGGGGAAGGAATACACTTTTAAGATGCACTAGGACGTAAGCAGCTGATGACTAATAATGGGGGTGGAGACAACTGGGGTACACGAGAGCAAGGAACAGGGGGCCATAGAGTTGGAGAAGGTCACAGAAATAAAGAAGTCTTGAGGTATTTGACCATGGGTGAGAATGCCAATCTTAATTCTTTGGATCACGTATAGCTAAGACACAGTCACATGGATTATCTCCCCTGTGGGACACTGCCTTAAAAAGTAAATGCTTGCAGCATTATGGGGAAAGATATCATTGCTTCCGTGCATTGCTCAATTCATCCCCCAGGAAATCCTTGAATATATCCCATAACGGGGAACGACCTGAAGTACAATCCCACTCGCCAACCTGAAATACCAACTCACCAACAACTATGCAACAATTCTTATTCTCACTGCCTGGCCTCTGCCCATCTTTGTAGCTACCTCCAGAGGTAACAGAAAAGGTGAATGAGACTTGGGGAACTTTGTCCCAGGGAGAGAAAGCAATGTGTGATGATAGTCTTTCAAAAAATGTTTGATAAAGTTATACGCAATGATGTTGTTTGAAAAACTGGTGCCCTTGGATAAAAGGGACAGGAGCAACTTGGAATAAAACAAAATGATTGAAGTTCAACAAACTGACAATTAGAAAATTGCAGATTTTGGAAATCAAAAATATCAATGAAATGCTGCATTCAGCATGTCAGGCAGCATCGGCAGAGGGAGAGACGGAGTTAATTTTTCCAGTCGAAGACCTCATTTGTCACCGTTTCCACCAGAAATATTAATTCCGTTTCTTTCTGCCCAACCTGTTGAATGTTTGCAACATTTTCAGTTTTTATTTCAGTAAACGAACAGTGGTGGTGAATGCATTTCTTAGGGTGTAGAGGGGTCTAGAGTCTGCAGTGGTTTTCCCAGGGCTTGTTCATTGCCTTATTGACTTGGATGCAAGAGCACAAGTTTGAAATTTGCTGCAGACAAAATCTTCAAATACAATAAACAGTGAAGGAAAGGGTGGCAAGTAAGAAAGGCAGAGGTTGGCTGTTCTTGTGGGTGAGGGATGTGCGTAGAATTAAGAGCGGAGTTGCACATATTAGTAAGGTAAACGGGAAAAGCAACGAAAGCTTATAAAAACAACAGTAACCATGCATGAACATTACCAGGTGGCTAACAGAGCAGTTAATATAACATGTCAGTCCTAGGTTCCTAGAGTAATGCAACACAAAAACAGTCTGAAGAAGGGTCTCGACCCGAAACGTCACCCATTCCTTCTCTCCCGAGATGCTGCCTGACCTGCTGAGTTACTCCAGCATTTTGTGAATAAATCGATTTGTACCAGCATCTGCAGTTATTTTCTTATACAAAAACAGACCCTGCAGCCTAACTTACCCATGCCGACCCAGGTCTAACCTGACCTAGTGCAATTTGCCCACATTTGACCCATATCCCTCTAAACCTTTCCTATCCGCTTACATGTCCAAGAGTCTTTTAAACATTGTAACTGTACACACATCTACACACACACACAACAAGCTGTCAGCTTGTTCCATATACACACCACCCTGTGTCAAGAATTCAGTCCTCAGGTCCCCTCTCACCATAAACCTATTCCCTCGAGTTTTAGACACCACCTATTCTCGGAACATGACTGTGATTATCTACTCTGTCTATGCCCGTCAAGATTTTATATACCTCTCTCAGCTTTCTTCACTCCAGAGAAAACAGTCCAGTCTTTGCAACATTCTGTGATTTTTTTCTGCACCCTCTCCAGCTTAGTCACAATTCCTCCTATTGTAGATTCGTAGAGCATAGGAACAGACGTTCTCAACCCACCTCTTCCATGCTGTCCATGATACCTACCTACACTAATCTCATTTACCTGCATTAGGCTCATATTCCTCTATGCCTTTCCTATCCAAGTTCCAGTCCAAATGCCTTTTAACTGGAGCTTTAGAGAATGAAAGGCAGGTATCTCCAGTTACATAAAATACCCCTTTGGCACCAACTAAATGTCATGCCCAGGACAGACTGAAGTCCATGGTTTTGATTGTGGACTGACAGGGAAACTATTTGTTGTAGAAGATGGGTTTATAGTCAAAGGTCAAAAAGTTAATGTGATCACGAGAACAAAGATAACACGAGTAAATGATTCTTGATATAGTTAGTGATTTAGCTTTTGGTTGATAAGGTGACAAAGCAGATCCAATGGGCAATTTCAAGGAGTTTTGTTTTAAAAAGCACTTAAGGGAGAAAATATTGCAGGGAAATGGGAAAGGACGCAGAGGATTGAATTCCATCGATTTCACTTGAAAAGAGCTACCGTTAAGCTGATGGATCAAATGGTCTTTTCCTGTGCTGTACTCATCAATCTTTCAAAGAGCAGATGACTTGCGAGATTGGTATTTGAAACAATCGGCATCTGTTTGCCTAGAAAATAGATTGGACCCCTTTTGGTCAACTAAAAGGTCCTTGCATTGAACATTAATACAAATGGGTTTTTTTGTTGCTTGTTTTTTGGGATGGTTATGCAACAGCTAAAATAGGGTAGCATTTTGGTCAGATGATTTGATCACTGAAAGATGGAGTGCCAACAACATGATGTTATTTTACATGCGTGTCCTAAGCTGGGTACAGGTTAGACTTCTGTTGGTCACAAACATAAATGACAGTGCATTTTAGCGGCTGATGGAACTTCACCTGGAAATGAGCACTAGTGTGATTTGCTTGAATGTTGCACAATCAGCACCTTAAACAAGAAACTGATCCAACTTCTAAGCATCGACCATTCTCCCCTGCTTCCGATTCCACCTCTGAAACTCGCGACCTTTAGCATCAAGGACAAGAACAACAGGTGTTTGGAAGCACCACCACCTGCAGGTTCTCTCCTCGCTCCAACCTGACTTGGAAATGTATCCTGGGCCTAAATGCTAGATCTCCTTCCCCAAAAGAACCTTCACCATAGGTGCTACAGACATCTTTGAAAGCACATTGAGGGATGGGTTATAGATGCTCAGATCCCAAAAGTAAAAACTAAACCTCATAATACTCATCCGCAAAGTGAAAATCATTGTAACCTGCCTGCACACTGCAGTGTGGCTCACACTTTGCATTTGACCATGCTAATGAGATTCATTGGGACCCCTGCATTTGTAGATGAAGCAACCATGGCAGGGGCACAAGGAAATAACTGCAAAGCACAGGTCAAAGAACTGCATCTATATATACATTTTTAGAGCATCTCAAATCTCTTCAGTGCTGCTGAGGTAGCCCCCGGTTTAACTCAAGAAATGGGATAGCCATTTGTGCATATTAAGTTTGCGCGAAGAGCATCATAATGATCTGATCGGCTGTTTCTGTGTTGATTATATTGTAGCCAGAACATCAGAAACAACAGCCCTTCTTTCATGATGATATTGAATCGATCGTTGGTTTAAGTCTCACCCAACAAGGTAGCACACCTGACAATGCTGCACTCTCTTGGTCTGTGCTGATTGTTGGAGAAGGGGGGGGGGGGGGGTCAGATATCAGAGAGGACAGGATGTTTCCTGTTAAATAACACCAATGATTTTATTTTCCCCCCTAAATATAGTGTTGATATCTTGCTAACAGAAGCCTTCCTCTGACATGGAAACCAGAAGGGCAGACAGTTATTCACTAATTAATTGCAGTCATCAATTGATAGGATCGTCCTGTTTAATGGTTTGCTTTTCCTCCCCAAACCTTTCAGCTACTGGTTCCAGATCCTCAATGTTCTATCTATGGAATAATTTTCCTTATCTGTTTTCTAATCTAACTTAAATCTATGATTATGGGCAGCACAGTGGTGAAACAAGTGGAGCTGCTGCCTCACAGCTCCAGAGATCCAGGTTCAATCCTGATCTTGGGTGCTGTCTGTGTGGAGTTTGCATGCTCTCCTTCGATGTTACCTCCGATTGCCTCCCACATTCCAAAGAAATGCAAGCTGGCAGTTTAATTGGCCACTGTAAATCGGCACTATTGTGTAGGTGAGTGGTAGAAGCTGGAGGGGGTGGGCGGGGGGAGAGTTGTTGAGAATTTGTGAGAAAAGGTTACAAGGATAAAATAATGGAGGAATGACATTTTTATGTGAGCTTGTATAGGCTCAATTGACTGAAATGGCCTCCTTCTATATCCTAAGTAAACCTTCCAAGGTGTTAACTCCACAGCTTAATGGATCAGTTCCTCCTTAGTCATCCTATTGCGACAACTGTTCCCTATGGACACCTAATTTCTGCACTTGCTCCAAATCTTTCCTGGGCTACAAAAAAAAACTTTGGGCAAGTGATGTCAAAGTACCATCTTGTCTGTTTTGTATCATCCTTCCTGTCCCAACACATCCCTGTATCCTGAGCAGACTTAGCATTCCCTGTAGTAATTCCACAATCAGGTTGCTGATTGACCTCAAGTTAGACAAGCTAGGATGACCGACTTCCTTTGAATAATGCCCCAATCCACCATGTTGTGTGAAAAACATTTCTAGGCTGTGATATCAGACTTCCAGTTGTATACTTGAGCCAAAAGCATCCTCAGCAAGTCTGCCTGAAATCGTGGTAGACCAATATAGACTAAAGACTGACCAGTTGTTGTTCCTGTGCCAACATGCCATGCAAACCAAGTCTCTAAGCTGAACATTTTTAAATCAGTCTGTGAGCAGAGGGGAAATGCCGATGCCGTTTAACCAAACACAAAAGGGATTTTCTCAACCCTTGCAGTGCTGCCAGCAACAATGATTTGTAAGCCAACACGTAAGTAACACAGATGATACTAAGATACCTGGTTCTAACACCAGCTACCTTTTATTGTGGTAAATGTAAAAACGCTGATAGGTTCAGTCCTTTCCCCGTCACAGTATTTTTGTTGGGATAATGGTCGAACATCGAACTTTTCCAGTTCAAACGGTTTGCTGTCTTGCTTCAAGCAAATATGATGGAGATAGACTCACGGGAAAGGTTTCATCAATGAAACTATCAGAGATCCAGGGCAATCAACAGCAACTTGCAGACTGCTGTTTACGTGCCTGATCCCTGTACTCTTCGGGACCGGCTCCTGTGAGAGATCATGAAAAATTAAACTAACTTAATACTTCTCTGTCCTCTAACTTTCATTTCTGAACCTAGGTTCTGATTCCAACACCCCAAGTTATGACAAGTTTGTCGCCAGAAAATCAACACCGATGGATCTGAAAATCTCACCCATAAATGAGCATATATTACTAGAAAGACCAAGCCAGCCAGAAACAATATTGCATCATGCAATTTTCAGCATTGCAACATTTTGTTATTTGTTTTTAAGCAGGCAACTTCTATCCCACAATGTCCAGGGGATTGGACACATCATCTAGCTGAAATGCAATTTTTCAGAAGTGAGAGATGGGAAAACCTTATTAATAGTTAATCACAATAGGAATGTTTTACACTAAGTGTGTAAGGACCTGGACCCACTACAATTCGCCAACCGCCATAACAGATCAACTGCAGATGCAATCTCGCTGGCTCTCCACTGCACTGGAGCACGTGGACAGGAAGAACACAGACTTCAGGCTTTTGTTCATCCACTATAGCTCAACGTACAACACAATCTCTAAACTTATCATCAAACTTAGGGAACTCGGTCCCTATGCAATTGGATCCTCGACTAATTGATTGACCACAATAAGTATGAACTGGCAATAATATTTCCTCCTTGTTGACCATCAACACAGGAGCATCACAAGGTCATGTGCTCAGTCCCATACTCTACCTATTCTATGCCCATGACTGTGTAATCAGACACAGCTCCATCTTTAAATTCATCGACAAAACTACCATTGTTGGACGAATAATGGGTTACAATGTGTCAGAATACAGGAGGGAGATTGATAATTTGGTTGAATGGTGCCAGATCAACCATCTTGTAATCAATGTTAGCAAGACCAAGGAGATGATAGTTGACTTCCTGAAGGGAAAGACAAGGATTCATGAACTTGTCGTTGTTAACAGGATGGCGATGTAGAGAGGTGATATCTTCAAGTTCCTGAGTGTGCGCATCTCTGTAGATCTGCTCTGAACTCAAAAATTAATAGAATCTAAAAGAAAGCTCATCAATCCCTCTATTTCCTCAATTGAGTGATGAGATTTGCTATGTTACCGAATACACTATGAAACCTCTACAGATTGAGAGAAAACTGCCTGGTTGCAACAAGGCCTGATCTAGTAACTCAAACACCCAGGAATAAAAGGATGGTGTAGATGTTATCCAGTTCATCACAGGTACTGACCTCCCAACAATAAAAAGACAGCTAATATCATCAAATACCCATGCCACCCTGGCCATGTTTTCTTCTCACTAATACCAGCGAGATGAAGATACAGCTGCCTGAGAACCATGCCCTCCCGGTTCAAGAGCAGCTTCTTCTCAGCAACTATAAGGCTCTTGAACACCACACAACACCAACCACACCTCCACCTCAGCAACTATCACCTACTATGGACTTTGCTTTGGCTGCATTACATATTTTGATTTTGTACTATTGTGGTCTGGTTTAGTTTAGTTTAGTTTAGAGATACAGTGTGGAAGCAGGCCGGCGCCGACCAGCGATCCCCATACATCAACAGTATCCTACGCACACTAGGGACAATTTACAATTTTACTGAACCAATTAACCTATAAACCTATACGTATTAGGAGTATGGGAGACAACCGGAGCACCAACTCTACGGCTGCGCCACCATGCCACCCTCTATCTAGGGTTACCTAGTATTACTGATTATTAATTTATTGCTTTATTGATTGTTGTACATTTATAAGGGTGGCACAGTGGCAGAGACCTAGGTTCGATCCTGACTACGGGTGCTGTCTGTATGGAGTTTGCATGTTCTCCCTGTGGCTGCATGGGTTTTCTCCAGGTGCTCTGGTTTCCTCCTACACCCCAAAGACTGCAGGTTTGTAGGTTAATTGTCCCTTGTGTGTAGGATAGAACTAGTGTATGGGTGATTGCTGGTCGGCGTGGGCTTGGTTGCCCTCGGGCCTGTTTCCACGCTGTATTTGTAAACTAAACTAAAATTTGTTGTGCTATTGCATTAATGGGCCCGTAAAGATGCAGCAAGTAAGAATTTCATTGTTTTGTTGCCTGGAAGAAATCCACATGGTTACATGTAGAACATGCAAACTCCAAACTCACCCCCTTGGGTCAATGTAAGCTCCCATCAGTCCCATTTCCCCTCTCCTTATTTCCCTGCAGCTCTGCATCAATTTCTCTCACTCATGTCCATTAACTCCCCTTTGACCGTAGTACAACAGGGAAAATTTACAGTGGCCAATTAACCTACCAGTGTGGCCTTGGGATGAGGGAGGAAACGGGAGCATCCAGAGGAAACCCACGCAGTCATGTGCAGAATGCTGAGAATCCACAAAGACAGCACCGGAGGACAGGGTTGTCGCCTGCTGAGATTTGGTGATTCATTATTTCCGCTGAACATCTTAACACTCACTCGAGTGTAGAATAAATTTAGAGATTGCAGATCAGCACTGGGTTGAAAGCCAAAGGCCAACAGCGTTGCTGAAAATGGAACAGCCAGGAAAAAAAAAAAACACGGCTCCAATTTCAAGAAAAGCCTACCCAGCTTTTGGCCGACTTACAGGTGAAAGGAAGTGTTGTAAGCAGCTACTCATTTACAGAATGTTTTTCAACAATGCAGGCTGCTTAATCAGCCTCCCTCTGCCAATGCAAACTGGAGTACCACATCTATAAACTTCTGTTGACGTTGTTGCAAGATGCCTGATCAGGGTATTTCAACTGCAGTCCACCATTTCAAATACCGGTGTTATTTACTTTTGCATAATCATGCAAGACAGGGTATCAATTTTCTTCTATTTTAATTTTCATTTTTCTCACGACAGGTCTTCTGTGTCGTTGCCCCCAAGGTATTGAGTGCCATTTGTTTTATGAGGGAATATTATTTGTGGTCTGTAGAAGCTAAAGTGTGATGGGAAATTTTACACTCAGCAGGATACACACAAGAAATGTACACTATTATCAATTACCTTCAACTTATTTCTACAGTATGAAACTCTAAAGAACTAGAATCATAAATGCTGTTTGATAATGGCGGCATACTGATAGTTACTGCCTCACAGCATCAGAGAACTGTGTTTGACCACCCTGAGCACGGGTACTGTCTGTGTGGAGTTTGCATGTTCTCCCTGTAACCATGTGGATTTCTTCCAGGCAATCCAGTATCCCACATCCCAAAGATGTGTGGGTTATAGACTCTGTAATTTGCCCCTAGTGTGTTGTGAGTGAATACAAAAGTGAGATATCATACAATTAGTGTGAATGGTGATCAATTGTCGGTGGAGACTCGGTGGGCCGAAGGGCCTGTTTCCATGCTGTATCTTACAATCAATTTTGGCTCCCGTATATATATGATGTAATATAATAGTTTTCTGGTAACTGTTAGAAGCATTACTAGACTAAATCCCTTCCTATTCTCTCCCACTGCATGGAATTGCAATGGAACCGAGCTGTTCCTGTTGTAAGAAATTCCAATATGCTAAATCCCTTTCCACATGCTCTTACACTGCATGGATCCCAATAGTCACATTATTGCCCATTCACTCCCATATACAAAAATCTAAATGTAGTATAGTCCGTCTAGTTCATTCCCACAAGACTGAATTCTACCAAATTTGAACCTTTTCAATTCAAATTGTAAAAATGATCAAGCACCAACTTCATTTTTTGTGTATGGTCCAAGGCAGCTTATTAACACATCCACTGTATCGAATCCCAATAGGCCAAACTGCTTCTCCTTAATCATTTAGGGTTACAATTTCCTGTAGCTTCATTAAGGAATTACACTTAATAACTATCCAAACAATTGCAATTTACCACTGTGGTTCAGCAAACTAAATATGGTAAAAAATTACTGCAAGACACGACTCCAAGCAACTGCATATTGCGGAGAGCCAACCCGCGCTGTTCCAAACCTCGTCTTGTTCATTGTTTTCTCGTACAGTTTGTTGGATTGAGTCACTGAATGAATGGGGAATTAGGCTGGTGTTCAAAGAACTGTGAAGTAACTATTTATATCCTTGGTTTAGAGGGGCCCGATCCAAAGGATTTCTTGGCAAACTGTTCAGTATATTTATCTGCCGTCATCAGCACTGGAGACAGCAGACTGGAAATTCCAAAACCAGGCTTCTTGCATGTAATAAAATCAAGGAAGGGACAATATATCTATGGGGAATAACATTCAGAACAAATACCCGCTCTCATGTTCTGTGCTGAATAGAACTTACTGTCGGATGCCTTCTGTGATCACAGTGATTTGCAACCTATTAAATACTTTACATCCACTCACCATGGTGACATGATTTTAATTTGCACACAGATAGCTCTCATTGCCAGCAATGATATAGTGATCATTTCGACAAGGGAGGTCCAGAAATACCATTGAAATGATTATCCAGGAAGTAATAGGATCCCGAAAAATAAAGCACCTCTGAGCCGAGATAGGGTGAAATGGAGGAACACGTCACTGTTGGTAGCCTTAAGAGTTTCGAATGGAGGTAGTTGTAGTCCCTGCCCAAACTATGCCACAGGGTTATCGGTCACAAGCTGCTACTAAGCAACTTTAGCTTAGTTTGGGGGGGGGGGGGGGGGGTGGGTGGTGGGAGCAGTGGAGGGTGGATACTTCATGCTGCACGGTGGCACAGTGCTTCCAGTCTCTCCCTCACAGCTCCAGCGCCTCGGTGGTCCTGACCACCAGTACTGCATTGTCGAGTTTGCACGTTCCATCTGTCATATGAGAGGCCAGGCCTCCTGTTGCTCACATGTGACTGTCTGCGGGTGAAGGAGGACATGTGTACAGCAGGATATCAAGTCCAAAGGCACAGATAATAAAATGTCTGTCACCCTTTGTGTTGCTCTGCTTGACAAGGTTATACCAGTCTGTAACTAGACAGACATTATCATTATTTTATGAGGCCAGTGAGTTTTAAGAGTGGCAACACAAAGGACACCACAATGGCACAGCTGGCAGTTCCTGTCTCACAGCTCCAGTAAATCAGGTTCAATCCTGACTTTGGGTGCTGTCTGTGTGGAGTTTGCACATTCTCCTTGTGACTGTGGCTTTCCTCCCACATTCAAAAAACATTCCGGTTAGTAGGTCCACTGGCTGCCTTTCGTGTGCTTGTGTGGGTGGATGAATCTGAGGGGAGTTGATGGGATGTGAGAAGGTATAGCTTACAAGGTAACAAGATTAAATGGATAGCTCAAAAATGGAATGGACTCAATTGCCTCCTCCAATAGCATGAGAAATAGGAATACAGGTCAACGGTGGATACAAATTCCCAACCTATGGATTTCCCTACATACAAACATGATACCACAATATTATTAGATAAAAAAATCTGACATATGGGCATGCGTTCGTTCCTACAAATTGCTGAAGTAGATTCCTCTCCCTCCACTTTTCGTAATTGTTCTTTCTTATCAGTATTGCATGTTTTTGATGCCGTTCATTGCAATACTGTGAAGGTTTGGTTACCATATCGAGTGACTTGGTTATTGACTTACGAACGTGTGTAAAATCAGAACCTATTCGTTACCTGGGGCCCAACAGCCTGTGTGAAATTTTATAAATCAATATTGTCATGCAAGTTGGATCAAAAACCTGGGCTTCCAGTGAGTCCCCATCTTGGCTAAGGGATATAAAATACTTTTATGCTAATTATTCATTCTAAACATCTGCTTCCCTGGATTTGAAATAAAGGAACCAATATTGGTTTGTGTCTATTTGTAGAAATCTTAATGAAAACCATACTGTCACCAAACTTTAGTATTGATGTGAAGCTGAAAAAACTCAACATATTGTAAATCTCAAATAAAAACAGACAATGCTGGAAATACTTAACAGGTCAGTTAGCATCAGCTGGTCTTCAACCAAAAGCATTAACCCTATTAATCGCTCCACAGAGGCTGTCTTGACCTACAGAGTATTTCTATAATTTCCTGCTTTTTATTCAAGTCTTCACATACGTGAAAGGATCGGGGTCTGGTCACCCATGGCTAAAGGATGCATCAGTCTGATTATTATTGTCAACCTGGCCTCGCACACTAAAGTTGTGCAACATCACCCTATGAAAAAGCACAAATACTGTGATTGTCGCAAATCAACTTCATTTGCAACTGTAATCCAGACGATCTGAATTCCCGCAATTGTCACCCACCATACAAAGGATCTCACACATTTCGTTCTGATGATTTTCCTCATCCTTTCTCCGAGTCTTGCCATTACAGGTCGGACGAACAGGGAGCTAACCCCAAAGGAATAGTTGTGCTACTTTTCCACAATTACGGCTTGGACTGCTGTAAAGTGATTCCATGTACTTTTTGGATGCAGGTTTGTAAGCTTTATCTGCACTTCCCGGCATCTGCCTGGGTGGTTTTGTTGTCTAAATTGCCGTGAACTGAGCACCCAAATTTCAGTTGTCTTTAATTCATTGAATAATACCAAGTAAACTCTCACCAGGTGAAAAAGCAATAAAAGATTTTCCGTACACAAACAAGATAAGACACAGAATTGTACATGAGACTTCTTGTTGGCTGATTCCCCTCTTATAATTAATCTCTCCTAAAAATGAATATATCTCGAGGAATAAGACAGACTTTGGCCGCCTGGCTAGGAGATTCCTGTTAAATCTCTTGGGCTTGCTGAGCTCTGTATTCTGAGCACTGCTCAGAAATCTGGGTCAGAAGTTAAAATCCCCAGAGACAGCCGCACAGCTGCTCTGAAGATTCAAGAAACAATATTACATTTGTGAGAAAATTTGTTTAATAATTCATGAAGATTATTCCGCAGTGCCCACGATAAGATGAGCAGAAGGCAAATACATATTGTCACGTCTTCCTACTTGGTCATCGCTTCAGAATCAGCAGCCACCTTTGACATCTGCTGGCAATACCCTTTCATAATAATGTAATGTGAAATCAAGTGGCATTAGAGAGCATTAAGAGCCCTATAATCATAAACTCTGTTATGGTTTGAATACCTCCAGTCTTATAAAAGGTCCAGTCTCCACTGCAGAGAGGTGATGCAATTGGGCTCCAAAGATTCAATAGGGAGGTCCTGTTGAGTTACCTCATCCTCAAAAGCAAATAGAGGACAGATTATGTGTGGCCGCCTCCTTACTCCGCAACTAGTCAGCACTTCCAGGATAGGTGAATCAAGGATGATATATTTACTGGATTCCAGCCAATGTAATTGTGGTTGGGAGGGAAAGGGGGTGGGCTGGAGAATAGCACTCCTTTTCTGTTAACTTTACATCTCAGCAACAGCTGGTAGTGGCAGAGAATGGAACATTTATTTCTCTATTTATTGCCTGCTCTCAGCATCTGGATCACATGGGCAGCCAGAGAACAAGGCTCAGCCCCAGCAATGTTTCTGATCCTGAGCCTTGAGAGTGACCATCACGACTGAAGACCATTACAAGGCCAGCATAGTAGACTTCTCACTTCTGATCATGGTATTGCTTGTTTCTTCAAGCCTAGCCATCATTCTAATTGTATTTTACTCTATATCCTTGTGTATTTATTCGTTATGACCAAGATTAATTTCCTTATAAATTGTTTCTCTGTGTTCACGCACTGAATAATATAACTTTTCTAACTTCATAATTTTAGTGTTAATCATTAATTATTCCTCCATCTTACTGATTCATCATCCTGTCAAAGCCATATTTTTAATACTTTACATCCGTTTTAAAAATTTCAAACACATCCATTACACTTCCCTTGTAATCTTCTCCCTTTCATTTAAAAAAGAACTTCTGAATGGAAGGTAATCACTTTGAGATGTCAACTGTCTTTCCAGCTGGCTTATAAACTGCTGAAAGCTTTTAGGTTTGTTTTTAAATTCCAATTGTTTTGAGCTCACTTATAAACTCACTTACCAAAATTAGTTCAGATTTGTGTTATAATGTGTGCCCACAGTGGCAAATAATATCACTTTGGTGTAAGCAAGGCTTCACACATTCAACATCTTCACACGATTAAGGATTTTGGTCATTTCACTACCTTTCTATCTCACCTTGAACCACACGTCACTTAGCTGCCCATTATGACCTTAGCTTCATTGCACCATGCCCTTAAATCTGGCATCATCCAAAACTCTTTGAGCACTGTGATGCTCCTTGGTGATTCCACCTATTGCTTTTACTGGAAATCCAATTCATGCCTGCAAATGGTGATAAGGTCATGTGATAGGAGCAGAATTAGGCCATTTGGCCCATCAAGTCTATTCCACCATTCAATCATGGCTGACCTATCTCTCCTTCCTAACCCCATTCTCCTGTCTTTTCCCCTGGCACCCGTGGTATTTCCAAAGATGCAAAAGAACAGGGAAAATTTGAGCCACAGGCCATTCAGCCCATCAATTCATCTTCATCGTTCATCACAATCTTGGCTGATCATTCTAGATTTCTCTCCACCAGGATTTATCCTTACTAACTAAAGACACTTCCTACCTCCCTAGTCATTCAATTGTCTACAACTCCCAGCAGGGCTCAAGGCTGTTCCATCCCAATGGATCGACTCTCTCTTTCTGCGGGGCTGATGCTAAAGCTCCATGAATTGAGACTCATCACCAATCTCCGGCTTGCGCGCTTGCCCCGCTGATCCTGTTAATCTTGCACCAATTCGGAGAAACTAGGAAGTGCAGATACTGGTTTACATAAAAGGACAAAAAGCACTGGAGTAACTTAGCAGGTCAGACAGCACCTCTGGAGAGTATAGATAAGTGACATTTTAGATTGGGAACCTTCTATAGACTGATCGTGGGAGGGGGAGCAGGTGGAGGGGAGATGAAACCTCAGAGGATAGGCAGGATAAAGCAGTGCAGATAATGGGTGGACACAGGCAAGGGTGGTTTTTGATAGACTGATAGTTGGAATAAAGGCCCGAGAGAAAAGCAGAAGGTGTGAGACAATGTTTATACCGTTGTAAGCTACCCTAGTGGAATATACGGTGCTGTTCCTCCAGTTTGTGTGTTGCCTTACTCTGGCAATAGAGGAGGTCCAGGACAGAAAGGGAAAGGGTTAGCAACCAGGAAATCCAGTAGGCCTTGGTGCAAGTGTTCAGCAAAATGGTTGTGGAGTCTATGCTTTGTCTCGCAAATGTACAGGAGACCACAATGGGAACACTGGATGCAATAGAGGAGGTTAGTGGAGCACATGAACCTCTGTCTCACCTTGACTCACTGAATGGAGGTGAGGGAAGAGGGAAAAGGGACAGGTGTTACATCTCCTGCAGTTGCAGAAAAAGGTACCTGGGAAGGGAGCGGTTTGCATGGGAAGGGATGAGTGATTCAAGGAGCTGCGGAAGCTGAGGTCTCAGCGAAAGGCGGAAAGGGGTGGAGATGGGAAGATGTGACTGGAGGTGGGATCATGTCAGAGGTGATGGGAATATCGAAGGATGATATGTTGGATGCAGACGCTGGTGGGGTGCTAGGTGAGGACCGGGGGAACTCTATCCTTGTTCCATCTGGGGGGAGAGGGGAGTGAGAGCAGAACCATGGTATGCAGAGGAGACATGGGTGAGGGGTGCATCTATGACAGAAGATGGAAACCACTAAAGAAAGAAGACATCTCAGATGTCCTAGTATGGAAAGCCTCACTTTGGGAGCAGACACTGTGGAGATGTAGGGAATTGTACCTTTGTAAAAGGTAGGGTAGCAGGAAATGTAGTCCAGATTGTTTTGGGAGTCGGTAGGTACATCAGTCGATAGTCTGCTCCCTATGATGGAGACAGAGGTGTCAAGAAAGGGCAGAAAGGTGTCAAAGATAGTCCAGGTGTTAACAGGAACTGACCACATTCAGTCTGTCATCTTGTTTATTTGAGGGCAGGGTGGAGGTTAGTGGTGAAGTTAATGAAATCCACAGGTTCTGCGTTGATGCAGGAGGCAGCCCCAATGCAGTCGTTGATGAAGCGGAGGAAGAGTTGGGGGATGTGCCATTGTATGCAATTTGCAGAGGTAGGTCAGGAACACGCTGGAAGTTATTCCTGGCAGCTGTCACCCTTGCAACCAAACCCTTAAAAGTCAGAGAAGTCACAGTGCAACCGTTTCATCATACTATACTTCTGGGGCATGCTGGTACATCAGTGCTAATTAGTTTTACATCTGGGACTGTGCCCACCAGGACTGGATCCAACTTGCTTATCCCAAGTGGCGGTAATTTTATTTTTGGTTTGGGGTGGGGTTTTTTTAATGAAATGGTTTAAAGTCAAATGAAAGGTCTGCCTTTTGCATTCCGTTTAAGTTATTTTTTAGTTTCAAAAGGAGATCGAAAACGGTTAATCTGTTAACAGGAACTGACTACATTCAGTCTGTCATCTTCTTGGATCTGACCTCATCTAAGGCTTGCCAGAGAGGCACTGACGAGTAGCAGAGAGGAAATAATCTGTCCCAGTCATCTCCCGTCAGAGTCTGCGAACACAATCTAAACCATATGTCCGACTGCAATAATTATTCCAATAACTCGGCACAGCTGAGCTCAGGAACAGGCAAGAAACTCAAGTCAAGACTATGCCCACCATCAGACACAGGAACAAATTAGCTGACCATGAGACAATGGTCCACGTCAGTTATCACTGTGATGCCATGAACACTCCCTGGCTCTGAGGGCAGTGTTTATGAACCTCTTCTCCTCCGTTATTTATTGGGGTCCAGCTCTGCAGAAGCTGACAGCTCGCAAGACCCACACATCCTCTCTCTTGTTCCACAACTCCTCTCCCATTATTTGAGATCAGGGAGAGACGGTTCATAGTGATGCAACTTGCAAGATAAGAGATCCCACAGTGGTTGCATTGTCATTGAATGAGTATTTGTCCTTCGGGGAAGGGGACCAGTCTGCCCCAGGTTACTCAGCGGTGGGATAAGTTCCTATCCTTCCAGTGTCTCACACATGCAATCCTAGGAGAATTTCGTAAAACAGTGGTTCACTGCAATTTCCACTCATGACTGTTGGTCTTCTCTCTATACACGCATAAAATCTTGCAACCCCACAGGAAGTACAGGCAATTTCCTTGGTTGATCAGATTATTACTCAGCACACCAAAATACTCAGGACACACCATGAGCACACTAGCTTAATTTGGGAACTTTTGCTTAATTCATTTTTGGGATTTGGGCATCACTGCCAAAGCCAATATTTATTGCCCTTGCAAAGAAGTTGGTGGTGAGCTGCCTTCTTCAACGGTTACAGCCCTTCTGATGAAGGTGAGCCTATACTGTTATTGGAGACAGACCTCTGGGATTTGGACCAGATGATGATGATGGAATGGTGATATATTTCTAAGTCAGGGTGGAGTGTGACTTGAAGAAGAATCTAAAGGGAGTGGTATTCCCATAAGTCTGCTACCCATGTCCATCTTGGTAGTAGAGACCATGGGCTTGGGAGGTACTATTGGAGCAACAAAGGCAAGTAACTGCTGTACATTTTGTAGATGATACCTACTGCAGCCACTGTGGAGAATGATTGTTTATGGTGGAGTACAGGGTGCCAATTAGCAGGACTGGTATTATAGCCGGAATAGTACTGTAAAAATGATCATGAAGACCATACAAGACCAGGTATTCAGGCAGGATTACACAAAGAGGATGATTGTTAAGAAGTTCTTGTGCAAGAAATAAACCTGCTAATTTCAACAGATTGTCCATTTTTTGCTGCCTCAAGAACACACATAATATCATTAAAGATGTACACCAATCTAGCTGTGCTCTTATCTTACAACTATCTTTGAGAAGAAGGCCCACGAGCCTGAGAACCATTACCTCTAGGTTCAAGAACAGTTTCATCCCATCAACCATCAGGCTCTTAAACTACTATGGACTTTGCACTTCTAAGGTTGTACTAAGTATGTTGGCTTGCACTATCATTGTTTTACCTAGAAAAATAACTGATAATGTATTGAAAATTTATTTGTTATACTAATGATACCTATAAAGGTGTAGCAATTAAGAATTTTCATTTTTCCAGTCCTAGTGCATATGACTCATGACTCTTCTTTCTTTTCCACTAATTTCAATGTTTCCCCATTCTATCAGAAAGACAAAAAGATATTGCAGTTGTTGTAGGTCCAGAGAATAATGAATGTGCAAAATGAACATCAGACTAATTTTACATAATTCCAATAATTAACTCAAGCAGTTGGGTGGCACAATAGCGCAGTGGTTGAGACACGAATTCAATCCTGATTACGGATGCTGTCTGTACGGAGTTTGTACGTTCTTCCTGTGACCGCGTGGGTTTTCTCTGGGTGTCCCAGTTTACTCCCACATCCCATAGACATACAAGTTTGTTGGTGAATTGGCTTTGGTAACATTGTAAATTGTCCGGAGTGTGTAGGATAGTGCTAGAGTACAAGGTGATCGCTGAGCCTCGGTGGGCCAAAGGGCCTGTTTCCATGCTGTAGCTATGATGACTGAAGTCTAAAGTCAGTTGATGGTGTCAGTGGAGATGTGCTCAGATGACTGATGACGGTCCCAATACTATACTGGCACCTTGATTGTGGATATCAAAGGAAAGAATTACATGGTCAGGACAGCTGGGGCAGTTGTGGCACAGTTTTCAATGAACAGTTCACAGAAGACAACCAACTGACTTGTGCATGAGGAGTGGATTTCAATACATGACGTGGAACCACATGGAAAAATGGCAGCATGACAAGGAAAGCTGGCCACATGAATTGCTGAATTCCAGGAAGAAACCTCAGAAAAACAAGGAGGGGGTGGGAATGGAACACTGCACGCATTTGTTTAGTTTAGAGATACAGCGCAGAAACAGGTTCTTCGGCCGGCCGAATCCCCACCGACCAGCGATCCCCGCACGGTAACATTATCCTACACACCCGAGGGACAATTTACACTTATACCAAGCCAATTAACCTACAATCCTGTATGTCTTTACAGTGTGGGAGGAAAACGAAGATCTCGGAGAAAACCCACTCTGCCAAGGGGAGAACGTACAAACTCCATACAGACAGCACCCGTGGTCAGGATCGAACCTAGGTCTCTGGCGCCAATAGTTGTACTACCAATCTGAAAAGACATGGAAGATGATATAATATAATGGATCAGTCATGAGGAGAAAACAGAAGTTTGACAGAGGTAAGAATGTATCAGTGGCAATGTGAACTAAGTTCAGTAGCTAGTTATTAAACATTAAATTCAGGCTGTGAGTACAGCCCAAACAGCAGCCAAGAAAGAAGCCTGTGATGTGTTGAGCAGCTAATAACTTCATCTCTGCATTTCATAAACAAAACTTGCACTAATACAGCTCCAACTGTGACAATGGCATGTGCCAAAGAGCTTACAACAAATGGGAGTTTAATCGCTGCTTCAGTGGAGAAACTGGCTCCCATGGAATACAGCAACCTTCCAAAAAAAGCAGTTCAAGGGTGAACAGAGCAGCTGCATTTCAGCAATACCAAGTTGGGAAACAAAAGAATGTCAAGAGGACAAGATAACTGCTTTATTGCTTTTTGAAATGCTGCCCAGAACTCAAAGGAAGTTCAATGAATGCCTCACCTGGACAGTGCATCATTGATGGTCCAGCACTCCTTCAGTAATGCCAGTCCAGGTCTCTGCTGCCAGACCTGAACCTGGAAACTTTGCACTCCAACAATAGTCCCAGCCCCAAGTCCCAACCAAATTTGCAGCAAGAATTTATCCAGTGCATGTGACAAATAAATACTCTTGACTCAAGACACAACTAATGCAAGGAAAGACCAGGGTAAGTAACCCAAGTTTGGTCTAGAGAGTTGGGTTTAACGTACACCTTATAAGGAAGGGAGGATGAGAGAGGTAGCAAGGTTGAGAAAGGGAATTTCATACGTTAGGACGTTGACAACTGAAAACATGACCACCAAGTAACGGAAACGTTTGAAATTGGCGACGAGGCCAGGATTAGAAATCTGGGATGTTTCTGGAGTTGATGGAGATGAGAGGGATGGGAAGGGGAGGGGACAAAGATAAGACCGAATCTAGTCGGATAACCAAAGCAGATTGGCAAGCACGGGAGTGATGCAAGATTAACCGGTAGTTACCCACTATGTATTGTGAACGCATTATTTGCAATGGAATAGAGAAAACACAAAGATAGAGAACACTCTAAATAATGAACAACTGTATAAAATTAAGAGCAAAACTGTGGCAAATAGATTTCAATACTCTTCAATGTACAATGAGTAAAAATCAAACTGCTAGAGGAACTCAGAGAATTAAGGATTCGTCTACAAGGGAAATTTACAGATGATGTTTCAGGCCAGGACCCTTATTCCACCCTTGTCCAGTTCGCTTCACAGATGATACTTGACTTGCTAAGCTCCTCCAGCAGTTTATTTTTTTACTCAATTTCATCATCTGAAAACTCTTGTGTTTTATAATGTAGTGTGATACACTCACTTGGGACCACAAATGGATAAAGGAGAGCACCTTCTGAAGTGGTAACAGAGATTAGAAACAGGAAATTCGAAAACCTGGCAGTAGGTGGGAGCAAGAATCAGAAGGAGCAGCAGTCATATGAATCAGTGAGTATGCTCCGTTATTCAAATCCTGGCTGCCGCACAGATCTCACTTTCAAATCCATGCATGGGTGAGTGAAATCAAATGTGACAGGAAATAATCAAAAATGTTGATGGAATGCTGGTCTTTGTGTCTATAAGACTGGAATACAAAGGGACAGCAATTACCCTCCAGGTTTGCAAAGCTTTGGATAGACAACTGGGAGAGCGAGGACAGTCCTGGACACCGCGTTATGAAAAATTGATTTCATAGTACACAGGTTAAAGTACAAAATGTAATTAATGAAATGGCAGTGTGTGCTCTTTAACTGGAAGGGATGGCAAGGGGATATCATTTGAATAAACTTTTTCAAGAGGTTTTCAAGAGATGATGGAGTGGACGGAGAGCTGTGACCTTTGCCAGCGTGTCTTGGCAGAGCGGGCATATAGTCCCCATTATATGCAAGATATGTTCCTGTAAAGTACGATTGAAGATAGTTTGAGGGTCTCCAGTGAGGAAGATACAAGGCCAGGACCGCTCTCTCGTTGATGACAGGACAGTTCAGTTGCCAGTTAACAGCTGGGAAGCAACTGCCCCGGAATCCTGAAAGGTGCAACAAGACCTGGGTGTCCTTGTACATCAGTCACTGAAAGTAAGCATTCAGGTACAGCAGGCAGTGAAGAAAGCTAATGGCATGTTGGCCTTCATTACGAGAGGATTTGAGTTTAGGAGCAAGGAGGTCCTACTGCAGTTGTACAGGGCCCTGGTGAGACCACACCTGGAGTATTGTGTGCAGTTCTAGTCTCCTAATTTGAGGAAGGACATTATTGCTTTTGAGGGAGTGCAGTGTAGGTTCACCAGGTTAATTCCAGGGATGGCGGGACTAACATATGATGAATGGGTCGACTGGGCTTGTATTCCCTAGAATTTAGAAGGATAAGAGGGGATCTTATAGAAACATAGGAAATTCTTAAAGGATTGGACAGGCTAGATGCAGGAAAAATGTTCCCGATGTGGGGGAGTCCAGAACCAGGGGTCGCAGTTTAAGAATAAGGGGTAGGCTCACACAGAGAGTGGTGAGTCTGTGGAAATCTCTGCCACAGAAGGTAGTTGAGGCCAGTTCATTGGCTATATTTAAGAGGGAGTTAGATGTGGCCCTTGTGGCTAAAGGGATCAGGGGATATGGAGAGAAGGCAGGTACAGGTTACTGAGCTGGATGATCAGCCATGATCATATTGCATGGCGGTGCAGGCTCGAAGGGCCGAATGGCCTACTCCTGCACCTATTTTCTATGTTTCTATTTAGGACTGAAATGAGCAAAAAACGTTTTCACCCAGAGAGTTGTGAATCTGTGGAATTCTCTGCCACAGAAGGCAGTGGAGGCCAATTCACTGGATGTTTTTGAGAGAGAGTTAGATTTAGCTCTTAGGGTTAAAGGAATCAAGGAATAGGGGGAAAAACCAGGAATGGGGTACTGATTTTAGATGATCAGCTATGATCATATTGAATGGCGGTGCTGTCTCAAAGGGCCGAATGGCCTCCTCCTGCACCTATTTTTCTATGTTTCTAATCTGGAGGAATGCGTTTTCAAACTGCTGTACTTCTTGCCTGATGGGCGAGGGGAGAAGATGGAGTGACTAGGGTTAGACTGGTCCTTGATGTTGGTTGCCTTGCTGAGGCAGTGTGAAGTGTAATTAGAGTCAATGGAAGGGAGGTTGGTTTGCATGATGGTCTGGACTTCGTCCACAACTCGCTGCAATTTCTTGCGGTCTTGAATTGAGCGGTTCCCAAACCATGCTGTGAAGCATCTGTAGACGTTGGTGAGGGTTGCTGGGGTCAAGCTGAATTTCCTAAGGCTTTGAAAGGAAGTAGAGGCATTGGTGTGCTTTCTTCGCATTTGCTTCAATGTGGCTGATCCAAGGCAAATTGCCAGTGATATTGATTCTTGAGAACTTGAAGCTTTCAACCATCTTCACTTCAGCACCATCAACATGGTTTGGTTGCAGTTTCGCTTCCTTAAGTCGATCACAATCTCCAGTGTCTTGCTGACATTGAAGGAGATGTCACCATCTTGGCAACAGGTTTGAGGTTCTCAATCTTCTTCCTATACTCCATCTCATCATATAATTTGATATTCGTCCCACTAGTGCTGTCGTCTGCGAATTTGTAAATTGAGTTGGATTGGTATTTGGCTGCACAGGCATGAGTGTATAAGGGGGCTGAGAACACATCCTTGTGGGGCACCAGTGTTGAGGATTATCATAGAGGATGATTTGTCACCTATCCTCAATGATTGTGCTCTCTTGGTCAAGAAGTCGAGGATCCAGTTGCAGAGGGGAATGCTGACTCCAAGTTCCATGAGCTTGGAGATGAGCCTGGTTGGGATAATCGTATTGAATGCAGAGCCGTAGGCTATGAATAGGAGTCTGACGTAGGTGTCTTTCTTATTCAGGTGTGCTAAGGATGAGTGTAGGACCAGGGAAATGGCATCAGCCATGGAATGGTGGTAGGCAAACTGCAGTGGATCAAGGTTGCTTGGCAGGCTGAATTAAATGTGTTCCATAACTAGTCTCTCAAAGGACTTCATGATGGTAGATGTCAAGACCACTGGACGGTAGTCATTACGGCCATAAGATTTTCCTTTTTTTGGCACTGGGGTTCTAATGGTCTTCTTGAAATATAACGGAGTAGGGAGAGATTAAAGATGTCCGTGAACATGCATGTTAGTTGGTGCGCGCAGATCCTAAGGACACGGCCAGGAATTCCATCCGGCCAGTTATTTTCCATGGGTTCACCCTCAAGAAGGACCTAACTTCTGCAAATGACCCTGGGAAAAGGCACACTCAAGTCTGACATAATGGATTCAGCTCAAAGCGTGCATAGAATGCACTGTTCATCAAGGAGGGCCACATTATCACCAGCAATGCTGCCTTGCTTTGCTCTCGTGCTATATTGTTCAATGTTCCTAAGATACTAAGTTAGATAATGAATGTAAGGCATATTTTGTTTGTAAGTACCATGGTTCACCCGACAGCCATTGTTGCCGACTGGATTTAAGATCAGAGGTCAGACAGGATCTCTTGAGAGAAAGACAGAGTCACCGTTTCAGATCAGAAAAGTGTTCGGACGAAAAGTCTCTGATCCAAAATGTTGACTCAGTTTCCTTTTCACCAGGTACTGCCTTACCTGCTGAGCTTTTCCAGCATGTCCTACTTTTATTTTATCCGACTGCTAATTCCAGGATTTGTTAGAAATCAGTTTAAAATCTCAGTCAGCAAGTTGCCATTGTGGAGTCGCTTCAAGTGATTACGTGTAGTTTATTAATGATCAGCATTAAGCATCAAAGTTGGATCGCAGCACATGGATGTAATTCAAGCGCAAGCAACAAATCAAAGCAAAGTCCTGTAAAGCAAAGATAATGTGTGCATTTTATTTCACTTCTCCTGCTCCTTCCAATGAATGGAAGCTAGCACTGAGTCTGGTTAATGAGCAATTCCCTGTAAAGGGCAACACCAGAGAGAAAGGTTCACTCGCACACCAGGGAAGGAATGGGACTGGCATGGTATTGACCTGACAGTGTTAACAATTAAGCAATAATATCACAATTTGTCACCATCACAGAGGGCAACAACAGCTTACTACATTATAAATGCCATATAATTGCAAAAAATATCCCAGAGAGTTTTAGAAAGCATATATATTGTGCAATGTGTTACCAAAGCCACATAAGCTGGAATAGATGGCCCATGGAAAAGTACAAGGTTAGTGTCACAGTCGTACAGTTCGGGAATAGACCCCTCCGCCCACCATGCCCATGCCAACCATCAAGTGACCATCTATATTAATCACATTTACCAGTGCATGGTCCATAATCTTCCACACTTTGATGATGCATGTGCTTTTCTGGGTATTTCTTAAAATGTTGGGAGAGTACCTCCACTTAGGCAGTCTGTTCCAAATTCCAACCATCTTCTCGGTGAAAACATTCCGTATCAATGCTTGCAACCTTTTACTCCTTGCTCGCTGGTTAGAGATGCCTCAGCAATTGGGAAACCTTTACTGTTGTCTACCTTATCTGTGCATCTTGTAACTGTGCATCACTTACAGGTCTCTCCCTCTGCATAACCCCTCTCCTCCCCCTTCAACTTTGTACACTCATATGAAAACAAGCCTAGTCTACCATGTTCTAAACATCATTGTAACAGAAGTAGAGAACACTGGAAATGTTGGGAGAGGGTGTTCTGGAACTTTAAACCCAGGCAGGATCAACAACAATAAAATAAATTCAATATGTGCACAAGGGCCGGGTTAGAGGAAGTCACACACCTCGGATGGTTGTTGAAATGACAGAGAACCATGCAAAATTGGGATGAATAGATTACCGTCCTCATTTGGTCCCGTGCAGAGCAAGTGAGTTATGATGAGCTTTTAAAAACGATACTCTGATTTCAGCTGGAATATTCTGTCCCTTCTTTGTCATGACATAAAGAAGGATGGCATGGCTGCACATATTTACTGGAAACATGCCAGAGGTGGGTCATGTCTGACAGGAGAGGGTTAACAACATAGAATTACTTGTCTTACAGCAGAGACACTGAGGAGAACAAAATAGAGCTGCTCACAATTCCGATGGGTTTTTGTGGAATAAATCAGGAGAAACTGCTTCCACTGGCTAGTGGATTAGTAACAGGCACTGGCCAAATCCCAGGATGACAAGTGCACTTTCTTGATGCGGTGAATTATGATTGAGTTGTACTAAACATCTGCATTAGTCCAGCACCAAAATAAGACAGACATTGAAAAAAAAAATTACAGAGATGCAGAGAAATAGCAAGGCCTGGAACTAATCAGGTAATGGCTTCAAACTGCATTGTCATCATCCAAATCGTTATTGTAGACGATGAACAACAGTGGACCTAGCACTGATCCCTGTAGCACAACACTGGTCACTAGCCTCCAAGCTGAATAATGTTCCTCCACTACCATCCACTGATTCCTTCCACCATGCCAATTTTGAATCCAGTTGGCTAATTCGCCCTGATACCTTGTGGGAGGAGAAGGTGGTAGGTCGGTGGTAGGGCGGCACGGTAGCGCAGCGGTAGAGTTGCTGCTTTACAGCGAATGCAGCGCCGGAGACTCAGGTTCGATCCTGACTACGGGTGCTGCACTGTAAGGAGTTTGTACGTCCTCCCCGTGACCGGCGTGGGTTTTCTCCGAGATCTTCGGTTTCCTCCCACACTCCAAAGACGTACAGGTATGTAGGTTAATTGGCTGGGTAAATGTAAAAATTGTCCCTAGTGGGTGTAGGATAGTGTTAATGCACGGGGATCGCTGGGCGGCACGGACTTGGTGGGCCGAAAAGGCCTGTTTCCGGCTGTATATATATGATATGATATGATATGATATGATATGATATGATATGATATGATATATATGGCTTCCATCTGGATGTTGGAGTAAGAGACTCAAAAGGGGAGTGGTCCCAGTCCAGCAAATCTAGTTATGGGAATTACCAACAATGGTCACTGTTTGGAGTATGTGGACAAATTTCCCCAAGAATGCTTCTAAGACAAGCATTCATATTTTCTCTCTCTCCCTCCTCCTCCTCCTCCTTTCTTCACCCTCTCTCGCATTGAGAAATTTCATGTTCAGATAACCTTGTTCTCAATTTGAACACACAAAAAGAATTTCTCTTTATTGATCTGAACAGCTCCTTTCATCAGATCTTCCTTCAGTCTTCCATACTAAAGGGAATAAGCCCACTGTAAACCTTGGCGTGACATGTTGGCTGACACACATCTCGAGGCAATTATAGAAAGTCATGCAATAAATGCCCGATTTATATGTGTATCGAGAGAACAACAGAAGCTTGGTGCAGTTGCCTTTCAAAGCAGTTTGACCTACTTTCCCACAGACTGTTAGTTTTGGGCTTTTCACAGTGTAAACACTGCAACAATAATCAAACATCCGGCATCAGATGGGACCCACCCCTGCAAAGGCCAAATATGTGGAAAATTAGTGACTGGAGATAAAAGTGGCAGAGATTTCCATCAGAGATGGAGAAACTGCTGAATCTGGCTTGTTGTGTCACTCAGCTTGTGCTGGTGTTTGTAGCCTTAGTCATGGGGACATATTCTCATCATCAACCACCCCCAGATTCTAACACTCAATTATATACTCGGTGCAATTTTCAGTGACCAAACAACCTACCAATCCGCATTCCTTTGAGATGTGGTACGAAAATGGAGCACCCAGAGGAAACACTCATGGGAAAACATGCAAGCTTCACATGGATAGCACCCAGGTCTCTGGCACCACTTTACCAGTGCGCTATTGTGCCATTCAGTGGCTCTCATTTAAGAGTCTGAAGGTTGTGGGTTAGTAGCCCACTTGGGAGATTTAGAGTTTGTTCTCTAGTGCCATGCCGAAAGAGCAAACATTGGGGAGCACGCTGTTCTTCAGATAAAACATCATAATGGGAGCCAGACACAAAGTACTGGAGTAACTCAGTGGGTCAGGCAGCATCTCTGGAGAAAAAGGATGGGTGACGTTTCGGGTCCCGACATTGTGCCCATATGTGGTACTGCCAACATCTGCAGTTCCTTTCTACACTTAATGTGAACTATGCTTCTCCTTTACGTGAAAGTACAAAATTCCACAGCACTATTCTAGTGCAAGGGAATTATTCCCTACTACCCTGGACAATTTATTTTCCTCCATCAACATAATGAAATAAATGACCATGTATTCCTGTGTTGTGCTGTTAGATGTAGGATTTTGCAGTGCCTCACCAGTTCTGAAATGTTTTGGGATGCAATGAGATCAGGAAAGGTGCAGTTGAACTTTTGTCCCGAGACTAATACCACTTTTCTGCCTACTCACAATTCTATTTCAACGAGCAACTCATTTTAGATAAAATCATAGGGATTCTGCTTTGGCAGCAGATCGTGGCAGATTTCAAATTCTCACTCTTCTCTACCAATGATGTTGTGTGATCCTTGCACATCATTTCATAATTAACATGCAACTGACTAGCGGAAACAATCTGGTCAACACTCCCTCATAATCCTATGGCATCTGCAATCTCACAGGTCACCCCTCCTCTACAAGTGGAGAACACCCATTACTTGCAAGTGTGAGGTGTTATGGTTTGGGAGGTCAAATATTAGGGGAAAATATACGATGAATGGCATGACCCTCAACAGCATTAATGTACAAAGGGACCTTGGAATCCAAGTCCCTAAATCCCTGAAAGTGGAGACACAGGTAGATAGAGTGGTAAAGAAGGCATATGGTATGCTTGCTTTCATTGGGTCGGGGCATTGAGTATAAGAATCAGGAAGTCATGATGCAGATTTAAAAGACTTTGGTTAGGCCGCATTTGGAGTATTGTGTGCAGTTTTGGTCACTCCATTACAGGAAGGATGTGGAGGCTTTGGAAAGTGTGCAGAGGAGGTTTACCAGAATTATGCCAGGATTAGGGGGTATTAGCTACATGGAGGTTGGATAAACTTGGATTCTTTTCTCTCGAACGCCGGAGGTTGCAGGACCTGATAAAAGTATACAATTATTTTTATTTACACAGAGGGTGGCGAGTACCTGGAAAGCGCTGCTGGGGTTGGTGGTGGAGGCTGATACGACAGTTGCATTTGATACTTTTAGATAGGGATATGTGTATGCAGCGAATGGAGGGATATGGATTATGGACAGGTGGATAAGAGATGGTCAGCTTCAGGTCTGGCACAGACATTGTGGCCTGAAGGGCCTGTTCTTGTGCTGTACTGTTCTATGTTCTATGTTCTATTTGCCTCTCCTCCGAGTAGTGACCTATTGTCCATGGTGGAATCTGAGTAATTTCCACACTGTCTCATGCCCTTCTCAGTAAGGGAACACCTACAATTCCACAGAAACTCCAATAGCAGCCTATTGGAGGTTATGTACAAACTATAAGCCCACACTCCCTTCTACTCTACTGCCCATCTCTCAGTTCACACTCTCCACACCGTGTGTGCTCATCGACTTATGCTGACATTTCACTTCTCGTTCATTTTTGCGAGTCCTCCATCTCTTCACCTACAGCTCTAACCTACTCCAGGTCTACAACTGACCATGTACAATAAAGGAATCAATAAAGGTGTGATCCCTATTTTCCAATTCTTGCACATGGTGATTATACCTTTAGTTGCTGACACATCAAGCTCTGAAATGCTTACCCTAGGATACTCCATAAAATCTACCTCAAAAAAGCACACTAACACCTACACTTCCTCAGAAGGCTAAGGAAATTCTGCATGTATCCAGTGATTCTTATGAATTTCTACACATACACAGGAGAAAGCATCCTACCCACAGCTCAGTTTGGCAACTGTTCTGCCCAAGAGCACAAGAAATTACGGAGATTGTGAATGCAGCCCAGTCAATCGCAATGACTCCATCCACACTTCATGCTGCCTTGGGAAAACAGCCAACCTAATCAAGGACCACTCGCACCTTCGCTTCTTCCTCTCCCATCACACATTCAGGAACAGCTTCTTCCCTACTGATATCAGACTCTAGAACAGATCAGTCATATGCCACAGATGAATTCCCAATCTTGCAACCATACACATTTTAATAAAAATGCACTCACTAAGTAGCTGTAACTGTGTATTATGCGCTCTGGAGACACAAGAAACTGCAGATCCTGCAATGTTAAGCAGAACTCAAAGTGCTGGAAGAACTCAGCGGGTAAGATATACTCTGTGGAAGGAATGGACAGATGATGTTTTGGGTTGGGACCCTTCTTCAGATTGACGGGAGTAGCGGGGAGAAAACTGGAAAAAGGAGGCAGGGTGGAGCAAAGCCTAGCAAGACATTCGAAGAGATCCCCCTCCCCTCCCCCACTCACCATCAACAACACCATAGTCATATCTGTGGAGTCATTTAAGTTCCTTGGAACCATCATCTCCAGGGACCTTAAAAGGGGGGGCACCATCAACTCCACAGTCAAAAAGGCCCAACAGAGGATGTACTTCCTGCGGCAACTGAAGAAACACAATCTGCCACAGGCAATGATGGTCCAATTCTATACTGCTATCATTGAGTCTGTCCTCACCTTCTCCATCATGGTCTGGTTTGGCTTAGCCACCAAGTACGACATCCGGAGGCTGCAACGGATCGTTCCCACAGCTGAGAAGGTTGTTGGCTGCAACCTTCCCCCCATTTACAAACTGTACACTGCAAGGGCCAGGAAGCGAGTGGGCAAGATCATCTCTGACCCCTCTCACCCTGGCCACAAACTCTTTGAAGCACTTCCCTCTGGAAGGCGACTCCGGACTGTCAAAGCAGCCACAGCCAGACATAAAAACAGCTTTTTTTCCCACGAGTGATAGTTCTACTCAATAACCAAAGTCTGTAGTCTCGTTTTTGCTCCGATTTATTTTCGCCCAAATGTTTAGACCGTTATGTTGTATCCTTATTGTTTTCATGTGGTCATGCTTTATTCTTAATTGTTAACTGTATGTTTGTGTTGTCATTTGTGAGCGGAGCACCAAGGCACATTCCTTGTATATGCATACTTGGCCAATAAATGTATTCATTCATTCATTCAAACTTATTCATTCCTTCAAGTGACAGATCCATACTGGTGAGGAGTGGTGATTCATAGATGGATCGAGCTAGTGACCAAGACTAGAGGTTTAAAGGAGACAAAAGGGTGTCAGATAAGGAAAGGAGTGAAATGTAAAGCCGAAGGGAAGAATATGATTGGAAGGGGACAGAGGGTAGGATGGGAGGGGAAAAAAGGAGAAATGGGACTAGAGGCTAGGAGTAGATCCGACCTTTCAGTCGAAAAAACAGCACCTCACATTCTGCTTGTGTGGCTTACAACCCAACAGTATGAATACAGTAAACTCTCATTTTAACACACACTTCACTTTGTTTGCTTCCCCCCCCCTCCACTGCCGACTCCTCCTCTTTCTCCCGTCATTCTGTCCACTCTTCCCTTCCCCCCCACCACCCTACCACCAAGAGGAGAGATACAAGGTTGGCACAAATCGATAACTTTATATTTGTTTCCCCCAATAGGCAGGAACAGCACTAATCAACAGAACAGCCAAGGTAAGTCATATCACTGGAGAAATAAGAAATGCAAATGCTGATTTACAATAAAAATCTCACAAATTGCTGGAGTAACTCAGCGGGTCAGGCAGCATCAGACAGCTGCCTGACCCACTGTTACTCCAGCACTTTGTGTCATATATGTAGGATAGAACTGCAGATGCTGGTTTAAATCGAAGGTAGACACAAAGTGCCGGAGTAACTCAGCGGGACAGGCAGCATCTCTGGAGAAAGAATGGGTCGAGACCCTTCTTCAGACTGATGTCCCCTGACATGTCCCCTGAAACGTCACCCATTCCTTCTCTCCAGAGATGCTGTCTGTCCCACTGAATTACTCCAGCATTTTATGTCTACTTTGTGTCATATGTTAAGTTATCTCACTGTCTTTATTGTGGGTTTGAGAGCAAGTTTATCACAGAGCAACACATTGAACTCTCAGCAACATACTGCTTGGAAACCCTGCTTTACTAAAGATTGTTATCACACACAACTTTCTGTGATGACAGTTATACCCACTGTTGCTACCATGAAAGAACAGCATTTTTTGATGAAAGTATTTAGTAATACTTTCCTAAGTGGGGCACATTCCACCAAGAGTAACGCTACACAGGATTAATATGTTCCATATGAAATAATCTCAGCCTTTTCATCTCCATTTATGTTCAGCATGATCCGCGTGTTCTCTTCAGGTATCGAAACCTCTCAATCCCTGGATTAATCTTAACAATTCACTCCCAGTAATCCATCACTCCACATAAACCATGCAAAGCCTTCATTTACATGCCAGGCTGCATTCATTCTTAGGCACCATCATTAACACAGGGAAGCCCTCAGTCTGCAAATTATTCAGAGACTGATCACTAATACAGGTGCATGAATAATTTTTCTCCAGTAAGAACAACAATTTCCTAAATTAAGTTACGGTGTCTTTTCCTGGATGAGACATCCCCAATCGTTTATGTGACCCAAATGGTCCTTACCTCGTGTGTTTGTTGCCATGTCTGCCACTTTTTGAAATGCATCCAAGAAGGCAGCTGCTGCCAGCACAGTGGTCCTGTAACAAAGGAACAGGGCAGCAGGGTGTAAAAAACAATACACTTTGATTTATAATGTACTCATTTCTTTAATTAAACCAGAACTCATTTGATTAAAAATCCAGATTAACTAAATTTATATTGTAGTGGGAATTGAACTCGGGACTCTGGATGGTTGGTAACATCATGGGTAACAGGGGTCAGATAGTGACTTTGACCTCTGCAAGTCAAATTTTGTCTTCTGAAACTTGGCTCTGCAAACTTAGTCTTCTCAACCAAACTCCCAAAGTTGGCCTTCCATTGGACATCACTCAAATTAGATCACAGGGATGCTGTCGGGAGATAGTTGTGGAAGAGCCTAGATTCACACGCTATGTTCACAGAAATCATTGAAAGCTCGTGGATTGAAACATTAAACTGCCAGGACAATTTGCAAGGAAGGCTCGAACATGTACAACAGAGTGTTTAAACAAAAATGCTTTACCCAGAGAACAAGGCGAATTGGAACTTGCTGTAAAGTATAGTAAACGAGGCAGAAATCATTTAATAGTCTTTTGGGAAAGCAGGCATGGAAAAAACAAGAGATATCAGGATACTTGCATGTACAAACACCAGCATAGAGTGCTTGGCTGATGTGCTGAGCGTGATCTGTAAAATTCTAATGGAGTCTATAGTTCCAGTGGTAAAGCCTCATGTTGGAAGTTGCATTTAAGTCATATTTATGTGGAAAACCAGCCAACGGAACTCTAATAAAGTAACAGCAATGAGAGCTCATGGAGCTCTTAAGACCATGGGTTTTGTGATACACAGGAGAGTGTAATGGATTATTTAGTAACTGTAAAACTAAACTGAAAAGTTGCTCTAGCTTCACTGTTGACTGGATGATTACATGACCAGAAGGTGATAGTCCCTGGTAAAAACTCCATTTCTGAGAAAGTGAAAGAATTCTTTGATGGTAATGAAAGGACACTGATCCAGTTGGGCAAATTGTGTTTTAAGTGGAAGGAGCCTCAGAAAAGGCAGATTCGACACTATGGTTTACTTCTTCCCCACAGTTATTTGACATATTGGGCTCTCAGGTAACACTCAAGTTCAAGTTCACCTTACCTGAGCTGAGAGTGGAGTTTGGCTGCCTTGGCATTGAAGTCCTCCCAAATTGGGTATGATCCCTATAGGAAGCAAAGGGCATAATTACAGATTGCTATCAGAAAATATTATCCTTTAATTAAATGCTTTAGAAGAAAAACATGTATAGCAAGGGGGTGCAAAAGAGTGACACACATACACACAAAGACAGGGAGTGAGAGAGCAAGCACACACAGATTCAGAGGCAGAGAGGCAGAGACAAGCACAGAATGAGGGAAACGCACAACAAAGTAAGGATACACGGTGAGAAGCGTAAACACAAATGCATGCACACACAGAGCACAACGGAGACAGGCACAGAGAAATGAGATATGCACATGGAGACCGACAGCGAGAGAAACACAAAGAGTGCAAGAGAGATACGCACACAGAGGGCGAGAGAGACAAACACACACACACAAACAGAGCATGAGACACACACACACACACACACACAGCAAGAGACACAGACAGAAACACATGCACACACACACACATTGTATGAGAGGCACGCACAGAGAAACCAAGATGGTGAGGGTGACATGGGATGCCACAAATGAAACTGTGTGCAATGAGGCACGGGATCCTTCAGGGTAATCGCCTGATGCCCTGTGCAGAAGATACCAACAAGGTCCATGTGAGGCCATAATGCTAACACTCTAGGGATACCCACAATGCAGGAAAATCCCATTGCCTGCTCTTATGGCCTGAAGACTCTTCTCTCTAAGAATAGAGTCAGGGCAGCCTCTCTACTACACAGCAAAGTGACAAAGATCAGTAGTAGCAGCCTGACACAACTCTGATATTTAAGACACTGACCCCCATAGTCATACATATACACACACACGGCTGCATTTTCAGGCCACTTACTATACTCCCTATACACTCATACCTGTGCAGCCAAATTTTGCTGAAACCCCATTTACAAATTTGCAAATGACACCACCGATTTTGAACAATAAGGAGGAGATAATTAGCATTCTGGTATAGCATTAAGAACACAAGCTCTCCCTCAATGTTAGCAAAACCAAGGAACTAGTCACCTACTTCAGAAGGTGGGATAGAGTACACACACCAAGCTACATCAATGGTGCTAAAGTCGAGAGTGTAGAGAGCTTCATGTTCCAGGGTGTGAATATCACCAACAGTTTGCCCTGGTCCAATCACATTGACACTATTGCCACGAAAGCACACCAATGTCTCTAGTTCCTCAGAAGACTAGGGATGTTTGGCATGTCTCAAACGCCTCATACCAATTTATATAGACGCACCATAGAAAGCATCCTATCTGGATGCATCACAGCTTGGTATGGCAAGTGCCCTGCCCAAGATCACAAGAAATTATAGAGTTGTGGAAGCAGCCCAATACACGCAATCCTGTCTTCTCCCCATTCCCCACCCAATCAACTTCATTTACACTTCCAACTGCCTGGTGGCCAGCATACTCAAGCATCACTCATACATATGTCATTCTCTCATTTCACTTCTCCCGTCAGACAGAACAAGCAAAACCTTGAAAGCACGTACCACCAGATTTGAAAATGTTCTTCCCCACTGTTCCCAGATTCATGAATGATCCTCTTATAAAGCTAAGGATGTATTCCTGATTTCCCACTCCACCTTGAGTGGATATTTTTACGCCAGAGATAGACAAATTCTTGATTAGAACCGGTACTTACTTACTTACTGCCTATTATGCCTCCTGGCATGTAGGGCAACAACGAAGGTCCTCATCAGTAGTGTTGATTCCTTCAGTTGTTTCCGTAACATATTCATTTTACGAGGTGGGGTTGTTAGCCCTGTTCTCAACCCCCAACCTGGAGGACCAGTGGATCACTCTTCGTCTCTTCTCTACCCTTCGACCTGTCCAGCATGGGAAACGAATCTCCTGCTGCATAGCTCTAGGGGTCACTGAGACACACAAGCTCCCCGACCACAACAAGGTTGCAATCCAACGGGGAGGATTAGAACCGGTGTCAAGGGTTATTGGGGGAAGGCAGGAATATGGGATTAAGAGGCAGAGATCAGCCATGATTGACTGGTGGAGTAGACTTGATGGGCTGAATGGCCTAATTCTACTCTTATAACTTGTGCACTTGTGAGCGGCCCTTGGATTTCTTTCAACTATATTTTCTCTGCAACTATAACACTATATTCACCACTGTTTCATTTATCTTTTTGCACCATTTGTTGTATTACGGTCATGACTTAAGGAAAAGGAGTAGAATTATGCCATTCGGCCCATCAAGTCTACTCCGCATTTCAATCATGGCTGATCTATCTCTTCCTCCTAACCCCATTCTCCTGCCTTCTCCCCATAACCTCTGACACCTGTACTAATTAATCTATCTATCTCTGCCTTAAAAAATATCCACTGCCTTGGCCTCTACAGCCTTCTGTGGCAAAGAAATCCACAGATTCACCACCCTCTGACTAAAGAAATTTCTCCTCATCACCTTCCTAAAAGAACGTCCTTTAATTCTGAAGCTATGACCTCTAGTTCTAGACTCTCCCACTAATGGAAACATCCTCTCCACATCCACTCTATCCAAGCCTTTCACTATTCCATATGTTTCATTGAGGTCCCCCCTCATTCTTCTAAACTCCAAAGAATACAGTCCCAGTGCCGACAAACGCTCATCATAGGTTAACCTACTCATTCCTGGGATCATTCTTGTAAACCTTCTCTAGACCCTCTTCAGAACCAGCACATCCTTCCTCAGATATGGTGCCCAAAATTGTTCACAATATTCGAAATGCAGTCTTACCAGCACCTTACAGAGCATCACCAGTACATCCCTGTTTTTGTATACAAGCCTTCTTGAAATAAATGCTGGCATTGAGTTTGCTTTCTTTACTTCGATTCGACTTGCAGATTAACTTTTTCGGAATCTTGCATCAGCACTCCCAAGTCCCCTTGCACCTCAGATTTCTGGATTCTCACCCCATTGAGAAAATAGTCCACATCTTTATTCCTACTACTAAAATGCATGACTCCACACTTTGCTACACCATATTCCATCTGCCACTTCTCTGCCTACTCTCCTAACCTGTCCAAGTCCTTCTGCGGAGTCCCTGCTTTCTCTGCACTACCTACCCCTCCACCTATTTTCGTATCATCTACAAACTTTTCTACAAAGCTTTCAATCCCCTCGCCCAAATCATTAATATACAACATGAAGAGTAGCGGCCCAAGCACCGACTCTTGTGGAACTCAAGTCACTGGCAGCCAACCAGAAAAAAAACCCTTTATTACCACTCTCTTCTACCATCCAGCCAACCTGCTATCCTTCTACTATCTGCCCTTTGATACCATGGGCTCTCATCTTCCTATGCAGCCGAACGTGTGGCACCTTATCAAAGGCTTTCTGAAAATCTAAGTAAACAGCATCGACTGACACTCCTTTGTCTGTCCTGCTATTTACTTCTTCAAAGAATTCCAGCAAATTTGTCAAGCAAGACCTCCCCTTCACAAAGCCATGCTGACTTTGGCCTATTTTATCATGAACTTCTAAGTACTTCGTAACCTCATCCTTTATAATGGACTTTAAAAATCTTACCATTGGTTTGATTGTATTCATATATGGATGATTATCCTGGTTAACAATCAAACCCAAAGTTTTTCAGTGCTCTCAGTACTCGTGATAAAAATAATCCAATACCTACACGGAAATGCTGTTCTTCAAAACAGTGTAGTGGGATCTTATACACATCTCTGACATAAAGTAAAGGTTTCATCCACGTGATGACAATTCTGTTGGTGCACCACTCCCTCAGTTAAATAGAGCAGCAGTTCAGGAATTTTAATTGGAGCACAAGCTAGCCCAAGAGTTGATGGGGCTGTGGGGAAAATAGAAGATGAGATCGATGCAAAATTAGTGTAAATGGGTGATATGGGCGATTGATGGTCAACATGACCATCAATTGTTCATCAACAAATAGATGATTGATGATCAACATTTCATTCTTTATGATTCTAAAACCAGCATTAATGTGATAGTAGATGGCAGAAAGTCCTGCATCGGTTTAAAAGAAGAGAAAGGAAGATAAGGGAATTTTAAAAACCTGGCAGTACATGTGCGAAGGACCGGAGAGTGGAAGAGAAGGCCAAGTGAAAGATACAAGGAGCCTCTGAGAAGGGCAGTGTTGAGAGCTGTGCCAGGCTGCAGCTGGGACTGTATAACGAAGCCTTTCATCACACACTACAAACAGCACGATTCCTAATAGATAGACTTGCACACAGCACAGTTATATGGATTCAATAGACTGAAGGATTGGCAAACAGTTCCTCAAACTGTCAAAGCAACTGAAAGCCACTGTCCGGATTCAGTGAAATGAATTGTTCATTGTGGAAAATGTCCAGGCTTTATACAGCTTCAGATAGAGAGAGAGGCCAGGGCAGGAGGGGATGAGGCCGGTAGTTGAGGGAGGGAGAGAATGGGACTTGGGGGGGGGGGGGGGAAGAGGTATGGGTGGGAGGTGGAGGCGCGGGGCAGGAGAGAGGCCGGGGTGAGGGGGTGCAACTAATGCAGTCACAGAAAGAATGTTTAAACTCCATTCTGACAGGGCAGGAGGTCAGAATCAAGTTGTGAGTCACCTACTCTAAAGGTTGCATCAATGTACCTTATTTGTGTTGCACTTAAAAATAGAATTACTGGCCGTTCATCTCAGCTGCCGGGATTGCCATGCTAGTTCAGGAGCAAGTTAGAAAGGCAAGTCTCACAGGTTTGCTAATTGGGCAATAAAAGGAAAGTAGGTCTAAGTGAAGTGGCCACAGTGAGATAAGAGTTGGCCAATGAGGCCTTGGCTCAAAAGGCTTCAGCGACTGTGATTCCTGGTTATGGTTTGGTCTGTCACTTTCAGTTTATATCAAAGTGCAACTTGGTCTTGGTGTAGGTGGAATGGAAACTAGTGCAGTGGAGTGCTCGACCAGTGGGATGTGGGAACTCAGGAAGACAGCCAGTGTCCCCAAGGACTACATCTGCAGGAGGTGCATCCAGGTGCAGCTCCTTAAAGATAGTGATAGGGAACTGGAGCTGCAGCTGGAATACCTCAGGCTCATCACTTGCCACACTCTAGTCTTCCAGCACTTCACCCGTATTTAATGAGGACTCATAAATCTCAGCCAGGGCACCTGCAATTTTCTCTCTAACTTCCCACAGTGTCCTCAGATATATCTGTCTACTTTGTTACTTTAAAGGTGATCAAGTGAAGATTTGGCCTTTCTTTTCAGGGGATAAAGAAGTTGCGCAAGATTCTCACTCGGTTTATTCTCATCGTTCTGGTATCAACCTCGCAAATGGTTTCTTATTTGTCTTTTCTAGTCTCTTTATCTCCTTTGTGTTAGGCATTGAGAATAGGAACACTGATGAGTAAGTTTTCGTCAAGTTTCTAACATTAGATTGATACATAAAGAGCAGGAAGTGGGAATTGAAGGGGGTGTATGGAGGCAGGGGAGGCAGTTTTAAAGAAAGATAAAGCAGAATTGTTTTCATTGCATGCTCAATGTGTTGCTAATGTGGGAGAAAGTTGGGAGAAGTAAAAAGGGATAGTTGGTTATGCTTTTTCCATTAAGGTGGAGACACTCTAGATTAGCAACTAGAACCATAGTGTAGCCCCCAGTCAGCTACCCCCACACAAGAAAATAGAGGAAGTATTTAATTTGGGATCAAATACTTCAGTCTGCAAGGCAGTGCGCCTTGTAAAATACTGATGGATTCTCATTTCTGTCTGACTAAATGAACTGGGCAGGAAATGGTGTCTCTGTAATCCAGAGACTGAACATCATTGGTTTTCCATCCGGTTATGCAGCAGGTGAGAGGGAGTTAAACACAAAGCACAGCCGTTCTCCATGTTCAGCAATTGTAAACTGCTCTAACAATAAGTATGGGAATATGTTTCCTCTTTTGAGCTCTTATCCTGATACAGCAACAACTTCACTTCGTGTTCTGTCAACACCTCCAATACAAAGACCTTCATAGGCGCTTTCTCCCCACTCCACTGTGGCTCAGTTACCAAGCAACTGTCACTGCACTTTAACTAAGTTGTCAGTCAAGGGAGCTCAACTGTGGAATAACTACCACAGGAATTGGGAACAATGACATGCAGATTGGATCAACAGGATCAGGCCAGGAACGGACAGTCAGTACAGTGGGACTGGATGAGGAAAGGACAGAATTAGCGCTGGGGGACCGGGCCAGAAACTGACAGAGTCAGTACAGGAGGACTGCGCTGGGAGCCAACTTGTAGCCAACCCTTAATATCCTGAAGTCTGGATTAATATTATTCAAATGAAAGGGGCACAGATCACAAAATGTTAACATGTTTAGACTTTGAACTTTGTCTCTGCACAACAGAAGAACTATAAATTATGTTCAAAGGGCCTTTTTCTGATTGTTCACTAGTTGGGGATCCTCTTAAACCAACATCTTTATGGTGTCTCAGTGCTAGCGAATGGTTGCCTTATTTCAGCAATGACTCAGTGGAAAAATCATCGAGCCCATTGGTTGCAAAATGCACTGTGTAAATGGAAATCTTTATTTTTGGACATCCCTCTGCACAATTTCCATTTACTGGCCACGCATTAAGACAGTTTACTGTCCGAACTTCACCCCGCTCCATAGCCCCTGTCCCTCCCCATAAACTGCTTCTTTTCTAGATTAAAACTCATTATGTTTCGATGCCAGTATACATCACACAACAGTGGTCTCTGGTGTCAAGCCATCGATTTCCATGAGTCTGTGCAGTGTAGAATCAGATTAAGTCCCAATGAGTTGGACCAACCATCAAGTACCCATTGACACTGTTCCCATTTATTCTCCCACATCTCCATCTCTCTCCCACATTCCACCACTCATCGACATACTAAAGGCAATTTACAGTGGCAAATTAATTTATCAACCCACACATCTTTATGATATGGGAGGAAACCCACACAATCACTGGGAAAATGTGTAAACTCCACACCGTTGGCATCTGAGGTCAGGATCAAACCCGGGTCACTGGAGCTATAAGGCAGTTGCTCCACCAGCTGAGCCACTGTGCTGCGCACTGTGTGTTAGCATGCTATTTTAACCGAAGGATGCATCATAGCAAGGCACCATTCTGGTCACTCCTAAAGCTCACTCTTTGAAGCAGGGTCATCGGCCAGTCAGCGGGAGCTGAAATCTTGCATGGTTTGGGCCCAAGAGCAAGTCGTAATCTCTTAACTTTTATCCCCTAAGGGGGATCAGGTAACAACCCAGACACGAGGTCACAACAGGAGAGCTCGAGATCAAGCAATTCCGACGGTCCCGCCAGTCACAAATACTGAGTAGTAATAGTTTAAAACACGGCACAAATCCCGAGATTGGGTTACAAGCTTAACTCCCTCCTCAGCATCTCAGGTTCTATACAATAGTTCTTGTAACGCGAGAGTCTGTTTGTGGATGTGAACTTAACAAACATACAATTGATTTTCACCATCACAAAAGGTTTATCAGATTCATTAGAAGCACCAGTGGGGAAACCCTGCACACCTGCAAATCCCCAGCCCAAACTGTGGCAGAGCTGGCAAGGTTCACACTAAGAGAGAACCTTGTCAGCAAATGAAATCCCTTACAGAGTACTTGGTGAAAAGTACCAAGCTAGTTGTCCATCTATACTGGAGCTCTAAATAATTAGAGCCAGAATAAGTTCTCACTTGGAAGGGCAGAATCTCCAAAATATAAACTGCATGTCAAAGTGCTTTTTGTAGTTACCATTGTATTAACTACACCACAATACCACATAATCCAGTTACAATCCTTTTGCACGGCATAATTCTGGCAGATATTTAGATACCCCAATTCGAGATATGACTCACCTGATTTTCGTCTGTACATTTGTTGGACGTGGGCATGACCAGCTTTATTGCTCATCCCCGAGGGGTGTCAACTACCTTACTGAATGGCTGTAGTCCTTCTGGTAAAAGTTGTAGAGTCACAGAGCTATACAGCATGGAAACTGGCCCTTTGGCTCAAACCATCCATGCCGACCAAGTTTCAAACTGAACTAGTCCCACTAAGGCGTTAATGGTGAACTTTAGGAGAAGAGGAACACCCCTGTCCCCTGTCTCCATCAATGGCGTGGATGTGCAGTTTACCAAGGAGTACAAATACTTTGGAGTGTATCTGGATAGTAAACTGCACTGGTCCAGGATCGCTGATGCCCTGTACAAGAAGGGACAGAGCCGGCAGTAAGATGCTGCAGATGTTCTACCAATCGGTGGTAGCCAGTGCCACCTTCTTCGCTGCCGTGTGCTGGGGCAGCAGGGCGAAGACAACAGATGCCAATAGGATCAACAAACTCATCAGGAAAGCTGGCTTCGTCCTTGGGGCGGAGTTGGATTCACGGGAGGTGGTCTTGGAGGGGAGGATGCTCCTCAAACTGCGGAGCATCCTGAACAATACAGTTCACCCCCTCCATGACACACTGGTCAACCTGAGAAGTACCTTCAGCAACAGACTGGTTCCATCAAGATGCAGGACAGAATGCCAGAGATCCTTCTTCCCTGTGGCTATCAAACTATATAACTTTCGTGGGGTAGACCGAGACTGACTCTCCCTCCCCCCTCCCCAATCTTGTACATCCCCAACCCTTTCCACTCGTCACTTTAATTTAATGCTTCATGTATTTTGAGTTTTTATGATCGTTTTTATGCCCTCTATTTTTAGACATCTCCTCCCAGGAGGAAAGACTGTGGCTATGTGAAGACGACTGTGACTCTGACAGTGATGTTAGGGAGTATCAGGATTTAGACCAAGACATCATATAGGAACAGCAACATATGATGGTGCACGACTTTGTGGAATCATACAAAATGGCATTTAGCACATTGTATCCATGCTGGTCACAACCCAATGCAAGCTTCCAGCAATGAATGCAAAGACCTGTAGGTCACAGCTCTTGAAGTGCTGTTTAAACATGGGGTGGGTTCCAGACCACTATCACCTTCTGGGTGTAAGTATTTTCATTGTCTCACCTCTAATCCTTCTTCTCATCTCTCCTGTTTTATTTCACTGCTATGGAAAAATAGCCCTTTTATTACACTGTCTGGCCACCTCATAATTTTATACACCTCATTTAAGCCTTATCTTACTCTCCTCTGATCCAAGATAAACAGTCCCAGCCCATCCAATCTCTCCTCTTTACTAGAATTTTTCAGTCCAGGTGATCTCCTCTACGTTTCCCGATGGAGGATAATCCTATCTTTCCTGTAAAGCTGTGTCTAGAACACATTGCCAGAGACCCAGATACAATCTTCATCTTGGGTGCTGTCCGAGGAGTCTGCATGTTCTCGCTGTGGCCATGTGGGTTTCTCCTAGTGCTTCGATTTCCTCCCACATCCCAAAGACGTGTGGGTTGGTGGTCACTGAGTTGTACAGCACAAAAACAAGCCCTTTGGCCCGACTCAGCCAGCTGAGATGCCTATCTACACGAGTCCCAGTTTCCAGCCTTTGGTCCATACCTTTCACCATGCAGTATCCGCTAATTTACTGTATACTCCCCAAATTCGTCACCTCCAGCTTTTTTTCCAGTTCTGGTCGCAACACTAAATGAGGATTGCAGCTGTATTGGAGAGGATACGGAGGAGATTCACCAGGATGTTGTATGGAGTGGAGCATTAAAATTATAACAAAAGACTGGATAGGATGGTTTTGTTTTCCCTGGAGTGGAGGAGGCTGAGTGGTGACCTAATAGAGATGTTCAAATTATGAGGGGTATAGGTAGGTTCGGTGGTAAGAATGTTTCTCCCATTATGGGGGTGTCCAAAACAAATAGAGAGAAAGGTAACAAGAGAGGTAGGAGGTTTAGAGGGGATCTGAGGGGGGATTCTTTTACCTACATAGATTGGTTGAATTCTGGAATGCACAGCTGTGGAGGTGGAGGCAGAAACTTCACAACATTTAAGCAGCATCTGGACAAGCACTTCAAATCGTCAAGGCACAATAAGCAACAGGCTAAACGGGGGTAAATGTGACCAATGTTGAAAAAAGTTGAAAATGGGACCAATGGCTGGCATGGACATGGTGGGGTGAAGGGTCTGTTTCTGTGCTGTACAACTCCATCTCTCTCTCTCTGCCATTTGTCTGTCATTTCTCTGCCCAACAAACCTGACTATCTTTATCTTCCTACAATTCAAAGCTTTCTTCCTCACTATCAACCACATAGCCAATTTATCCATCATGTACACCCTTCACCTCTCTGGGTTCATGCTTGTAACAAAGTTGTGATGAGGCCAGGAGATGACTGGCCCAGTAAATCTCAAACTGGGCATCACTAAGCAGCATATGGATGAGTAGGAGCTGGTTGACAGCAGTGTTGTCAAAACATTCCTTCACTCTAATGATTGAAAGCAAGCTGATTGGGCTGTAATTATCTGAACTGGATTAGACCTGCCTTTTGTGATCAGGACAAACGTGGGCAATTTTCCGCTCAGTTGTGTAGCAGCCAGTGTTGTAACTGTACTCCTGGTGATAGTCCTTTTGCTCCACATAATCAGAGTGATAATGCTGCGACTCATGTGTCAGTAATTGCACTTTTCTTTCCATCTGAATTCACATATATGAGGCCACTCAGCCCTCATTTCTACTCCACCTTTCAGCAAGATCATGACCGAATTTGTACAGCAGCACCACTTTCCTACACACATGCTCCAGGAACGGGGTACTGATTGATAGTGATCAGCCATGATCGCATTGAATGGCGGTGCTGGCTCGAAGGGCTGAATGGCCTACTCCTGCACCTATTGTCTATTGTCTATTGTCTACTCTTCGATTCCCTTAACTACACAAGTAACAGGTAATATTACATTCTGTTGGTTGGATAGTGTGGGTACACATTAGGTGAAGGTTTCTTGACTTATTGACCTTTATCACATCTGACAGCAAGGGCACTTGGGAGATACAACAATGCAGGGACTTACAAGTGGAGAAGCAGGGTGTCTGAAAGATATTACATAAAACAGTACAGCACAGGGACAGGCCCTTTGGCCCACAATGTCAGTGCCAAACATGATGTCAAGTTAAATTATTCTCCACTGCCTGCACACGATTCATACCCCTCCATTCGCTCCATATCCATGTGCACAACTAAAAGTCTCTTAGACACCACTTTTGTATTTGCATTCATCATCACCTCTGGAAGCACATTCCAGGCACCAAAGATTCTCCGTGTAAAAATACTTGCCTCGCACATCTCCTTTAAACTTTGTCCCACTCACCGTAAACCTATGCCCTCAAGCCGTTGACATTTCCACCAAGGGCAAAAGGTTGCGACTATCTACCCTTTCTATGCCTTTCATGATTTTAAATACTTGGTTCCAACTTCCTTCTGAAGCAACATCAAAGACCAAATTAGCCATGCTTTGTGATTAAAATCAATGTGGGGGAGCAGGCCCTCTGGTGCAAACTGGATGGCATGGAGGGGGGCAGGTTGAAGGCCCTCTAGGACTCTGGCACCAAGATCAAAACTGGAAGACCTCACTTTTACATTCAGTAAATCCCACTGGCCACAGCTTTGCTAAATCTATCATAATCTTTATAACCCGATCCTTGACACCACATAGTTTGTAATGTTTGTCACTTCTGGCAAAATTGAAAACAACTTTTTTCCCCACTTAACATTTATTTTCATGCAGATCCTTGCAAGCGCATCCTGCCTATTGGGCGACTTTCAATTTCTATTTTCAAAGTCCTAATATGGGCAATAATTCATCTACTGAAAATGTGCTTCCATTTTTGCCAACAGTTTCTTATCAAATGCTTTCTGTGTCTATATAAACAATATTCATTGACATTTTCCTGACAGACACAAAAGTTGCCTCTCCGTATATAAAGAACCCATCAACCATTAAGTGTGACACACCCTTTGTAACTACTGCTGGAGCTATCTAGTCAGATATAAAATTTCAAGATTTTCAGTCACTCTGTCCTTAATTATAGATTATAATAATTTCCCAGCAACTTGCGTTTAAGCCTTATAGTCTACCATCATCTGGTTTACACTTCTCACATGTTCCAGAGTTTTCTAAACGGATAACTCCAAAATTAAACAAATTTATGAAGAATATAGATTATTATACATGAAATGTCCTCAACCACTTACTTTAAAACCCTGGGATAGGTCCATCTGGTCCTCAGGATTTACAAGAACCCATTGCCATTATTTTCTTTTTTATGGTTACATTGCTTATGTGGATTTTGGTAAATTTCGGTCTTTGATTCAGTATAGATTTCTTTAGGTTAACTGTCATGGTAACTTCTTTGAAAATCAAAACAAAACCGGTAGATGCTTAAAATCTGAAACGAAGACAGAAAATGGTAGTCAGGCAGCATCTGTGGAAAGTGAAATGTTTCAAGTTAATGTTTCAACTCCGAGACTTTTCTTCAGAACTGGCAGAGAGGGGGGGGAAAAAAACGACTTAGTTTTCAGGAGGGTGAAGGTGAGGGAGGAATGTAGAAAATTGGGAATATCTTTGACAAGTGGTGCAACACCTGTCGTTTCACATTTCACCCAAGGAACCCAAACAGTCCTTCTAAATGAAGCAGTGATTCACTTGCACTTCAATCTCACCAGTCACTGCCTCTTCTTCCATCTCACATCAGGCAAGAGGTACAGAGGTTTGACAACGCAGAGCTCCAGATTCAGGTACAGTTTCTTCCCAGCTGTTATCAGGCAACTGAACCATCCTTTCAGCAGCTAAAGTGCAGTCCCGACTCCCCCATCTACCTCATTGGAGCCCTTTGAACTATCTTTAATCGGACTATATAATACTAGATGTTGTATCTTTTATCCTTTATCTGTACACTGTGGTCGGCTTGATTGTAATCATGTATTGTCTTTTCTTTGACTGGATGGCAGGCAACAAAAAGCTTTTCACTGTTATATAGCTGTTTTCACAGCTATTCGCGGTACACGTGACCATAATAATAAACTAAACTTCTTCCAATCCAGTGAATTGCATTCAGTTCTCACAACATGGCCTCCTCTGCACTGGAGAAACCAAATGCAGACTGGGCGATCACCTTACACGCACCGGAGTCCAGTATACAGGAGGACCCCGAGCTGTCTGTTGATATCCCACTCTGACCTGTTCGACAATGGCCTTCTGCACCTTTACAAGGCCGATTGTAAGCTCGAGGAAGAACACCTCATCTGGGCACACTGCTGCCTTCCAAACTCAAAATTAGATTCTCCAACTTTAGGTAACTGGCTCATTCTTTGTGTATCAGAAGTATCCATTTCTGCCCATCATCATTTTGGCTAAGTTTTTCTTTCTCCATTTGTGCAGTCTAACTTCCTGGGCATTTCCCACAGCCTCACTATGAACTACACTGACAAGCAAGCATAACGTGCTTGTAACTCCTACTTTAAGTGCCCCTTGCAGCCCATCTAGTCTCACACTATCAGTGATATTTCCTCTGTTCTACTCATCCCTCCCTCACCTTCTCTGCTATTTTTTCTTTCCCAGTACCTTAAAGGGAAATGTTTACTGCTTCTCTTTCCACAAATGCTGCCTAACCGTTTTCAGCATTTTCTGTTTTTACCAATTTTGCTTGTAAATACTGGTACAAAGTAATTATGTTATATCTGTTATTTCCTAATTTTCAGTTAGTTTATTGTTTTTCACCAAACCCATCTTACTCTTGGCCAGCCACCAGGTGCTTCTAAAACTTAAATTGATTTTGTATTCATCGTAACCTTCTTTTCATACTTTCTTTTGAGGCCTTTCTTGTCTACTGTAACCTTTTGCAATTCTTCACATCTTCGCCAGCGACTAGGGTCTGATGTTAGCCTTTGAATTGCTTTACTTTTAGTTTTATGAAGGCCTTTCTTTTTCCATAAGGCCTCTTAGGATATAAAATAGTTTCATGCTGGCCCAAACTCGTTGTTTGAACACCTCCCACAGATCTTCTGTATTTTACAAACAGATTTGTCCTATTTCATTGGTGAAGGTGAACCACACCCAAATTTTGAATGGTAATACTCATCTTAAGTTTCTCCTGTTTAAACACATCATTACATTTAATTATGATGCTATTAGATAAATGTTCATACATCATTTGGCTCTTAAATTTTGCTCAGTATTCTTTACAGATCTAATTTAGCCTGCTCACTTATTCTCTGCGAGTATTGTAAAATAACTTTCTTGCCAGTTCAGTTTATCCCAGCTTGAAGAATAGGCTAGCCTCCATCCGCCCTATCACACACAGATCATGCCACACACCTCCAGAGTGAACAAACAAAACCGAAAGGTAGACCCACTCTTTCAACCTAACACAGAGCAGGTCTGACGAAGAGTCTCGACCTGCAACATCACCCATTCCTTCTCTCCAGTGATGGTGTTGAATTACTCCAGCATTTGTGTCTATCTTCGGTGTAAACCAGCATCTGCAGTTCCTTCCTACGCAGTAACTGTGCTTGGGCAGGGTCAGTACTATTTTGACCTCAATTTTTGAGTGGATAGTTTCTCATTGTAGAGAAACCCATGGTCACAAAGTACTTGACACCTGTGCGTTCGTAAGACCCGGAGGGGGGGGAGCAATCTGAAACGAAGACAGAAATGGAACTACAGAACCTTCCAGTCCAGTTTAAGCGTGTTCTTGGGAGGAAACCAACGTTCAAAAGGATGTCCATTGTCCAGTTTATTCCTCTCTTCTCTAAGGGGGCTGCTTCCTCCTTGATGTGTTTAACCTGAGTGTTGCAGCAAGTTTAAACTGACCGAAGCTCAATTTGCCACACCCACACCCCCTCAATCTATCTTGCCAAATGCTTCTCCAGATCCTAAGGGGATGACAAGCTTTGGCAGCCAGTGGGGCATCATTGCTGAGCCTGGTTTTAACGATGGGCTGTGGTGGGAGAAGATCAGAACCATGCCCATAGCTGACCATACCTAGGGTTCCCCCAAGCTGACCCACAGATAGCAAACAGCCCTTCATCCTTACTGCAGTCTTATTTTGGAAACACCCTTCTTTGTGATTTGTAATTTAATCGGTTTGGCGAGATTTGCACCAGCACTCTTGAGCACATCTCCAGTTGGCCGAGACCCACAGAAATCCTGGCGCATATCGAACTGATTCCAGCATAGGGTCACAAAGATAAAACATTTGTTTCCCTAGGTGCTCTGATTTCCTCCCACGTCCCAAAGTGCGCGTTGGTAGGCTATCTAGCTACTATAAATAGCCCATAGCATCTAGGCGAGTGGTAGCATGGGTGGGGGTTAAAGGGAATTTAAGAAATGGAATTATACACGGTTTAGTGTAAGCAGGTGGTTGTTCAATGTGTACTCGGTGGGCCGAAGGGGCTGTTTTCACTATGACTTTATGACATCTCCCAACGGCACTGTTCATGACCTCAGCAAGGACCAGTGCTACACAGAATGACTGACCTAGGGCACCAGCCATTCTAAAGTACAAATTACGAGGAGCTGGAGAAGTAGAGGATGCTAATATTTGTAAGGATGGGTAAATACCGAACCTGGAAACAGGAGTTAGACAACCACAGCTGACTGAATTAGACTTTGACCTTCCATGCCATCTGAACTGCCAACTCTCCCCTGTTCAGCTCTGCAGAATTTGCCCAACTTGGTGCCACCCTGCATAACATTGTGGTTTTATTTCAAATTTCCAATAACTGAAGTATTTTGTGGAGATAATTGGAACAGAATCAAAGTGAGCAATAAAATGTTTTAAAATCATCTCTCTGCCATTACCGTGAGACTGGAAAATAACATCAATTCTAGTCATTAAACCCACAGAAAGTAAATTCTATTCCTGTAAAATAGAAGATTTTGTCAAGTATATGATTAGACTGAACTGTGGAGTAAATAACAGAGCGAGTTGCATTTGTAAGCTGCGCAGAAAATCAGCTCTTGGATCTGCGGTTTACTGGGTTTTGATCCAACTAGAGCATTCCTTGGCACTATATGATTTAGATACAAGCTGTGTCAGCAGAAACTTTCTCCTCTGTGTGATATAGATGATTGCACAGCAGAAACTCTCTCTTTGTGTGATAGAGATGATCGGTTCACGAGTATGAAAGCCGTGTGGAATAAGCTGTTCATAACTCGGGACATCTAGGCTTTCAAGCTCCCGTATCTTTTCACTGAAGGTAGGAGAGAGAAAATTGATTGGCCAGTATGTCGGACACCCTTGATGATACTTCCAGTCTTTCTGATGCAATATACTGTGAAGATGAACTGGATGGAAGGAAGTGATGAGCTTGTGATAGACTGGACAGTGTTCTGCAGGATCAGGCAGTCAAGAGCCATTTGTTTCCTCTACCAGGCTGAGATACATCCCATCAAAATGTGTTCTGTAGCACATCTACAGAAATTCAAGAGAATCCTTTTGGATATGCTGTGTTTTCAACAATACTCTCAGTGCCCTACCATTCATTGTGTATGTCCTGCTCTGATATAGCTTCCCAAAATGCATAACTTCCAACTTGTCCGAGTTAAATTCCATCAGCCATTCCCTTGCCCACCTTGCCAGTTGATCTAGATCATGTGGTAACCATGGACAACTTTTTTTTCACTGTCCACTATATCACTAATATTGGTTCATCTGCAAATTTACTTATCATGCCATCAACATTCTTATTCAAAACACTAATATTTGTGACAAACAACAGTGGGTCCAGTATAGATTTCTGCAGCACTTCACTGGTCACACCACTGCCCTCCTACTTCTTACCACCAAGCCAATTTTTTATCTAATTGGCTAACTCAGCCTGAATTAGTTTGGAATCTGGGAGGAGTTGAAATGAACTGGGAGAATCTTTTAAAAATAGGATGTCATAGTGGGTGGCTGACAGTCACTCCAGACTCAATGGACTGAAGCACTTGTTTCCGTGCTGTTTCTGTCTATGACTGTGTACAGGTTGCAACATGATCTAGATCAATTGGGAAAGTGAATGGGCAGGAAAGGCATAGAGGGAGAGGGGACACACATGGGATGAACTTAGGAGGATATCTTAGTCGGATGGACAAATTGGGCCGAAGGGTCTGTTTCAATGCTGCGCAACCCTGATTTTACAGGACGCTCTGAGAAAACATGTATTCAAATTAAGCATGTTGCTGAAGGATAAATATTGTATAGGCTACTGTTCTTGTGACAGCCAGGAGGTCGTGGTTTAATGTCTCACGTAAACATATTGCCTGTTCATGCTCCTTTATGGCAAGATTACACCACAATTATTAATCCCCTCCTTCTTGCCTGATGTACCCTCCTTTTGCTTGTGTCAGGATTAATTACTATCCCCAAATAATGCTCTCACAGGACCTTAAAAACTCTAGAACGCTCACAATTGCCCAAAGTTCAAATTTGCTCTGGATACTCCAGATGAATACTTCGTCAGCTTCAGCTTTTTACCTTGATTCCGAACTGTACTCACCCCTCCAGCTTCTATTCCACCAATTTAAAAAAATGAAAAGGACATACTGGTTTAGATGCTAAAATAAAGCCAGCATGCTTATCTTTTAGCAGATAAGCAAACTTCACCCGAGAAAACAAATCGTACAGTTTGAAGGTCATCCATTGAAGTTTCCAAACATGCTGCTGATGCACGTCAGATGATGACCCCCATGACAAAATAGATAACCAATGTATAAACAGATAAATGAAAAAAATAACTTGCAGATATTCAAAATCTGAAATCAAGACACAAAATTCTGAAAATGCAAGATGGTTCTGACAAAAGGTCTTTGACCCGAAACAATAACTCTTGCTCTTTCCAGAGATATCACCTGAATAGCCAATAGACAAAGGAATTTAGGCCCAGAGAGCCATTTCAAAAGAATTAACTGTGTTTAATCGTCTAATGTACCTAGATCAGCATATTAAATGCAAAAACACAAAAAAATAAAATATACAATAAGAAACTAAACAAACAAATAACTAGTTATTCAAGGTAAACTAGACTACGGCAATGCTAACGTACACAGTGCAACCTTAATGCCAAGTCCGTAGGAGAGCAATGTTGAGGTACTATTGTAATTAGCTAGTGTAGGGTTGTTCAAGGGCCTGATGGTTGATAGAAGGAAGCTGTTCCTGAACTTAGAGGTAATGGTTCTCAGACTCCTATACCTTCTTCCCGATGGCAGTAACAAAATGAGAGCATGACCTGGGTGGTGTGGATCTTTAATGATATTCGCTGCCTTTTTGAGGTAAGGTCAATAACAACGAAGAACTGGGTAATGTCGACTTTCTGCAACCTCCTTCATTCTTGGGCGTTCAATTACCGAACCAGGCTGTGATGTAACCAGTCAGTATGCTCTCCGCCTGTACATCTGTAAAAATTTGAAACGTCTGAGGGAGTAGAGGCATTGGTGACTGTGCTATTACATAAAAGATCTGATTGTGTGTAAAGCTGCAGCAAGTAAGGATTACATTGAGGGCGTGCAGCATAGGTTTACTAGGTTAATTCCCGGAATGGCGGGACTGTCATATGTTTTTTGTTTAAATTTTTTTTTTTATTTAAGTTTTAACAGAACTCATACATGTTACATTTCATAGTAAGCAATAATAACTACATTATAAATTCGATTATATATGTATTGTTCTGTATTATATCCCCTCTCATACCCCCCTTCCCCCCACCCCCCAGTTAAAAAGAAGGAAAAAGAAAAAGAAAAAGAAAGAGAGAAAGAAAGAAACCTGGAGTCCAGAAGGAGACACTCCCAAGTAATTTCTTATTAAATTCTTATTAAAGGTATCAAAACAATCCTGAATTTAAATATTTCCAATTCTTAACCCTAGCTTTAAAATGAATGGGTTCCACACCTTCAAGAAGAAGTCATATCCATTTCTCAGATTATACGTTGCTTTTTCTAATGGGATACAACTACGCATTTCTGCATACCATCTTTCAAATCTTATTTCATTTTGATCTTTCCAAGTGACCGCTACACATTTTTTTGCTACTGCTATTGCTATTTTGAGAAATCTTTCCTGATGTTTATCTAAAATTAGCTTTAGTAATATTCCTTTTGTATCTCCCAATAAAAACAACCTTGAATCCAATGGTATGATCTTATTCATCAATTGTTCCAATTTTTTTTTTAGGTCTTTCCAAAAAGGAGTTACCTTCTGACATGCCCATGTAGAGTGTAAAAAAGTACCCACGTCTTGGTTGCATCTAAAACAGATTTCAGATGAGTTTGGTTTTAAATTGTTTAATTTTTTCGGGGTTAAATATAGTTGATGTAAAAAATTATATTGTACTTAACTATATCTCACATTAATAGTATTTTTCATACTATCTAAACACAGTCTTTCCCAACTTGGTTCATCAATGATAATATTAAGATCTGTTTCCCATCTTTGTCTTGATTTTTGAATTCCTATCTTTGAACTAGATTTTTGTAATAATTTATACATTGATGATATAATTTTTTTTATTCCCTTGCCCTGAATCAAGGATTCGATTCCTTTAATCTGAAATAGAGACATTGAATTACCTAACTTTTCCCTTAAAAAAGATTGTAATTGATAATAGAAAAAAATACTATTCCCTGGAATTTTATATTTATTTCTCAATTGAGAAAATGTCAAAAAGTTATTTCCTTCATAGCAATCTCCTATATTTTTAATACCCTTCTGTTCCCAGACTTGTAGTATTTGATTATTCCAAGCAAACGGCAATAATCTATTTTTTACTAATGGAGTTTTAGCTGTTAAAAAAAATCTTTTATCATTAACTGTCATATGTTGAAAGACTAGAGCGACTAGGCTTGTATACACTGGAATTTAGAAGGATGAGAGGAGATCTTATCGAAAACTATAAGATTATTAAGGGGTTGGACACGTTAGAGGCAGGAAACATGTTCCCAATGTTGGCGGAGTCCAGAACAAGGGGCCACAGTTTAAGAATAAGGGGCAGTGTAAGAAAATAACTGCAGAACCAGTCTGAAGAAGGGTCTCGACCCGAAACGTCACCCATTCCTTCTCTCCTGAGATGCTGCCTGACCTGCTGAGTTACTCCAGCATTTTGTGAAAGAATAAGGGGTAGGTCATTTAGAACTGAGATGAGGAAAAACTTTTTCAGTCAGAGAGTTGTGAATCTGTGGAATTCTCTGCCTCAGAAGGCAGTGGAGGCCAATTTTCTGAATGCATTCAAGAGAGAGCAAGATAGAGCTCTTAAGGATAGCGGAGTCAGGGGGTATGGGGAGAAGGCAGGAACGGGGTACTGATTGAGAATGATCAGCCATGATCACGTTGAATGGCGGTGCTGGCTCGAAGGGCTGAATGGCCTCCTCCTGCACCTATTGTCTATTGTTCTGTTCCCAATGAAAACTGAACGCTCTTGACTCACCCCCATATTCTTTGAAATACTAGGAGATACAAGCCTAACCTGTCCAACCTTTCTTTCTTAGATAACCTGCCTGTGCCAGGTATCAGCCTAGTGAAGCTACTCTGAACAGTTTCCAAGGCATTTATATCCTTAGGGAGACCACTACACACAGTACTCCACATGTGGTCTCACCAATGCCCTACATAACTGAATCACGATTCTTCTTTTGTATTTAATTCACCTAGCTTTTCTAACATTTTGTTAGCTTTGCTAATTGTTTCCTTCTCCTGTATACAAGTCTCTCACTTACTGCATACAGGGACATCCACACACACACGCAAAACTGCTGCTGGGGCGTCCGCTTGATACAGTCGTGGTTTGTATTGATTTCAGGTTTTTTCCGGTATAAGGGTATATCCACATAGGGATTAGAATGGTGATTACAGTAAAGGCACATTCATATCAGAGCTATGTTTGCTGCTGTCCAAGGTCAATGTAATGCTGCAACTGCATTACATCTGAATTACAGCCTAAATGCTGAGTAAAGCTCAGAAGGACTTTTGAGTCTGACCTTATTTGAAGTTGCCATTACACTAAATCTGGGATTGCCCCCGTGTGACTAGGGTAACTTCATATTGTCACCCAGTGGAATAATAAGGTTAAGGGAAAAAAACGTGCCTCCCTCGCCTTGTGGCTTCTGATGGTTTGTGCCAAACAATGCCTCAAATCTACGACTGGGGATCTCTTGCCTCTGAGCTATCAGGTGCTGACTGTTCTACTGACAAAAGGGCCCATGTGATACCAATTGGTGATGAGTGCTGCTCTGCAGTGTGTTTGGTTTTGTGCCTGCAGAGTTAATCACCAGCGCAATGTAACAGCTTTGCAGTGAATCAGCCAGAGCAGTTAACAGGGGCCAGCTCTTCAAAAACAGGGACCATAGTTGGTCTACACTAGGTCTGGTGGCGACTGCAGCCTGTCCAGTATTTCACTGGTCTGGTTGTAGCATTGCTGGGTGAGTTATTCCACCTTTACCCTGAGTATAATCGTTGATGGTAGATGTGGATGCGCAATCTGCTTCACCAGGTCTCTTCCGTTGCTCAAAGAGACCCTACGACTGTTACGCTTTGTGTTCTTCCACAGATACTTTACAGGATATGTCTTGGAAAGAGTTGATTTTTAACACTTGGTGTTCTGAAAGCAGATCTCAGGGCATTTATTCCAGAAGGGGAGAACGGTAACTTTGTCCCAATGTCCCGAATAGAGTTGGCACATTTAGCCTTGGTCAGGACTGAGATCTTGATCTACATGGAACAGCTACCCAGGATCCATTGGCAGAGTCCAAGAGATTATTCTTGGATGCTTTTATATGGAGCCTTTCTTGTGAAGGACACAGTATATAGATTAATCTCATCCTTGCCCAGAGTGTCTCAAATCCAAGCAAAAAAAGGAAGAGTTGCTGGAGTAACACTGTCAGACTGTGGAAGAAAATGGATGTCTTTAGTCAATCCCACCCCTCCATTCTGTTTTCCACTCCTTTGTCTCTGCTGCTTCCTTTCAGATGTATCAACATGCAATAATCCAAAGTGTACCACATGTATTGGCCTCTTTCACAGACTCGCACTGGCCGCATCTACTCCTTTGGACTTTGTTGGGGCCACAGGTGAACCGTGCCTCTGGCAAGAAGAATCTCGGTTTTAAAATCTTTCTACAATGTCTGGGATGTGGTAAAGAACTGAAGGCAAACGATACTATGGGGTCATAGAGATATACAGCATGGAAACAAGCCTTTGAGTCCTGACTATCAACAATCCTTTACAATGATCCAACATTAATTGGATTGTTTATTCTCTCCACGCTCTCTCTAACTCCCACCAGAGTCTAGCATTCATCTGCACCCCAGGGGCAATTTACTGCAGCCAATTAAGCTACTGACCTGCACATCTTTGGAATGTAGGAGGAAACTGGAGCTCCTGGAGGGGAACCCACTCAGTCACAAGGAGAACATCCAAACACACACACACAGACGTGGCACCCGAGGCCAGGATCATGCCTGGCTCTCTGGCACTGCCATCACTTGGGCAAGATCTTAACCCTGCCCCCTGAGATAGCTATGACAGATTCCATTATACTATTTTGAAGTGGGAAGTCCTCCCCAAAGTACTAGCCATGACTTACACGCCAGCTGAAGTTACCAGTACAAAGAACTAATTTAAGCATTCGTCTTGATGTTTAAGGTGGCTTCTCCATACGTTTCCCTTTAAGGGAACGGAGAGGGGGGGGGGGGGGGGGGGCACTGCCTTACTGCCTTAGAAAGTACCTCATTGGCTGTTAATTGTGTTGAGAATCCAGAGGTCACACAAAGGGTGATGGAAACACAAGTCTCTCTCAAGTTTTAGTAATTCAGATAGTCGCCACGTGGGAATCATTGCCCCTTGAAACAAGCAAGATGGCCACCAATGGAAATGTACCCTTTACGTCTGGGTCTGAGATCTGTGGAAAATACAAAATATGAAAGCCAGAAGACTGACATTCCAGATACCCAAATTCAAATCCCACTATCAATGGCTCATTGAGGGATGGGCAAACAAAGTTGTTTTTTTAAATCAGTCTTGGCATTTCATTGCTGTGTACTTCACATAGAGGGGGCCAGTTGAAAAGTCAAATTGACCGGATGGAACTCAAGCACTTCAATCAGACCCAGGTGGGGAATCAATACAAAGTGATGTGAATGATAAGAAGCTGAGTTAACAAAATGAAGACACCCCAGGCACCAATTATCTTTAGCATTAAGGGATTGCTTTAAATAGGAAATAAAGACTTGAATTTATTTAGCACCTTTCATGACCTCAATCAATCCCAAAGCACTTGAAGAGGAATCAATATTGTAATGAAGGAAGTGCAACAGTCATTTTGCACGCAATGAATTCCCACAATGTCAATAGTGATCAGAATGCAAGGCATGTTGAGATATTGCCTCAGGAATAAATATTGACCAGGACACCAGCAGAACTCACACTCTAGTGTGAAATAATGTCACAGGATCTTTTATGTTAACTTTCAAATGCAGATGATTTATTTTTAATTCAAAGAATGTGGCTGCACATTGCTGATGCCCACCCACCCAAGGTGTTTTTGAGACGGTATCTCCAATAGCGCAACATTCACCCAGCACTGCTTAACACTACATTACATGCTCAGGTTTCTTGGGCGAGATTGAAGTCTACTACACAATGGTGCAACTGGTAAAGCCGCTGCCTCATAGCTTCAGTGACCTGGGTTCGATGCCGACCTCCAGTATTGCCTATGTGGAGTCTATGCGTTCTCCTTGTGACTTCTGTGAATTCTCGACCTCCTGAAACGTCACCCATTCCTTTTATCCAGAGATCCTGCCTGTTCCGTTGAATAACTCCATGCTCCCGCATGCTCCAGTTTCCTCCCACATCCTAAAGTTGCGCATGTTGATAAGTTAATCGTCTGTAGTGTGTAGGTGGATGATATAAATGGAGGCTGCAGCCCCAGTGCTGGATAACCCTGACTTTGGAGAGTGCTGTCAGTGCATTCAAGAGTCACATTTGATCACGTCAGGTGAAAGCAAGAACCAAAGCTGAGAATGGAAGAAAACAAATGAGAATTTGGGCACAGCCTGATTGCAGAGCCAAATAACAGTAAGATCATTCAAACAGCAGAGATAATCAGCATAGAATTAATAGACACAAAATGCTGGCGTAACTCAGTGGAACATGCAGCATCTCTGCATAGAAGGAATGGGTGACGCTACGGGTCAAGACCCTTCTTCTGAAGGAACTCGACCCAAAACATCACCCATTCCTTCTATCCAGAGATCCTGCCTGTTCCGTTGAATAACTCCAGCATTTTGTGTCTATCTTCGGTGTAAACCAAATGTCCAATTCCATCCACCCCATTCAGTTGCTTTTCAGACTCTGTGGTGCAGCCTGGAGACGGCAAAAGCAAGACCACCCCCTTTGTAAGAAACATTTTATCTGGGTCATTTGCTCCCTCACAGACCGAAAAATGCTCTGGGAACTGACTACCTTAACGGACAAAAGGCAAGCAATCCACAACTGGGCTTATATGTGTAAGTTATACATACTCTGGGACTTGAAATAATCAGAGCAAGAACCTGAAAGCACTGGAGAGATTTTGTCCAACTCCATCTTCACTAGCAGAATAATAACCATATACAAGGTCATCTCCTTCACCAACATCTCCAGCAGTTAGTGCTTAATTGCAATTGTATAGCTTTGCTGGGTAGACACACCTGACACCAGACTCTCAAACCAGTTGAGCATTTCCATGCTTTCTGAGGGTGCCAAATGGAAAGAGGATACGCTTCAAGATGTCCTCAAAACCTCTTTGGAAAGGTTCAACATTCACTGCCCGTGGGAATCCCGGGACCACAACCACTCAGAGCGCAGAAGTATTCAGAATACAAATGAGCGAGGAGACAGTGTGTCGGGAACACACAAAGGTGCTATGCAGTGGTGGAAGGAGCGAACCCAGCCAGTTTACATATGTGGTAAAGTCTGCATATCCCCCACTGGCCTTAGTGGCCACCTCAGAAACTGTAAATCCCAGCGTGCAGACGGAGAAGCAACAGCTACTTACAAACAACAGCATCACAATCAAACTGAATCAGACACTTCCGAACAAGCAGGAATGACTGGGTAAGAATTAAAGGTGCAAACTTTGAATGTAAGTTACTCTGAAAAGGGGTGATGGGTACAGAGGTGGGATAATATATGGACATCAAAGATTTATAGAAAAATGGGCAGAAAAATGCTAAACCTGTGTCAGAGATATCAACCTTACCTCACAATTTCTCACATTTGCTTGCAACACAAGAGACATTTAGCCCATTGATCTAAGATTGGCTCTGAGTATTCCCATCCATCCTGTTCCCCTACTTATTTCTCTCTTCTCTCCCAAACACCCATCAACTCCCTCTGATACTCCTGCCACCTGATTACATAATGGATAATTTACAGCAGCCAAATAACCTGCCAACCTGCTCGTCTTTCAGACATGGAAGGAAACCTGAGCATGCTGGTGAAACCCACATGGTCACAGGGAGAACATGAGAAGTCCACAGAGACAGTACCCGATGTCAGGATGAACCTAGATTGCTGGGGAGCTGTGAAGCAGTGGCGCTACCTGTTGTGTCTCCATTCCACCTCTCAAAGACACTGAACCAACCTGGGTGGATTAAAAAAAAATCTGTGAACTGTGTTTGAGAACTGAACCCCACGGATCTGTCCCCCAGCAGCAGTGTCAGGTAGTGTCACTGAGGTGGGGGCAGGGAACATTGGCAAGAAGGGAAAATAATGCTGGATCTGTAGAATTGCGGAATGAAAGATGGTGAATATAGATAAAACAGCAAATTCTCCCATGTGACCCTGTTAAATTGCACCTAGCCTTCAGTTAGCGGCAGTATCATGGAAGATGGGTTATAGCATAATGGATGACTCTTCACTGTTGTTTGAAAAGGCCTCGAATACAACAATACCAACCCTTGGATTGATGATGGGCAAGTAACATTCGATCATCCTGACTATCCACCAAAATTTGATATTAATGGCATTATCATTATTGGGTCCCCTACAATAACATCCAGGGAAACACAGTTGATGAGAAACTAAATCAAATTAATCACAGAACCATTCATTATTTATTCATTCATTTTTTGGCACAAAAGTATGATTGGGATATCCAGCATTTATTGCTCTTTAGTAGGTGGAGGTGTGCTGCCTTTTGAAGCTACTCCCACAGTGTTGTTGGGGAGTTCAAGGATTTAGATCCAGACTAGTTCCAAGTTAGGATTATATGATTATGGAGGGAAATCTCCAAGGGTTGCTGTTCCAGGCCCATATAGCCCTTGCTCTCCCTAATGGACTTTAGAGGTGATGTTGGTGGTCAGGGACGAGTGTCCTGGAGCAAGCGACCCACTTCCTGGCACCCAAAAACCTTTCCAGAATCACAAGTTGTGCAATGACAAGCTCTTCACTTGCCTGGGTGAGTGCAGTTCCAGCAATTCTCAAGAAGATCAACTTGGATAGAACACCCCACTTCATTGGCACTGAATTCACTGTCATGGGCTTTCATTCCCTCCACCACTAGCACACAGTGGCTACAGTGTGTACCATCTACAAAATTCATTGTAGTTATATGCCCAGGCTACTCCAACCTCCCAAACCTGCAAGATCTAACATCAAGGAGGCAACGCTGGGACTAAACACAATAGATGGTGTGACCCCAAGACATAGGAGCAGAATTAGGCCATTTGGCCCATTGAGTTTGTGTGAGTTTGCACGTTCTCCCTGTAACCATATGGGTTTTCTCCCGGTGTTCCAGTTTCCTCCAACATCCCCAACACACGAGGGATTGTAGATTAATTGGCTCTGTAAATTGCCCCTTGGTGATAAAATCTGGGGGGAAGTTAATGCAAATAAGGGGAGGAAAAAAATGGATTTGATAACAGTGTGTACAACGGGTGCTTAATGGTCAGCATGGACCTGATGGGTCGAAGGGCTTATTTCCTTGCTGCATCGCTCAATAACTCAGAACCGAGGGAGTAAATTCATAAGGACTGCGCAATCAGCGAGAGGTCATGCCAGCAATGTCCACATCCCAAAAGATGAATAAACAAGAAACAATCGTACAAAAACTATATTAAAACATAGCAAAATAAATTATAAAACAGAAGAATAAAATAGGTGAACTCACTGCTGCCAACCTAGGCACAAAATCCAAACACATCCCAGCCCAGTCAACCCTGCAAGGTCCTTCTCGCAAACTCCTAGGCAACAGGGTCTAAATTGGGAGAAACGTCCAACAGACTTGTAGATAAGGTTATCCTTGTCAAATCAAACTTTACATCCAGGCACATCCTGTCTCACTAGCAGGACAGACCTAACAGAGGTGGCAGCTCAGTGGTATAGAGGGATGAAAAATTTACCCTTGGAGTCCTCAACATTGGCTCTACATCTCATGAAATTACTTTGCATCAGGACAAACAACAGTGGCGTCCCTCAGCTGATGAGTCAGTGCTCCTCCATGCTGAACAATATTTGCAGGAAGCAATTGCAAGGGAGAGTAAATTGGGAGCAGTTGTTATTGAGCAAGTCCACAAATTATATATGGGAATTGTTTAAAGGGCCAGTTGATCAGAGTTCTGGACCGGCATGTTCCACTAAAGAGGAAGGATACAGATGGCAAAATCAGATGGGGTGTGCTGACGAATATAAAGAAAGCAGCAAAGAATTCAAGTGGGCTATCGAAGGGCCAAAAGGGGCCATGAAATGTCATTGGCGGGAGAGATGAAAGAAAATCCCAAAACTTTTCATAGCTACATAGATAAATCTCAGATAAATTAACAAGTGGATAACCAGAGAGAAGGCCGGACCACCGTTCAAGTGAATTGATGCTTGGGAGTCATAAGATGTAGGCGAGGTACTAAATGAGTACTTTGCATCAGTATTTACCAAGGAGAAAGGCATAGGAGGAGAAAGAGACGAGTGTGGGTAAGACGAATGTGCTAGGACAGTTTGAGATCAAGAAGGTGGTGGGGTTGGGTCCCTTGAAGAATATTAAAGTAGATAAATCCCCAGGGCCTGTCAGGATCCATCCCATGTTATTGAAAGAGGTAACAGAGGAAATTGCAGGGGGTTTGACGAAGATGTTCAGGCAAAGTCCCAGATAACTGGAGAGTAGCCAATCAATGTTGTTCCTTTGTTTAAGAAGGGTAGTCGGGATAATCTGGGAAAATATATGGTGGCGTGCCACGTGTCAGTAGTTGGGAAGCTTCTGGGGAGGATTCTTCAGGATAGGATTTACTCTCAAAAGGAAGAGAATGGGTACATTAGAGACAGGCAGCAGGTCATGTCTTGCGAATGTGATCAAATTTTTAAAGGAGATAACAAAGGTGATTAACGAGTGTTGGACGATGGATGTTGTCTACGTGGATTTTAGTAAGGCATCAGATAAAGTCCCTCTTGGTAGGCTGATCCAAAAGATTAAGATACATGGGATTCAATGACTTGTTTGTTTAGACTCAGAACCGGTTTACTCAAAGACGATAAGGGTTGTAGTGGCTGTTATTCTAGTTGGAAGTCTGTGACCAATGGAGTTAAAACCATGACCCCAAGACATAGGAGCAGAATTAGGCCATTCGGCCAATTGAGTCTGCTCCACCAGCGATCATGGCTTCCCTCTCCTTCTCCTCATAACCTTGGATGTGCTTACTAATCATGAACCTATCAATCTCTGTTTTAGAAATATCTAATGACTTGGCCTTCATCGCCGTCTGTGGCAATGAATTCCACAGATTCACTACCATCTGGCTAAAGAAATTCCTTCTCATCTCCATTTTAAAGGTATGTCCTTTTATTCTGAGGCTGCACTGTACAGTCCTAAACTCCCCCACTACTGGAAACATCCTTTCCACATCTACTCTATCTAGGCCTTTCATTATTCAGTAGCTTTCAATGATATCTCCCCACATCCTTCTAAACTTCAGTGAGTACATGCCCAAAACCATCAAATGCTCCGAATATGTTAACCCTAATCATCCCCGGGATCACTTTTGTAAACGTCCTCTGAACCCTTTCCAATACTAGTACATCCTAAAGGAATTAATGCTGGTCTTCCGTTGTTTGTGATATATGTAAGCATATATCACCACCACCTTCTCAAGGGCAATTAGGGATGGGTAGTAATAAACTCATCATAGAAATAAATATTAACAAAGCAAGCCTCTGATCTGACTAAAGGAGCCAACTTTTATACTGCTAAAGTGACTACAACAAAGAGCACAATGTTTAACTTTCTTCACATCCTGCTCCAGACTGTGTATGGAACAGCCATAAATCCCTGGCATCCTTCCCTGGTACTCTACACAGTCAAACCAGTCAACCATCTCCAAGTCTCTGATTGACCATGGTCAACATCATTAAATGTTTTCCATAGAGTTTTGCTACCAAACAAACCATGAGTTTTAAAAAAAGAGAAACATTATTGTAAAGTGAATACCAACATTTGTTACCCATCTATATCTCCTTATCCCCAGAGTTGCCTTTCTTAAACAGCTAAATTCCACAAAGTGAAGCTACCTCTACAAACGGTGTTAGGGAGGTAATTCCAAAATTTTGAAGGTGAAGGAAGAGCCGAGATATCTGAACTGGAATGGTGGGAACCTTGAGAGGAAGGTGTTCCAACTATACTCTTGCTCTTGATCTTCTCAGGGATGAAGTGGGTGTGGGGAATCAGGTTAAAGTGGAGGAGTGCCCGGGCAGGAGATGTTGTAAAAGGGAGCACAATGAAATAATGCAGCAGCAAGAGAAATTCAACATGTCAGTCTATTTTAACCTTCATGAGATATACATTAGAAATTCTTAAACTTCAAGGGCTTTGGTTACAAGGAGAGACTAGATAGGGTGGGTTTATTCTCACTGAAATGTGGGAGGCTGAGGGATGACTATATAGTTTAGAAGATGATGGGCATATAGTTAGTTGACAGTTAGTCTTTTTCGTAGGGTAGGGGAGTCTAAAACTAGAGGTGGGGTGCACAGGTGTAAGGTGAGACGGCAAGAATTTAAAGTAGATCTAATGGACATTTTTCCCCACTCAGAATGCAGTGGTTTTCTGGAACAAACTGCTAGGGGAGGTGGTAGAGGCAGATACAATTACAACATTTAAAAGACATTTGGACAGGAACTTGGAGAGGAAAAGAGTAGAGGGATAAAGACCTAATACAGGCAAATAGGATTAGCATAGACACGCATCAGGATTGGCATGGATGAGTTGGGACAAAGGGCCCATTTCTGGGCTGTATAACTTTATGACTACATGTCTTGATTTTAGAGATGAAGAGAGTGCAAAAGCAAACATCACCATTTCATTGTTGAACTCTTTCAACAAAGTCAATGTGACAAATTATTTGTTTATATGTTTGATGATTAACATGACACCGAAAGGACACGGTCTGGTATGTTCCTCACTCAAGCCATCAAATCTAGAGGATACCCTGATTCCATACGGACTCAGCAGGGCAATCATGGACAGTATAGAAACATAGAAAATAGGTGCAGGAGTAGGCCATTCGGCCCTTTGAGCCTGCACTGCCATTCAATATGATCATGGCTGATCATCCAACTCAGTATCCTGTGTAGGCAAAATTGAGGTGCAAGTCTAGTGATGCTATAATTTTCATCGAGAACCTTTAGACTCAGTCTGAAGAAAGATCTCGACCGGAAACATCACCCATCCCAAAACATCACCCATTTCTTCTCTCCAGAGATGTTGCCTGTCCCGCTGAGGCACTCCATCATTTTGTGTCTACCTTCGGTGTAAACCAGCATCTGCAGTTCCTTCCTATACAATTCTCATCAACATATACTGAACAGCTAAAAACTGACAGGACAATTTTATCTCACAGCTAATGAATCAGATCAAAGTGTTGCAGTTCTGCCACAGAGGCATGAATTGTAGAATTAAAGTGAGCGCAGGAGGAGGTGGACTCAAGTGCACTCTAGTGATGGGGGTGCCCAGCACATGTGCTAAAGGTAAGGCTGAAGCATTTATAAACAACTTCTGCCTGACGTGCAAACTGGATGATCAATCTCAACTTCCTCCTGCACACCCGCCAGCACAGAAGCCACCTCCAACCAATTTGATTCACTCCAAGCAAAATCAAGAGATGGCTGGGAGTACAACAAAGGTGAAGACGACATCCATCTGCGGTGCTGAAGACCTGTGCACCAGAACCTGCTGCATCCCTCGCCTAGCTCACGTAAACATTTGCAACACTGGCATCTACTCAATGCTGCTTAACATTACCTGAAATCACGAGATGAAGGGCGAATCCAATGCGGTTGATACCCACTGTCAGCAGCAGAGCATTGGAAGCTGGCACAGTGCATCCTGTCGACTAATGTCCCTGACCTCACAACTGTGAAACATCATAACCAGAAGCAGGAGCAGGCCATTCAGCCTGTCATGCTGCATCACTGTGTAATCGTGGCTGATCTTTTTTTCCTCAGTGCCGCTTTCCCCGACTCATCCCAAATCCCACGATTCCCTTAATATCCAAAGATCTCTTGATCTCGCTCCTTAATGGACTCAACAACTGAGACTCCACAACTTCTGGGGAGGAATTCTAAAGATTCACCACCTCCTAGGATGAAGAAATTTCTCTTTGCCTCTGGTCTGAATGCTGACTGTGACCTTAGTTCTAGACACCCTGGCTAGAAAGATTAATTCAGTTAAATCTTCAAAGATCAACCCACCTGGTCAAAGAGTGTTTTGCTGCACTTCCTTTATCACAAATATAACTTCCTTGGAAAGGGAGACCAGACCTGTACGTAATATTCCAGATGTTGTCTCAGCAGGGTCTTGCATAATTGCAACAAGATGTCGCTTTGCTTGCATTTAAATCCTTTGTTACAGCATCCTGACTTGAAAGTATATTGCCCTTCCTTCACCTCCCACCCCCCTCCCCCACCTCCTCCCCCTCGGGTCCATGTCCTGGAACTCTTTCTCCTACTGCACCGTGGGAGCACATTCATCAGAAAGGCTGCTGCAGATCAAGAAGGTGGCTCACTCCCCTCTTCAAGGACAGAGAATGGGAAAAATATGATGTTTTGCCAAAACACTGCGTAGGGTTCAAATTATCATTACCACAAAATAATGTCATTGTTAACAACTTCTGTATCAGTCCTGCACTTGTCAGTACTGCAATTATCATAATCACAGTCGTGCAACACCAGTACTGTACAGCAATGCAACAATAGTACTGTACAATACAGTACTGTACAATACAGTAATGCAACATTAGTACTGTACAGTAGTGCAATACTATTGTGCTCTGCCTGGTTACACAGTTGCAGGTTTGCACTTCTGGAATCCAATGTTATTGTGACAGGCCTATGCTTACCGCCACAGCACCCCATGCAGTAATCTCTCTGCCCGGCATTCTCACATTATATGCAAGAAGGAAATGCAGATGCTGGTTTAAACCGAAGATAGATACAAAAAGCTGGACTAACTCAGCGGGACAGGCAGCATCTCTGGAGAGAAGGAATGGGTGACGTTTCAGGTCGAGAAGGTCTCGACCCGAAACGTCACCCATTCCTTCTCTCCGGAGATACTGCCTGTCCCACTGAGTTACTCCAGCTTTTTGTGTCTACTCTCACATTATTCACCTGTATCCACCAGTATTACTCAATGGCACTCAAATACCCACATTCTGCCCACTGCAGCTTTACGTACACATTCAAACAGACCCAAAATTGGAAGGGCAGTATCCATGATGTATTGGTTCAGGAGAGTAGGCACCAGTCTTATTTTGCAAAATCTGACTGTTATCCTGTAAGTACGGGACAGTCTCAAATTCTGCCTTGTCCAAAACTCAACAGAGAATGGTCACTTGGCAACAATGATACCCTCCGTACTGAAATGGGCTTTTTTGTTAATTCCACAATCCTGTCAATAGTCCGACGGGTGGCCTTGCCAGGAATATAGGGCATCGTTGCCTTGGAGCAACAAAACGAGCCATTGCGTGCCAAGGTCAGTTTAAAGGGTACTTATTACTCCTCTCAGGCACGCTTCTACAAAAAAAATAGTGAAATCATTGCCTTCCCTTTGTTATCCGAGTAACTGAATTCTTCAAATCCCAGGTATGGGGTGCAGCAGTGAAAAGACCTCCATTTTTAAACAAAACTAATCTTAAAATAACAGGTAGCTGCGAAGTATTTGGTCAATTCCTGAGAACAAAATTACACATGATCATCTCTATTAGCTGCATACAAAATTGCTCTCAGCCCAACTCCAAGGGCTTTTTCAGGTTGGGGAGACATCTTAAAATTAATTTATATTTTATCATATTTGTTGAGTCTTTTATAAACATGCCGGTGACTGAACCAGACCACGTCTGGATTCCCCCGCCGTCCGAAATATCTCATAGCAGCGACCTGCAATACTTGTATTTTTTCCTGGGGGAAAGAGGGTGCAAGAAGCCGTATTTTAAGATTGCTCCGCCCCATCTCCAAACAAAATTTCATCGATCAGTCGAAATGTTAATATATTAAGTCAATATTTAATTCGGACACGCTCCAAACCCACGTAGTGACAGTAACAGAGTGAAATACACCTCCTCCCCTGGATTTGTTTCACGAACAGTGCGGTGTAACAGCCCGCATTCCCTCGCTCTCTCTTCCCGTTCCAGCAGCTGCCCTCACACACACGCACACAGGCAGAATATATTGTCCTCCAACAAGCTCTATTTTGCTTTCATTGCTCCAGGCGCTCACCGCCCGGAACAATCTGTAACCCGGCTCCACCACAATACTCTACACGCATCCAGTAGTAACAGCATTCACAAAATTAAATCTCCTCTTCCTCCACACACACACACAAAAACCCGCCGATGTAGTCGTGCAGATTGCAGAAAGAAAACGTAATGCCTCGTTGATCGCTACAATGCAAGACACATTTTATTTACATTAACCTACAATCCTCTCCCCATTCACTTGCACCACTGCACTGCTCGGGGTGAGAAAACGTTTGCACGGAGGACAGCTTTCATTTTTAAATAACGCCGGGTCGAGCGATTTCATTTATTTGTTGCCAATTCTGCGACTAAATGATTGGGGCGGCCGAGCCAAGCCCCCTGGTCTTACCTTCATATCATTGATGACAGCCTGGAAGAGCCCACCGAGGGCTCCGCATTCCTTATCCATGCCCGTCTCCATCTTTGTACATCCAAAACAGCAGAAAAGGGGGTAAAAAAAAAAAGCACCCAAGCGAATTCGGTCCACCTCTGAACGCCTCCGCTCCTTCTCCACGCGATCAGATGGTTAATAAGACAAACACCAATGGAGAGGAGGGAGAGAGGGAGAGCAGGCGGGCGGGCACGGTGCTGTGCGGAGCGCGGCTGCTGGGAGTGAGCGGGGGCGCGGGGGGGGGAGGGCGCTCACTCTGCGCCCAGTCTCTGCCCCCTCGTCACTCGGGCTCCTGGGCTCTGCCGCTTAAAATGAAAGCTCCCTCTCCCTCTTTCTCTCTCCCTTTCCCTTTCTCTCGTCGCGCGGATTTATTTTTCAATCACTTTCACAACTCGGTTAATCCTAGAGGCAGTGGATGATTTCCCGCAGACATGACTTCTCCAAAACAGGAGTAGGAAAATAGTAGAGAGGAGGTTGGGAGGGGGAGGATAGAAATAAAAGACGGGAGAGGGAGTGTGTGTGAGGGAAGGAGCTTCCCGAGGAGGTGGTCGCACTGGCTGTGTGCGCGCTCTGGCGGGGCGGTCCCACTGGCTGTGCTGTGTGCGCGCTCTGGCGGGGCGGTTCCACTGGCTGGGTTGTGTGCGCGCACTGGCGGGGCGGTCCCACTGGCTGTGTTGTGTGCGCGCTCTGGCGGTTCCACTGGCGTTGCTTTCTCTGGACCCGCGCGCTCGGATAGGGCGGTCCCACTGGATGCGTGAGCTCTGGCGGCGCGGCCCCACTGGAGGCGCGCGCCGCGACCGTTACCGGCACAGGTCTCGTGCACGGAGTCGTTGCTGATTGGACGCGCCTGGGCTCTGGCCCCGCCCCCACAGTGCCGCTGCCCGGCCACGTGACCGCGAGGCTCTGACGTCGGTGGAGCGGGGCGGGGCCTGCGGCCTGGCTCTCTGCAGCTGTGATAAATCACAGAGAGAGCTGGGTGCCAGTGCTTATCATGAGCTTTATGTCAGGTAAATATTGCCACTAAGTAATCAAGATGTAGATCAAATCGACAAATATTTATTGTCTATTTGAGTTCAGTTACGCCATTTCATGGATCGGCATGTAAACAATCTTCATATAATCTGATGCAGGCACTCGTAGTCCCAAAATACAAATCGACAAATCACTAATATATTTTAAAGCGTTCAACACCCCCCCCCCCCCCCCATCACAAAGCCTTAAAACAGATTGAGAAACTTTTAATGCCATATTATGTCATAAAATACGGATTCAATTATACTTTATCATCTCTTGTCCCAAGATGCAGTGAAGTGCTGTGTTTTGCATACAACCCAGTAAAATGAAGCAGACCTCACCTTGGCAGTACACAAGTGTTGCCACATTTTGGTGCCGACAAAGTTACAAAAGTTCACCAAACAGTCCTATCTACTGCCTGCCTCCACACATGGCAGCAGGATCCCGCTGGTCCCGCCTTCATTCCAGCTGCCCCCATCCCCGCCTGTCAGATCCCCTCATCGATCACGGTGCCCCCCATGAGGTACCCCCTTCATTCTCGGTGGCCCTCCTCGCTCTACAGCAGTCCCCTCGCTCTACGAGGCCTCTCCCTCACACGCGCAATGTTCTGAGGTTATGAAAACCCTATAAACGATCATAAGGAGTAACAATAGCCCATACAACTTCTTGTGCCAGCTCTGCCATTCAGTAATGTCATGCGGAACTACTAATTAATAGCAGGAGTAGCCACTCAGCCCCTCAAGCCAGCTTCACCATGTAGCAAGATTTAGTTGGTCAACTACACATTTACACCTCGCCCTGGTAAACTTTCAAACCCCCCTTCCCCCACCCCTCCTTAATTTCCTGCCCTTGTCAAGGATCTATCTACTTCTGCCTTAAAATTATTTAGAGCTTCTGCTTCCACTGGTCATTGAGAAAGGGCCTTTGAAAGGCCTCATGACCTTTTGAAAGGAAAGAAAGTTGTCTGATTAGCCCCTGATTCTTAAGCTGTGATCGCTACTTCTGGATTCCCTCATAAGAAGAAACATCTTCTCTATGTCCACTCTGTCTGGAGACATCAGGATCTTGCACATTTCTATCAGCCACTTCTGAACTCCAGTGGATACAATCCAAAACTGTTCAACCTTCCCTCAAAAGGCAATCCACCCATTCCAGGCAGAGGAAAAGGACAGGTTTTGTTTTTACACGTCAGTCAGTTTTGTCCATAAGGGGAAACCTATGCAGAAATCACTTGATATGGTAACCATACCTGCGTGGTGTTATAATGAATGGGATCAAACATACTGATTTGAATAAAAAATTACTTTAAGTGGATAAAGCAAGTAAACTAGTTCTACCATGCATGGGAACGAATGGGTGTCAGACGTTCAAATTTAATATTATGGGAGCTTGCTCGCATGTCCACAAGTCTGGTGTTTGGAACCCAGAAATGACCTAGTCTAATAAATCTTCTCAGAACTGCTTCCAGCAGAGATATGGCTGATCCACATTGCCCCTTTTCTTGCCTGATCCCCATATCCCCGTTTCTTAAAAGTGTTCGAAAATGTTTTGAGCCCAATCTGCCATTTTGTCAACATCCACATTTCTATTGTCAGAGAAACTCAAAGATTTATAATCATAGCTTTGCATCATCTTAGACATAAACCTCCAAACCCTTATCTTCTAGCTATGATACCAATATGTTGGATGTGGATAGATAAAACTACTGGTAGGATCTTTTTCAGTGATTTTTTTAATAATTTGCCGTGGATAGTTGATTAAAAAAAATCTGCGTTGGGAAATATATATCATCAGTAGGTTGGGGTAGTGCTGACATTTAACTGTCTCCCACTGGTTGTTAACACGACCTGGTGATCCATTGAGGACATAATAGATGGAGTTAAGAATCTGCCATTCCGATGCCAAACTAGTGTCAGATGTAGACCACATAAGGTTGGCAATTTCCTAATTTTAGGAAGAAATGTGCAGTTTTGGTCTCCAAATTTGAGGAAGGATATTCTTGATATTGAGGGCGTGCAGCATAGGTTTACTAGGTTAATTCCCGGAATGGCGGGACTATCATATGTTGAAAGACTGGAGCGACTAGGCTTGTATACACTGGAATTTAGAAGGATGAGAGGAGATCTTATCAAAACGTATAAGATTATTAAGAGGTTGGACATGTTAGAGGCAGGAAACATGTTCCCAATGTTGGGGGAGTCCAGAACCAGGGGCCACAGTTTAAGAATAAGGGGTAGGCCATTTAGAACTGAGATGAGGAAAAACCTTTTCAGTCAAAGAGTTGTGAATCTGTGGAATTCTCTGCCTCAGAAGGCAGTGGAGGCCAATTCTCTGAATGCATTCAAGAGAGAGCTAGATAGAGCTCTTAAGGATAGCGGAGTCAGGGGGTATGGGGAGAAGGCAGGAACGGGGTACTGATTGAGAATGATCAGCCATGATCACATTGAATGGCGGTGCTGGCTCGAAGGGCCGAATGGCCTCCTCCTGCACCTATTGTCTATTGTCTAAATGACAGCTGAATCAGTTGTGATTCAACTACCGCTCGTCTTTTCAACTGAGCAGGTACTCAGCAGGTCAGGAAAGAGAAAAAGTGAACGGTTGAGGTCAAAAATCCCTCATCAAAGGGTCATTCACCCTCCCCCACTCCCTCAATAAATAAATACATATATATCTATATATATATACATATCTATCTAACATATAACTTCAGATAGTTCCTCTGTCCCCCTCTTTCCCCTCCCCCATCCCAGTTCTCCCACTCTCTTCCTGTCTCCAACTACATCCTATCTTTGTCCCACCCCCTCCCCTGACATCAGTCTGAAGAAGGGTGTTGACTCGTAACATCACCCATTCCTTCTCTCCTGAGATGCTGCCTGGCCCGCTGAGTTACTCCAGCATTTTGTGATACCTTCGATTTGTACCAGCATCTGCAGTTATTTTCCTACATATCTATCTATCTATCTATCTATCTATCTATCTATCTATCTATCTATCTATCTATCTATCTATCTATCTATCTATCTATCTATCTATCTATCTATCTATCTATCTATCTATCTATCTATCTATCTATCTTTCTTTCTATCTATCTATCTATCTATCTATCTATCTATCTATCTATCTATCTATCTATCTATCTATCTATCTATCTATCTATCTATCTATATCTATCTATCTATCTCTATCTTATCTATCTATCTCTATCTCGCTCTATTTCTCTCTTCATAAATGTTGCTGGATCTGTTGTGTTTTTCAACATTTTCTTTTTCATTTAAAACTTCCAGGAGATGTGCAGAATGGTAATTTCAGGTAATTTTTACTGATACTTCCAAATTTGCAAAACACCATGGTGAAATTTTAACCCACTTTCTCCTGGATTATCAGTCCAAAGTATTACATGGTTAAAAGTTTTTTGATGAACAGCAAGATGTTACTGTATCTGTTTGTGCTTTCCTCTAACATGTTATCCTGTGTTTGAGGGCAGAGCACGTACAGTAACAAGGAGATACAATGTAGTTGTCTATTACCTACATCCCAGGACAAATTGTTAAGAATATCATTCAAAGTTAATAACAAAATTGCTTTGGGTAGATACCCAGCAGTACTGGGTTAAATCTTTAACTTGCTCCAAAACTCCCAATAAGATGTCAGTTACATTATCTGCAGTAATTGAGTGAGTGCATTTAGCAATGATGTTCTTGCTAAGAAATGGTGTCCTATGAGGCAGAGTAATCTGGTGCTGTAAATAAAAATTTGATCGGTGCTTTGGTAAAGTTATCAAATCCATCGGTGAATCAGCATTGATTCGAAAGATGTATATATTTGTCCCCACAATCCAAATCGGTTATTATCAAGCTCCAATTTAATAAGATAGACACAAAATGCTGGAGTAACTCAGCGGGACAAGCAGCATCTCTGGAGAAAAGGAATGGGTGACATTTGTTTCTTCAGACTGATAAGGAGCTAATCAAAGGGGATGTTAAGTTTATAGTTTCATCTGACCATGCCTTGTGAGAGTCTTTTCTCCAAGCATGTAGACATGCCCAATTTTATATTCATATCCCCTAATTCAGAAAATAAAACAATACAGCACAACAGGCCTTTTTACCCTTATTGACTGCGCCATACATGATGCTATCAGAGCCATCAGTCCCACTCCCCACTTCTTTTCTTCAAACTTATTTTTCTCATCAACTCCCCCACCCAATTCTCCTACCCCAACCCAGCTACGTAATTGGCCGTGGCCAATTAACCCACCAAAACATGTTTGGGACATCAGGGGATGCCGGAGTATTCAGGAGCATGAGAGAAGCTTGCAAACTCCACACAGACAGCACATCAGATCAGGATTTAACTCAGGTCACTGGATCTGGGAGGCAGCAACACTAATCACGGTACCACCCCTGTAGTTGTTCATTATCACTGCTGAAGCTCAGACCTGAACTGTCTCACAGGAGAGATGACAAAGTTCAGAGTTCCCACATGGACACAATGTTCCCATGCCATGCCTCGCTTTCCCATTCCAGTCACAAGCATCAAGAATGAGATTACTCATTCCTCCCATTGAGATCACCCTAGTCAATACCGACCACTAGCCATAGGGTTACGCAAACACTTGCATCTGAATCCAGCTGTGTCCACACCAACTACTCAGCTTTAACTCGCAGTGAAGCATTAATCCACTTCAACAAATGCAAAAGAATCATTTTTCGGGGCTAAATTCTCGTATCATCTGATGACGTTTCCTAATTTCTTTCTGCTTTAGCACAGAAAACCCTTTTGCCTGCATCCGTCAAACATATTTCTATAAACAAGATCATCTTCATTCTGCATCAGGGATTTACAACAAAATAAGTAAGAACTGCCATTCCATAGAGCTCACAAAACAGAGGCACACAGTATTCTTGTTGGCTTTTGTGAAATTTGCAGAGAATAAATATTATCTTCCAACCCACATACAACATATGCTGCTAAGTATTGCAGAAATCTATGCATTCCACTGGATGATTGACAGTGGAGTCCATCTGAGTGCGGGGATTCTCCCAATTCAATTCGCCAAGCCTTTCATTGCCAAGAGAAGCAGAGTTAATGTTTCAAGTCAAAAACTCTTCTTCAGTACTCAGCTCTGATGAAGGGTTTGCAACTAAATCTAATTTATTGTTCTATGCACATGTACAGTGAGGTACAGATACATTGAAAATATTGCAGCAGCGTCATAGGCACATAGACGAATATGTAAAAACTAATTACTTCTAGATTAGACATAAATTACATCTCTGAAAAGAGAGAAGACTGTCAAAAAAAGACATTAGTGCAAAAACATAAATAGAAAAAACAAGTCCATGGTAGTGCAAGGGGTGGATTGTAGTTTTCTATTGTCGAGGCAGCATGTTTGTGCAAGTTGGTTCTAGAACCTGATATTTGTAGAAAGGTAGCTATTCGTGAACTGATAGTGTGTGACCTCAGGATTCTGTACATCCTTCCCATTGGTAGATGGAGAAGAGGACATAGTCTGGATGGTAGGGATCCTTGATGCAAGATCCTGCCTTCATGAGGCAGTGCCTCATGTGGATGCTTTCGATGAAGGGAGGGCTGTGCCTGTGATGGACCGGGCTGAGCCCACCACTCTGCAATCTCTTGCATTCCTGTGCATTGGAATTGCTGTACCAGGCCATTATCCAATCAGTCAGGATTTTTTCTACAGTACATCTGTAGATGTTTGTTGGAGTATTCAGAGACATAGTGAATCTCTTTAAACTTCCAAGAAAGAAGATGCCTTGGTGTACCTTCTTTGTGATTACATCTATGTGCTGGGCCCAGGACAGGTCATCTAAGATGTTAACGCCCAGGAATTTGAAGCTGCTAACTCGCTCCACCACCGACCGTGATGGAAAAACTGGTGCATTGTTTCCCGGCTTCCCCTTTCTGCAGTCAATCATTTACTCCTGGTCTTGTTGACGTTGAGCGAGAGGTTGTTGTTACAATACCACTCAAACAGATGCTTTATCTCTCTCCGGTACACTGGCTCATCACCACAATGGCATCATAGGTGATTTTTATAAATGCCATTGAAGAAGTCTGAAGAAGGGACATGAACCAAAATGCCACCCATCTTTTTTCTCCAGAGATGGTGCCATTTTAGTAGGCAGAAACGTGCAGAAACATTTATTCACTGGAGTTTAGAAGGATGAGAGGGGATCTTATAGAGACATATAAAATTATAAAAGGACTGGACAAGCTAGATGCAGGAAAAAGTTTCCCAATGTTGGGCGAGTCCAGAACCTGGGGCCACAGTCTTAGAATAAAGGGGAGGCCATTTAAAACTGAGGTGAGAAGGAACTCTTTCACCCAGAGAGTTGTGAATTTGTGGAATTCTCTGCCACAGAGGGCAGTGGAGGCCAAATCACTGGATGGATTTAAGAGAGAGTTAGATAGAGTTCTAGGGGCTAGTGGAATCAGGGGATATGGAGAGAAGGCAGGCACGGGTTATTGATTGTGGCTGATCAGCCATGATCACAATGAATGGCGGTGCTGGCTCGAAGGGCCGAATGGCCTCCTCCTGCACCTATTTTCTATGTTCCTATGTTTCTAAAGAAAAATAACAAAAATCTGTGAATTGATAGATGAGATATATTCTGCATTGTAATGGTATCATCACACATACTGTTCCCCAAAAACACTGATTACACTGTGAGAGGCATAGTGAATGGCGGGTTTTGCCTACTAAAATGGTGGACGTTACGCTCCTTTGTGTACTACACTTCAGTATAGGCGATTTCAATGGAGTGGTCCATCTTGTTCCTCTAGTATCTTTAGGTAACACTGAGGGACATTAAGGAGCAGGTTGAAGACCACTAAGGGCAACTCTTAAGAGGCAGGGTTGAAGAAGAATGTTGAGAGACACAGAGGGGTAAGACTGAGTGATATGAAGAAATTGAACTGGAGATTCCGAGGCAGGGCTACATTGGACATTGGGGTATTCCTTCCAGCTGCCCAGAGTCTCTTCCTGATGGTTGGATCTTTAAATTCTGTAGGCTCCTACTTTTCCCTCAATGTCCAATTATTTTGGGCAAGTTTTTTTTGCAAATAAATACAATTTTGTTTTCATAGTAAGCATTCTTGAAATATTTCCATATGATGTTAAACTTAGATGTCACCTTAGGTATCTCAGGTGGCATTTCTAATCTACCCCAAAAATTGATCCGCCCATGTCGACATTTAGCCAAACAGATTTATGCCTATTTTTGTGTGTTAACTTCTTATTGATGATGTCACTAGAATTATTTAACATACAATACAATACAATACAATATATCTTTATTGTCAGTTTTGAGGAAGGATATTCTTGCTATTGAGGGCGTGCAGCGTAGGTTTACTAGGTTAATTCCCGGAATGGATGGGACTATCATATGTTGAAAGACTGGAGCGACTAGGCTTGTATACACTGGAATTTAGAAGGATGAGAGGAGATCTTATTGAAACGTATAAGATTATTAAGGGGTTGGACACGTTAGAGGCAGGAAACATGTTCCCAATGTTGGGGGAGTCCAGAACAAGGGGTCACAGTTTAAGAATAAGGGGTAGGCCATTTAGAACTGAGATGAGGAAAAACTTTTTCAGTCAGAGAGTTGTGAATCTGTGGAATTCTCTGCCTCAGAAGGCAGTGGAGGCCAATTCTCTGAATGCATTCAAGAGAGAGCTAGATAGAGCTCTTAAGGATAGCGGAGTCAGGGGGTATGGGGAGAAGGCAGGAACGGGGTACTGATTGAGAATGATCAGCCATGATCACATTGAATGGCGGTGCTGGCTCGAAGGGCCGAATGGCCTCCTCCTGCACCTATTGTCTATTGTCTATTGTACAGGGGTACAACGAGATTGTTAATGCGACTTCTATACAATGCAATAAATTTTGCTATACCATAATGAATACCTAATTTTGAAAAAATACAGTGAAAAGTTAACTCATCTTTATTTTCAGCAGTGGCAGAATTAACAGTGGCAGTATTCATGTTTCCATGGAGAATACTAGTTCCCCACTTAGTTGGTCATTTTATGCTTGTCCACAGGCGATTTGTACCGGTAAACTATTCTTCAGTGGAAGATTTCATAGCTTGGTCAAATCATCTCCACTTGCTCTTTACATGTTAGTTAGCCTCAGTTGGAAGCACACTTAATTCTGCATCACAAAGCAAAGCCAACTCCAAAGACTTGAGTCCAAATTCTCAGCTGATGCAGATGGAGTCTTCAACTTTTAGTGGTGCCAGCTTTCAGATGTGGTAATGCTGATGCCTTCTCTGGTCCATCAGGAGGAATTAATCTATCTCTGTAATTCGGCTGCAAGGGTCCAATAACATACAAAATGAGGTGAGACTGTGAGTGGAGAGGAGGACACTAAGAGGCTTTCAAGGGAGTGACTAGAAGATGGCAGATGGAGGAAGTGTGGGAAAATGAGAAGTCATCCACTCTAGTATAAAAGGGCAGAATATTTTATTGTAAATGGTGAGAAATTGGAAAATATCAATGTTTAAAGCAACCTGGGTGTCCTTGTACACAAGCTGATGCAGCAAATAATCAGCAAGGCAAAAAGTATGATGGTCTTTATTATGAAAGGTTCAAGTAAAAGTAGAGGAAGAAAGATGTCTCACTGCCATTGGAAGGACCTTTTTGACTCGGCACCTGGAGTATTATTTCTCTTATTTTACTTATTTTACCATAGAGGGAATGCAGTAATGATTCCCAGACTGGTTCCAGAAATGACAGGTTTGTTGTACAAAGTTAAATTGAGTAAACTGGAACTGCAGTCTCTATTGTACCGGTAAACTATTCTTCAGTGGAAGTGGAGTATTGGCAGAAAGAATTCCTCAGAACGTACAAAATCCTGACAGGGCTCGACAGGGTGGGTGCAGAGAGGATATTACCTCTGGCTGAGCTTTCTAGAAATAAAAATCACAGCCTCAGCTTAAACAGTAGGCTGTTTAGGACTGAGATGTGGAGAATTTCTTTACTCGGAAGGGAGTGAATCTTTGGAATTCTCTAGCTCAGAAGGCTGTGGAGGCTCAGACATTGAGTTCATTTAAAACAGACATTATTAGGTGTCTGGGTATTAAAAGAATCAAGGGCTTTGGGATAGGGGGAGAATCATTATGCTGAGGTTAAAAAACTAATTTGTTGGTGAATGAATTGTGAAGAAGGCTCAAAGGGTCAGATGGTTCACTCTTGGTGCCAGCTTTCACAGGTGATTACACTGATACCCTGCCTGCTCCACTGGATGTTCAGAAACCCTGCAGCAACCAAGAGAGGTATCCTGGCTAATACTTATCTCCCAACCAACACGACTGCACACAGATAATCTACTCACCGTGTATTACTATTTGTGGATCCTTCCTGTGCCTTTTCCTCGCTTCCTGACTACAATTAAAAAAAGAGTTGGTTGTAAGTGCTTTCCAACTTCCATGTCTTTCATCTGTTGTTCAAATACTAGGAGGTAGAACATTGACCAATTTCAACTCTCACTACCCTATTTGTGAAGTTTAATTGTGATGCAGCACCCAGACTCTAATCGCCCCCAATAAACCCCACCCCACCAAACATTGCCTCAAGACATGACAAAAAAGACGTCCCGCTGAGTTACTCCAGCTTTTTGTGTCTATCTTTGATAAAAATCAAAATCAGCAAGCCCAGAACGAAAAATCTTTGACCTGAAACATTAACTCTGTTTCTCTTCCCAGAGACGCAGCTTGACCTGCTGAGTGTTTCCAGTATTTTCTGTTATTTTATTTTAGGAAGTCTAACGTCAAACCTAGCCTTGGTGGGGTAGCAAGTGTGACTGTACTGTAGGCTGTTTTTCATTGTGGAAATGCTCCCTGTTACCTTGTAGAGGAAGCCCACTGATTGTTTATTCAACACACGGGACTGGGAGGCTCAATGTTCTTTCAACCTCTGAAAATTGGGATCAAATGCCCTGCTCCTTCTCCACACACCCAGCAACTGAAAGCAAATACAGGATGTTGTCTTCCAATGTTGTTAACCTGCCAGAAATCCCTGGCAGTTATATAGCTCTCCCCTTGTCTGTTGAGAGAACAATGCTTACACACATTTGCATGACACAATATCCTACACTGCCCCGACTACAGGAAGTTAAGCTAACACAGATCCCACAGCATGTATTCAGAACCGATTATCTGGCCAGAGGCCAGAGTAACTGTGTAACAGACATAAGAGGTTAATGGTTATAAAGGGAGGAAAAAAAGCACTCACTGATCACCAAAGGTGCTATTGGGAAGTGCTGAGCCACTGTTATAAAGGGAGAATTATTAAAGTCACCTCTGAGGGCTTGCAATCCTCCAGTATGGTCCTGTGATTAAATATTATTCTTCTGGATATTATTGTGTCTAATCTGGAGAAACAACCTAAGGAGTATTAGATATCTTAGAAAGACAGAGTGGTACAGCACAGAAACAGGCCCTTTGGCCCACCCATTCACGCCAACCTTTTTACCAATCTACACTTAAATGTGGGTAGAGTGCTGGAGAGCAGAATAGGGAGAATGCAGTGTGATAAAGCAATCCTTTAATCTGCCGAACAAGAGCCAACAATATTTACCTTCCCTCATCTCTTCCTCCAACTCTACACCTCCACTGTGGCGGTTTACTGTCAGGAATCAAATGTGTCAGCTGAACAATAGTTAAAGCAGTTGCAATTAGTTTGCACCAGTCTTTATATACCAGGCAAGTTGGCCAACAATTGTTTTGTTATAATTCTTTGATTCACAGTTTAAATCTATTGAGATCTTAAATGATCAGATTGAGATTACTCATAAAATATTGGAGAAGGATAATGGTGTGGGATTGAATTACCTGCCTTTAGCAGTAAGGATGATATCCCGCAGAGGTCTGACATTACTTTCAGCTCTCAAGTGGAGACACCGTCTATTCCAGCAGATGGAGTCTTGCTGAATTTGATTGTCCAATGTCTCTGGAAGGAAAAAAAACCTGGTCCTGGATCTCAAGAAAGAATGCTCCAGTGACTGGGTTCAATCATGATTCTGTGGGGTTCTCATGTGCTCCATGACCACATGGGTTCTTGAGATTCTCTGGTTTCCTCCCACATCCCAAAGATATGTGAGGTGGTAGGTTAATTGCCCGTGATAAATTGCCCCTGGAGTAGTTACAATCACGATGAAGTTAATAGACATATGAGTGACAATAGATTGTAAGGAGGCAATTTGGGGAATGGGACCTATAAGAAAACTCAGTGCTAGTACAGATCAATGGGGTGAATGGCATCACTTCTATGTTGCATGGAAATATGAAAGTTTATTGAACCTTTCCCGACTTCCAAAATAATTTGCAGCCAATTAAATACTTTAAAATGCTGTCACTAATTATATGCAAGCAAGTTGCAAACTGATCGGAAGGGCTTAGAGGGATACATGTCAAATGCAGGTAAATGGGACTAATCCGGAATTCCAACTTGGTTGTCATGGACAAGGTAAGCCAAAGGGCCTGAGTCTGTATCGGGACAATGAAAAGTCTTGCGTGCAACAGCATCACAAGTACGTCGACTCAGCACATGAAAACAAATTACACATAAATTAGAGTTTCTAAAGGAAAGAAAATTGTAAAACAAGAAATTAGTGCAGAAACATAAATCAAACACTCATCCCATGTTATTGTCCTCATATTCCCACCAACTCCCCCTTGACTCCACCACTCATCTAAATGGAAGAGGCTTAGGACAGAATGGTCACACACTGACCTTTCTGTCCTAGGTTTCCATTGTCAGAGTGAGGCCAAACACAAAGTCGAGGAACTGCATCTCATATTTTGCTTGAGCAGCTTACAATCCAGTGGTATGATTTTTGATTTCTCTAACCAAGTAAGCTTTGTATCCCCTCTCTCTCCATCTCTCCCCCACACTAGTCATACCAGCTTTAGAGTCATCGTGAGACTCAGCCTTGAATATGATGATAGCCTTGCCGAGGCAGCGTGACATGTCGATGGTGTCAATGGAAAGGCGATTGTTTGGTATGATGGTCTGAGGTACGTCCGCACTCTGTAATTTCTTTCATTCTTGGATGGAGCTGTTTCCAAACCATGCATCCCTATCAAATGCTTTCTACGGTGCTAATGTAGAAGCAGCTGAGAGTTGTTGGGGACATGCTGAACTGCCTAAGCCTCCTAACAAAGTAGAGGCATTGGTGTGCTGTCTTGGTCATTGCTTCGATGTGGCTAGTCCAGGACAAGTTGCTGGTGATATTTACTCCTAAGAACTTGAAGCTTCTTACTTCCCCTTGTAATCCCCTTTAAAGCTCATTACTCTCACCTTAAACCCTTGCCCTCTTCTTTTAAATCATTGTTTCCTGGTATACCGTGAGCATAGCACTGAGTTTAAGGTCTTTTAATATTCTCTTCAACGTCCGACCAAAGGTTTGGATGCTGCACTGAAGGTGACAGTGAATTTCATCATGGATGTCTGTCTTTGCCAAGGACTGGTTGCCAAGATAAGGAAAGTCAATCATGTTTTCCAGTCGTGTCATGGACCTTTATTGTCTTCCGAAAGTAGTGGAAAAATAAACGAGGGAGAGGGTGCAGATTGAGAATATATATTGTTTCTGTGGGATCTGGTTTGGAATCCAAACTGTCTAAAGAGTCCAACCATTTTTTTTAAAGACTCCCACTCATAACTCATCCAGTTACACTCTGCGTACTTCACTGTGCTGGATTTGAAGACACATTAATGTGTTGATTGAGAAAAGCCCATTCAGATTATAGACTCTCAATACAAAGAGCTCTGAGACTTCCCACTAGGCTATTCCTCAGGATAGCTTTAAGGTGAGAGAGGAGTTTTGCAAGGGCTGTGTGTTGAGCCCCATCCTTTACTCCCTCTACACTCACGACTGCGCCCCCACCCATCCCACCAACACCATCATCAAGTTCGCGGATGACACGACTGTGGTTGGACTCATCTCAGAAGGAGATGAGACAGCCTATAGGGATGAAATCCAAAGGCTGGCAGCATGGTGTTCAGTGAACAATCTGGTCCTGAACTCCTCCAAAACAAAGGAACTTATAATTGACTTTAGAAAAACCAGTGGAGATTACGACCCACTCTACATCAATGGGGTCTGTGTGGAAAGGGTACCAGCTTTCAGGTTCCTGGGTACGCACATCGCAGAGGATCTTACCTGGTCTACCAACACCATCACCACAGTAAAGAAGGCACAGCAGAGACTCCACTTCCTGAGGATCCTCAGGAAAACCAACCTGCAGGAGAAGCTCATGTTGTCCTTCTATCGCTGCTCCATCGAGAGTGTGCTGGCATACTGTATAACCACATGGTATGCCAGCTGCTCAGAAAAGGACAGGAAGGCCCTTCAGAGGGTCATCACGACGGCCCAGAAGATCATCGGCTGCTCACTGCCCTCCCTGGAGCACCTGTTCAGCCTACGCTGCCTCAGTAGAGCAGGCAAAATAATAAAAGACCCATCCCACCCCGGCCACCGTCTGTTTGTTCATCTGCCCTCTGGTCGACGTTACAGGTCGATCAAATCCCGAACAAACAGACTTAAAAACAGTTTTTACCCCAGGGCCATACGAGAACTGAACACTACCTTTGCACTAGGCAACACCGTTAAAAAATCTTGTACTTAATATAATTGTATTTAATTGTATTTATGTATTTATTTGTTTTTGCATTTATTGCATATATGTTTGTACGCACCGTCAGGATTGGCTATTTTTTAATTTCGTTGTACTCGTTGCAATGACAATAAATGAATATTATTATTATTATTATTATTATTATTTATTCGCACAGGAAGTGTGGGTAATTGGAATGAGCTACCAAGGGAGGTGGTGGAAGCAGACATGATAACTGTGTTGAAGAATTGTTTAGACATGCACATGAACTGGCAGGGGATGGAGGGATGCAGATCACATGCAGGTAGATGGGATTCGTTTGGATTGGCATGGTTGGCACGGTCATTGTGCACTGAAGTGCCCATTCCACTGCTGTACTGCTCTATCTTTTAAGGATAATTATTCCCAGCTTTTCTTGTGCAAACTCCCAAACATCTATCTAAACTTACCATGACAAAGTTGGGTTAATTTGTCTGCAAATTGTATTGGTCCTCTTAGTTGGTTTCTACTTGACTCTGTGTGAAGTATATCAGAAAGAAGCCAAACAAGGCAATAACGTTGATTACTTTGGGGAAAAAAAGCGATCATCCAACAAACCCAAATTAACATATATCCCAGGGCTAAGCAACAACAGAATCAATCTAATCTAACCACAGGCTATTGCCCTGAGGCCCTTAATCATGTGTTATGTAACATTTTGTTTTTTCTCTGATTAAAGCAGAATCATTTTGCAGATCGAACTAAAGGTGAGATGTAATTTCAAACAATTTTTTGAAGTGAAGGCATGGGCACAATACACATTAACATGGTAATAATCCATTTTCAAAGTGTTTGGAAATCCCAATGATTCATTGTCTGGTTCACAGGGAAATGTTTCACATTGTGATTTGCTTTCTAGGTCCGCAGGTAAACTCAGGGTTAGTTACAATACAATATACAATACAATATATCTTTATTGTCATTGTACAGGAATACAACGCGATTGGGAATGCGCCTTCCATACGATGCAATAAATGAATTAGCTAAATTTATACAATTCAGTGAAACAAAATTAGAAACAGTTTTAAAATAATATAAAGTTCAAGTAGGTCTGTACCGGTTCACTGTGTGATGTGACCATCCGGCTCAGCAGGACCGGTTCATAGCAGCTATGGCCCTGGGGATTAAGCTGTTCCTGAGTCTGGAGGTGCGGGCGTAGAAGGCCTTGTAACATCTGCCCGATGGTAGAATTTCGAACAGACTATTGCAGGGGTGTGAAGAGTCTTTGTGGATGCTGGTGGCTTTTCTGAGGCTTCGTGTGTTGTAGATGCCCTTCAAGGCTGGTAGCTGTGTTCCGATAGTCTTCTGAGTTCTATGGACTACCCGCAGAAGAGCTCTCCTCTCTGCATCCGTGCAGCTGAGATACCGCACAAGGATGCCATGCGTTAGGATGCTCTCTATGGTGCAGCGGTAGAAGGTCGTCAGCAGCTGTTGGGGCAGACCAGACTTTTTCAGTGTTCTCAGGTAGAACAGTCGTTGCTGCGCCTTCTTGACCAGCGCAGCGGTGTTAGTGGACCATGTGAGATCTTCCGAAATGTGAGTACCCAGAAACTTGAAGCTAGACACTCTCTCCACACTGTCCCCATTGATAAAGATCGGAGCGTATTCCCCGTTGTGTGATCTACGGAAGTTGATGATCAGCTCCTTGGTCTTGGAGGTGTTTAGGGACAGGTTGTTATCTGAGCACCAGTCCGCCAGGTTCTGCACCTCCGCTCTGTAGTTTGTTTCATCACTGTTGGTGATCAGCCCGATCGAGCTCCCAAATCACCCCAGTGATGGTCACAGTATTGCCTTCCCATCCCCATGTTTGATCTTCTATTTTGCCTACCCTCCCCCCTGGACTCTGATGATGTTGTTGCCCAAAGAACACCTCAAAGCAACAACCCAAACTTGACACAACTGTGGAGTTCCTGGACTCGTTTTTGTTGCTGCTTAGATAAGTAAGTAACAGAGCCAGAGCAATCAGCAGAACATATTTCATCAAAGGCAGCAAGCCCCCAACTAAAATATCCCAATCATACCATATGATGTAAACCAGTTCTTAAAGGCACCCTCTATGCACACATATACAATCATAGACCATCACACACACACACACACACAAATGACACATGTGCTCTCTCTATACAAACGCAGAAGATCAACTTCCAGAGGTTTGTAATGCACTGTTCAGATTTATCACCTTCACCCATATATAATGAAGGCTCTTGCAAATAGTGCTGCCATCAGACTCTGTTAAACTGCTGTGCAGTGCAAGGGAACACAATCCCCATTAATTTACTGAAAGCGCCGCTGTGACAATCTTCAATAATGATAACAGAGCTTTATTTGAGAAATTGCAGGCTACATTTTTTGCTTACCTCTCCCAGGTGATAGATTACATATCTGCTTGTGTGTGAAAACACCACTGAAAGCCTTTGTGCGTTTTGTTTGCAACTCGTAGAGATTGTATCTGAGTTTCATTTAAACATCTCTGTTCAGTATTCCACTCTCTTAAGCAAATAGGAATCTCGCAATTAAAAGCTTTGTGTATCCTGAGATCTAAACTTAGTGGGGAGCGGAATTCCGGGATTTAACTGCCCATAATGCGAAAAAAGTGTTTCTTGATTTTATTCCAGATCAGCTTGGCTCATATCCACATTTTTGATTTCCCTCCTAGAGCAAATAGTTCCATAATGCCGGAATCTTTTAGTCATTTCAAACAGCTTGGTCAGATAGGCATCATTATCTTTTCTTCATCAATTCAGTTTAAAGCTCATGTAAAGTGCAGTGTCTGACTGTCTGTGTCCCACCTCTCCCCCTTCATCCCTATCGACTCCATCGATATGGACAGACCAAGTGAATGGGCAAGGACATGAGAGATGGAAAATGTGGAAAAAAGTGAAGTCATCCACTTTGGTGTAGAAAAATATAATGGCAGAGTATTCCTTATTTAAATCGTGAGAGGTTGAAATGTGTTGCCATTCAGAAGTACCTAAGGGTCCTTGTACAAAAACCACAGAATGTTAATGTGCAGGTACAGTAAACAATTAGAAAAGCAAACCAAATATTGATTGTTAATGCGAGAGGATTTGACTACAAGAGCAAAAATCCCATACTGCAGTTAAGGCCCTATGGATAAAGAGTACGGAATATTGTGTGCATTCTGGCTGTAAGGATATATTTCGATACAGGGAGGATACCAACAGTTCACCAAGTTAGTTGCTGGATGATCGATTAGCCCCATGAGGAGAGATTAAGTAGACTGAGTTTAATACCCTCTGGAGATTATCTCATTGAAACATATAGCATTCCTATGGGCATGATTGGGGAGATGCAGGGATAATGTTTCCCCCATTGGCAGTCCAGAACCAAAAATCACGGTAAAAAAATAAGGAAATTCAGGTCTCAGCTGGGAAGAAATGTCCTCATCCAGATGGTTGTGAATCTTTGAAATTCTCTGCTCAAGAGGACTGTAGGGGCTTAGTCACATTCAAGACAGGGCTGAGTAAATCTCTGAACATTTGGATATCGGGAAATTTGGCTGTAATGAAAGAAGGCAGTGCTGAGGTAAAAGATCAGCCATGATCTTATTGAAAGGCAGCGCAGTTAAAAGGGCCTGAAAAGCCCTCACCTTGTTCTATTTCTAACATTCTCATTTGTGGGTTACTATTGAATTGGACTCCACTATTCTTCCAAGCAGTGCAAGTCTGAGCACAGCTTACTGCATTAAAAAAATAATCAAAGGTCCTTGTTGAATTGATGCTCAGAGACCTGAGGGCATTTATGACTTAAATGACACTTGGCAGTAAGAATATCCCAAAAGAGAGAGAAATTTAAACAGGACATCAGCAGAAGTGACAGCAAGGGAGCTAATGGGAGAAGCCGCCGTTATCCGCTCCTTAATCCCAATGAGAGCGAGCCTGACTTGCCAAAGAACAATCTGCTTGTCCCAGGTTTTCCATAAATTAAAGATAAAAATAGCCATAGCCAATCTCTATCCCACAATCCCTTTCATCATCCACTCAGCAATTCAAAGGAAACAGCAAAATAAAACCTCCAGAGAAAGCACTTAGGAAAACATTTATTTTCCACAAGATTAATTGGATGTTGAGGCATGCCGCGACCCAAAGCTAAAATAGTAATGAATTTGACTATATTTAAAGTTCCTTAAATAACAAGTTCACATCAGCATGAGTTACACATTTGGAAGAAACATTATTCAGAGTTTCTCCTAGCTCTACTCTCTCCTATTTTCACCTGAGGGAGCTGACTCCTGCTAGGATACAGTTTCATTTGTAGTCAGCTGGCAGTCATTACTCTGGTGTCTTGCACGCTGCGAAGGGGATTGTCAGACAGTCAAGAACGTCTCTTTTATAAACCACCTGCATGGCCTGAGCTAGGGTACCGGGGTCTCATTCTGAGCAAGGGCAGAAGGTCAAGGTTTGGAGAAGATGCAGGAGATGTGCAGTCAGACAGCACTGGGGACTCCAGTAATGTGGAGAGGCAGACAGAGCTTGCTCTTCATGGGAAGATATAATAAAGTCAACACTTAATCGTGCTATTGTAAATTACAAAAGGTTTTGTGAGGCTGTGTGGGAACAACCCATTTCAACTGACAGCAAAACAACAGCCGGCAACATTTAACATAATTTCTTGAGGAACCAGTTTGAACATAAAAAGCGAACATTTAAAACAAAAGCAAGTTGGTGTCACTTAAAAGCAAAAACAACATGGACATTTTAAATCTGAAACAAAGGTAGAAAATCTTTGAATGGGTCAGGATACCTCCGCCCTTCTTACCCATCCCTTTTTTCTCTTCCCTCCTCACTTCACTGTGCCCCACCTGCAGCAGCACCCATTTCTCCACTCTCCCTCTCCTTTCACCTACATTCCTGTCTCTGGCTTCACAACTTGCATGTTGTCTTTTCATTTCTGGCCGATGTCCAATCATCTGCCATTCAAAACACCCCTCACCTGTATCCACCTATCACTTGTGTAGGAAAGAACTGCAGATGCTGGTTTAAATCGAAGGTAGACACAAAATGTTGGAGTAACTCAGCGGGACAGGTAGCATCTCTGGAGAGAAGGAATGGATGATGTTTCGGGTCGAGACCCTTCTTCAGACCCATCCCTTCTCTCCAGAGATACTGCCTGACCTGCTGAGTTACTCCAGCATTTTATGCCTACCACCTATCACTTGTCAGGCCTTCTTCTGCCTCCTCTCTTCCAGCTTTCTTCCCTCCCATTATGATCAGTCCGAAGAAGGGTCTTGACCCGAAATATCACCTATCCATGTTCTTCAGAGATGCTGCCTGATTCACTGAGTTACTCCAGCATTTTGTGTCTTCTTTTTTGTAAACCATCACTTGCAGTTCCCTTGCTTCTACAGAAAACACTGGACTATTTTCATTCTGGGATCCCAAAGGATATCGTGGTGCTCAACAGCAGCCTGAGCATCTAACAGCGCCTACTTCCCTGTGGCAGTGATGAGCTGCCCAGGTCAGGCAATGCCCACAGAAATAGCCTTTCCCAAGCCTGCATCACTCAGAGGGATTTTCCGGGGGTGGGTCTCAATCTGGTACTGGGGAGGAGTGGGTCAATTGGTGTCCCTTTAAGCAACTCACTCCTTGTGGCCTCCCTGCCCAACAGCCATATTAGCCATCCCCAAGCATATCCTATCCCACTCCCCCCCTTCATAAGTTTATAACTCTCTCGCTATCCACTGCTACATAAGCTGACCCAATACTTCCAAAACCCCCATTGACTTCTGACCTGCATCCTGACTTTCAATACTGTTCCTGACCACTTCTCAAACCCTGAAATCTTAACCTCACATCCGTCCTCCCCTCCCCTCCACAATCCTTGGCAACCAATCCTTGTCATGACCCCTTTCTCGATGAGTAGATCCTCGACCTTGCCCTTGCACCACGACTGTCTAACCACTCTGACATTCGCCATCATGAAGTGCTTTGAGAGGCTGGTCATGGCACACATTAATAACAGCCTCCCAGACTGCACCTTACTTACTGTTGTAGGAGGTCTATGGCAGACATCATCTCCTTGCCTCTATACACACTACTGGAACATCCGGATAACAAGAACACCCTATTCATTGACTATAGCTCTGCCTTCAACACCATAATCAGAACGAGCTCTTCTCCAAAATCCTGGACATAGGAGTCAACACACTCCTCTGCAACTGGATTCTTGGCTTCCTGACTGATACAAAAACATCCTAACAGTATGAACAATTAATTCCCCAATTTCAGGTAACTAAACTACTAACCCCCCCCCCCCCCCCCCAAACTTCCCTGTGCCCCACCAGTTCCCAATCTGGATTCACACCCATTTCTCCCCTTTCTCATCCCTCTGTTCCCTTTCTCTGGCTTCTTATTTTGCATCATTTCCATCTGTATCTCATGGTTTTTGTCTCTTCATCTCTGGCCTTTGTCCAACCATCAATGTATCACAAACCTTCTCACCTGTATCTTATGTATCACTTGCAAAACTTTGTCCTGCCCCCACCTCTCTTCCAGCTTTCTCCCCACTACAATCAATCTGAAAAAAGGCCCCAACACGAAACATCACCAATCCATGTTCTTCAAAGACGCTGCCTGACCCATTGAGTTACTCCATCACTTTGCGTCTTTTTTTGTAAACCAGCATCTGCGGTTCCTTGTGTCTCCAAAAGGTTGAAAGAATGTACCACCAGTATCAGTAACAATGATGATAAGAACACCGGTTTACTTGTACAAACCCATCTGTTCACTGACAACCTTTAGGGAAGGGGACTTGCAAATACGTGTCTAAAATTTGCAGAGAACTCTGTAATTACTCTGGCGAGTTATTATGTCAAACAGAGCCAGTGACCATGACTTTATGGTTGCTGAAACTGCTGACCAAACCTGTGTGGGGACTTTGACTGGGAGGAGCAGTCTTCTTCTCTGGAGTCCTCGAGAGATTCACGAGGTGAAGGTCAGCCTGCCTTGCTGATATGAAACAACCTAAGCAGCCTTAATCCCCATTGAGCGGAGTGATCACTCAGCAAAATCCCCAACCCTGGAGGGAATACTGTTTTCCACACAGAACTAAAGATTGCTCAATGAGACAAAATGTTTGAATGCATATTATCTCAGGTAGTTATGTTGCAAACATACAGATTAGGAGCAAGTGGAAACCGCGCACTCCCTCCACTGTTTGATAATACAATGGCTAGTCTAATTGTAACCTCAACTCCATGGTAACCTTTCACCCACTTGCTTTTCAAGTATCTATCTATTTCCTTCTAAAGAATCAAAGAGTTAGAGAGTTCCAATGAGTCATGACCCTCTGAGAAAAAATAAATTGCCTCATCTCTGCATTAAATAGATAATCCCATATTTTAAATCTGTGACCCCCTAGTTTTAAATTCTGCCGCAAGAGGAAACATCCTCCGCAAGGGAATTGTGTAGAATTACCGTCAAGCAGTGAGAACGAGATACCCCATCCGTTAAAGCGTACATAAGGTCCCTGAGTTTAAGCAGTGGCAAAGATATTTATTCATTTGAGGGCTTGATCTCAGGTGTCTAAGAACATTATGTGACCAAATCAGAACATGTGAATGGATTGAATATCCTTCAAGAAAAAATATGCAGCATTTTAGCGCAGCATCTGCAGCCTAAGGATGTTGCAGGGAATGGCATGAATCTCTTCCCTGAAATATGGCTACGGTAATGTAGGAAGAACGACTGCCAGACACGTGACAATAAGGAATTTTGAGAAATTGTTCCAAGCCATTATTTCCAAAGTTGGAAGTTTAGTTAAAATTTAAAACAATCACTGGATTTTCTATCTAATTAAAATCCTCAGAGTTCACAGTGTGCAACCTATCAGTCCTTTGCTGATCCTCCCTGACAACTCGTGTATTTAACCCAGGCGGTGCTAAATGTCGATTGTATGGATGACCAGTGAGGTCCATAAGATCGACGGTTAGAGTGAGTTACATATTGGAATCCAATCCATCACCTTGGATTGATAATGAAATTGCAGTTACTGATTATTTTTGGCCAATTCCTGGTGGACTTTGGGGTACAGTAATTGGACTTGGCATTGTTCAGTTCGCCCATTATGAACTAACGCAGACCTAACCAAACTTATTTTTTTTAAATGCTGCAATCTGAGCTTCTTCGATCTGAGTTTTCAGTTTGCTCTTCAGTTTAACAAACAGAAGCAAAAGTCAACAACTGAGCCTCTTTGTATTTCCTACAATATGGAAGGAGGCCTTTCAGCCCATTGAGTCTATGCTGGCTCACAGAGCAATCATATCCCTCACTGCTTTTCTCTGCAAAGTATTCTCCCCACATTCACTTCCTCACGTGGAGCAGCTTAGTGTGGTCAATTTGGGATGCAGAAGGAAACCAGAGCAATGGGAGGGAAACCCCATTCAGTCACAGGGTGAATATACAAACTCCAAATGAATAAAATGCCAAAGACCAGAGGACATAGCTTTAAAGTCATGGGGGGGGGGGGGGTTTAAAGGAGATGGGTGGGGCTAGTTCTTTTTATGCAGAGAGCGGTTGGCGTCTGGAATGTGCAGCCAGGGTTTGTGGTGGAGGCAGATAGAATAGAGGCATTTATGTGGCTTTTCGACAGGCAAATGGATATGTAGAGAACAGAGGGATATGGATCATGTGCAGACAGATGGATTAGTTTAACTTGCCATTTTGTTCAGCACAGACTTGTGCCAAAGGTCTGTTCCTGTGCTCTACTGTTCCAAATTCCACAAAAAAAGCACAAGAGGTCAGGGTCGAACCCAGTCATTGGAGCTGCGAGGCAGCGGATCCACTGGCTGAGATTGCTTTGTCACTTAATAGGATTATGGCCAATTCGTAAACCTTCCTGCCCGTTTCCCCATAGACCGGCCGTCCATATTTTGTAACTTGGTCTCCACCGTTCTGAGCGAGAGACCTTCACAGATCCACGAGCTTCTGAAAGAAGAATTTCTTTATCCAATGTTCGTTGCTTCGGCCATCTGATTCCAATCCAAAACTATTTTCACATTGAGCCACAGCCATGTGTGTGCAGTCCAGTAGTACCTGTTGGGAAGTGGATCAGCATGAGGCTCCCATCTGACACATCCTGCTGAGACTCCCTGGATGTGCGGCCATTCAGTTGACGCTGTACGGATGGCACAATCGGTGAACTGGGTGACAATGGAATGCAAAGAGGGAGTTTATGGGTTCCATTCAGTGCAATGGAATAGCACCCAACAGGATAGCAAGCAAAGACACAAAGTACTGGAGTAACTCAACGGGTCAGGCGGCATTTCTGGAGAACGTGGATAGGTGACGTTTCAATAGACAATAGGTGCAGGAGTAGGCCATTCAGCCCTTCGAGCCAGCACCGCCATTCAATGCGATCATGGCTGATCACTCTCAATCAGTACCCCGTTCCTGCCTTCTCCCCATACCCCCTCACTCCGCTATCCTTAAGAGCTCTATCCAGCTCTCTCTTGAAAGCATCCAACGAACTGGCCTCCACTGCCTTCTGAGGCAGAGAATTCCACACCTTCACCACTCTCTGACTGAAAAAGTTCTTCCTCATCTCCGTTCTAAATGGCCTACCCCTTATTCTTAAACTGTGGCCCCTTGTTCTGGACTCCCCCAACATTGGGAACATGTTTCCTGCCTCTAATGTGTCCAATCCCCTAATTATCTTATATGTTTCAATAAGATCCCCCCTCATCCTTCTAAATTCCAGTGTATACAAGCCTAATTGCTCCAGCCTTTCAACATACGACAGTCCCGCCATTCCGGGAATTAACCTAGTGAACCTACGCTGCACGCCCTCAATAGCAAGAATATCCTTCCTCAAATTTGGAGACCAAAACTGCACACAGTACTCCAGGTGCGGTCTTACCAGGGCCCGGTACAACTGTAGAAGGACCTCTTTGCTCCTATACTCAACTCCTCTTGTTATGAAGGCCAACATTCCATTGGCTTTCTTTACTGCCTGCTGTACCTGCATGCTTCCTTTCAGTGACTGATGCACTAGGACACCCAGATCTCGTTGAACATGCCCTCTTCCTAACTTGACACCATTCAGATAATAATCTGCCTTTCTATTCTTACTTCCAAAGTGAATAACCTCACACTTATCTACATTAAACTGCATCTGCCATGTATCCGCCCACTCACACAACCTGTCCAAGTCACCCTGCAGCCTTATTGCATCTTCCTCACAATTCACACTACCCCCCAGCTTAGTATCATCTGCAAATTTGCTAATGGTACTTTTAATCCCTTCATCTAAGTCATTAATGTATATCGTAAATAGCTGGGGTCCCAGAACCGAACCTTGCGGTACCCCACTGGTCACTGCCTGCCATTCCGAAAGGGACCCATTTATCCCCACTCTTTGCTTTCTGTCTGTCAACCAATTTTCTATCCATGTCAGTACCCTACCCCCAATACCATGTGCTCTAATTTTGCCCACTAATCTCCTATGTGGGACCTTGTCGAAGGCTTTCTGAAAGTCGAGGTACACCACATCCACTGACTCTCCCCTGTCAATTTTCCTAGTTACATCCTCAAAAAATTCCAGTAGATTTGTCAAGCATGATTTCCCCTTCGTAAATCCATGCTGTCTCGGAATGATCCTGTTACTGCTATCCAAATGCTCAGCAATTTCGTCTTTTATAATTGACTCCAGCATCTTCCCCACCACTGATGTCAGACTAACTGGTCTATAATTACCCGTTTTCTCTCTCCCTCCTTTCTTAAAAAGTGGGATAACATTTGCTATCCTCCAATCCACAGGAACTGATCCTGAATCTATAGAACATTGAAAAATGATCTCCAATGCTTCCACTATTTCTAGAGCCACCTCCTTAAGTACCCTGGGATACAGACCATCAGGCCCTGGGGATTTATCAGCCTTCAGTCCCATCAGTCTACCCAAAACCATTTCCTGCCTAATGTGGATTTCCTTCAGTTCCTCCATCACCCTAGGTTCTCCCGCCCCTAGAACATTTGGGAGATTGTGTGTATCTTCCTCAGTGAAGACAGATTCAAAGTAACGGTTGAACTCGTCTGCCATTTCTTTGTTCCCCATAATAAATTCCCCTGCTTCTGTCTTCAAGGGACCCACATTTGCCTTGACTATTTTTTCCTCTTCACGTACCTAAAAAAACTTTTGCTATCCTCCTTTATATTATTGGCTAGTTTACCCTCGTACCTCATCTTTTCTCCCCGTATTGCCTTTTTAGTTAACTTTTGTTGCTCTTTAAAAGAGTCCCAATCCTCTGTCTTCCCACTCTTCTTTGCTATGTTATACTTCCTCTCCTTAATTTTTATGCTGTCCTTGACTTCCCTTGTCAGCCACAGGTGTCTCTTACTCCCCTTAGAGTCTTTCCGCCTCTTTGGGATAAATTGATCCTGCAACCTCTGCATTACTCCCAGGAATACCTGCCGTTGCTGTTCTACCGTCTTCCCTGCTAGGGCCTCATTCCAGTCAATTTTGGCCAGCTCCTGCCTCATGCCTCTGTAATCCCCTTTGCTATACTGTAATTTCAGGCCAGGACCCGACCAGTTTAACAGTTTGGGATAGTTTTGTAACTTGGTCTCCACCGTTCTGAGCGAGAGACCTTCACAGATCCACGAGTTTTGAGAATATATATTTATAGAGAATATATTGAGAATTTATTGAGAATATATATATATATATATGTTTAACCTTGCTGTATCTTTATAAATACAATTGCTGATGAGTTTACCACAATGGTATATTAAGAATCCATTCCTCCATTGGTACATTTTAAATGACTGAAAAAAACCTTAAAACATTTGAAATTGGATCATTCATCAGATTGGTTGATGTACGCTGGCCTCTCTCTGTCTGCAGGAAGAGTCATGGACTCAGATAGTACGGTGCAGGGCCTTTTGGTCCAACTCGCCCACTCCAACCATGTTACCTACTTCACATAGTCCCATTTACCTACATTTGCTTCTTATTTCTCTCAACCTTATCCATGGACCATTCCAAATCTCCTTTAAATGTTGTGATGTACCTACCTCTATCACTTCCTCTGGTAGCTTGCTCCATATACCCACCACCCTCTGTGTGAAAAAAATGCCCCTCAGGTTCCTTTTAAATCTTTCCCTACTCACCTGCAGCCTATGTCCTTGATTTTTAGACCCGAGGAAAACAAGTGACCATTCACCTTATTTATGCCCCTTGTGATTTTATCTACCTCTGTAAGGTCACCCCTCAGCTCCTTCACTCCCGGTTAAAAAGCTCCTCCCTATCCAGTTTCTTCTTATAACTCAAGCACTCCAGTCTTGGTAGCATCCCTGTGAATCATTTCTACACCCTTTCCAGCTAAATTACATTCTTCCAACATCTAGGCAATCAGAACTGCACACAATACTCTGAGTGTGGTCTCATCATGTGCAGTTGTAACATGACATCCCAACAGTGCCCTGACTGATGAAGGCAAGCATACCAATCATCTTTTTCACTACCGTACACCTACAGTACGTCACCACTTACAGGGAACTGTGTACTTGTATTTCTAGCTCTCTCTAATCCACAACAAACTCCAGGGTCCTGCCATTTACTGTGCAAGTCCTGACCTGATTTAACTCACCAAAAAGCAACATTTCGCAGACATTAGGAGATTTTATGCAATAAAATTTAACTCCAATATACTGACCAGTTTTTATGCCACTCCCATTATTGCAATCTGGATGCCTTTCTGATTTTGGCCAAAATTACATTTTATCCAACGCAAAGATCAGGAAAATTGATATAGGTTAGAAATAACTTGCATGATCTTTTGCGGTGATTTGATGAATGCAAAATGGTCAGCAATGATAAAACCAATCCACAGAAACTCTCAGCCGGAATATATTAACCATTCTTTAACAAGCCAATGAGTCAGAGTAACACATGTCGGGCCATCGAGTCCACGCTGACCATCGTACACCCATTTCCCTCTCCACCTATTTTCTCGCACTCTTGTTGGTTCAATGCTTTCTCCTGTTCAGTTGTCTAATGCCAACTACCAGTGCAATCACAGTTGAGTCCGAACCTGTTCACATATACTTCCCATGCTTAAAGCAAAACCTATGGCTAATTTCCAGCTACTGATCCAGATAACAGACCCCCAAGATTAACGCTCTGTCTTTGGTTTTATACTTTATCTAGCCCAGCATGCAATGATGCTGTTCACCCCTCACTTGTCCCTACAAATCAATATCCCAGTGCTGACCAGATATTGTGTAAAAAGGTATCAATTCAACTGCCTTTTCTGGAATGCTGCCCACAAAAACCACTGGTCTGTTGGGAGTATTTCATAGCAGTAATCATGCTTAATGTGTCAAGATAATCTGACTAAAATAAGATAGGATCCTCAAAGCAGCTTCTCTCCAAAGCCTATTATGGCTAATAGAACTTGCATTGATTTATAATTAGTGGGCGAGTTAATATATGCCATAACTTATTGATCAAATCTTGACTTTAGGTAAAATTAAATTTGTCATAATACCACTTACATTTGTCTGTACAATTCCCAATATATTAAATGTCTACAGATATTCTCGTCTGTACATGGTCTTCACTAAATAGCTTTTCTCAGTCTCTTCTGAACTGACATCAGCATCATGATACGGCTCACGCTGCCTCAAAAACGGTGATGATCAGACCTATTGGTGAGCTGTGAAGTCACACACCAGCGTTTGTCTCAACACTCTCACTTTGTAAAGATCAGACATCACTCTGTGAGGCCAGCAAGGTATGGATCAAATGCTGAAACACAGTGGGAGATATCATGCCTTTACCTAGCTATCGATGGCCAGGTGGTGATGGATTGGCTTATATTGGCATTGACCACCACAGCCAACAGTGAAGAAGGTTCGGGGAAAGGGTGGGCAAAAAAACCCCAGAAATTGTGTGGGACTTGGCTGAGCGGGTTTAAAGAAAATATTTAAAATGAAGGAATTTCAAAGAAATACTATGCACCCTTATTTAATCATTGATTCTGCATAATAATAGTGAAGATAGTATTCTTCTTTAAAGGAAAGGTTTACATTTATGGAAGGCAACTCTATTATCAGACTGCCTTTTTCCATTCTGACTATTTCTGGTTTATTTCTTGGGTTAGTTGAACTTTAAATGCCGTGACTGAAATGCAAACTGCAAGAGTGATTTATCGTTTCTCCATTCGAAGTTGCTACACCCCCACTCTCCTCCCAATTTCGTCTCAAAGAATTATGAAAAGAATTCAAGCACATCTTACTTCTGCAATTTTGGCAACAGAAATAAAAAAGCTTATTAATCCCAGGCTGGAAATTCAATGGCCATCAGACAAAATGCTCAGATTCTGGGAATCACAAAGGTACAGACAAATGCACCAAGTTGCTTTGTACAAAAGCACGGTTAAAGCAATAAATTGTTTCTTTTACACATCATGTACAACTCAAGTTTATTAAATTTTAAATTCAAAGGACAAGTCTCTTTGTAAACAAGATTAACAATGTTGATTCAAGGGACATGCTGCCTTTATTTTCAATCTGAGGCCATGATTAGTTCTTTGTTTTTGCGCGTTAAAGATTTACCACAGATTTGCAATCCACCTTCAGTGCAATTAAGGCAAGTGATATGCTATAACTAGCAAATGGTGTATCAACCGGGCATTCAGTCACAGCTCCCGAATGCAGTGCAAACCAATGCTCTCCCGAGCTCATTCCCCAAACCCCTGGTCATTGACTACCTCTCCACCACCCATATCACTACGTTTCAAGAAAAGGACCACTGCGAATGGCAGATTCGCAGGACGTTGCCCCGACAAATCATTTGCCTTGCGTGTAATCAGATCCCTTCCAATGATTTAAGTACACTCATCTCTCACTCAGCACCCTGGCTACGATAGAGACTTGGATTCGTATCGGTCAGGTGGTTTTTGGGAGGGGACGTTGTGATACGGTGAATGTTACATAAAGGGTTTATCGCTCTCATAAGGAGCATGGAGCACTTGAAGGTCTGTGGTGCATCTACTCAGCTGGGGGCAGGTGGAGTGGAGTGGAGTGAGAAATCACCCTTCAGGACCTGGTGCAAAGTCATACTGCTGACTACCCCTCTGACCCGCACAGCAGAATAAGCTACACCTATTTAAATATCGTACAAGCACACTCAGAAGCAACTGGGAACGTGATCACTGTTGGACCCCAGATAAAAGAAAATGGAAATCATAACGGTTGACCAGAGAATGGTGAGGAGACGGCGGTTAACAAAGCCCAGCCCGTGCACGAAACCCAGGTCACTTCAGGTCATCTGAGGCCCTGTCAAAAATACAGATGAGCAGCACACTTGACAAAACGTCAATGATTAACATTGGAGGTGAAATAATACTGGGCGCAATGTTTGCCAAGCAAATTGGGGCAGTGAGATTTTAGATTTATTTGGGATCACTAAATCTTAAAGTGTCTTATGTGCAGTTTCCATTGTAATCTCTGGACATCGATAAAGTGAATTAAATCAGTGATGCACTTCTATTTTGTTCCAGTACTGGACGTATCCCCAATTCTAAAGTGGGGCAGTGAATAGCTTTAAAATCATGATAGGTATACTTAAAATATTTCCATTTGTGATAGCAAAAGGATGGAAGATCCTGTCCAACGGCATGAACTGAGTGGTCCCTGGACACGGATGAAATTACTTAATATCCCCTTGGCAAACCTTATCCCTATAGTATTGTCATGATTTTACATGGGGTGAGGACAGGGTAGATTAACAATTGGGGGTGGGGGGGAAGAATTGGCAGAAAGATAATGATGCCAGGACAACTAATTTGAGTGTGAGTGTACTAGAATCCTATCACCTAATAGCCCGCAATCATCCAGCTTTTAAACAAATAATAGGTAGAATACAGCATATATCAACTGCATGAACTTCATGCTGTTTTCAGAAGGAGGATCTCACCTCCAGTGGCAGATAGTTGTGGACACAAGCCATCGAAGGCTTCAATTTTGCAGGCAGTGTTTGATTTTTAACTATTTCTTGTCTCTGGCGAAGTTTATTGTTAAGTTGGCAATTAAAAATGGCAGAGTTTGAAATGTATTCTTAATATTAGGATCCCTGAAACAAAACAATTTTGCTTTTAAATGGATCATTTTTGCATTTTAAATATTTCTAGTAACAGAGTGGGAGCCGATAGAAGTACACAGTTAGGGTAAAGATCAATTTGGCTTTTAAGACGATACAGTCATGTTCCATGTGAAACATTTTTAGAAAGGTTTCATGTAAAGATCTCCTAAATCATTGTCAGATTCAATTTGACTGGATAAATCTCCAGCTTGTTGAAAATGATTTTATGCAATGTGTTGTTTAACTATCTTGCACTCACTGCATTCTGCTGGAGAAACATTCCTGCAAAGCCGGGCAAATGCATTACAATCTTTCACGGAGTGTTGTGCTTTGGGTCATGACTTCAGAAACGTTTTGTTGTCTTCTGAATAAATTAAGACACCACCCTACCCTGCTTCACTTTCTAGTGTAGTGGTTTTGATATTTACTCTGCTACAAAAAAATACTATAATCAAGGGCAAAATCCATTTTTGTTTGTGAGTATGTAATCCAGTTACTGACAGGTGCACTCGTCCTCCAATGACACCAGATTGTCACAAGCCAGTCTCAGTAATTGATTAGCAGTAGAGTAAACACAACGTTAGCAGTAGAGTACAATCCAACATTGTTTGCCCATGCCCCACTAACACTCTTCCCCTCCCAAAGAACTATCAGTGTGTGGTGGTCATTTAAGACAAAGAGCTTGATGCAGCTACATTGCATTCCACAGTCCTGTGGATAAATGAGATTGAAGTTGGGAAGCCAGGCATGGTGGGCGCTTTTCCGGTGATGAGTAGATGAGTTGCCCATCTGGGAAGATATTACATTAGCATAATATTATTAGATTGCGCTCTGAATATTTTAGGATTCAGTGCTTTTTTAATTATTCAAACATTTGTATAGGTAATAACTTTGGAAAAAGTCCTTCCAATTGGTCTGCAAATGAACTTGAAAAATCACCATGTGTGTACTAAACCAGCAATTCACAGACCTGATCCCCTATTCATAAATACTTACATTTTATGTGACAGACATGGGACACCAGTGAGTAAACATTGACCATTGTCAGCCATAATGAGAACACCTATCATACCTTTCCATTTAATTAGGTGGATCTGATTTATTTTGTTTACAACAACTATGAACACACCAGTGTCATCTCATGCTTAACCTTGAGCAGAGCCCTAAGTGCTTTCAGAATTAAGTACCTCTAGGTGAGGCTGCGCGATGCGCTATTATTTTCAATGTGTTCCTTCTCAGCCTTCATCTGGCAAGAGTCTAGCATTTTGTGTCTATCTCCTCTTTTCAAGTTGCAAATCAATGCGGAGTTGTCCAAACCAGTGAAGAGCATAAATCCACTCTGCTCAATTTGCTGTCGGCTAGGCTTTGTAAGTGCAGTGCGTGGCAGTGTGATAAGAGCAGAGTTTATACATTGAATTAAATTTATAAAATTCCAATATTGGGCCTGCCAGATATTTTCAATTGATATTATGACATGAGGAACAATTTTAGATGAGAATATTGATTTCAAATGTGAAAGAAAAGTGGAGGACAGGTAATGTGCAGACCAATGATTAATAATAAAGTAAATATTGCCTCTGGACTGAAAAGAAATATTGTACATGGCCCATTGGCTGGATATGCAGCGAATGTGTGAGGAATTAATCACAGGGGAGCACTGGGGATGCAATGATCACAACATTGTGAAATTCTCACAGAACCATAAATTAAGAGAGGAATATCGGCCAGCCTATGCACAGCGAACATCTGCAGGGCTGAAGGACAATACATTCTAATGGTACCCGAGCAGCCCGACAAAACTGACCAGTTAGCAAGTACCAAACATGGGAATCCTACAGTCAGGTGCACAGAGTCTTTTGGTTGGTGCCAAGCATCACAGAGGGAGTTTCCGTTCCAGCTGATCGTTGCGGCCTGCCCGCTGGTGCCTGATCTCCAGGTGTTTGTTCTGCACTTTCTCAAAGTGTTGCAGCAGTTCATTATAGTCGATCTCTGACGGGACTTGCCTGTTGGATGTCATGGGCTTCTCACTGGGCCTGTTAATCAAAACACTTGCATTTAACGTACAGCAAACGGAAGGAAATTTTTAATGTCCATGGACAGGCAGTGACAACACAAAGGATGGCCTACTACCCCTTCAAGTGAAGCAGTATATACATTCTACTTCCAGATCTTTGCTTTTGGACAATTTCTTCCCTTGATTTATTTTTCAGCTATTTGGCACTCCTTCAGCTCATGTTATCCATGCCTCAAGAGAGGTATGTAGTACAACATCAAATAAACCCCATCTTCAAAGTTCTTAGCCTTTTTCTTCCACTGATCGTCCTCAGTGCGAGTCCTTCTGTGCCATCAATGGAAGCAGTCTTTCACAATTTAGTCATCCCATGCCATTCAGAATATTAAACTCCACCATTAAATTCCACCTTTGTTTGAGAAATACATTCCACGATTTTAAGCCCTTTTATGTGATCAGAACTACCCCAGTAATTCTTGGATTAACACCAGATCCTGCCCACACACCCCATGAATAACACCCGCTCCTGCTGATTCTGCCCACAGTCCGTGACTAACAGCAGCACCTGCCCACACAACCTAAGACTAACACCGTCCTGCCCATTTTGCCCACAATCTGTGGTTAACATCACCTCCTGCCCGCACTCCCTGTGACTAACAGCAGCACTTGCCACACACACCGTGACTAACACCAACTCCTACCCACTGTCACCATGAATAACACCAGCTCCTGTTGATTCTGCCCACACACCCCGTAACAGAAGCACGTGCACACCGTGACAAACACCAGCTCCTGCCATTTTGCCCACGCTCTGTGGCTAAGATCACCTCCTGCCCACCCTCCCAGTGCCCACCCTCCCAGTGCCCAACAGCAGCACCTGCCCACACACTCTGTGACTAACACCATGTTCTGCCCATTTTACCCAGGTACTGTGGCTAACACCAGCTGCTGCCCACACTCCCTGTGACGAACATCAGCTCTTCCTCACATCACCTGGGGTACTCGTGATTAATGTCTCTCCATCTCCCAATGACTAACAACAGCCTTCTGCTCCTGGTCTTGAAGCCGAATACCTATCCTCCTCCCACAAGTGCTGGACTCCCATGAGTACCACCCAGGTCCTAAAAGAGCCTGTGTTTGGAGAGGAGGTAAGCATGGCACATTTTCTGCTATGAAAATATGATGCTTAGAGATCTGATATAAACGCTTGGAAGACTGGAGCACTGGGTGGCAAATGTTGGAGCAATAATTTTAGCATCAAGATATTTTATGCCAGAGTTTGGGTGAGTGATGACCATGTACAAATAAAATGATTTCTAGCGAGATACTATCTCATCCCATTCCATTCCCAACAGATAACACAAAAGGCCATGTTAATTACTTACAACATTTCCGTCACCTACAACGGGACCCCACCACTGGCCATATCTTCCCATCCCCTCCCCTCTCTGCGTTCCGCAGAGACCGTTCCCTCCGTAACTCCCATGTCCACTCGTCCCTTCCTACCCAAACCACCCCAACCCCGGGCACTTTCCCCTGCAACCGCACGAGATGCAACACCTGTCCCTTTACCTCCCCCCTCAACTCCATCCAAGGACCCAAACAGTCTTTCCAGGTGAGACAAAGGTTCACCTGCACCTCCTCCAACCTCATCTATTGCATCCGCTGCTCTAGATGTCAACTTATTTACATCGGCGAAACCAAGCGCAGGCTCGGCGATCGCTTCGCTGAACACCTGCGCTCGGTCCGCACTAACAAAACTGATCTCCCGGTGGCCGAGCACTTTTAACTCCCCCTCCCATTCCCAGTCTGACCTTTCTGTCATGGGCCTCCTCCAGTGCCATAGTGAGGCCCACCGGAAATTGGAGGAACAGCACCTCATATTTCGCCTGGGCAGTTTGCAGCCCGGTGGTATGAACGTCGACTTCTCCAACTTTAGATAGCTCCTCTGTCCCTCCCTTCCCCTCCTCCTTCCCAGATCTCCCTCTATCTTCCTGTCTCCACCTATATCCTTCCTTTGTCCCGCCCCCCTGACATCAGTCTGAAGAAGGGTCTCGACCCGAAACGTCACCCATTCCTTCTCTCCCGAGATGCTGCCCGACCTGCTGAGTTACTCCAGCATTTTGTGAATAAATCACTTACAATAAGGCAGAAGGAAAAAAAAGAGGCTATTAGTTTGATACAGTCACAGTGAAAACTTCACTTTAATGTGGGGTGTGGAAGTAGATGAAGGGGGTGGTGGAGGGTGGGGCTTGTTTCTTGCCTGGTATTGACCAGGTGCATATGGAGAAGCTACAGAGAGCACCACAGCAACTGGCCAGGCTTCTTTCACAGCACCCTCGATCTCCACCCAACACGAGGATTGGAGGAAATCACTTTCCTGACTGAGATATACTGTTGCTCTTTTATCTTCACCTGACTCAAATTTTGGAACTCCCTACTTCATAACTCTGCGTAAAAAGTGTCTTCATCCCGTGGTAGACACAAAATGCTGGAGTAACTCAGCGGGTCAGGCAGCATCTCTGGAGAGGAGGAATGGGTGACGTTTCGGGTCGAGACCCTTCTTCAGTCTGAAGAAGGGTCTCGAACCGAAACGTCATCCATTCCTTCTCTCCAGAGATGCTGCCTGACCCGCTGAGTTACTCCAGCATTTTGTGCCTACCTTCGATTTAAACCAGCATCTGCAGTTTTCTTTCCTACTCCTCTTCATCTCGTGGACTGCATACATTGAAGACAACATTTCTCCACAACGGTGATGGGTGGTTAGTAAATATGACCTTGTCAGAGAAACACATATATCTACATGAATAAAGTTTACAAACATGGGCCCCATAATCAAAAAGTCTCCTCATCTGCCTATTACTCCCAACTCACTGAATATAGAAAATATCAAAAGATACATACAGATAAGGTTATATTACTGAGCTGGGAACAGTCAGTGACATGCAAATATCAGAAAGATTACTTAAATAAAGTCCTTTGGCTTGATACAATCTATCTACTGGGGCCATAGAAACAGAAACCACTCAATGGCAGACACAGTCATGCAGTGCGGAACAGGCCATTCGGTCCAACGTCCATACCAACCGAGATGCCCAATCTAAACGTCCCATTTATCCATGTTTGCCCTATATCCCTATCAACGTTTCCTATCCATGTCGCTGTCAAAATATATATTCCATATATACACCACCATCTGTATGAAAAAGTTACCACTCAGGTTCCCATTAAATCGTTTCCCTCTCCCCTTAAATCTATGCCTTCTAGTTCTTGATTTCCCTACCTTGGGAAAAAAGGTATTCACCCTATCTATTCCCCTCATTTTTGATAAATGTCTATAAGATCACCCCTCAGCCTCCTGCGCTCCAAGGAATAAAGTCCTAACCTGGCCATCCTTTACCTGTAACTCAGCCCCTTGCATCCTGGCCTTAACCTCACAACTCTTCTTTGCACCCTTTCCCGCTTAATGTAAGCTTTCTTATTGGCAGGGTGACCAAAACTGAACACAATATTCCAAGTGCGGCCTCACCTACATCTCGTACAACTGTAACATAAAGCCTCCACTTCTCTACTCAATTCCCTGACAGATGACTTCAACACCTCTGTGATGCCACTCAATGTTAAATGTAACGGATGTGTTAAAATTCTAGAATTAGAAAGATCCTCTGTCCTCATGGTGTTGTCGGAGTGAACAGAAGGAAACCTGAATACTGAACTGTACGGTGGAATGGGGAAAGGTAGAGATTAAGAAGAACCTTATTTCAGGCCCGCAGGAGAAGGAGCTTTGTACATCTGAGAAGTCCAAAGTATAATCATATAAAATATTACATTATGGGCAGCATAGTGGTACAGCTTGTCGAGCTACTGCAAGGTCAATTCTGACCTTGGGCACTGCTTGTGTGAAGTTTGCTCTTCATCCTGTGATGGGTGGATGTCCTGCGAGTGCTCCAGATTCCTCCCACGTCCCAGTGTCGCGTGTGTCAGCAGATTAATCGGGCACTGTAAATTGCCCTTCATGTGTAGCTGAGTAGTAAAATCTGGGGAGAGGTTGACAAAAATGTGAAGTGAATAAGAACTAGGTTTAAATGTAGGACCTGTGTGAAATAGGTGGTTGATGGTTAGTGGAGATTTGATGGGCTTAAAGGCCTGCTTCCTGCTATGTTTCTCTTTGACTAGGTGTGTATTTATATGTCCCCTACCACCAGGATGACTAAATCATTTTCCAGTCAATTAACTACTTTCCAATTAAAGTCACATTTGGAATTTAGGAACTTTTGCTTCCAGTTTAACCCCACAGACAAAAACGTGATAATAAACAAATAAAGTGATGATTTCTTTTTTACATTGTAGAACAAAGATTAAAAAGTAGCCAGAACTTCCAGCTCTTGTTTAAAATGGTGCAGAGGGTTTCCTTTACCTCTTCTTGAGAAGGCAGACGAGATATCAGCTTAACAACTCACTCTCAATATAGTACTAGAGTTTGGATTTAAATTGAACTGGGGCCTGGGGTAAAAATGTTAGCACTGAGCCCTGGGGTAAAAGTGTTAGCACTGAGCCATAGCTGAGGAGCAAAATGTTTTGACTCTGCTGACTGATAGAATGTGGGGTCTCCAGTGGAACGTACAAGCTTCACACAGGCCAGCAGATAGCACGCAAGCAGTTCTTACTGAAGAACAGCCTGTTCTGTGAGATGGTGGCCTTGTGACCCACACAGTGAAGTCAATAACCTTCCGAGCAGCATTGCTCCCAAACAGCCTGCCAGGACAGGAGTCGATGTCAGTGTGAAACTATCATTCAGGAGCCTGATGGTCCCTTGAGCTTCAGTCCAATGAGTTTATACAAACTTCACTGGTATTTCCAAATTCCTTTCCCCCTTCCTCAGGCTGCAGATGTTTAACACTGTGATGGGTGATTGAAATGTTTTGAAACTAAAAGCAGAGGTTAGTTGAAAACATTAAGTGGGTCAGTGTGCATGTGTTGAGGGATAAGGCAGGTGAGTGATTCTGAAAGGAGCTTGCTCTGAAGTGGGGCCACACCCAAAATCCCCAGCACCTCCATTCTCTCCAATCATTCAGTGACCTGCTGAGGACATTCGCTTTTTTACACTTTATTATCAGCCTAATAAAAAAAAGGCAGAGACCGAGTAAAACACTAAGAGAGGCAGTATTTAAAAAGTTAAAGCACCCAAAACAAAAGGACAAAACCAACTGCATTGCAAAACAGCCAAACCTCAGTAATTTAGTTAGCTGGTTTCCTCAGTATATGTTCAGCTCCAAATAATTTGAAGAACTATTGAATTTGCCCTATCCCATTTGATTCCTCTCCTTCTGAAGTTCATTCTCATAGAGCTAGGCAGCACGGAACATGGCCCTTCTGTCCACCCTGTCCATGCTGACCAAATTGGTAGTTTTGGCTAGTTCTATTTAGAAGGCCCATAGCCTTCTCAACCCTTCCTATGCAGATATCTGTCCATTTGTCTGTTGAAAGTAGTAATTGTATTCCATCCACAGCTTTCACTGGCAGCTCAATTCCGATATGGATGACTCTGAGTGAAATGCCCTCTAGTTTTAGAATCCTGGGAAAAAGACTGCGCATTATCTTTACTCATGCTCCTCATGATCTTATACATACAAATAAGGTCACTCCTCGCCCTCCTATGCTCCAAAGAAAAAAGTACCAGCTTATCAGGTCTCTCCCTGTAATTCAAGCCTACAGGTCCAGATAACATCCTGGTGAATCTCTTCTGCACCCTTTCCAACTTAATGACATCCTTCCTATAACTGGGTAACCAGAACTGCACAGACTGGTCCCACCAACAACTTATACAGCTGCATTATGATGTCCCAATTTTGCAATGAATATCCTTCCCAATGAAGGCAAGTGTGCCAAAACACCTTCTTCACTACCCTGTCCACCTGACTCACCATTGTGAGGAAACCAGGCACCTGTACTCCCAGATCTGTGTCCTGCAACACTCTCTCGGGCCCTACCGTTTACTATGTAAGTCCTGCCCTGGTTTGACATAGCAAAGTGCAACAGGTCACACTTGTCAAGAGTTAAATTTGTCATTCTCGTGGGGTCCCTTTCCGATTGATCTAGATCCAGTTGTAAACTTAGATATCCTTCCTCACGATCCACAACAGCACCAATTCTGATGTTATCTACAAATTTACTAACATTGTTAACTGCATTATCATTCAAATCTTAAACGCATATAACAACCCCTGCTACACTCCACTGGTCACAGACCTCCAATCAGAAAAATCCTCCTCAATTAGCATGCATAATATGGTATTACAACATTATATGATTATGGTCACATAGAAAGTGCGGATATAAAAAAATGTAAAGTTTGCAATGATGTAGGTTAGTTTATTGGACTATCGTTCCGTAGTCCGTCAAAGCCCTTACTAAAGTCCATATCAACAATGTCCTCTGCCCCACCCTCATGTGAAAGATACATCTTCTGGATGCACTGGGACGCATCCTCAGTGATGTGACCTGGGGTCATCGGGTGTTTCGGGTCTCACAACATCAGACACCCTCGCCCAGGCGTCCCAGCCGGGGTTGATCAGGCCCCGATGCGTCCCAGCAGCAACCGCCCACGGATCAGCCCTCTTAATCCAAAGCCATCTAGTGGCTTTTTTTGCGGCTTCGCTTGCGGATTGAATGGCCCTCTTCTTTGCCAGCACCATAATGCCCAATTGGTTGAGGACTTTGCAGAGTGACCATCCTGCAAAGCCTCTACAGCCCACCTCTATGGGTTCATAGCATGTCTTCCAGCCTCCGTCCCGGCACATCTCCGCCAGTTCTCTGAATGCATTCAAGAGAGAGCTAAATAGAGCTCTTAAGGATAGCGGAGTCAGGGGGTATGGGGAGAAGGCAGGAACGGGGTACTGATTGAGAATGATCAGCCATGATCACATTGAATGGTGGTGCTGGCTCGAAGGGCCGAATGGCCTACTCCTGCACCTATTGTCTATTGTTCCTGGTACTTTGCACGTTTCCTCTCATTTACTTCTTCAATACGCTCTTCCCAGGGTACTGTCAGCTCCAGAATGATCAGCTGTTTTGTCACTTCGGAGGTGATGATCATGTCTGGCCAGAGTGATGTTGCTGTGATGTGCTGCGGAATCAATCCTCTTGGTGAATTCAAAAAACTGTTTCAGATTTGTAAGATATAATTTCCCACACACAAAACCCTGCTAACCATCCCTAATCAGTGCCTATCCAAATGCTAGTTGATCCTAAGAATCCTCTGCGACGTTTTCACCACTGACATCAGGCTCACTGGCCTGCAGTAGCCTGGCTTGTCCTTATATTTTATTTCTTCAATAATGGCACAGCATAAACCACCCAAATGTCTTCTGAAACTTCACCTGTGGCTAACAGTGATGCAAATATCCGTGCAACGACCTCTCCAATTTCCTTCCTAGATTCCTACAAAGTTTGTGGATGCATTTGGTGAGGCCCTGAGATTTATCAACCTTAATGCACTTTAAAATCATCAATTCTCTCTTAGGATATAGATCAATTTGGATTTGTGCTGAACAAAATGGTCTCCATCCTGAAAATTCCCATTCAGTGCACATTTCACGCTGCTAGGCATCACATGTCTTAATCTTACCTGACACCCCCATATCCTATACCTGGGATATGGTGGTAACTGAAGTTCTCCACGTCACCCTGGCTGATATCATTCTCACTAAAATCAGGAGTTTTTAGCCTGGCCCAACCAGGTCCCTTCTCCAGCAGGTCAGAGAGAGTGCTATCAAAATGCAGGTCAAAATTCTTTCTACTCAAAACTTATCGACTCAGTGTACTAGGACACATCCACACGAGTTGAGAAAGGACTGAAGAATGTTCTGTTCATTTCCCTCTACTGATTGTTGCTTGGCCTGCTGGGTTTGACCAGAAGTTTGTTTTTTGCTCAAGTCTCCAGCATCTGCAGTCTCTTGCGCCCACATGGTGAGAGTTCACCGTCAAAGATTTCACTTCTGAAGGAAGTGGAAATGCAGAGAGCAGCAGCAACAATTCAACATTTTCTGGAGCTGAAGATATGTAATATTTGGGGTGGGACTTCATAAATTCTAGCACCAACTCCGGACGGTCCGTGTCTGATTTTACAGTCACAGCTTGTTCTGCTGGGCAGTTATCTCGAGGAATGTCTACAATAGTGAGCTGCCATCACAGTCTCAGGATATTCCTGAGATCAGGAGAAACACCTTCAGTTAGATGGTGGTGAACCTATGGAAAAAAAGTGCTGGAGCAACTCAGTAGGTCAGTTAGCATCTCTGGAGAACATGGATTGATGTTTTGAGTCACAACCCTTCAGATTGATTGTGGTGGGTGGCACTAACGTCCGTGGTGATGAAGTGCTTTGAGAGGTTGATTATGGTGCATGTCAACTCCTACCTCTACAAGAACCTTGACCCTTTACAATCTGCCTACCGTCACAACAGGTCAACGGCGGATGCTATCTCACTGGTCTCCACTCCGCAATGGACCACTTGAACAATAAAAACACAAATGTCAGGCTGTTGTTTATAGACTATAGCTCAGCATTGAATACTATCATTCCCTCCAAGCTGGTTACCAAGTTCACGGAACTGGGTCTCTGTGCATCCCTCTGCAACTGGATCCTCGACTTACTCATCCATCAATCTGTACGAATTGACAGCAACACCTCTTCCTCGATAACCATCAGTATGGGAGCACCTCAAGGCTGCGTGCTCTGCCCCCTGCTCTACTCATTCTATACTCACGACAGTGTAGCTGGACATAGTGCGAAGTCCATCTTGAAGTTCGCTGACGACACCGCCGTTGTTGGACGAATTACAGATGACGATGTGTCAGTAGAGAAGGGAGATCGATTGACTGACCAAATGGTGCCAGCACAATAACCTTGCTCTTAATGTCAGCGAGATCAAGGAACTGACTGTGGGCTTTGGAAGAGGAAAGACGAGGACCCACAAACCTGTCTATAACAACGGGACCCTGGTGGAGAGAGACAAAATCTTCAAATTCCTGGGTGTGCACATCTCTGAAGATCTTTCCTGGACCCAGCACACTGATGCAATTATAAAGAAAGCCCGTTAATGCCTCTACTTCTTGAGAAGATTGCGAAGATGTCAGAAGATTCTCTTGAACTTCTACAGGTGTGCAGTGGAAAGTATATTGACTGGTTGCATCACAGCCTGGTTTGGCAACACCCAGGAACGAAGAAAACAGTAAAAAGTGGTGAACACTGCCCGTTCCATCACGGGTTCTGACCTCCCCACCTATGAAGAGATTTACAGGAGCTGCTGCCTCACAAAGGCAGCCAGCATCATCCAGGCTACATGCTCATTTCTCTCCTATCATCGGGAAGAATATACAGTATAGGAGCCTGAAAACTAACGTCCAGGTTCAGAAACAGCTATCATCTATTAAACACTACAACCTTCAAATAAGCTCTGAACTACATAGACTTGGGGGCATTGTTTTTTTGTTTTTTTTTTGCACTATTATTACTTGTTTTACCCTAGCAGCTGCGGCTCACCTGCGGTCCATTTGTCTTTGTGTTTTTGTTGTGGTTTTTTTTTGTCTTAATTGTAGTTGTGATGTGGTGTTTTTGTGTTTGTGTACTATGTGTGTATGTGGGGGGGAGGGGGGGAACTGTAACATTGTAAATATGTGTCCCTTCCGAACGGAGACCCGACCTTTGTTTTCTGGGTGGTGTCTCCGTTCCTGCTGCGGCCTACCATCGGCCCAACTCCTGGAGCTGTCGGCCTCCAGGGCTCTGGTTCGCAGAGCCCGCGGATCGGACTTACCATCACCGGAGCCGGCCGTCTTCGGAGACTGCGGGAGCGGCTGCGACTCGCCTTAGGCTCGGGCCGCGTGGATGCTGACATCGGGAGCTCCGGCAGCGGCAGCGGGTTCGCCCGCCCGGGATCGCGGGGCTTGGGTCGAGGACATTTCACCGTCTGGCGCGGCCTAAGATATGCCGCGGGATATTTCTCTGCTGGGCGGGGGCTTCAATGTCGGGAGCCACGACCGCCCCAACGTGCAGCAACAGCGGCAGCAGCAGCGTGTTCGCCCGCCCCGGATCGGACTTATCATCGGCGGAGCCGGCCATCTTCGGAGGCTGCGGGAGCGGCTGCGACTCGCCTTGGGCTCGGCCCGCTGTGGACCGTCCGGTGCGGCCTGCAACCACAACAACCTGACTGCGGGCGAGGACAGCAGGAGAAGGGAAAGACATTGTGGCCTTCCATCACAGTGAGGAGAGGACTGGAGGAGACTCACTGTGATGGATGTTTCTGATGGATGTTTCTTTTTTGTGTGTTTTTGGGGTTGTGTAATTTGAATGCCTATTTAATGCTTTTATTGTTGGAATGTGTTTTGGTTTTTTTTGGGGGTTGTGTAATTTTAATGCTTATTTAATGCTTTTATTGTTGGACTGTGGGTGACTGAATTTCGTCCAATATTGGATGACAAATAAAGCTATCTTGAATCTTGAATCTTGTATTGTATGTTTGTATCTATATATGTACATGTGGTGTGTGAAGTTCAGTGTGTGTGTATGTATACATACACATATATATATTGTATATATACACACACACACATACACTGAATTTCTTTTGATTTATTACATCGTTTACAGAGTACTATGTTTACATATTCTGTTGTGCTGCTGCAAGTAAGAATTTCATTGTTCTTTTTGGGACATATGACAATAAAACACTTTTGACTCTTTGGGAGGGCGTAAGAAAGCTGGAAGAGAGTAGGGGCAGGACAGAGGCATGCAAGTAATAGGTGAATATTGGTGAGGGGGAGGTTTTAATAAGCAGTGGAATTTGCCAAAACAGAAGGCCGTCGAAGCCAAGTAGCTGAAAATGAGTTCAATAAATTTCCAGATGCAAAAAGCATCAAGGGATGCAGGGAGAGAGTGGGAATACAGCAGTGAGATGAGGATTAGCCAACATTTTATTGAATGGTTGAACAGACTTGAAGGGTCAAATAACCTCCTCCTGTCTTATTTTTTACTTTCCCGTGTGTTAAGTCTGGCTCAGTTTTGAGGTTTTCATTTGGTGCACTGCAACAGGATGTTTGCTGGATATCCTGCAACTTGTTTGGGGTTTATGTAAATGAACCTGGAACTACAAAAACAGGTGAGATCCTTTTCCAACACTAAATAAAAATCTTTTAAAAAACTGCTAATGTTCAAAACTTGCTCATTCACTAAAAGACGACGACAGCCCCTTGTGAAAGTTCCTGCTGTCCAGGCTCGGAATAACTCGGGGAAGGAAAGGCTGTACTAGATGAATAGAACAGCTCAGTGTCCCAACAAGGACACTCCAAGAGAAGAAGACAGCAAAATGGAAGCTGGGCATGGCACCTTGGAAGGTGTGAGCAAAAGAGCAGGTGAGGGCCAGCAGTGCTGTCCATGGCTTCCAGTATTGTCTTGGAAGATGGCTCAAGTGTTACGGAGCTCCCACCAGGCAGGGCTTCAGAATCCCGATACTGTGATACTTCAAATTCATTGCAGTTAGTGTGCCGTGCATATAAAGTATGATTGGGATGTGCAAAAATGCTGTAGTCTCTTGCTACAATAAACTGTTTATACAGAGTAAATAAATGGCCATATAAAGCTCTTCCAAACCCTGCTGGGCCTCATGCAGATAACCACAAAGTGAACTACAGTACAATGCTCCTGTTACATAATTCAGAGATCAGAACTGCTCTCCTTCCCCTCGCATCAGCTTGCAAAGATTGAGGAAGGATTCTGTAGCAATAGCAGTGTTCCTCGATCCTGCTGCTCCATGTCACAAAGGATCCCTGCATAAACCAAATGCTCCCTGGAATGTTGGTTTTAAAGAAAGACATGTCCTCTTTACAGTAGTCGTATTTGGAGATATAAAGAAAAAAATGCGTGTCTAACTCTATTTACGATCTCACCATATCCACAAGCACTCTATCAATGGAATATTTAAAAAATGCAGTTTTTGTGTTGAGGAAACCCAGATTATGTTTTATCTCCTGGAGTTGAATTTGAATCCAAATCTTCTGTCTCAGAGGCACGTGATACATTGGATAACAGACCACACAGAAGACAGCCCAGATCTATAATGGTTCAGACCCACTGCCATTCATGCATACATTGGTAGATTTGAGCACCTGCAAACATCAACTGTGAACAGGACAACACCTATCAATGGAGCACCATAAAATGTGGGTGTAGGTTAAGATGCAATGAGCGGTACACAGTTAGACCCAACCCACTAGCTGCTCAGTTTGAAGGCATACCAGCTCTGCGAAGCCTTAGAGTCATACAGCATGGAAACAAGCCCTTCAGCCCAGCTTGCCCATGTCGACCAAGGTACCCCATCTATACTAGTCCCATTTGTCCATGTTTGGCCCATATCCCTTTAAACCTTTCCCATCCATGTACCTGTCCAAAAGTCTTTTAAATATTATAGTTTTTGCCTCAACTACCTCCTCTGGTGGTTTGTCCATATGCCCACCATCCTGTGTGTGAAAATGTTGCCCCTCAGATTTCTGTTAAATCTTTCCCCTCTCACCTTCTGAGCTACTCAGAGCTCATCCTCAAATGGAAACCACAGTTACTTCCAGTAAAAATGATACCTGGTCCCAAGGTGAACATTCACTGCTTTAAACTGTCGTTTTCCAGTGTCACACAAGAAATAAATACTAATAACAAGATGAACTTTGGTGAAGGATCTACATCAATGGAGAGAACTCAGCAAAACATTGTTTACTGGAGATGGACAGCATTAGCACTGCAGCACTGTAGGAAGTATCCTGACTGGTTGCATCATGGCCTGGTACAGCAATTCCAATGCACAGAAACACAAGAGACTTCAGAGAGTGATAAGTCAGCCTGGTCCATCACGGATGTAGCCCTCCTAACTATCAATAGTATCTACATGAGGCACTGCTTCAGTGTCTCAGGTCCCACATCACCAGGTTCAGGAACAGCTACTTTCCCACAACCAGGTGCTTGAACTAATCTGCACAATCCTAAATCCTAACTTGCACTACCATTAACTTATTTTCTCATTGTGTTTTGCACTAATGACTTGTTTTTTTGCACAGTTGTTTTGACTATCATGTAGACGTGATGCACAATTTGTTTCATGTATGTTTATTGTATTGTCTGATCCATGTGGCTGTGATGCTCCTGCAAGTGAGATTTTCATTGTACTGCACGGTACTTGAAACCTTTTCTATCCATGAACCTGTCAGATTTTTTTTGAAAGTTGTGATTGTACCCACTTCCATCACTTCCTCTCGTTAAATATTCCCACCACCCTCTGTGTAAAAAGTCTCCTCCTTAAGTCCCCTTTAAATCCTCCCCCACTCACCTTAAACCCATGGCCTCTAGTTTTGGACTGTCATACACTGGGATCAAGTCTGTGACCACCCACCTTATCTCTGTCCCTTATGACTTTGTACGCCTCAAAAAGGTCATTCCTCAACCTCCTATGTTCCAGGGAAAAAGTCCAGCATATCAAGTCTCTTACAACTCCAGCCATACAGGTCCAGTCGCATCTTTGTGAATTTTTCTGCACCTTCTCCAGCTTAATCGCATCCTTCATACAGCATGGTGACCAAAACAGCAGACAGTACTTCAAGTGTGGTCTCACCAACATCCTGTACCAATTTGGTTTGAAGATATGCTTAAGATTAATGTACATCTTACAAAAGCAAATAGTCTGCCAAACCCACCCCCTCACACAATAAGAATCCAACTCCTCAGATTATCCTACAGAGATTTCAGATAGAATTAAAATCCTCTCTGGAGGCACCAATACCTTGGTCTTGTGTTCCTCTGAGACGCAGAGTGTATTCCAGTAGCTGGGCAGAGCCATGTGGACAGCTCCATAATCAATTACTGTGAATTGCACAAGATCTCAGATTACAGTGAGGCCTTGAGGTTGGCTACTGGTCTGGGATACCTTCCAGCACTTCTAATGTTTATAATTACATGTTCAGATAAACTAGTGCTACACTGCAATAAGAGAATTCCAATTTAACAAACCATTTCCAAATTCCTAAATCCTTGATCTAAGGACAACACTTCAGTAATAAATAAAAATCCTAAGTACATTCCTCCCAAAATTATTCCATGCAAATACAACCAACAAAAATCATACCTGACTGCATCAACAGATTATAAAATGAAAATCAAGGCCACAACATTTTGTTTGGATCTGTAATTAAACTGCCAATTAGGTTAATAATTAAATGGGGGAGGGCAGAAGGAGAGCCGAATGCTGCAACTGAACACCATCTTTCTGTACTCATTCCTGTCCTGGGTACTCAGCTGATTCAACCCTCTATCTCTGTCTTGAATGCAACAGCTGAGAATCCTCAGCTCTCTAGAATGAAATATTCATTCAAGATCCAGTGAAAATGAAAGAAAGATACATTTGCATTGAAGAAGGGTCCTGACCCGAAACATCACCTTTCCATGTTCTACAGAGATGTTGCCTGACCTGCTGAGTTACTCCAGCACTTTGTGTACATTTGCATTTATATAATGATAAATGACATGAAAGCCGGCATGGATAAGACGATCAGATAATTTGCTGAAATAACATTACTTCAGTGATTGGTGTAACCCGTATAGACGGCAAAACAAACGGCAGATGGAGTTTAATACGGACTAGTATGAATTGTTGTACTTTGGCTGGTCAAATCTACGGGGAAGGTGTTCAGCAAATGCTTAATCCTTAAGAGGGATCCTGAGGTGCAGAAACAATAGTGCCATTTAAGAGGCAAGGAATGAGGGATATGGATTATTGGTATTGATTCATGTCCAGGCAGGTGGCATTGGTTTAATTTGGTCTCATGTTCGGCACAGACGTTGTTCCTCTGTTTTACTCTATTATGTTCTATTATACAGGTGATACTGCAAGAAAAAATAGGTAAGGTTACTTCAAAGAAAACTATTACACTTTAAAATTATTTATAGCTTATACAATCACTTCACAGCTTGTGCAAATGCATTGTTTTTATACTGATCCATCCCTTCAGGTTAGGAATTAGTTGATTATTTTCTCAGAGATATTTAATGTAACCAACAAGATAATGGCCTTTCTCCTCGAAATGGTGCCATGCTATTCCTCATATCCATGGGAGAGAACAGTCAGAGTCCATTTTACCAATTCATATGAATAACAGCTCTCTGGATGTGCAGCCTTCCGTCAGAGCTGCACTGGAATGCAGGGGACTTGAACGGTTCTATCTAAGGGAACTTGAACGGTTCTATCTAATTTAAGACATGTGCCATCAACTGAGCCACTGCTAACGATGACTTAAGCAGCAATCCCTTCACCATCCTCTTGTTATACCATCAAAAATTCAACAAGTTAGTCAAAGGCAATCTGCTTTTAAATCACCCATGCTTTTTCTCATGTGGCAACAGATCTGATGATATGCCATCAACCCAACTTATTAACTGATTCTCTACCTAGAGTTGCTCCCTGCCTTCCAGTACTGCACTTTTCATTTCAGATTTTTTGCTTTACTGTGCTCTCTCTCCTTTATTATCTCAAACTTCTATGTGCTGTTATTTTTGCTGATTGTTTCTAAAACATCCTCTACATCAAGAGATGCTCTACAACTTTCTTATATGCTCAGTGCAACAAGGCCCACTGGATCTTCCGGTTTGGTTTGGAGATACAGCACGGAAAGAGGCCCTTTGGTCCACAGATTCCGCACCAACCATTGATCCTCGCACATTAACACAAGCCTACACACACTCGGGACAATTTACACTTATACCAAGTACACAAACCCAAGCCAATTAACCTACAAACCTGTATGTCCGTGGAGTGCAGGAGGAAACAGAAGATCTCGGAGAAAACCCACATGGTTACGGGGAGACATAGCTTATAACTCAACAGTATGAATGTTGAATTCTCCAATTTTGGGTAACTTCTAACTAACCCCCTCACTTCCTTTCCCCCATGCACACCCCTCTCTTCTCCCCTTCCCTCCTCTCTTCTCCCCTTCCCTCCTCTGCATACCAACCTAGACTCCCATCTATTTTCTCCCTCCCCCCGCCACACCCTTCCCGCTACTTTCCTTCTCCTGGCTTCACAATCCACAACTCTTCAAACCTGTTTCACACCTAAGGTTCTTATCTCAGTCCTTTGTTCCAGCCATCCGCTTGCCATAAAATCCCCCTCGCCTGTGTCGACCTATTACCTGCCACGCTTTGTCCTTCCTCTCCCCTTTTCCAGCTTTCTTTCACCCCCCCCCCACAATCAGTCTGAAGAAGGGTCTCAACCTGAAGCGTCACCTATCCATGTTCTCCAGGGATGCTGCCTGACCTGCTGAGTTACTCCAGCACTTTGTGTCCTTTTGTGCATTAACCAGCATCTGCAGTTCATTGTTTCTACAGTTCTTATACGTTCATCATAACCTGGGCCCCTAAATTATCCCCGATGTACTCACCAATACTGATCCCTTTATTTTACAGATTATCCATCATTTAATCTCTCGTAATCAGTATTACTTCAGACTATTCATCTCTCCTCTACTCCCCAATCAAAATGATGTTATATCTATAATCTTTCAGAGCTCTAATGAAAGATTATTAATCTAACATTTTAACTATCCCTTTTTCCACAGGCTTCGCCAGAACTGCTGATTAATCTAACTAAGAGTTACAGGTAGAGGCTATGTTTGCTATCTACCATGCCCATCAGAAAACAAACAAACAAACACCACAGCTGCATTCAAAGAGTGAAAACATCTGGAGCATCTTCAAATTTGAAAAAAACCCTCCCTGAAAATACTGGAAATATTCAGCAGATCACGCGGTATCTGTGGCCATTGAAAGAGTTATATTTTCAGGTCAGAGGCCTTTTCTCAGAATTGGCAGAGAAAACAGGTTGGTTTTGATTTTCAGAGAAGGTAGAGAAAGAAATGAACAGAGGAACTCTGAAGTTCTGATGTGCAGTGCACAGTTTCTATGCGTTGCTTTGTTTGATTTATCACAATAAGATAGAATTCCCAATGCAGTTTAAGGGTGAGTGCCAAAGGACTAAAACCATCGTATTCAACTTAAATAAGGTTAATGGTATAAAGATGGAGGTGTTCCAGGGTGGACTGGGAAAATATCAAAAGTGAGTACAGGGGCAGCATGTTGCAGTCAGGGTGACGGGCAATGCTGGGAAGTTTAGGAATCCTGGTTAATGAGAGATGTTGAGGGTGTGGTCGGGAACAGGGAGGCATGCATCAGATTTAGGCAGTTGGGATCAAGCAAATCCCTCCGGGGTATAAGAAATCTAGGAAGACACTTAAGAAGGCAATCAGGAGAACAAAGATAATTATATGGAGTTGGCAGGCAGGGTAAATGAAAATCCTAAGACATTCTACATGTGTATTAAGAGTAAAAGAGTAGCCCAGGTCCCTGAGCCAATTCCATTGATCTGCACTGTACCCTCTACCTCACGTTTTCTTGCTGAAACCCAAAGCAGATTGTATCCAAAACCCCAATCCCTCAAGCTGGAGAATTTTAAAGATTCACAATCCATCGTTTCAGCTCGGTCTAAAATGACTGGCCTGTGCTCTGTGACTGTGCCCCGTTCTGAATTCTCCACCCTAAGTACACAGTTTCCCCACATCCATCCTGTCAATTCCTTGCAGAATCTTGTACATCACGTAGAAATGTGAAAAATTAGAGGTCATATGGCCTTTCCATTGATCATCAGTCATCACTGATCATCTAATTCAGTCCCCTGTTCCCACCTATTTCCCACATCCCTTCATCTTCTCATTCTGCTGAACAAATGAACATAGGCTAAATCTACTTAGTTTATTCTTATAGAACAACTCCTTCATCCCAGAAATCAATTCAACAATCAATCTGATCAACTGCACCAGCACAACATAAAATATATATATATATTTACTTCCTTTGGTAACACATACGACAATCCTGCTGTAGTCTCACAAAACAATTTGCAATTTGAGTACAAACAATTTACTGTGTCCTCCAGCCTAACTTGGATCAAAAGCGATCTTCATATATGTTCACTCTCTTCTGTGCATGAACCCACTGTCTCCATAGAATTTTTTGGTGCTTCACCATTCTTCTGACGCAGGAGATTCTGAGTGAAACTGAGGCGTGGGATTGCGGTCTCAAAGTGCAAAATCACAGGTGGTAAAATGTGGGAGCTTGGAGAAACTATTAAATTACTTTTACCGATGCAGCAGATATCAGCATGCTGGCAAATATCCTTAGAGGAAAGCATTAAGTACAGGAGCGCAGTGATATCACTAGAACAAGGGGAGATTAGAATCTCACTGTTCTGGAAACCGGAATGTTTTAAATTTTACTTCATGAATAAGATATTTCATAAACTATCATTCTGGACAAAATTCCTACTAAACATTCCCATTTCCAACATTTGCTCTTTGCTACAGCCTCCTTTAGCGCCTTTCTCACAAGAACCAAAGTCCATTAATTTACTTATTCTAAACAGCAATAATTCCATACACTGTGGTTTGAATGAGATGCCAGACCAAAGCCCAACACTACCCCTCAACAGTGTTAACTTGTTGAAAACAAACTGGTTAATCATGCGTTAAAATAGCATAAAAAAGCACATGACAACGTTATCTAGAGAATGAGATCCTTACTCAGCATGGGAAAACAAAACTTTGATCAACTATTCACCCTCACCGATGGACAAGCATAATGAAATCGTTAAAAAGCATTAGTTGAAAAGCAGACAAAGACATAGAGTGCTGGAGTAACTCGGCTGGAACCACCCCCCTCCCCCCACCGCCGCCCTCCCCTCACCTGTATCCACCCATTCACTTATTATCGATCAGGCTTTGACCTCCTCTCTTCCAGCTTTCTTCCCCACCATCGGAATGGTCCCGGCCTGAAACATCACCTATCCATGTTCTCCAGAGAAGCTGCCTGATCTGGTGAGTTAGTCCAACACTTTATGTCTTGTTTTGTACACCAGCATCTGCAGTTCCTTGTTTCTACATCAGCTGAAAAGCAACTTGAGTTGGCTGCAAATAAATTGACTAAAGCTTTGATGCCCAGCATGAATGGGTCGTGTGCGCTTGAAGGACAATGGGTGCAATGTTAAATAATGTTAATCAAAGAATGAATGTTTGTTACTGTAATAAAAGCAAAAAATGCTGGAAATATTCAAGAGATCAGGTAGCATCGTGAATAGAGAAGCAGAATTCATGTTTCAGGCTGAAGATCCTATGCCAGAACTGTGTGCTACTGTGAATGATGCTCTCAAACTCAATGGACACCATGCAGTGCAGAAACTGTCTTGGTTGACAGGCATTATCCAAAATGTACAAACTTAAATGAGAGGCAGGAAAAGATGACTAGAGCCATCTCACGGGTGCAATGGCTGAAGCACAGGTGCTAGCTGTTCCTGGGAGAGGGGAAAGAGAGAACTCGGAACCAAAAGAGGGGAAAATAAATTCTGAAAAAAATCTTCATCTCATCATTGGCAAAAACACTTGGCACTGGAAATGGGCACACACTCTGGTTTCACTCATGATGTCCATGTACATTAGCACCTTAAACACCAGAATTTCTGTTTGTGCAGCCTTGCTCCACTGCTTCGTGTTTCCTTGTATGATCCATGGCTGAGAGTGCTCCATAATCATTGGCGTTGAATTCCAATGTACCACGATTCATTTCATACTTTTGAATAGTAATTTCTGCAATGTTTTAGACTTGCTTAAATTGTCACACATATAGCAGGAAACCAATGGTTAAAAGATTTGAAAACTAAGCAACTAAAGCAGTTGCCAAGATAAAAGTAAACAATTCAAAATTTGTTTTAGTCTACAGACGAACTGTGATTGTGTAAAACTGGAACACTGAACAGTGTATATGGATTCACTACAGAATTGCATTGCAAAGTCAAGGCTTCAGTGGATAAAAGATACAAAATATTTGTCTTTTTACCATCTGGACAATTTTACTACTGCTCTTTGCGACGTAGTCTTCTCCAGCTAGTGTACTCATTTTTCCCATTTACATTTTCTTATTATCTGCCTCTTAACTACATTACTAACCGAGGTTTGACCATTCTATTTTAAATCATTCTCTTGCTTCCTCATCCCTCATCAAGTCAAGTCAAGTCAAATTTATTTGTCACATACACATATACGATGTGCAGTGAAATGAAAGTGGCAATGCCTGCGGGTTGTGCACAAAATATTTTGACTCAAGGAATAATTCAGGGAGTGCCGCTTTGCCAGAGGTGGATCTTTATGAATGTGCTTGTTATGGTTCATATACAAATCCAGTAGTGTTTTACAAGCAGTGAGTTCTCCTGAAGTCCTTAACAACAGCCTTCCCTTCTCAACATCAGTAATTACACATCAGTCATTGCAGAAGCGTGCTATGCACAGATGAGTTATTTTTGCCTTTCTATCATCGTGAATATACTTCAAAAGTAACTTGTTGGCTATAAAGTGCCACAAGACACAAGGTGTAAAAGAAATGAGACGTACACCCTTTGGAGATGGTTTGCTCGACTTCCTTTTTAAACAGTATGGAAGAAAGGAAACCACGGCTGAAATAAAACACATCTGTGGACATCATCCCATTATTATACAAGCCATTCTTTACAACGTGCCCTAAGTATTTTCCCTGCTTACACTCCACCATCTCCCCTCCACCTCATGGTAGGTGACTGGGTGGCTTGGAAAAATGTTATGATAATGAATGATAATTAGATGAACTAGTTCCAGGATGTCCTCAGGTACCCAATAGGTTGAGTTCTTATAACCATCCTTACGCTGATTTTATGGAAAATACACAAAGATCACCTGACGTAGTAACCATACTGCTAGAGAACTGTTCTGAATGGCATCAAAATCACGAGACTGATAGTGATAAGAAAGAACAATTCCTAAAAATGGAGAGTGAGAGGAAACTCGATTGCCATTCGTTGGATAGAATTTATGTATCTACATCAGACTTTTGAGTTAAATAATATTATGGGAGCACATTCATATGCCTATAAGTTGGGGTGGTTCAATGTTTAATAATAAGTTTATTTATTTTTGAGCAGCGCAGATATCAAGACAATCTAACAGTAGTCTGTGAAATAATAAAAGCGCTGGACTGCTTGCCTGTAACTCATTCCAGTTTGATAAATCAGATGTGGGTCTACGTTTAAACCGAGCCAGTATTGAAAGAAGGCAAATATTTCTCTTTACTATTTTACACTCCAGAAAGTAGTGTGACTTTGGAATTCACTGCTGCCTGCTAACTCTCTGCATGTCTTCAACCAGGCTGTTCTTGGCTTCAGTGTACATTGCAACATGTGGGAAATGAACAGTAATGTTCAAAGTTATCTTGGAAGGGACCAGCTGGTCTCATCCCATGTTCCAACAGCTGGGATTTGTGATGGGAGCACGGCAGATCTTTTCGCTTTGAATGAGACATGCCTCTACGTGATGGCTCTGGCAAAGATTTCTATGCACTCAGCACACAGGGTTTAAAATACATTCTCCTTGACTTCAACGGGGGCCAACTCCAGTCATTTGGTGACTTGGCCATTTGGCGTTTAGCACTCCATTCTCACGTTGCTATGTTATTCCGGCAGCACAGCAGTTAAGTCATTTGATCAGTTATCCACAAACTTGGCCTAATGTTCCTGAGAAACAAGTTCAAATTCCATCTGGCAGCTGGGAAATTTTAATTCAGTTAATTAAATTAATCTGGTATTTACAAAGATGGTATTAGTCTGGGTGACCAAGGAACAACTGGCTCGTAGTAAGATGGTAATAATACATTTAAACTCCTTGTGGACTAATCATTGGTTTTAGTAACTAAGTGGGTCAGGTCCCAAACCCAGGAATGCCAACACTGATCAGTCTGAAGAAGGGTCTCGACGTGAAACATCACCCGTTCCTTCTCTCCAGCGATGCTGCCTGTCCAGCTGAGTAACTTCAGCATTTTGTGTCTACCTTATGCCAAATCAGAACCTGGGCTAATTCTCCGATGCAGTACAAAGGGAGAGCCCACTGGGGGGGGGGGGGGGAGAGAAAGAGAAAGTTATTTAAAAGGAGAATTCAAGCACATGTTGTGTTTCATTCAAATTGTTGCGCAATCGTGTACCGTTTTGGCTGCTTTCTGCCCAACCAATTGTTCAAATGCTTTTGATTACAACATGCGCCTTAATTTAGTTCAACAAAGAAACTGATGAAACCCAATGGGTCGATGGGTCGTCTAGTAGCATATAGAGCAGTGATGAGTTTGGTATCCTGAGTGCATCATCTTCTGATATAACTTCCAATGTTACACGCGTATTTTATATAACGATGGAGATGGCACAAGTTGGTGGTCCAGAGTTTATTGGGAAGATGCTGCTTTGGATCATGTGGCTGTGGTGACTATTAAGATCTGGGTGGGAAATGTGTTCAATATTCCAAGGCTTGCTGTGCATAGATGAACCAAAGCTCCAGGTACAACAGCTGCAAAAGAAGCCCAGTACTGGAGCCCAGAGATTGGTGTAGTTGGGTGCTATCCGTTAGAGGTTTGTTACTGAGGAACACTGCTGGAACAGGAAAAGGGACCTTGGCTCTGTATTTATATAAATTACATCTGAATTTCAAGCACTTAGTGTTGATATCAAGTACAAACAGTAGAGAACGTTTAGTTCCTCTATGACATCAGGCAAGTATGAAATGAACAAAAATGTCTTAAAATAAAAACAAATCCCATGTTTAATTTTGTATTTACAGTGTTTGAAGTAGGATGTTGGTCATATTAACAGATATATTGAGGCTCTTATTGTGTAGGACTGATATATAACAGCACTCAGCCAATTTTCGGAACATCACCTTGGAAACCAGAGATTTAATGCTCCAAAAGCAATAACTTTGTCAAAATGTTACATTTTGTCCCTTTTTTCCCTGCTATTAATTTGTACTTCAGCAATAAAAAACAGCCTCAATCTTCCATCACTGGGAAAGGGTCAATTAATTGTCTGGAGGCATATCTCCCGTCTTTGTAGAAGTTACTATGAATAATGCCTTCTCCTGCCTTCTCCCCATATCCTTTGACACTAATCAAGTACTAATCAAGAATCTATCTATTTCTGCTGTAAAATTATCCACTGACTTGGCCTCGATAGCCTTCTGTGGCAAAGAATTCCACAAATTCACCACCCTCTGACCAAAGGAAATTGCACAAGAGAGCTCAGAAGGCTCAGATACAAAATTCCTTGAAGGTACAAGGCCAGAAATTTGTATTTCTCCCTTCAATGCTTTTCATAGCAACTGAAGTTTGCCACACATTTTTCATGTAGCGGCTCACACAAGTGCTATATGAATGCTGTTATACAAGAATCAATTTGAGCACAGCTAGATTTCATAAATAGCAGGTCTGTTTTTTAGTTATTTTGTGGAAGGGGCAGATAAGAATCCTCTGGAGCATTTCTTGAAATAGCTTCAAAATCTGTCATATTTATCTAGGAGGGCAGAATGGACATTGGAATAACATCTCAACTGAAGTGTACCCATTTTCTAGACATGGCACTGAAGTGGCAGGCTCACGACATGGAAAGCGTCTCAAATTCGTGGACCTCGTGGGCAAGGAGTGTGGTAACAGCAATCCATGGTCTGGATTTGTTCAGGTACACAAGGGAGGCACAAAGGTGTTGCAGTAGAGTTGCTGCCTTACAGCGCCAGAGACCCGTGTTCGATTCTGACTATGGGTGCTACAAAATGCTGGAGTAACTCAGCAGGTCAGGCAGTATCTAGGAGAGAGGGAATGGGTGACGTTTCGGGTCGAGCATGAAGGTTTTATGTTCTCCCTGTGAGTGTGTTTTTTCTCCAGTTTCCTCCCACACTCCAAAGATGTACATGTTTGTAGGTTAATTGGCTTCTGTAAATTGTAAATTGTCCCGAGTGTGTAGGATATTGGTAGTGTGCGGGGTGATCGCTGGTCGGCGGGCTGAAGGCCATGTTTCCACGCTGCATCTCTAAAGTCCAAAGTTTAAAGCCATGATAAAAGTCACAGTTATCGCATTATGTAGAATATTTTGACAGTCCCACAAGTAAAGTCGGAGAGATTGCTCGGTGTGGATTTAGCAGAATGACTGCAAATATGGATCATTTTATCAGTAGAGGAAAGATTGGTGTATTATTGTCACGAGTACAGAGATCCAGTGAAAAACGTTGTTTTGCATACTATCCGGTCAAATCATATCATAACCAGTAAAGAGAGGGTGAGGGGCTGGTAGGTGGGCCAAGGAGGGGTGAAGGATGACGGGAAAATGGAGCAGAGTGGAAGTGGGAGTGGTTGCTGTTCAGAGTCAGAAGCAGGTACATCATAGGCGAAGGTGGACAAAAAACATAGGACTGATGGAGCCAGCTGGAGAGAGATGTGAGTAATTGTGGAGACAACTACAAGAGAGTGATAAGTGGGAACACAAAGGCTGCCATTTGCAGGAATCTGATAAGTACGGAAGATGATTTTAAAAAGTTTTAAAGAGGTTTAAGGGGAAAGTTTTCTTAGAGAGTGGTTGATATCTGGAATTCACTGCTGGAGGTGGTGGTAGAATCAAATACTATTGTGACCTTTAAGACACATTTAAACAGACACTTCAGCAGGCATGATATATAAGGATTTATTCACAAAATGCTGGAGTAACTCAACAGGCCAGGCAGCATCTCGGGAGAGAAGGAATGGGTGACGTTTCGGGTCGAGAGCCTTCTTTAGACTGATGTCAGTGGGGCGGGACAAAGGAAGGATATAGGTGGAGACAGGAAGATAGAGGGAGATCTGGGAAGGAGGAGGGGAAGGGAGGGACAGAGGAACTATCTAAAGTTGGAGAAGTCGACATTTGAACATCGACTTCTCCAACTTTAGATAGTTCCTCTGTCCCTCCCTTCCCCTCCTCCTTCCCAGATCTCCCTCTATCTTCCTGTCTCCACCTATATCCTTCCTTTGTCCCGCCCCCTGACATCAGTCTGAAGAAGGGTCTCGACTCGAAACGTCACCCATTCCTTCTCTCCCGAGATGCTGCCTGACCTGCTGAGTTACTGCAGCATTTTGTGAATAAATCGATTTGTACCAGCATCTGCAGTTATTTTCTTATACTACATGATATATAAGGATATGGACCTAACGCAGTCAACGCGATTGATACAGAGGGGCTAAAAGGTTAGCATGGACATGATGGGCCAAACAGCCTGTTTCAGTGTTGTATACCTCAATAACAATAAGCTTTAATAGTTTGAACTGCTTTCTCAATTCCCATGCTCTTCTAAAAGCAATCCATTCAATTTGTTTAAATTATGAAACTGATTGGAGGAATGCAATGACCATCAGATTTTGGCAGCTGTTTTTTTAAACTTCTATCTCCGTGTGATATAGAACCCTTGGCTTCATCCCAAACCTTTTCCCAAGTCCTTACTCTGGCCCTAGCGTCTCCCACTGAAACCGTTGCAGGGTGAATTATGCTTACAAGGGAAGAAAAGGAGAAATTCTCAGTTGGGTTAAATAGCATTTTGAAAGGAGCAATGGACGTGGCTCAGATTTGTAGCAGGTCAGGTTAATCTCATGTCACTGAAGCCCCCCCCCCCTGAATTGGCAGCAACCTCTCAAGTGGAACATGAGGTCATCACAACCCACACATCCAAGGTTATGTGCACATACATCAGCATTGGGTAATAACTATGTTCAACATCCGTCATGCATCGAAGTTAACAAGACCCCAGGAGCCAAAGCACAAACCATCAGCAGGGCAATTACTACAGAGAGAACTTCCATTGAAATAAAACATAACATACTGGAAATACTCACTGAGCAACATCAGGGGAGAGAGAATTAGTTCATGTTTCAGACTGGGGACCTTTTAATAAATTTGCAGAGACAATATGGTGTCACCTTTGATCACTAGACTCGCTTCATCACCCCAGTCCACAGGCAAGGAGAGACTAGGGGTGCTTGAGTGCTAAACAATCTGCCAGCATTTCTGTTTGATTGTCATTTTGCCATCAACCATATACTTGCAACTCAGTACGCTAGCAGAGGCCATTCAGTCCAATCTCAGTTTGTAATCCAGCAATGCACAGATTCCTACCACTTCTTCCTAAGGTTTCTTAAAAGATTCAGACGTTTTGCTATGTGAGAGGAAAAAGCTCACAGCAGTACATTTTTTTGTATTCAATTCCCCATCTCAGAAAATAACAGAGCCTTCAGAAGGAAAGGATATCTGGGAATAGGAAAGTAAGAGGCATAAAGTTGGAATCAAATCCTTGGTTCACCCTAACCAAAACAGGCGTGATGACATCGGACAAGATGGCAGCAGGCACAGACAGCATGTAGGACAAAACTAGTTCATTCACATACTCATCTTTTAAAGCTGTAATCATCAGCCTAAAGGCACCACAGTAACAAATTATTTTTCAAGCCATCCAAAAGCATTAGTGATCTTACCATCGTTCAGTGGACCCAGAGTGCAAGAATGGCGCCAGGAAGTGTTGGGAAGGCTTCCATGTTGTGCCCGGACACGTGGTAATTGAGGAGACCTTCAGCTAAGACTGAACCATCAGGGCATGCAACACCCCCTCCCAGCATCCTCTGGCCAATGTACAATTGTAGAACAAGATCAAAGACTCAGGATCGACTGCTTCATCAGCGGGACAAGGGACAACCCTGTATTCTGTTTCACAGAGATATGGCTCACACCAATCTCTCCGGACAGAGAGCTCCAGCGCGAGGGGTTTTTCATCTGGGTCGCGGTGCTTGCTTCACATTAAAATAGTCACGGTGCTTGGACATGGCGGTATTATCCCATTCCTGCTCCCCCGGTCTGGAATACCTTATGGTTAAGTGCCAATCATTCTACTACCGAGGGAGTTCCCTGCCGTCATCCTGATTGTAAGCCGCAAAACAGCACACAACAGAACCTTCCACATCGTCCCTGGAGATTTCAACCAGCTAACATACAGAGGTAACTACCAACTACTGTTAACACCTCACCTTCAACACCAGAGGACCCAACACGCTCAACCACTGCTCTGTCGCCATCAGGAATACACCTCACTCCAATCCATAGTGTGTACTTTGGGAAATGTGACTGAACCTGACTAAAGAGTGCTGCACCAGCAAAGAGGGCTGAAAGGTGCTGATCAGGAGAGTCAGAAGGGCGGTTATGGGACTGCTTCAAGTCGATGGACTGGGCCATGCTCAGGAACTCAACAGCAGACCTGAATGAATATGCCACGGATGCCATTGACTTGATAAATAAGTTTGTGTATGTACCTACAAAAACATTCTGAATCTCCCCCAACCAGAAGTCTGTGATAAATGCCCTGTAGAAGCAGGTGTGACTCCAGCTAAACTCGGAATTGTCTCTTAGTGTGCTAGGTGGCCTTCAGGAAGTCATGCCTATGTTACAGAATCTACTTCAATTTGTCTATCACTACAGCAAGTCAACAGCAAATGCTAACTCACTGGCTCTCCACTCTGCCCTGGACCAGCTGGGTAACAGCAACATGCATGTCAGGCTGCTGTACATCGACTACACCTCAGTGTTTAACATTATCCTCCCCTCCAAGCTCGTTGCCAAGCTCCAAAACCTGAGCCTCTGTATCTCACTTTGCAACTGCACCCTTAACTTCTTCATCGAACCTCAATCAGTGCAGATCAGAAACAATATCTCCTCATCACTGATCGTCAACACATGGGCACCTCAAGGCTATCTGCTTTGCGACTGCTCTATTCTCTTTCCACCCATGACTGTGTGGCTAAACACAGCTCTACTACTATTTATAAATTCCCTGGCGACACTCTTGTGGTTGGCAAAGTCATAGGTGGTGATGGGTCAGCGTACAGGAGATAGAATACCTGGTCGACTGGTGTTGCAATAACTACCTTTTGCTCAATGTCAACAAGACCAAGGAACCAATTAAGGGCAGCATAGTGGCACAGCAGTAGAGCTACTTCTGTGCCAGAGAAGTGGGAATCAATCCTGACTACGGGTGCTGTCTGTACGGAGTTTGTACGTTCTCCCTGTGACCGCATGTGTTTTCTTCGGGTGCTCCGGTTTCCTCCCACACTCCAAAGCGTGCAGGCTTGTAGGTTGATTGGCGTTGGTTAATAAAAAGTTGTAAATTGTCCCTCGTGTGTAGGATAGTGCTAGTGTACAGGGTGATCGCTGGTCGGTGCAGACCCGGTGGACAGAGTGTTTCCGCACTGTATCTCTAAAGTCTACATTGTTGATTTCTGAAAGGGGAAGTTGGGAGACCACTCACCAGTTTGGTGGATGAGAGATGATCTGACCTGGGCCCAGCACACAGATGGAATCACATTGAAAGGATACCAGCGCCTCCACTTTCTTAGAAGTTGAAATAGATTTCCGGCGCCTTCCGGAGGGCCGCTGAGCGACCATGGGGGAGCTCTGGCGCAGAGATCACGGAGGAGTGCCGACTCGGAGACGATGGGGGAGCTCCGACGTGGAGACAACGGGGGAGCTCCTATGTGGAGACCACGGGGGACTCTGATGCGGAGACCATCTGCGAGTATCCAGGAGAACAGCTGACTGGCTTGAGGAAAAGGGCCGCATGCACAGTAGCTCTCTGCTACTGAGACCACCAAGGTTAAAGAATTGCTTACATAAGTACCAGTTCACATAAATCACCTTTTACGTAAGTCAGGGAGTGTCTGTACTCCTTCATGCTCCCCAACATCAATAAAGTTTCTCAGTGCTGTGTCCCTTCTCAGAGAACCATTGGAATGATGAAGGGTCTTTGGCCATAAATATTAATTCTGTTTCTCTTTTCATATGGAATCTAAAAATAAAGTACAGTATATTCTGCGTGTTACCTTGATCCAAGCATGTCTTAAATAAAAGCCTGAATTTTCTGTTTTATTACAGATTTCCGACATCAACATTATTTTTCCATTTTCACCTTTGCAACAGTGGCGTGAAGACAGCTTGTAAGAGGCAGTGACATCCTCCCTATTTTCTTGCCATTCATTCTGTGCCTCGCCATGACTTCAGTCATAAACAGTGGTTCACACCAACCTGTGCCCTCCTTCCAACTTTCCCCAGTTACCCCACATATCATCATCATTAGAGCAACTGGAGCTGCTCGGGATCAGAGCAAAAAGGGAAAATATAGATGTCAGAGTGTTGTGAGGAAAACAGAGATTCTAGATGTAGAGAACTGTCATACCAAAACTGCAACTGTGAAGATGCAAATCACATAGAATTTATACTTTGACCTTGGAGAATTTTGTTTGACTTTCCACAGCTAGAAAAGATGGAAATGGGAGGCAAGTGTGGAGGTGATCGGTACAAAGGCAAATACTAAGATCCTTTAACGAAGGGAATGAAACTTTGTTGAGTAATCACCCTGGTGTTACAGCCTGTAAAAGGTGCAGGTTAAAGAACGGGTCAGATTGTTTTCTCCGAGTCTGTAATTTCCTGGGGCTGCTATTTTTAGCTTTGTAACGTGAGAAAGGAAAACTCTCTGGCTGGAATCTGAAGCAAGCGATGGCAGGCTCATCTTGTTAAACTAATGGGGTCTCTTACCCAGACAATCAGCAGCTGGTGCTTTCGCTATGGGGAGGGGAGGGGGAAGGAAAATGTTGAGAAGTACAGAAAGGCAGCCTATAAAGTGGAAGCAAACTGTGAACATTCCCCCTTGCAGTTTATTTGCACAAAGATGTAATGCAATGAATTATATTCACCACCCGCACTAAAACTAAATAGGGTGAAGAATTTTGAGTAAGAATGCTCTGGCAGAAATTACAAACACTTTATTATAGTAACTAAGAGGATAGGGCAGACATTTTCCATCAGCTGTGCCAGGTATCTTGGAAGCTGCTCTCCTTCCCTCCCCCAAGGATTGCCAAATTTAGTCCAGTGATTACTTCACCAGACTCCAAAACAAAGCAACATCTCCCATCACTGCTCAAATTGCCCTTCTCCTAATGGAATATAGAAAAGTTCCCAAGGGATCCCACAGTGAATTTGTGTTTTTTTTTCCAAATTATAATGGAATCAAGCTGTTTAATTACCATCACTATCGTCTTATTGCTTGAGATTGAAAAGAACAAATTAACCACATAAATTCTCGTTAGATCGATCAATGTTAAGACACAAATTACAGAGCACTGCATGTGGCAGGTTTTTTGTCCTGTGTCACGAGGAGGGTGACTTCTGCTGTTAGTTCAGGAGGTGAGGGAATTAAAAATAGAGAACATTACTTAACTATGCCTTTCTTAGTCCTTGAAAGTTCCACTCTCATATACATATACATATTGTCATCATCACATGGGAATTTTGCCACTGGTACATTTGACAATTAAACACTCCTGACCCTTGAACATAAAAAAATCAACAAATACTTTTTCTCCTGAAGAATATTAACCTTTGGTCAATTCTTCAAATATTAATTCCTGGTGTTTGGTGCAATGGCAGCAGTATTGACACACTAAGCAACAGAAAGTGTAAAGGAATGTAACAGAACAGAAACAGTTTTAAGCTATGGGAGGGGAGGGGGGTTGGTTGGACCTTTTGGGGGGGGGGGGGGCAGAGAGAGAGAAAGAGAGAAAGAGAGAGAAAGAGAGAAAGAGAGAGAGAGAGAGCGAGAGAGAGAGATATTTCAAAGAGCAATGAGGTACAATTTCTCTGGGGTCTCAGAATAAAGTGGCTGATGGTGCTGTAAACAAAAGGACAAAAAATGCTGTAACTCAGGAGGTCAGGCGGCATCTCTGGAGAACATAGCTAGGTGATGTTTCGGGTTGAGACTTCTTAGAGGGGAAGCAGTGAAAGAGGGCACTGCTCCCCTCTGTGATTCCACACTTTGTCTTGCTTCCCCTTTTCCAGCTTTCTCTCCCCCCCCCCCCCCCCCCCTTACAGTCAATCTGAAGAGGGGCCTCGATCTGCTGGGTTACCCCAGCACTTTGTGTCCTTTCAGTGTATTAACCAGCATCTCTGTTTCTACATGGTGGTGCAGTATTAGCTTTAGAGCAGCTTGGTATGCCACTGTCCTTGCAGTACTGAGCTTGGTAAATGTGTCCAGTACCAGATCACAGCTTAGAGATGGTAGCGGGGGCTGTTGAATCCAGGACAAAAGGACATGGCACAAAGACACCTTTCTGACAGATCCCTCGGCAGCATGTCAACCAAGCTATCCTACATTCACAGCATATTAGTCCATGTAACACGCATATACTCCACAGTGATGAAAGGACTCTTTAATAGAAGTTACCCTCAGTGTTTCAAGAGGGTAACATCTTAAACAAAGGATTTTAAAGCCCATCTTGTTGAGATGATTCTTGCAAGAAACTAATACTTTGGTAGTCCAAGGTGCTGAGAGGATTCCACTGAACTGGGAAGACGGCTCACTATTTTGGCAGGGTCCTAAGCACAATTGACCCACCTCACTCAGGGATATATTCCAGCATTACTTAAGCAGCAATTCTGGGTTCAGAGCTTTATGGCTCCCCACACTGTGCTTATGAGTGTCACTATTAGGAACCTGTTCGTAGAGTGGGGTCTCTTTATGCACTCTACTAATTAGACTCACAAGATGAACGGCTTTGATTGTGCTAGTTCCATATGATCAGGTTGGGAAGACTTTGTTGTCTCCACATTGATGTTTAACGAGAGGCAAGAGTACTGTCAGGGACAGCATATCCACTGCTTTTTAGTCTGATAACAGGTCCTGATCCCAAAAGTCACCTATCCATGTTCTCCAAGATTGCTGCCGGCCCCTCTGAGTTACTCCAGCAGTTTGTGTCTTTCACTGCTTTTCTTATTTGTTATTCTACTGAAGGAGCTCAACCTCAACAGATGGAATTGAGGGCGATGGTTCTAGCCTTAGATAAGTTTCCAGTGTCAGAGTTTCAGCTTTAATATGGTATTTAAAATCTGACTGCCTTCACTCAAGGGCCAGCTGCCTCTTGGCATTCTGCCCTTGGAGTTGATGGGAAGTGGGAAGGCAATTAACAACAAACACACGACAACCCGGGCTTTCCTTATTATGTTAAATAGTTTACACAACATTAAGAATGTTAACTAAACCAAGATGGAAATATGTTATCCAATTCTTGGTGCCAATTTTTTTTGTTGCCATTAGGCATTCTTAGTCGATCCATACTTCCATTTCACCTAAAGGGCCTGGACAGCAGACCTGAGCCAGTGCACACCGAAGAAACATTGCAACCCAGGGGCGACACATCTTCCAGCTTGGATTCAAGAAACTGGATTCAGTGCCCTAGGGAGAGAGGAAGGCAAATAAAAGCAGCCAGGCTTCCCACTCCTGATGGGTATTCAGCAACTCCCGCAAGGTTCTACATGAGCAAGAGAACTGGAGGGTGAGAAATGACAAGTTCTGCCTTGTGCACATATCAGCATCTCATAATTTGAGTGCAGAATTGATCTTCCTGCTTTTCCACGAAAAGCTAAAATACTGGGTGCATGCAGAGATAAGTGATTGCAAATGCTGGAATCTGGAGCAAAAACAAACTGGGGGTCAGATGGCATCAGTTGGGGGGAAGGAATAGTCGACACTTCAGGACAAGCCTCAGTCTCAGGACTGAGAGTGGAGAAGGAAGATAGCCGGTATAAAGAGGATAGGGGGAGAGTAAGACAGGGGCCGGTAGGTGATAGATAGACTGAGGAGGGGCAAGTAATAACTGGCAGATGGTGTCAGGTTGCTAGGAAGGGGTGTGGTGTGGTTGGTAGACTGAGGCTGAGAGGTGGAGGCAGACCACAAAATGGATCTAACTGCATTTTTTTCCTCAAGTGTTCCATCAACAGTTTTTATTTTGCTCACAGGTGCATGTAATAGTTTTTGTTGTACAGTACGACAAAACTTCACTCTGAAGGCTTTACACCCCCCCCCCCCCCACCTGGTAGGATGACATCCAGGCCATCCTCCTTGTTCCTTAATGATTTGTGTTTCGGCCACAACCTGGCGAGTATGGATTGCCCATGCTTCTACTCTCTTTTATCCATCTTGACTTTCCCTATACACATCTTTCAATTTCAAAGCTAATGCTAAAGGAACGCTGCACTACCCTTTAGATGTGAATTAAATCTGAGATTCCATCTGCTACCGCACATGGACATAAAGAGTTTAGTGTCACCAAAGAGCAGGGAACTTCTATCGTCCTGAGCAATGTTTATCCCCAAACACTCTAAAATGGCTGCCACAGTCTACAACAGTGACTGGATTGAAATGGTTGGGATAGACAATAGACAATAGGTGCAGGAGTAGGCCATTCGGCCCTTCGAGCCAGCACCACCATTCAATGTGATCATGGCTGATCATTCTCAATCAGTACCCCGTTCCTGCCTTCTCCCCATACCCTCTGACTCCGCTATCCTTAAGAGCTCTATCTAGCTCTAAATGGATGTGGTACTATGGAGACAGGGAATTTATCCAATGGAATATAAATGTGGCCTTTGAAATAGAGACAGATAATATCTAAATAAAGTTCTCTTTTAAAAATATATTTCCATAACAGTTAAGAGGAATACACTTATTGAATAATGTTTAGAACTGGCACAAGTAATTGCCACCGTTCTGAGGACACAATGCCCTGACACAGCAACTCAACCCTGCTGCACAATTCCCCACTGCAAACTACGAGCTCCCACTCTGGCACTCTCATGGAGTGAGCAGAGATTATGTACAAAGAAGTGCTTGACCACAGAAACCTATCCTAGCTTGCACTTACACCCGTTGGTGTGCAGGTTTTCCTCCCAGCTGGTTGAACTCCTCAGCAAGGCAGCTTCTTACATACTTATGTCCGATACTTTTCCCCACAGAACATCATGTGAGGCATACGGAAAGAGACGACTTGGAGATTACAAGTTTGAACATAAGGAACCCAGTGGTGACTCAAATCCCTCCCTGCATGCACGTAGTTACATCTTAAGTCAAAAGGAGCACAGTCAAGCCCACTTTCACATTTCTCTGGATTGATCCAAGACATTGTTGAGTTACAATAACAATCAACTCTGTGATATATAAATCTAGCTTCTGCTCAGTTTGTCAATAAAAAGGATTTGGCACTTTTCAATCAAGCTAGTTCCTTGATTTAATGAAGGCATCATTGCGAATCAGTGCAAAGGATGAAGTTTGTGATTTAACATTAGTTGCTGCAATCAAGTGGGATTGACTGTAACATGCAAGTCATTGAGCAGTGTGAGCGAGAAGGCTTGTGGGAGGAAGGAATAAGGCACGAGTCACATCAGGGTGAAGAGTTCCAAATATAGGCTCTGTTAGTGGCAGTGAAACGCACAGAGCAGAAGGGACAGAATTTTCTTCATAAGCAGAGGGAAGGATTTGCTGGGAAGGCAAAACCAGGGCAGGGTGGAGTTTAAATAAAAAGTCACCCAACGTTTCTTGCACAGCGGAGAACCCAATTTAAGAGCAGCATTAAGTGGGATCTAGAATCCCTGCCTGGCATCTCAGGCTGGACAAGAGGCACAAAATGCGAAGGGAACCTGGGGAGGGAAAAGGAGAGTGAATTACATATGTGTGGTGGGCAACTAGACCTTGTGGACTTCGTCCCTGCAAATAAAGCCAGAGTGAGCAGATTGCCCATGTGTGATGTGCAGCACTCACTCTGGGGAAGGATGAAGCACACTTTGAGACCCAACAATTCCAGAAGTCCGATGAGCTACGTGCCAGGGTGGGAACGCTGCTCGTTACTCACGTGTTCTGCATCAGCTCCGGGTTAGGCACACACTGCAGCCGCTGGGAGAGGAGCTGGAAAGCCTTGCTCTGGGGCAGAAGCATGAGAAGTCCGTACAGGGCTTTGATCAGATAGGGATTGTTCTCAACGTCAAGGAGCTGCAGCCTCAGATCTGGGATGGAGAACGGGAGATTAAATCAACAATGTCAAAGGCCGGTGGAGGGGTGTAGGTGGGGGAGGGGGGAAGGTGGGAGGGTCAGGGGGGGGGGTGGTAGTTGAGGGCGGCCATGGTAAGGAGAATTGTGTACAGTAAGATATGCAGTGTCTTGTTCAAATGAATAGTCCAAGCACATTGTGTCCTGAAGATCAGGACAGGTTCTAACTCACTCACCGGGCCCCTTTCTCAGCACGAGGTTTAAATGCCAATTTTTATTCAGCGGGGGAAGAAAGTCCTATTTGTCATAAACTGTAATTGAAGGAGTGGGTTTAGTTTATTGATGTTAGTTTGTTCTTTTACCGAAAGGTGCCAATGGCTCATTACAGCTTAAGATGGCCTTCCAGACTATCTGCAAAGCGTCTTTTCTTCCTCAAGCTGCGGAGCATGGGAGGAGCACATTTACCAGTGCAGGAGCATCCTTGGTTCATTTTGCATTTGTTTTACTGGCTCTAGCATCCCTGGACAAATAGATTGCTTGTCTGTCTCAACAAATGCCAGGCTGCTTGAACCAATAGGCCCAGAGGGGCCCCGGGAAGAAGCTGTTACTAAAAGCAACAAGGAATATTTCAGTTTGAAAGTTATCGCTGGTTCACAGAGTCAGGAGCTTTTCAGCTGCTCCCATATTTGGTGTACACACAGATTTATGCAGCTCCCATTGCGTGCTTGTTAATTCTGCCCCATTTCCTGAAGCAATATTACTTCTGCGTTGTGAATTCTGACAGGGCTTTTGGAAGCAATGAACACTGTCGGATTTACTCACATGTGAAGATTGGACACTCAATCAGTTGTACCAGCTTGTCCACTTCAGTCAGGAAATCTATTGTCACCTCAAGGTCTCCACTGTTGTAATAGTCAAGGTGAACGTGAGCCAGAAATGAATATGACAGCATCAAGTTAAAGCAACAATTATTTGTTAAACTCAAAATTAAATAATATATATTTATATGGACACACACAATATTCTAATAAATAATATATATTTAAATGGACACACACAAATAAAGCAAGACATGCATTTAGAGAGCTCTCTCTTGTTCTCAGGATGTTCTAAAGTACTTTCTTATCTAAGAATTATTTTAAGCATAGACACTGCCAACACAGCAAGCAATTTACTTTCATATTTCATAAAGCAGGAGGCTGCTATTCAGCCCATCTGGTCAATGCCAATACCCATCGTACAATGATCAGCCCCATCCTTCCACTTACTGTCCTGTGATCAATTCTCTTTCACATGTCCATCGACTCCTGATTTTCTTGCCTCCTATCTACAGTATAAGAAAGAACAATTGACCTACGTGCATGTCTAGGTACTGGAGCTACTTGGTGGAAAAGCACCCATTCACAGAGAGAGAAAAACATAATTATCGCATACAAAATGTGCAGTCAAGGGCAGCACGGTACAGCTGCAGTAGAGTTGCTGCCTTACAGCGCCAGAGTCCCTGAGACCGTAGTTCGATCCTAACTACAGGTGTTGTCTGTACGGAGTTTGCATGTTCTTCCCGTGATCAGCGTGGGTTTTCTCTGGAAGTTCCGGTTCACTTCCCCACTTCAAAGACGTGTAAGTTTGTAGGCTTATTGGCTTGGTAAAATTGTCAATTGTCCCTACTGTGTGTAGGATAGTGTTAGTGTGCGGAGATCGCTGGACGGCCCAGACACAGTGGGCCGAAGGGCCTGTTTCCTCGCTGTATCTCTAAACTAAACTTTGGTATAGGAATAGGGAGAGGATTCAGAAATCGGAGGTGCAAAAGGACATGAGTGTGCTGCTGCAAGATTTCCAAAAGGTAATTTTCAAGTTGAATCGGTAGTAAGGAAGGCAAATGCAATATTAGCATTTATTTTGAGAAGACTAGAATATTAAAATAGGGATGTAATATTGAGGCTTTATAAGTCACTGATCAGACCGCATTTGGAGTATTGTGAGCAGTTTTGGGCCCCATATCTGAGGAGGAATGTGCTGAATTGGAGAAGATCCAGAGGAAGTTTACGAGAATGATCCCGGGAATGATTGGGTTAACGTATGGTGACGATTTGATGGTACTGGGCCTGTACTCGTTGGAGTTTAGAAGGATGAGGGGCAATCTCATTGAAACTTTACCGAATAGTGAAAAGCCTGAATAGATTGGATGTGGGAAGGATGTTTCCACTGGTGGGAGAGTCTAGGACCAGAGGCCACAGCCTCAGAATAAAAGGACATAACTTTAGAAAGGAGATGAGGAGGAAATTCTTTAGTCAGAGGGTGGTGAATCCGTGGAATTCATTGCCACAGAGAGCTGTGGAGGCCAAGTCATTGGGTATTTTTAAAGCGGAGATTGACAGTTTCTTGATTAGTAAGGGTGTCCAGTGTTATGGAATGAAGGCAGGAGAATGGGGTTAAGAGGAAAAGATAGATCAGCCATGATTAAATGGCGAAGTAGACTCGATGAGCAGAATGGTCTAATTCTGCTCCTACGACATGAATGTGCAAATTCCACACAGACAATAACAGAGCTCCAGACTGAAGCCAGGACTACTGGAGCTGTTCTGTTCTTCTAGCTGTGTCGCAACTTTAAAGAATTCACAGTCACTCTGGATAGATTTGAACTGCAGTCTCTGTGCTTTTCTTCCATGCCCTGGATTACGAGGCCAGTAAACTCCAGGACGTCACTTATAGCACAGTTTTGTTTAGGGCACAAAGGGGAACTTCTATATCTTTGTCCAATCACCTCTTTCCCACCTCCTTCCCAGAGGTGCTGCCACACTCTCGTACCCTTAATTCTGTTCTTTCGTTATTGCACTTTAATATTCTCTTTGCACTGTATCAGATAGTACTGTAACGTTTGCTCCATTCTTCTATTTTGCATTGTTGTTGTTGTGCTTATTATTGTATCTATCATTGCCATGTACATTGTTTACTCCATGGGCTTCATGTCATGGAGTCTGAGAATGATGCAGCGTGGAAGCAGGCCCTTTGGCCCAACTTGCCCACACCGGCCAACATGTCCCATCTATACGAGTTGACGGGTTTAAATACCTCTCCCACAAAATATAAATCAAATAAAGCCAACCCCACATCACCAGCTTGGCTTTGTAATCTGAACTAAACATTCAACAGCCAGAACACTCAGGAAACTGTGCCTCAATTGGAATGTTAGGCAGCCAATCAATGAAAAATAAGGAAGCGAAGAAAAGCAATGAGTTGTGTGATTGATATGTTAATAAATTCAGGTTGCACATACAGCATTAAGAGATAGCTGTAAAAAAAAGAGTGATTTGATCCAAACTAATTCCTGTGAGCAAAGAACTCCATTGCACCCTGGCGTATATGAAAATAAACTCATCTGAATCTGATAGGATACTCAATCTGCACCTAAGACATCATCTCATCGAAAAGGGGCTGCACAATGGCACAGCCGTAGCGTTGCAGCCTGACAGCGCCAGAGACACGGTTCAATCCTGACTATGGGAGCTGTCTGTGTGGAGTTTGTACATTCTCCCTGTGACCGCGTGGGTTTCCTCCGGGTGCTCCGGTTTACTCCCACACTCCAAAGACATACTGGTTTGTAGGTTAATTGGCTTTGGTAAATTGTCCCTAGTGTATAGGATAGTGCTAGTGTACAGGAGTGATTGCTGGTTGGTGCGGACTCGTGGGCCAGAGGGCCCGTTTCCGCACTGTATCTCCAAAGTCTATAAGACAGCATCTCTAACAGTAGAGTCCCCTTTGAGTACTATATTAGAATGCAAGTTTAAATTATCTCAAGAGATTCCGTTTCTATTCCTGTCATTGGAAGAAAAATATTAAATGAGCAACACAGGCTTTTCCAGTGGAGTTCCAGGTGGAGGGGCATCTTTTTTTAACGTGATACCTGGAAATCAGAGAATAACAATGAAACATCAACCCAGATTATATGTTCATAACGATAGCAGGGCCTGAAACCTAAATCAGGTGTGGTAATATAGAATTTATGTCACAGGACAATCAATTCAGAGTTAAGTCTCCAATTCCACATCTGGTACCTTAATTACCACTTTATCTCCAATAGAACTTCATACTAATTTTGTCAGTTCATACCTCTTGTTTGTACAGCAAAGCAGATTAATTGACCACCAGGTGGCGCCAGCAATGGCTGCCTCGCCAACAGTCTGTCTGTCCTTTCCTTTGTGTTGAAATAGTATGTGTTAAATGTATGTTTTTAGTGTTCTTTATCTTGTTTTATGTGGGGGGTGGGGGGTGGGGGTTGGGGGAAACTTTTTCTAATCTCTTATCTCAACGGAGATGCCATTATTTACCGTATCGTATCTCCGTCCGCACTGCGGCCTCATATCGAGGAGTTGGCAGCCTTTGCTGGAGACTGGCTTTTGAGAGCTCCACCGCGGGTGCCTACGGGATTTTAACATCGCAGAGCCAGCGATCCCTTTGCCAGGGATCGACCTCGGAGCTCCAACCGTGGGTGCTTGCGGACTTAACATTACGGAGCCCGCGGTCTCTGGTCAGAGACCAACATCGGGGACACCAAGCCATGGGTGTCAACCGCCCCGACGCGGGAGTTTCAATTGCCTCGATGCGGGAGTTTCTACCACCCCGACGCGGGAGTTTCAATTGCCCCGATGCGGGAGTTTCAATTGCCCCGACGCGGGAGTTTCTACCACCTCGACGCGGGAGCTTCGACCGCCCCGACATGGGAGTTTCTACCACCCCGACGTGGGAGTTTCTACCGCCCCGACGCGGGAGCTTCGACTGCCCCGACAGATGGTTCAACTGCCCCGACCACGGGAGAAATAAAGAGGAAGAAGATTGGACTTTTTTGCCTTCCATCACAGTGAGGAATGTGGGGAATCCGCTGTGGTGGATGTTTATCTTAACTTTTATGTATTTGTGTGTCTTGTTTATTTTCCCGTATGGCTGTATGGTAATTCGCATACCTCAATTGGTACATGTGACAATAAAAGACCTTTAAAACTTTTGAAAGCAAGCCATTCCACATTTAACAAGCATTTATTGATGAATCTCATAACCAATCACTTACTCAAAGAATGAACCACCTCCGTGCTGGGTAATGAGCAGGAGAGACAAGAATGCTGACTGCCAGCAACTGATGCAATGGATGTGGTGCTTGGAATTCTAGAGACATTCAGAATGGGACCAAGCCCTTTGATTCACCAAGACCAATCATCAAGCTCTGTCTTATTTACTTAGTTTAATTTAGTATAGAGATACAGCGCAGAAACAGGCCCTTCGGCCCACCGAGTCTGCACCGACCAGAGTTGCCCGCAAATTAACAGTATCCTAGACACACTAGCGCCAATTTACACTTATACCAAGCCAATTAACCTACAAACCTGTACGTCTTTGGAGTGTGGGAGGAAACTGAAGATCTTGGAGAAAACCCAAGTGGTCACGAGGAGAATGTAAACGTACAAACAGCACCGGTAGTGAGGATCAAACCCGGTCTCCGGCGCTGTAAGCGCAATAAGGCAGCAACTCTACCGCTGCGCCACCAGGCCGCATTTTTTAATGTTTTCAAAGGCTAACAATACTTTATACCACAATGTGTCAGGATAATATTAATAGTTATAAGAGGCTTTGCTGTTCGAATCAGTGGTTAAACCAGATAGGATCTGCAATGTGTCGGTTTGATCAATAGGTCGAGATGATAATGGAATAAAAAATGAGCCAGATTACCCTCTTCTAATCACTCAGTGAGAAATACAAGGATTGTGGTGGGATCAGCCTGCTGGATGAGCACCCAACAATGGAGGGTACGTACTAGTTTGTGTCCCCGATTCACATCAACTTAATCCAACTATTTTACATTGGTATTGAGAGCATCAAATTCAATGGAAAACATCATTTACAATATTAACAATGTGTGACAAAACACATCTTGGATCTCCAAAATACTTGTCCCCACTTCTATCATGTTCTACACTTTCAAAGCAAAACAAACCAGAATGAGTGTGCCATATTTTCTATTATATTGTGTATATTCTGGGAATTAATATTACTCTCAGTTCACTGCCTTTTTGTCTCTCATACATTCCACTTAAGGTGCTGACAAATCATTGAATGTTCAGACAACGCCAGAAATGGCTCCACATTATCAATAATCACACTGCTCTCTTCTGAAATGCCAAAGGCAGAATTGCATAAAAGAAAATCAAGTTACTAAAGCCGAGGGATGCCCAGCTTCTCCAGAGACTTTGATATTTCATAACCCAGCAAGCATTAGAGCCAGTATGATTTGCATTGGCAATCCAACCCTTTCACCATACAGTGATGTTTTAAATCTCATGTTTAGACCCTAGGATTGAGCTTTACTTCCTAAACGGGTTCAGTTGAGAGTTTCTCATTTCACCCCCCCCCCCCCCCCCCTTCAACGTCTAATTCTTCTGAGACAACCCCTTGGAATCCTGGGTGAATTGCTTCCACTTGCTTTCGGGTTTCTAAGGTGACTGATGAGGCCTATGCTTGACCCTCAGATGAGGCTGAAGGTTGGGAGGGGAAAGAATGAGGTAGCTTCTGAGGTGAATCTCCTTCCATCAATTACATTGAATTGTTCTGTGCTTCTGATGCATGGCCAGGGATTCCCAGGAATCTGTGGGATGTTGCACTTTTCTTTCCCAAAGAAACTTTCAGCACATTCATGAATAATTTTATCTGTCCACAAGTAATTCCCTCTCACATGGAGCTTAGAATTAAGTGTGTGCTTCAGGAGTCTAGTGTTAATCATGAAAATGGCATGGTCTACTTTTCGAGCTGTGAGTGAATTAAGGGCCTCAGTGCTGTGATGTTAGCTTGGGATTGCACCCTGATGTTACTTTGCGTCTTCCAGTGAATTTGGGGGATTTGGCAGAAGCAGTGTTGGTGGTATTTCTTCAGTGCTTTGAGTTGTTGCAATGGGTGGTATACAGTAGGGCAAGGATCACTGCTGCCCAGTAAACTGCGTTTTCTGATTGAAGAAAATATTTTGGCAAGAACACAAGGAAAACCCCCCTTGTACTTAGGCACAATGTGCTGAAATAACTCAGCGGGTCAGGCAGCATCTCCGGAGAAAAGGGATAAGTGATGTTTGGGCCAGAACTCTTTGGATTCAAAATGTCACATATTGCTTTTCACCAGAAATGCTGCCTGACCCACTGATTTACTCCAGCATTTTGTGTCTATCTACAGTATAAACCAGCATCTGCAGTTCCTTCCTGTACAATCCCCTTGTACTTCACTGAAATAGTCCCGTTTGATATTTCACATGCACCCTAGTGAGGAATAAGATGCTACAGTTCAATGTCTCATGAGAAGATCCAGACGACTGCCATTGCAGTCCTTCAGTACTACATTTAAGTGTTGCCCATGAGTTTGTACTCAAGGCACTGGAGTGTAAATTGAACCCACAGAAAATGTCATGCCTGAGGTAGTGGACACACATTTCCAACCATTCTTCAAATCCCACTGCTGGGAAAAGCACCCATTTCGCCATCGCTATTCTAGGTCCCGGTCACCCCCTCTCCTGGCGCGTTGCCAGTTTTTATTTCCTCCTTTTCAAAATGGTCAAGGTATTTGTCAGTTAGCTCCTGTTACTATATTAAAATAGGAGCAAAATAAGGAATGCTGAAATTGTGCATTTGAGAAAGAGAAAATCAAAACTATTGGTACTGTCAAGTGTAGAGTCAAACTTCTCATACAGACTATGAGCTTTTAATCCCAGATATTCAGTGATGTCAGCTTTCTACTTTTACAAGCTAATTGGTGAATTAAATATCCAATTCGGTGCCAGAGGACATTAGTCAAACCATAGCACGGTGCAAAAATACTCAAGTTTATAAAAATAGCATCAAATTGCATAGCAGTCAAACAGACTCTGATTTTTCTCCCCCTCCTCAGAAGATCAATGATTTAGTTCTTCTGTAAAATGAACCTCCAAATTTCATACATAACATGCGGCACGACACAATAAACGCAATTCATTTCCAAACAAGAATATTAGAATTTAAGAAAGCTGGGGCAACAATCGATTAATCACTACAATTTAGACTGAATTAATGAAGGCACTTGTTTGGCAATACTCTACATTCAGATGGTGGAGAGAACCAGAACTCGTCTGAGTGTGGATCCATTATCCACAATTAGCATCCTGATTAACTTAAACTTACAACAGAGCATGGAAACAGGTCATTCAACCCACCAAATCCACACTGGCCAATAAGCACCCATCCGTATTAATCTCATCTTTCAGCACTTGGGCCCTAACCTTCCACGCCTAGGCAAGTCAAGTGCTCATCTCGACACTTCTGAAATGCTGTCAGCGACTTCCGTTTCCACTACCCTCTCCAGCAGGGTATTCCAGGTAATCACCAGACTGGGTGAAATGGAAATCCCTCAGAGCCCCTCTAAATCTCTTCCGCTTACCCTAAATCTATGTCTTCTAGTTTATCTACCTTTGATTTGGGGAAATTACTTCTGCACTTTACCCTATCAATACCCTTCAATTTTATCTACCTTCATCATGTCCTCTCTAAACCTCCCCCGCTCCAGGGACCTAGCCTCCCCAGGCTCTCCTCATCACTGAATTCTCATGGTTTAAGGGAATAACTGCTAAGTAATGATCTAACTGGCATGGCAATTGAAAGGACTGTATTAAAGAGTAAAAAGAGTTCAGATCACACGACACCAACTGAACAATTTAAATTCAGTTAATTAAATAACATCTGGTAAAGGTGATAAGGAAACAACCGGATTGTTGCAAAAGCCCAATCTAGGTCACAAATGCCTCTGAAGAAATCAACTTTCCTCATGTTTAAATGCTGCAGTAGACCTTCCAAAGTGACCCAAGGAATACAACAGACACAGCAAAAGTGAAACCATCCTAGATTACTCTGCAAGAATAAAATTAAAGAATGCTGGAAATATTCTCCGTTACAATAGACAATAGGTGCAGGAGGAGCCCATTCGGCCCTTCGGGCCAGCACCACCATTCAATGTGATCATGGCTGATCATCCTCAATCAGTACCCCGTTCCTGCCTTCTCCCCATACCCCCTGACTCCGCTATCCTAAAGAGCTCTATCTAGCTCTCTCTTGAATGCATTCAGAGAATTGGCCTCCACTGCCTTCTAAGACAGTGAATTCCACAGATTTACAACTCTCTGACTGAAAAAGGTTTTCCTCATCTCCGTTCTAAATGGCCTACCCCTTATTCTTAAACTGTGGCCCCTGGTTCTGGAATCCCACAACATTGGGAACATGTTTCCTACCTCTAACGTGTCCAACCCCTTAATAATCGTAAATGTTTCGATAAGATCCCCTCTCATCCTTCTAAATTCCAGTGTATACAAGCCTAGCCGCTCCAGTCTTTCAACATATGACAGTCCCGCCATTCCGTCAATTAACCTAGTAAATCTACGCTGCACGCCCTCAATAGCAAGAATATCCTTCCTTAAATTATTAGACCAAAACTGCACACAGTACTCCAGTTGCAGTATGCAACTGCAGAAGGACCTCTTTGCTCCTATACTCAACTCTTCTTGTTATGAAGGCCAACATTCCATTGGCTTTCTTCACTGCCTGCTGTACCTGCATGCTTTCTTTCAGTGACTGATGCACTAGGACACCCAGATCTCGTTGTACCTTCCCTTTTCCTAACTTGACACCATTCAGATAATAATCTGCCTTCTTATTCTTACCACCAAAGTGGATAACCTCACACTTGTCCACATTAACCTGCATCTGCCATGCATCCGCCCACTCACATAACCTGTCCAAGTCACCCTGCAACCTCATAGCATCTTCCTCATAGCTCACACTACCACCCAGCTTTGTATCATCTGCAAATTTGCTAATGGTACTTTTAATCCCTTCATCCAAGTCATTAATGTATATTGTAAATAGCTGCGGTCCCAGCACCGAGCCTTACGGTACCCCATTAGTCACTGCCTGCCATTCTGAAAGGGACCCATTTATTCCCACTCTTTGCTTTCTGTCTGACAACCAATTTTCTATCCATGTCAGTACCCTACCCCCAATACCATGTGCTCTAATCTTGCCCACTAATCTTCTAAATGGGACCTTGTCGAAGGCTTTCTGAGAGTCGAGGTACACCACATCCACCGGCTCTCCCCTGTCAATTTTCCTAGTTACATCCTCAAAAAATTCCAGAAGATTAGTCAAGCATGATTTCCTCTTCCTAAATCCATGCTGACTCGGAACGATCCTGTTACTGCTATCCAAATGCTCTGCAATTTCGTCTTTTATAATTGACTCCAGCATCTTCCCCACCACTGATGTCAGACTAACTGGTCTATAATTTCCCGTCTCTTTCCCTCCTTTCTTAAAAAGTGGGATAACATTAGCTACCCTCCAATCCGCAGGAACTGATCCTGAATCTATAGAACATTGGAAAATGATTACCAATGCGTCCACAATTTCTAGAGCCACCTCCTTAAGTACCCTGGGATGCAGACCATCAGGCCCTGGGGATTTATCAGCCTTCAGTCCCATCAGTCTACCCAACACCATTTCCTGCCTAATGTGAATTTCCTTCAGTTCCTCCGTCACCCTAGGATCTCTGGCCACTAGAACATCTGGGAGATTGTTTGTATCTTCCTTAGTGAAGACAGATCCAAAGTACCGGTTCAACTCGTCTGCCATTTCCTTGTTCCCCATAATAAATTCCCCTGCTTCTGTCTTCAAGGGACCCACATTTGCCTTGACTCTTTACATACCTAAAAAAGCTTATACTATCCTCCTTTATATTATTGGCTAGCTTACCCTCGTACCTCATCTTTTCTCCCCGTATTGCCTTTTTAGTTATCTTCTGTTGCTCTTTAAAAGAGTCCCAATCCTCTGGCTTCCCAGTCTTCTTTGCTATGTTATACTTCTCTTTTATTTTAATGCTGTCCTTGACTTCCCTTGTCAGCCACAGGTGCCTCTTACTCCCCTTAGAATCTTTCCTCCTCTTTGGGATAAATTAATCCTGCAACTTCTGCATTATTCCCAGGAATACCTGCCATTGCTGTTCCACCATCTTCCCTGCTAGGGCCTCCTTCCAGTCAAATCTGGCCAGCTCCCGCCTCATGCCTCTGTAATCTCCTTTGCTATACTGTAATACTGACACTTCCGATTTTCCCTTCTCCCTCTCAATTTGTAGAGTAAAACTTATCATATTGTGATCACTGCCTCCTAATGGCTCTTTTACCTTGAGTCTCCTTTTCAGATCAGGTTCATTACACAACACTAAATCCAGAATTGCCTTTTCCCTGGTAGGCTCCAGTACAAGCTGTTCTAAGAATCCATCTTGGAGGCACTCCACAAACTCCCTTTCCTGGGGTCCAGTACCAACCTGATTTACCAAGTCTACCTGCATGTTGAAATCTCCCATAACCACCATAGCATTACATTTGCGACCTGCCAATTTTAGGTCTTGATTCGTCTAGCAATTTCTGTTTTTATGTTTCATTTCTGGAACCTGCAGTTGTTTTTTGTTACATTGTCAACATTACCTGGGAACATCTACAAAATTGCGTCTAAATTGAGAAAGCTCTCCCACCAACAAGCAACAGGACCATACTCTACAACCAACCTGAAAGACTTCTGCACCACAACCTTCCTTATAGGACAAACCCACTGTACACAATTAAACTTCCAGCCTCATTATATTTGTGGGAATCCCCCAACATCAACTCCAGGAAGCATCATGGCATCAGATCAAAGATGGCCAAGCCACTGCTGATGAATCATAAACTTCCATGTCGGCCGTAACTTGGAAGAACGTTTCAATAAACATCACCAGGTGCAGCTTAGTGAATTAGCTTCTGAAACAGCTGGCTGAGTATCAATGAACACAACTACGAGACTGGGCTGGAGGCGGGTGGCACGAGGAGCTAAACAAAGGGAAAGGCTTTTGACCTCAGCCTTATTTACCTACCTGTCACAGATGTATCTGTCCATTGCAGTACTGAAAGGAATGCCAACCACCTTCCGAAATAAAACACTGTACCCTGTATGGAAGAGCAGTAAAACCACACTACAAAGGGTTTATTCAGAACATGGCCAATCACTCAAAGCTATGAGCTTTTGAGGACAAACAGAGCGGCAGAATTGTACTCTAACCCCACTACCAGGAGCAGCAAACCAAGAGAACGTCTCTGGTTAAATGTGTACAGAAGGCTATACTGGAGGGGCCTCAGAGGTTACTAAAAGTGACAGGGCACCTGCTATTTACATTCATGATAAACAATGAAAAATACAATAAGGATGAGGTGGAGTAATTTCAAGTCTTTCTCTCTCCAGTAATGAAAGGTGGTGGATAATTAAACAGCTTACTGCCAAGAAAGGCACCACAAACATCATCAGCCTCAACAATGGTGGGACACAGCATGGGAACTAAGGAGAAGGCTGTAGCCAACATGCCTCATGAGTAACCTCAACTTTCATAAGATGTCCCTTTATTTACTGGTGAATAAATCTTATTTACTAGATCTTTATTTCCAATGAAAATACCCATAAAAAGACATCAATTGTCCAGCAACATGCAGTAATTCAACTGCAGTAAGATTTTCACCCTCATTGGTCTGATAAAAAGACATTTATCCAGATACAAGTTTTACTAACATTCTCCTGCATCGTGCCACTCAAAATGTACTCTCTGTCCTTAGTCCGAACTCTGACCTACAACTTCAAAGACACCCACATACGTGTCTTGACTGCGATGCTCATGGCGGATTGCAGTTCCCCTCAGCTTCATACTCGCGGGATCATTGCAAGCAGCTGCTGGGAAACTTTGTCACATCTCGCCGTTTATTGCATAAAATAGGAGAATCCATTCACTTTCCTTTGCAACTTTCCCAAAATGTAGGCATTTAATTAATCCAGAGATCTCCCTCGTAACATCCTGCCAGGAGCACTAGGCTGTTGCCCAGAAGGGTTTCCACGTTTTCCTTTCAGAAAGAACATCACCAGCCAGTCCAGGTGCCAGTGGTACTATAGAAGTCCTCTTTCACCCTCCCCTCACTGCATCTATCACTCATTAATAGCAACGCTTCCCTGCATTAATTATTGCAATTGAACTGCTTGGTCTTCATGTGACGTTTAGAAGCAATGTCAGGGAATAGCGTAATATCAGCAAGAGAGTGGAGCTATTTTGTTACATATCTTGTACTGTTATTACTCAATCTATCCTTCTGTTGAAAACAAGAGGGCTAGCAGTTACCCTAATACAAAGTTTCCCTATACTCGGCTAGCTCAATTATGGACAGATGCATAAATAAACACCATTTACTCTGGTGCTCTGAGAACACAAGAATAAGAACAGGTCCCTCAACTATAAGCATTTGTTATAGACAATAAACAATAGGTGCAGGACCTTCGAGCCAGCACCACCATTCAATGTGATCATGGCTGATCATTCTCAATCAGTACCCCGTTCCTGCCTTCTCCACATATTCCGCTATCCTTAAGAGCTCTATCTAGCTCTCGAAAGCATTCAGAGAATTGGCCTCCACTGCCTTCTAAGGCAGATAATTCCACAGATTTACAACTCTCTGACTGAAAAAGTTTTTCCTCATCTCCGTTCTAAATGGCCTACCCCTTATTCTTAAACTGTGGCCCCTGGTTCTGGACTCCCCCAACATTGGGAACATGTTTCCTGCCTCTAATGTGTCCAACCCCTTAATAATCTTATATGTTTCTATGAGATCCCCTCTCATCCTTCTAAATTCCAGTGTATACAAGCCCAGTCGCTCCAGTCTTTCAACATATGACAGTCCCGCCATTCCGGGAATTAACCTAGTGAACCTACGCTGCACGCCCTCAATAGCAAAAATATCCTTCCTCAAATTTGGAGACCAAAACTGCACACAGTACTCCAGGTGTGGTCTCACTAGGGCCCTATACAACTGCAGAAGGACCTCTTTGCTCCTATACTCAACTCCTCTTGTTATGAAGGCCAACATTCCATTGGCTTTCTTCATTGCCTGCTGTACCTGCATGCTTCCTTTCAGTTTGTTCCATTACTCAGCTCGATTATTACTGATCTACATTTAAATTTTATATACCTAGCATAGATTTGTAACTCTGAATACAATAACTAACAAAACTCTTATCGATCTCAACAATAATATTTTCATTTAATGCGTAACATGAACAGGAAAGTAGCCAACATAATCAAGGACATTTTACACCCCAGTCATTCCTTCTTACCCCTCTCCAGTCAGGCAGAAGATACAAAAGTTTGAAAGCACTTATCACCAGATGCAGGAACAGCTTCCTCCCCAGTGCCATCAGACTACTGAATGGACTCATTTACCATAAACTAATCTTCCTAATTACAATCCTTGCATTTAAAAAGATCTGCACTTTCTCTGTAACTGTAATGCTGCAACATTATTTACTGCACTCTGATAATTTTCTCTTTGCACTGTCCATTGCTTTTATGGAGATACAAGGAACTACAGATTTAGGAATCTTGAGTAAACCAAAAGTGCTGGAGTAACTCAGCGGGTCAGACAGCATTTGTGGAGAAAATGGACAGGCAACGTTTCTGGTTGTAACCCTTCCTCAGACTCAAGTTACTCCAGCACTTAGCATTTTACCGTTATCCTTGTGTATGGCTTGATTGTAATCGAGTATAGTATGATTTGACTGGACAGCATGCAAACAAATTTTTTATTGTTTCTCACTCAGTACACATGACCAAAATAAACCAATTTCGGAACTACTATTTAATTTCTGTAACAATTATCTTACCATCCCCTTCTCCCCCTGGTTGTTGCACATTTCCTACGAACTGCAATTTAAGGATTACATTTCTTGTTTGAGAAGTCTGAAGTGAGCTACACATGTTAGCGAAGTGTCTGAATTGAGCGATACATGTCACCCTGATCCCAATAACGATAACCTTGAGCTTCCAGGTTGCAATTTTGTTTCTGATGTTAAAATAAATGTCACTGGAGATTCAAGTAATTATTTTTTTTACAGACAAGAGGAATAAATGTAATAGATCGGGTAGACGCACAGAGTCTGTTGCTGAGATTAGGAGAATCTAGAACCAGAGGACATCAGTTTAAGGTGATGGGGAAAGATTTAATAGGAACCCGAGGGGTAACTTTCTCACACAAAAGGTGGGTGTATGGAATGAGTTACTGGAGGAGGTTGTTGAGACAGGTACTATTGCAATGTTTAAGAAACATTTAGATAGGTACATGGAAAGGACTGGTTTAGAGGGCCAAACGCAGGCAAGTGAGACTAGTGTAGAAGGGAGATGTTGGTCGGTGTGGTCAAGTTGGGCCGAAGGACCTGTTTCCACGCTATATGACTCTATGACTCCATGACAAAGAAATATATGCAATAGCAGCATTAGCAAAGAGGTTAAGGTGGTTAGTTAACAAATTAAGTTGGATAGAAAAATCATTTAAATTACTTTATGCTGATCCTGTGATTATACTACATTAATGTGTAGTACAGGGGCTTTTAATCTATTGACAAAGCAGCTGTCCCATTGCAAAGCATTTCAACAGATCTTACAAAGGTCATGTGCTGTTCAAATACGATTGCCAAGAAAACATTCCACTGCATGACAGGAGCAAGATCACAATCACCAAATCGTTGCATGCTGAAAATGGTTCCAGTCTTGCAAACGCACTCTGCATCTCTGCTCCTCAAATTTCCTATCTTCTCCAATTATATTTATTCTTGGGTACATCCAAAACTCAGGCCCCTGCAACCTATCGCATAAAAACCCATTGACCCAGATTCTAGAATTCCCATAACTTGCCTTGTGTAAAATGCAACTGGTCCAGAATACCCCATGTCTCTAAACTGCTTAGCACTGAATCTTACCAACCCAGAACTGTTATCCTTGCCAACATTCACAAATTCCCTGATCTTCCACACAATGTGAAAATCCTAATCCTGTATTGTCCCCCTTGCAACAGCAAATATGTTACTGGGAAAGGATTGAGGAACCTTCTTAGATGCACACCAATGTAGTGGTTGAGTGACTGAATAGCTAATTGTTACTGTGTAAGTGTGCTATTAATCCAGAGACCTGGCTACAACCCACTAGGACAACAGAAGAATTTTAATTCAGTCAATTAAATAAACCCAGAAAATTTTTAAAAAGGATTCCAAAATGATGTAGAAACTAACACAGTTTACTCAGGTCATTAAGTGAAGTGAATCTACAGTCCACCTCCTGAATGGACTGATCATGCCTTCAAAATGGGTGATTGTAAACAGCCTTCATATATGGCTGAGCTGGCCACAGTTCAATGGCTTTTAGAGAAGGGCAGTAAATAATCTATTCTGCGAATGAATATAACAGAAAAGCATTAGAGGGTTTCCGATGAATAATGGCCCTCTGGAGTTTCAGCAAAGCTTATGGAACCACCCTAGCACAATCTGCTTTAGCTGCAGAAAGTAGGGGAGAAAAGCTAGGAGATGAGAAAAAGATAATGACGGCAAACCTATTTGTAGATCCATTATGGTAGCAAAATTACACAATTTATAATGGCAATAAAGTACATTCTAAAATATCAATTCAATTACAGTGCAGACAATTACTTCAGAATTAATAGGTGCCTGGGACTAATAGAAATCTATTCCTTGCATAGATTTTCTGCCCAGAATAGATAACTGCCATCAGCAAAAAACAGACCAGATGATTCAGAAAATATAGCTTGGGATCTTTGTGCAATTCTGTGAGAAGGGTGGCATGGTGACGCAGCAGTAGAGTTGCTGCCTTACAGGGCTTACAGCACCAGACACGCGGGTTCCATCCCGACTACGCATCCCGACTATGTAAGGAGTTGGTACGTTCTCCCCATGACCACGTGCGTTTTCTCTGAGACGTACACGTTTGTAGGTTAATTGGCTTGGTATAATTGTAAATCGTCCCTAGTGTGTGTAGGATAGTGTAAGTGTGCGGGGATCGCTGGTCGGTGCGGACTGGGTGGGCCGAAGGGCCTGTTTCCTCGCTGCATCTCTAAACTAAACTAAAAAAGAAAGCACAGCAATGGTGCAGCTCACCCTCTGTACTCCTGAGACATGATAGTTTCGTTCATCTACTGACGACTCGAGGGCACAGGTTAAAGTTACGACATTCTGAATCAGAGGGAACATCTGAAACACAGCTGCTATCTCTCTGGTCAAGAGACATCATTCAAGAGGTGACTAGTTTCCTCTCAACAGCATTTATCACTTAGCTTTATAATTACCCTTAGATATTATGTGGTCAGGTGAGTAAATTTTCAACGGTTACTTTGAACTTGAATTGCAATCCTCACCAAGACTGGCCAGCGCACAACTTCAATTGCACTATACCAATTACTTACTGACTTGTAACTGGCATCAAAATTAAATGTAATACCTGCACCCCATGAATAAATAAAAAGTCTTTGGCAGATTATTAAGAGATTATAGACAATAGACAATAGGTGCAGGAGGAGGCCATTCGGCCCTTCGAGCCAGCACCGCCATTAAATGTGATCATGGCTGATCATTCTCAATCAGTACCCCGTTCCTGCCTTCTCCCCATACCCCCTGATTCCGCTATCCTTAAGAGCTCTATCTAGCTCTCTCTTGAATGCATTGCATTTATATATTACATTTACATATATTACATTTACCCTCAACTTTCTATGTTCTGCTGACCAGTCCCAGTAGATTCGCTCCTTAATTAGCTTCACAAGCCTGACTGAATCTGAATCTATCCTCTCTAAGTATTTAACGTAATTTGCAAAATGACTGCTAGCCTTACTGCAGCTTGATTTACAGTACCATACTCTTTGGAAGCTATACATTTAAAAGTTTAGATTATTTGTTCAGCCCCATCTACATTATCATTCTACTAAGCCTATGCTTGATTTTTGTTCTCTCCTTTCCAAAAATGTGTAGGCATGCACTACCCCATATTTCTCTGAAGCCCTCATTACCATACATTCAATTTCCATTTCTAATCAAGTTTTGAGACATTGCTACCAATGGATAATCATTTGTTTAAACAAAGATAGGACCCTGTGAACTGCCAACTAAGAGTCTTTTACGAGATGACCACAACTACATTTCCTATTGTAAGACATCTTGTAGGCTGCCTTCCGAGAATCTACTTTCAGAACCTGTCCAATATCTCCCATGTTGATTACTTCTGTAAATAATACAAGACGAATCAAGCCCGACATGCCTAAACAAACACACACAACTATCTTTGATTAATCCATGCTCAATAATTTTATCTTGGGTTATGAGATCCTGTGTTAGAATAAAATGGGATTTGTGCAGGATTAGAGTAAATGGATGCTTGATAGTCAACTCGGACTTGCGCTCAACACTCTTTATTCCTGAACACCTCTGGGTACAATGGAAACATCAATCTCAGATTTACAACTAACTGACCTGACATCCAAAGTTTGTCAGTGGAAGAGCATTCCAAATTTATACCACTTGCTTTATGGAGATGTACTGGACTTCTTTCCCAAATTGTTTGACTGTAATCTTTTGGCCATGACTTTTCTTCCTAATTTCCCCAATCAGCAGAAATAATTGCCTTCAATCTACTACATTGTTGCCCTTGATTCCACAAACGTCAATCGGGTCAATCTCTAATATACATTCTAGAAAATACACTTTCTTTTGTGTAACGTTTCCTGATTATTTACGTTCTGGTAAATCTGCAAGTGTTCTCTCCAACGTTAATAAAAGCTTCCCAAGATGGGTGCCAGAATTGTGCACAGTCCCGCAGTTATGGTCTAACTCAGGCTTTGTACACTGAGGAATTCACAATCCCATGTACTATAGTTATCTTGATATATAAAAGCAATTTACCATTCGTCTTTTTGAATATTGCATGTATCTATTTACATTTTAATAATCAATGCATGAATATCCAGGTCCCTGGACATCATCTGCTGCCAGCTTTTCACTATGTAAAACCACTCTATTCTATTCTGTGGAAAACTATCCTGAACACAATCCTGGAATTCATTATATCAGACATGTGGCTGTTTCTTTACCCAAATTTTCATGAAAGTTAGAATTCCCTGTTAAAATAACCCTGTCTTTGTTACATGCTGTATTTCCGAGTTTTTGCATTTTGCAATTTAACACTTCATAGCTGCGACTACGGATATTCTAAATAACCCTGTTACAATCATAAATCATTTAAAATATATTCCCTTCTTCCTGTTTTATTGACACCAATCTCTAATTACTTGATTTCACTCTGATTCAGGCTCATCTTCTGATTATTTCCCCTTTCTTTGACTTAAAACTGGTAGTTGTCACTTTCCAGTTTTTTTGCATGGCACCTTATCGAAAGGCCTTGTGAAAATCTAAGTACATCACTTCCACCAGCTCCCCTTCACCTTTGCTCCATGCACAACCTTAAGCCGATTGGTGGACTTGTCAAGCTTATGTGCCGATTGGTGGACTTGTCAAGCTCGTGTGCCCTCCATAATGTTTGGGACAAAGACCCATTTTTTATTTATTTGCCTCTGTACTCCACAATTTGAGATTTGTAATAAAAAACAAATTACATGTGGTTAAAGTGCACATTGTCAGATTTTATTAAAGGGTATTTTTATACATTTTGGTTTCACCATGTAGAAATTACAGCTGTGTTTATACATAGTCCCCCCAGTTCAGGGCACCATAATGTTTGGGACACATGGGTTCATAGGTGTTTGTAATTGCTCAGGTGTGTTTAATTGCCTCCTTAATGCAGGTATAAGAGAGCTCTCAGCACCTAGTCTTTCTGTAACCTTTGGAAACTTTTATTGCTGTTTATCAACATGAGGACCAAAGTTGAGCCAATGAAAGTCAACAAAGCCATTATGAAACTGAGAAACAAGAATAGAACTGTTAGAAACATCAGCCAAACCTCAGGCTTACTAAAAACAACTGTTTGGAACATCATTAAGAAGAAAGAGAGCACTGGTGAGCTTATGAATCGCAAAGGGACTGGCAGGCCAAGGAAGACCTCCACAGCTGATGACAGAAGAATTCTCTCTATAATAAAGAAAAATTCCCAAACACATGTCCAACGGATCAGAAACACTCTTCAGGAGTCAGGTGTGGATTTGTCAATAACCACTGTCCGCAGAAGACTTCATGAACAGAAATACAGAGGCTACACTGCAAGATGCAAACTACTGGTTAGCCGCAAAAATAGGATGGCTGGGATAAGTTTGCCAAAAAGTACTTAAAAGAGCAACCACAATTCTGGAAAAAGGTCTTGTGGACAGATGAGACAAAGATTAACGTATATCAGAGTGATTGCAAGAGCAAAGTATGGAGGAGAGAAGGAACTGCCCAAGATCCAAAGCATACCACCTCATCCCAAACATTATGGTGCCCTGAAATGGGGGGACTATGTGTAAACACTGCTATAATTTCTACATGGTGAAAACAAAATGTATAAAAGTGTCCTTTATTAAAACCTGACGATGTGCACTTTAACCACATGTGATTTTTTTCTGTGACAAATCTCAAATTGTGGAGTACAGAGACAAATAAATAAATGATGGGTCTTTGTCCCAAACATTATGGAGGGCACTGTACATGTTGATTCTACTTTTATTTTTCATATAATTTACTATTCTGCTACTATGACTTATGAAATAATTCATAATCAAGCCAAATCTTGTTCCCCAAATGCTGAGCTTCCACTAATGCAGATCTCACTGAATTTTAGCCATATTTCTTTTCAATAGCTATTTTGATTCCACCTAGCAGGGATCAAAGGCCTTAGGGCAGGCTGGGGATCAAGCCCGATATACTCCTGATCTTCATGGATAAACATGGTGACTGCAAGGCACCCATGTTAAGCTTTACAGGGGTTTGGATATTAAAATAAGGGCAAATGGATTTGCAATCAGAACATTAGTAGGCCAAGCAGAAGATTGTTTTTAATAAAGCTAAATATCACAGACTGAAGAAAATGTACTTCACTCATTGATAATTAGAATTCATAAATGATAGCACCCAGTAACTGTCATGGAAGATCAAAGAGATTCTACATCTGCAAATTTATCTTACAAATACACTATCACTGAGAAATTAATACAGGGAGCTGTAGCAAGTATGATTTAGTAATATAATCAATGACTAATATAAAATTACTTCTTATGGTTTGACAGGTAGAGGTTTTAATGGCATACTTTATTGATAAATTATCTGCCTTTCACAGTTAATTTAAGCAACTCAGAAAGCTTGTATTGATAACAAAAAATAAAACAAATGCTTAAAAATAAATATCAAAATGATAAAAAAAATATACATTGAATTCTGTCAAGCTTAATTGTTAGCATGGAGAGGACTGGTTATTAGGGCAGAACGGGAAAAGGAACAAATGGTTTATGTTCAGGTTAGTAAAATGCTACCAGTGAGCACCATGGGGATCAGGATCAGATAGACGACAGATTTAAAGGTAACACAATGGATTCAAGTTCCCCAATGGCAGATGAGAGAGAAAGCCAGCTGTGAGAATGCCACACTTGTCTGCAAAAGGTTAGATGGGACTACGTGAGTGTTCAAGGTGGTAGACAGAGTGTAATATTGGGAAAATATGGGTTCATGCATGGGAAGGAAGATTGTCTTTTAAACACTGAAGCTCACACACCCTGGGTGCACAGATGATTTTTTTAGATTTAGAGATACAGCGCGGAAACAGGCCTTTCGGCCCACCGAGTCCGTGCCGCCCAGCGATCCCTGCACATTAACACTATCCTACACACACTAGGGACAATTTTTAAAAACATTTTACCCAGTCAATTAACCTACATACCAGTACGTCTTTGGAGTGTGGGAGGAAACCGAAGATCTCGGAGAAAACCCACGCAGGTCACGGGGAGAACGTACAAACTCCGTACAGACGGCGCCCGTAGTCAGGATCGAACCTGAGTCTCTGGCGCTGCATTCGCTGTAAGGCAGCAACTCTACCGCTGCGCCACCGTGCCGCCATGAGTTTGGTTCTGGTTCATGAGAAGCAGGGGAAAATGTTTGGGCACCGCGGGGAATTTGGAATGCAAATGTTATGTTGTCCTTAATTGCAATGGAGTTGATGTACAAAAATGTAAAATATCTTGCAGAGATTTTTGAAGGCTTTATTGAGACCTCCATTAGACTATGTTCCGTTTTGTCTCTCTATTTAAAGGCCATACTTAGAATCAGCGATTTAACTGGTCCAATTCTTCATAACAGGGTTGTCTTATGAAAAAAGATTGTGTTAGGTTGGTCCATTCTCATTAGAAGAATGGAAGGTGATCTCGATTAACACACACAAGATTTTGAGGAGGATTAATAAATTAAATACTGAGAAACCATTTCTCAGCGTGGAGAATGTAGCATTTGGGGACAGTCCCACTGGGGAAATCCACTTGAGGTGCAGGACATTATACTGAACAACAGAGAACACTCAGTAGGCCAAAAGGCTCACTCCTGTTTCAATTTCTTATGTTTTGTTAATTAGTCTCAAGACAAACATTGACATCAGGAGCTAGAGTTATAGCTGAAACTCACAAAGTAGCAACTACACTACATGAATTTATTGACAAGTAAACAGTAACATTTTCAATATAGGTCATTTCAAGAATGAAATGTAGGTTTCAATATAGAATATTTCAAGAATCTATATTTGCAGTTTCTTCAAAATCATAATCGCCCCAATAAAGATTGGAATCAGTGAATTGGACGCAGATCTTCAACAGCTACATAATTTTTAGAGGGAATCATAAAATATAGTTTAATAAAATCATACAATGCTGTAGTTGCAAAGGACATACCTTGTTTCTCATTGCCAGCTGCCTTAGAAGACAGTGTTATGGCTTATTTTAGAAGTGCTGGCCTCACTGTTGTATGTCTAAATTGCTTCAAAGGGCAGGTGAAATCCAATCATGATAGTGTGCCAGTTCAAAGCTGGGAATTGCAACAAAGTAAGCCAAACTTTTCTTTTTTTTCTTTTTTACTGCCTTTCAGAATTTGTGAAATTTATAAATAACTCATGTATAATTTATATTTTTGTGTATTGTCTGAGGCTGTGTGTCCGTGATGCTGGCTGTTTGCAGTATATTCATTGTAGCTGTTGTGCCTCACTATACTTGTGCATGAGACAATCAACTAAACTTAACCTGCAGAAGGAGAGATGATTTCCAGGCCCAAGACTCCATCACTTCTACTGATATCTGAGGCAATGTAAAATTTTTCAAAAAATAATTTCAGACTCTCGTTTCAGCTTCCATCCACTGAATCAGAAGCCCAGCAATGCAACCATTTCCTCAGCTTCATACCCTCTTTGAGATGGGACATTAGTCAATTTTGCAAAGCTATGGAATAAGAAACGACAGTGTGGCCTTTCCATGTGCTCCGTGTCAGTGTTTATCCCTTTGAAGGAAAACGTATTCCATTCTGAAAAGCACAGAGGATTTTCCACTTGTCACATAATGATTTGCACATCACCTTATCAGCTACTTGCATTGCCATGAAAAAAAAATCCACTTCAAACTAATAAATCTTTAAAAGATGTTATAAATAGAGCTCACTAATAGATGCAACTATAAAAACTGCACAAGCTGTGCAAGGCGAGATACGGCGAACAGAATACATACGATTCTTATTGCTCCACTGCAACAGTCATCAGCAACCAGTCAGGATTTATTTATTCCCCTACATCTCATCTCCTGGATTCCTCACCCATGTACCTCCCCTGAGTGTACAAGCACTGAATAGTGTCTGACTGTCTGGCCAGGTGTTGGAGGAGGGTAGGGGAGCATCACAGCCATGATTGATATAATGTGCATGCATCAGGATTTGGATTGTTCCCTGGAAGTCTGAACCTTGGAAACTGCTGGACTGGGGCCTCAGCTCAATAGTAAACCACACCAGTGTTAACTCACTACAGACAAGGTTGCAGGTAAAAACTGTACAGTTCCAACCAACAGAAAGCGCGGCCAAAAATAAAAAATAAATGATTTGTCCAGAGCTAATAAATGTCTGAGTGAATAGAGTTGCTGTATTTCCAAAGGCTGGTTTTACCTATAAATAGAAAAGATAAAATGCTCATTACTGAGTTGGTGCCATTAATATTTTTTGTTTGGCCTTGCAGAGGAATCTGCAACAGATTATTTTGCCAATTCTGGTCTTGTCTAGCCTAGGGGGCGAGTGCAGAGATATGTGCAATCTGGACACTTTCAGGAACCAAGCCGGGATTAAACTGCAGCAAATAATTCATGGTAGCCTAGTTGGCCATTGTAATTTACCTTTAGAGAAGGTTAGTGGCAGGAAAATCAGGGGTGGAATGGGTGGGCATGTGAGAGAATAGTTTACAGTTAAAATAAGTGTGAGGGGTGGGTCTAGTGGACTCGATAGCCCAAATAGCCACCTTCTATGCCGTAGGGAGATAACAGATACAAAGTGCCTCAAAAACCATTTCATTACAATTCTGTTAAGTGCAGAAGAGAGAGGACTGTAGTCAGTATGTATGGGATGCTAAGTACAAATATTAAGAGCCCTGGAAAATATTATATCTCCACCCCCATAAAGTCACAGACCAATGCCAATATTATCCATGCAAAGTGAACTGCAGTTCAAAGATCCGAAGGCCAACCCTTCGTCACACCAAACAGATCAGACCACGTGAGCAGCTGCTCTTTCGGGAGGGCTGCAACTTCTTCTTCTTGCTGCAACTTGAAGAAGTCACACTACATCCAATAGAATTATCATCTATTGAAGCAATGATGTGAAGATTCCTTGAGCTCAATATTAAAGACAACTGCATTTCATTATAAAAGTGTTTTCATGCCACTGCTGCATGCAAGGAAAAGCAGTTTAATCCAAATCTTTCACGAAACACTCCCGTCCTGCAGCGCTCATGTGGCTTTATAACAATGCCCCGTAATATCCTCCTCATCATGTCTTACAGTTTCTACTGTGTTACGGGCAGTGTTACAGTGCATGTATTTCAGGGCACTGTGAGATGAGCACACAAGGAACTGCCTCCAAATTATGTTTCTTTTACCCTTGCATTGCTTACAAACTGTTCATGGAAAGGGCTGAACATGGGAACACTGGAGTTTCCGCTCCCAGTTGCAAAACGTGAAAGCCACAGCACTTAAATCGGCATACAGGACAAGGGTGTAGTCATCATCCACAGATACATCAATGTTGTAATCCAAATCACTTCAAATAAGGACACTGACGCCAGTGTGTAGGTTGGTGGTAGAATGCAGGAAGAGTTGATGGGAATGCGTGAGAATCAAATGGGATTAGTGTTAGATTAGTATAAATGGAGGTTTAATGGTCGGTGCAGACTTGGTGGGCTGCAGGGCCTGTTTCAATGCTGTATGACCAGATCCCACCTCAGTCAGATGTACGATACCAGAGCTGAGCCACCTACAGAATCTGGGTGGATGAGCAACTTATTATCTGTTTTTGTTAGTGGCTACTGGAGGAGCACGAAGGATGAACACTTACTTCACTGGGATTAGTTTTGAAGTGTCATGGGAACTTGACAGTGTTCACCGAGAACAGTGCAGACAAGGCCTTGGTTTAACATCTTCTCCAGAGGTCTGATAGTACAATTGACAAACTAGGTTGCAAAATCAATCATGCTTGAGGTTTCAACGCGCACGTTCTGACCCAAGGCTCGAGTCTTACCTGCTGAGCCAAGCTCCAGGAAAATAAGCCAAGCTGTCAAGCTCACATGTTAAGATGAAAGGATACAATTTCTGGATGAGATCGTAGGCGTGCTTATAGTTCTGTGTGAGGAAGCAGAGGGAGACTGTGGCGACAGGGTTGTGACACCAGGAGCGATACAAACTGCAGAACAGATTGCAGCTTTCCTGTAGGTAACAAAATATAAGGAAAATATAATTTTCAAAAAAACAGCATACAAATCATGGCATCTGCAAGCTATGGCTTCAAACTGCGGTGCTCAGTGCACTAATTTAGAATCACTGTGAAGCCCTCTGGTCATAACATAAAAGGAACATCGCTTTCAAACTGAATGTCAGAATATCATCTATTGTGAAGATGGATCGTTGTTTGTAAATGGTTTTCTTATTTTTAAGAAAATTAACCTTCTATGCAAATCAAATTTATCCAATGGAGGTGAAAAGGGGAGAGTTGTGGAAATGAAATCTTAAACGATTCAAATTCTTCCAGCAAACGCTACTCTGGTTATCCAATGATCATCTCCAGAATAATGTTATAAGGAAGTCAAATTTGGAGCTCCCACCACCCCCACACAAAGTATTGTCTCCAAAAGAATCTCATTGATCTACTCCTCCTTAGACAACCTGAGATCTAGCAGAACATGTTATCTTCCAGTCCTCTAAGTCATTTAAATACAAAGGCTGCAAAAGCGTGATCACACACCCTCCTCGTTACTGTGTGCAACTGCATCAAGTCTGGCGCTCAGAATTATTTAGCTATCTTGAAGAAGAAAGCATCAGTCTTTAGCCAGGAGATTTGAGATAGTCAATTTCTTTAAATTGGAATATTGAATATGGAGATAAAGCTGAGTGGGGGTTTGATAAAGGAAGTACATGAAATTTATTTCTATTGATTGGTAAGTTAGTAATAAGGGCACTAAAATAGCATTCACCAATTAGGAGAAAAAAAAAATCTTCAAAATACAAAGTTGTGATAATAGAAAAGACAAGTCAGTAAATACGAAGAAATAAATATGGAAAAAGGTGAGTAACTGTTGGAAAGTCATAAGTGGAACTGGCTGACTGGCATCTCTGCTGTAACAGTGTGGGTGGTTGGTTGGTAGGTAGAGCATATGCCCTCCCATTTCAATCTGGATCTAATTATACTAAATAAAAATAGAAAATGCTGAAAGCCCATAGCAGGCCAGGCAGCATCTGTAGAAAGCAAAACAAAGTTAATGTTTCATTCGACCTGAAACATTAGGGATACATTTAATTTCTCTTTTCACAGATGCTGATAGGTCTATTGAATGCTTCCAGTATTTTCCATTTTTATTTTAAATTTCCAGCATCTGTAGTGTTTGTTTGGATTTTCATACATTTACTATTTTTCATTAACAAGAATATTCTGATGGAATAGGAAGTGAAAGTGGAGGTCTGGAGGTGCAGAAAGGCTCACTCAACTTGGAGCCAGGCATTGCAATATATTGCAAAAGGGAAACTGAGGTGGTAATCAGAAAGGACGATGATGCTGAGAAGAAATAAGAAACAGGAAACAACAAGCTGCCATTTTACTGTTACTTGCCAAAGTACGATCAACGGAGTCATCCTAATCCGTGAAATGGAGCATTTTGCATTGTCCCGACAATAAGTCAGGAAGTAAAATACCTCCATCACTTGACATGAGCCTACTGACCAAACCTTATCTACACAACTATGCCCTCACCATTGTTCGCAGGTCCTTCAGCTGGTTTCGAAGCTGGAAGAGTTCAGTTGATGTTAAGAGAATGGTGTTCAGCGTTTGGACCATAGTTGAAGCAAATTTCAGGTCTTCTTCCCGAAATAGGATTTCAGCCATGGAATGGAAGATATTCTCAGCATTTAACAGGAGACACAGCTGTCTGGGGATTGAAAAGAAGTGTGGTGAAAATAGCTACAAAAAATTAAATTGACCCACTTAACATAATCAACTGGAGTTTATGGAGCACTTTTAACAGTTAATGCACTTCACGTGACTATTCAGAGACAACTTAACTTTGGCATTCATTAGATTTGGGATTAAATGCTTGGTCAGTGCTTGTGAGGGGAATTCCAGAGGGGGTGGAGGAGACAAATCAGGGATGCACATAGTCAGAGGAACATAGACCCTCCTGTTAGTGGTATATACCCTAACATACCATCCCCCAAAATACAGGAAGTGAGCCGATGGTGACAAATGCGGCCTGCTGGGTGAGCAGAATCGACTGAATTAACTGGAACGGGGCGAATAATTCAGCAAATTATGCCTTATCTTATTTAGATTATTATTGCCATGTGTACCGAAGTATAGTGAAAAGCTTTTGTTTGCGTGCTATCCAGTCAAAGAAAAGGCTATACATGAATTACAATCAAGCCATCTGCAGTGTACAGATAAAGGATGAACGGTATCATTAAGTTTTCCTGCAAAATGTTATAATACGTGCTAAGAATTATTGGAAATATTGTGGAACGACAAACCATCTTGCCAAGTTCTCTGTGGTGTTAAGGCACTTTCTCCTGTTGAAGTAAAGGAACTCAGTCACCTGAGCCAAACCAAATCGAAGATAAGATTGACCATTCAACTTTGTCAAAGGAATGCATTAGGTCAAGAAGGGTCTCAACCCAACATGTTACCTATCCATGTTCTCCAGAGATGCTACCTGACCTGCTGAGTTACTTCAGCATTTGATGTCATTTTTATGCATTAACCAGCACCTGCAGTTCCTTGCTTCTACAAAGGAATGCACACTGAACGAGGAAGAATGAGAGGGGACCAGCAAGTCGGAAGACAGACAGAGGAAGATGGGAGAGATGAAAGAGAGAGAGGTACAAAACACTTTTGGAGATGAAGTGAAGGGAAAGGGCAAAAGATAACCAAGAAAGTAAGTTTCACTCCTGTTGCCACCTGACGGCCATACTTTGCTGGTCAGTGAGCAGGTCCATTGCTTACCCCACCTCCACACTTGCCACAACTGTCATAATACTTGACAACTATTTGACATATCTGCCAAAGCTATCTTTTTATCCATGGTAACTGTATATTAGGCATATTTAAATAGGTCAAGGCCATGCTGATTCTGGAAGAGGCTCCATACCAGATTGAAATTGTTAAAATCTTTGCCGCATCAGAAAGCTGACTGAAGTGAAGGGATTTTTCATGGAAGCATAGTTCAGGCTCACTTTAATGCTCAACGTGTTAAATGAATTGTAAAAATACACAGTAAACCCCTGTTTGCAATACAATTTACATAAGCACTGGTGGCAAAACTCTTCCTTTAACAGGGAGTTATGAGGAGTTCAGAGCTTTGCAAGCTAACTTCTGGATCAGAAAGATAAAGCCCATACAACCATACAAGTGGAATTTCACTAAGCAATCTCCTGATTTACCGCAAAACTGCCAAAAAACAAAAATATGTGACGCAATTATGTGAGAGAGGATTTGAAATTATATCTAAATATAAGTCTTTAGAAATGAATTAAGATTCTTCATAATCGTTTATGTGGAGCCGAGTAAGCCTCCAGTCATCTTATCACTGGTCTAATACCAAAAACCATTAGTAATGTGAAATTCATTAACTTCTACAAACTCATTTTGAGTCCTAATTATCTTTTCTATCAAAGCTAGTTGACTCACTATCATTCCCAATTTAGAAACAATCTAAGTATCACAGAAGACTGCAAAAAATAATATATATTGCAGATTTTATTTTTCCTATTTTGTGATCTAATGGCAGTGGACTTTTAAGAAATATGAAGCTAGGTAATGTAGACACAGAGTCATACAACATGAAAACAGGCCCTTCAGCCCAACTTACCCATGCCTACGAAAATGCCCGATCTATACAAGTCCCACTTGCCCGTGTTTGACCCATATTCCCCTAATCGTTTCCTATCCATGTACCTGTCCAAATGTCTGTCAAATGTTGTTATAGTACCTGTCTTAATACCTCCTCTGGCAACTTGTTCCATATGCCCACCACCTTCTTTATGAAGAGGTTGCACCTCAGGATCCAATTAAATTTTTCTTCTCTCACCTTAAACCTATGTCCTCCAGTTCTTGATTCCCTTACTCTGGGTAAAAGACAGAACATTCAACCTGTATATTCTCCTCGTGATTTTATGCAAGAGCACCCCCGGCCTCCTGCATTCAAAGGAATAAAGTTCTAGCCTGCCCAATCTCTCCCTCTCGCTCAGGCCCTCAAGTCTTGCAACATCCTCATAAATCTTCTCTGCGCTCTCTCCAGATTAACAATATCCTTACCATAGCAAGATGCCCAAATCTGAACACAATACTCCAAATGCGGCCTCAGCAACGTCTTGTACATAGAAATGTTTGTTCTTGAAAGGGGAATCCATAACCAGGGGTCATGAATTGAAGAATGTCAGGATTATTCTAATCCTGGAAAGTTCAGGAAATGCTTCATTATCTACTAGCGTGATTAAAATGCAGAACTCTCATACGTGGAGAGGATGAGTTAAACAGTACGGGTGCATCTAAAAAAGTCAGATAATTACATGCAGAAAGAGATGAAATGTTCTGTAGCATAATCAAAAAAGAAGCAGACATTATATAACATGTCACTTTTGAGTCCTCTTCCATTTTACAGATCGGTACAATTTCACGCATTCATCACAGGCCATTCATCACAGGCAGCACAAGCAACAGCAAATCATTTGTCCACTGAGGCATCAGCACTTTATTTCAATGTTGTGGATGCAGGAAGGTTAATTGAGATAATTGTAAGATGAAAGAATAAACAAACAGTAGCTATCCAAGCTTTTTGACCCTAAAACACTTTTACCATGGACTCAAATTTCACCTCAAATACATAAATTCAGTACCATCAAGCTGTTAACTCAAAATGATATGTGGATCAAATCGTTAATTTGAAGAGATTTGTTGCTATTATTCGACAGTTCGGTTGCATATGGCTGTAAATGAATGCTGAAAAGTATGGGAAGAAATGGTGTAGGGCAGGTGAGTTGAAAAGAATTGAAACACACCTTTATTATCTAAGGATAGTGATCAACAGATAGAAACCTGGATTTGTACTTCATGTCCATCAATTATTTTCTTTTTAGATTTGATAAGTGCACCACTTGAATTTCATATATTGAAATATTTTCCTGGTAAAAGTATCTGCTGGGCATGAAGTGCAAGTTTGCAAAACAGACATCAATGAAGTCTTCACTATGGGACCCACGAGGGTAAGGTCCATTCTGTTCCTGCGTGTCCTTTCCAACACACACATCACTTCCTCCCACTGGGAACAGAAATCCAGGCTACAGCAAATGGTGGCTGGCGTATCAAACCATGACCACTGCCTCTATTGAAATCCAGGCTACAGCACTGGCCAAGGTCAGCAAATATGTCACTGATAGTGGATCTAACAATGGAACCTTCTTTGTATGTTACAGTGGTCATGGTTTGATACCCCATCCACCATTTGTTCAGCTACCTCTATTAATGCATAAAAATAATAAGTGGGATTCTTGAACAACGGGTGACTTATTTCTCTGGAAACAGAGGGCTAAAGATTAACCCAATGAAAGTCTTTACATTTATGAAGAGATCTAACATGGCAGACTCAAAGAAAATATTATTTGTGGGTAATCCAAAATTATGGACTTATAAAGAGAAGGTAGGCCACTAATAAATCCGAGAGGGAACAGCGAAGAAACTTCTTAAACTAGAGAGTGGTGAGAAGTTGGAACTCACAGCCGCAGTTAATAGGAAACTAGTTATACATTTGAGGGAGACAGGAATAGAAGTAAATATTCAACAGAATGAGAGATGGTGAAAGAGGCATATGTTGATATTAATACTGGCAGAGATATTTTGGTTAAATAGTCCCTTTTTATTCTGTGGGAGGCAGAGTGAGAAGGGGAGGTAGAGAGAGAAGGGGAGGTAGAGAGAGAGGAGGGAGAGAGGGATAGGCAGAGAAAGGGGGGGGTCGCAGAGAGAGGGGGGGAGACCACAGAGAGAGGGGGGAGTGTCGTACTGGTGGGCAGGTGCAGAGAGAGAGGGAGAGGCAGAGGGAGGGGGAGGAAAAGAGAGGTGGGAAGGCAGAGGGGGGGGGGGGGGGGGGGGGAGGAGGCAGCGAGATAGCGTGAGGGGGAGACTGAGAGAGACCGAGAGAGAGATAAAGAGTGAGAGAGACAAGAGTGAGAGAGACAGAGAGTGAAAGAGACAGAGAGTGAAAGAGACAGAGAGTGAGAGACAGAGAGTGAGGGACACAGAGAGTGAGAGACAGAGTGAGAGAGACAGAGAGTGAGAGAGACAGAGAGTGAGAGACAGAGAGTGAGAGACGGAGAGTGAGAGACAGAGAGAGACAGAGAGTGAGAGAGACAGAGAGTGAGAGACAGAGAGTGAGAGAGACAGAGAGTGAGAGACAGAGTGAGAGAGACAGAGTGAGAGAGACAGAGTGAGAGGAGCATGGAATAGCATGGAAACAAGCCCTTCAGGCCAACTTGTCCATGCCGACCAAGTTGGCATTCTAGGCTGGTTCCATTTGCCTGCATTTGGCCCATAACGCTCTAAACTCTTCATACATATATCTCTCTGAATGTACTTCTACGGCTCCATTTGGCAGCTCGCTACAGCTATGGACCAGTCTGTGAGTAAAAAGGTTGGCTTTAATATCCCTCTTAAATCCCTCCCCTCTCACTTTAAGCCAATGCCCTGTAGTTTCAGCATCATCTATCCTGGAAAACAACCTGTGACCGTACACAATAAAGCATCCATTTGCTCTTACCACCTACTGATATCAGACCATGCTTCCAAAAAATACCCTGGACTGTGAATTTTGCACTAGTTTTATAATAAAGTATTCATGTACTCTAATTGTCTAATAAATACTTTACAATTTAGAAACCCATATAAGAGATGAGAATTTAATACCTGCCAAAAACAATATAAATTTTCCTTCCCGAATGGCAATCCATGAGAGGAAATGTAAAGAACTTTGTGAACTGGGCGGCACAGTGGCACTGCGGTAGAAATGCTGCCTTACAGCGCTTGCAGCGCCAGAGTCCTGGGTTCGTTCCCGATTACGGGTGCTGTCTGTATGGAGTTTGCACGTTCACCCCATGACCGCGTGCGTTTTCTCCGAGATCTTCGGTTTCCACCTACATTCCAAAGACGTACAGGTTTGTTGGTTCATTGGCTTGGTATAAGTGTAAATTGTCTCTAGTGTGTGTGGGATTGTGTTAATGCGGGGAGATCGCTGGTCAGTGTGGACTCGATGGGCCTTTTACCACACTGTATCTCTAAACTAAAGTGTTGCAGCTTGAATGCATTGTGAGGTGCATCCAATGACTGAATAATCAAACGTCTCTTCAATTCCATTTTTGATCTGTGAGCTTCCTGGGTGTGCTTGCATCTTCCTCTGTCTGACAGGCTGATACTCTGGTGGGATGTTCATGAGAACCCAATTTAGTTGGGCATTGTTCAGGACAGTGGGTGGGCGTGGTTGCTCAGCTCCAGTCCTGCGAGATCATACTCAGAGTTAATTAAAAGTTATTTCAATGGTACCACTGATGATGATGTGAACCCAATTTTGTATTGTGTGTCTGAATGTTTTTTTACAACTCTCATTTCCAAAGTCAGGAGTTGGTCACAACCTCAGCGGGAGCTCACGACTCCATTTCTTCTCCCGAAAGCACTCGACCAAGAGGTTCCCAATTTCTAATCAGCTACCGAGAAATCAGCACTGTCCAGCTCACAAGTCTGATCATTTAAGAACCCTAGATAGCACATTTTGCACTGTGCAGAATGCCCACATTAAAGCCACATTTTAAAGCATTAAATCAGTAGGTTCTACGTACTGTTCTAACCTATATAATGTCTGCAAAGCATGTTTAGTACAGCTTATCTCAAGCGATAGGAGAAAGTTGTTCCACAGTACTAGGCTATCTCTGTGATTTTAATTACAACAAACTGCTGCTGCCCAAGGCTAAATAAATCATGCTGTGCTCTGAATGACTTTCTGGAGGAGCCTGCCATCTTTCCCCACATGGAGACATCAGCAACCACTGAGCTGGAAGAGCCGTTGCCCAGCAACCAAACCTTGGCTGAAGACCACTCCTCTGTATCCCAGGAAAAGGGCCTGGTTGTGAACGAGAGAGAGAGAGGGGAAAACAAGGCATTGAATGGTTTTCTACATAGCAAACAGAACCTCCAAACGAAGGGAGCAGAATAGAATTATCAGACAGGGGAGGTGGAATATTAGAATGTAGCTGAATTAAAAGCTTGATATTCAAAATTAACCAAAACGTCAGCTATTATTCTCTCTTTTGATAGACATGAAGATGCTCCAAGCAAGCAAACATGCACTGTGCAGATAACCTTTCTGCTAGTTTTAATTTCTTTAAAACAACAATGTTTCTCTTCTTACCCTGTCCTATGGCATTAGAATTGATGCCCTTCTCACCTGCATGCTAATTTTAACCAGGCAGCCATTGTGACATTACAAATAGTCTCAGCACTCTTGGGAAAGAGGAAAATAGATATCTACCAGCACTTTCCCTCCTCCGCACACACCAAAGCATTGAGTAAGGACAGGATGGGGCTGCTAGAACAATGGGAAGGGAGAGGGGAAAGATGGGGGAGGAGGGGGGGAGATGGAGTGGGGAGTGATGGAGGGGAGAGAGGGGGCAGAAGGTGGGAGAAGAGGAGAGCAGGGGGAAGAGGGGCGGAGGAGAGGGTGGGATAAGAGGGAAGTTGGGGAAGGGGAGGATGAATGGGGGTAGGAGGGGGATGGGGGGGAAGGGGAAGAGGGGAAAAGGGGGAGCGGAAAGAGGGGGAAATGGGGTTATGGGCAGAAGGAGGGAGAGAGAGTAGGAGGAGGGGGGGGGGGAGGGGGGGGAGAGAGGGGAAGGAGAGAGGGGGAGGAGAGAGGGATGAGAACTGAAAAAGGGTCCCAACCCGAAACGTTACCTATCCATTTTATCATGAGATGCTGCCTGACCTACAGAGTTACTGCAGCAATTCGTGTCTGTCTTTGGTACAAACCAGCATCTGCAGTTCCTTTTTATTTCATTAATGAACACTTAATAAGGATACAGTAAGATAAGGTGAAGGTGTAATATTAACACTAATCAAAGCATCCATTCTCGCAAAAGGGATAATACTGAGAATGGTGCACAGGCTAATTTTTTTGGTTGAAGTTAGGAAACGTAGATACTTATCTGAAGTTACAGACCACCAGACGGTGGAAAGATATGAAAAGATGAGAGGTTTAAACGATTTTGAGCAAAAATTAGCTGGGTAAAAATAATGAAAGTTCCAAAAATGGATAGGATTTTCTATGACGAGTTTCTCTTATGGGATTTTGTTTTTGATCGTGGATTTATCATCCAAAGAAGGTGTTGGCACTCTACTTTTACTAAATGAAGAGGAAAAATGTTCTTTACTAAATGTAAAGAAAGGAGACACCCAGGAAACAGTAATCAGAACAGAACTGTGCTTCATACAAGAAATGAAAAGGCTAAGATAAAAGAACTTGACTGGAAATATGCCCGTTTCAGCAGGATGAGAGAACGTCCAAAATCCTGGCAAGAGAAACTGGCAGATAAACCAGGGGACAAATAATGAGATTGCTTCAAGAATACAAACAAAACATTTCCATGAGAAATAGAGGGTGAAGTAAAATGAAGTATACTGCAATCTGATGCTTAGGCAACTGGAGAAATTAAAATCAAATGGTTTAAAGCAACATTATATAAATCCTTTCTTTAAACACAAATCAGTACATAACGAAAGAAACACAAAGGGTTTGGAAATTGGCAGGAAATAGGGGGGAAAAAATGTAGAATATTAAAGAGCAAGGTCAATTTTCAACAAGACCCTTCCAAAGGAATAGTGGAAAGATTGCATGAGTACATTCCCATACATTCATGGAAATATGTAGCAACAGGAATTAAATGGTATTAAATAACACTGCTGTGCCACCAGAATACCAGAATAGCTTTGGTATAGGAGCGAGTACTGAAAAGTCAGGGAACGGGAATTAGCAGAGATAGTATTGGCACTAATTAGACTAATTAGTTGAAACGTCCCATTGTGCAGAAATTGTGCCAGAGGAATGAAACGTTGCCAACACATCATCTCTGCACCGGATGGGAACACATCTGAAATAATGAACCATTCGTCCGAAATGGTATGGATTAATTAAGGGCAGCATTTGTAAAATAGAAGTCATAACTAACAAATGGAGTATTCTCAGGTGAACATAGTGGCAAATATTTTTCATATGCCTTGTGGATAAGATGTCACACAGGAGACCTGTTGATAAAATGATGATTTATAACATTAGAGACACAGTTAAAAGTTAGGCTCATATGTTTTAATTGTCCGGGCCACAGGGAACTAATGGGGGGACTTTGGATGTGAAGATTAAGAGAAAATAGCAGGGAGGTGTTCGAACTATAATGAACTGAACTTGTTACGTAAATTGGGGAAATCTTCAGATGAATCAATAATTGTGAATGAAGGAAACCGTGAGATGTTTACGGTCCCACATAGAGGAATGCCATAACACAAATTAAAATTAAATATTTGAAAAGAAAGTACTTGGAATGCTACAGGAAGAGACCAAATCAGCAAACAGCTCCTCCAATGAACCATTGCATACAATAAGCCTATCATCCTTCCTGTGATGTCAAATTCTATTCTGTAATCATTTCAACAAGTTGAAATTAGTCTTCAATCTTCCCGTCTCACACTTTCTGCTTTCTGGCCTTTGTTCCAACCATCTGCCTATCACTACCACCCCCTTCCTGCCCCAAGATTCTTCCCCTCTCTATAATCAGTGTGAAGATGGATCCCAACCTGAAATGTCACCTGTTCATGTTCTCCAGAGATGCCTTCTGACCCGCTGAGTTACTCCAGCTCTGCATTTATCACTCAAATTGCATTAGGCATTCACCAGCATTCACAACCTTTCACAGGCATTCAAACACCATCCCACTCTAATACCGTTTTATGAAACTAGCTGGAGTAAATAACACTTGAAAAGTCAGAGTTTGAATTTCCCACAGGCTGGAAGACATCCAGGCCTGGATGCAATATTGTTCCACTTGAGGTTAAGGCCATTTTCAGCTTCACAAAACTTGTTAGTGGTAATGTGCAAATATATTTCCAAGCACTTTTTCAAGAGGATAAAGCTACTTTCCTCTATTGCAACACATTAGGTGCATAACACGCTCACAATAATGTTGTCTGATACCCTCCATTTGGGATCTTGTGGCTCATCTTGTGCTGCAATTTCAGCATTGGATGAAGTTGTGTCACAGAACCCCTCCTCTAAGTCAGAGGAGACGGACGGCTTTCAGACCATACTATCCCTTTCAGCGTCTCGATAAAACAATCCAACATTAATCCCGATATAAAGATATGAATTAGGAGTAGGAGCAGGCCATTCAGCCTCTGTCATTTCAATAAGACCATGGCCAATTTGATCTGACTAACGCCATCTCACCTACATTATCAAGGATACACCTTCACTTTAAGAATATTTAAAGACTGCCTCTGGTGGAGGGGGGGTTAAAAAGAATCACCTTATCTTGTCCGATAATCCCTTTAAGATGTTTTTTAAAATTTGAAGTTCATTTAAAAATGAGCTTCAGGTTCAGTTCACCTGTTAATAAGCAAAACCCAAGGTTCCTCTTCCCCAAACCCACACAGAGTGACAGCACAAATACAGAATGATCTCCATTTGCAAAGATTATCTTGAACAGTATATTTTACTTGAACGTAATTGTTACCATCATTTATAATTGTTTATAAAGGTTGTTTATATATCTTGGCACTGCAGTAGATTGAACAGTTTTTGTGTAGTGACAGGAGGGCTGGCTGCATGAATTTCTTTGAGTCGATTTAATGTGGAGATCACAGATTACAGTGGCAACCTCTAGGAATAGAGAATTGATCTGGTGAAGGCATTTGCTTGGGATGGGGATGGGGGCTGGGGGTGGGGCAAACACTGGAAGGCATCCTCAAGAAATGGCAGTTCTGCAGAGGTATACTTGGATTGCAGCTGATTATGCAGGTGACTGCTTCTGCTTCTGCTTCCCTACAAGCAACAATGGGTCACCCCTACCCTACAAGGTATTTCCTACATATCTCGGGGTGAAACTAGATCGGCAGCTGACCTACAAGCAACATCTTGAAGCTCTCCGTGCTAAAGTCTCGGTACGAAACAACCTCCTGCGTTGCTTGGCCGGATCGTCATGGGGCGCCAGGACATCTACTCTCCGAACCAGTGCTCTTGCACTCGTGTACAGCGCCGCTGAGTACGCCGCCCCAGCATGGTGCCGCAGCGCTCATACCAGCAAGCTAGACGCCACCCTCAACGACACCATGCGGATCATCACCGGCTGCCTACGCCCTACTCCGACGGATCTCCTGCCGGTGCTCGCAGGTATCGCACCCGCCAAGCTTCGCAGAGAGTTCTTCACTCATAGGCTGGTGTGTAAGGCCCCATCGGACGCCAAACATCCTTTGCACCACCTCGCCCAGGATCCACAGCAACTGGGACCTCAACGCCTGTCATCTCGTCACCCTTTCTCCCGTCATGCAGCGACCCTCTGTAGCTCCGGTTTCAACATACTAGGAGCATGGAGAACCAGCTGGGAACAGACATCGCGACCTCCTCAATTCACTGTCGCACCGAACACCACAGCCCCACCCGGCTTGGACATGTCCCACAAAGAGTGGGTCGCCCTGAACCGGCTCCGCACAGGGATCGGCCGGTTCAATGCCAACATGCATCGTTGGGGGTTGTGTTCATCAGCAGCCTGCGTGTGTGGAGCAGACCAGCAAACAGCACAGCACGTCATTTTCGACTGCACTGTCCTCCGTCCCCCTGGTGGAGGGGTAGACCTCACGGCCCTTGACAACAGCACATTGCACTGGCTACAGCGCCTGGAGGGCATTACATAATTTCTGCTGCCTCAAACGCAAGAAGAAAGTGCAGGTGACTCACAATGAAAGGGCCTATTACGAGACACAACACCCTGGAGCTGGTAGGCAACAGAATATCGCAGATTCTTCAGCAGACCACTCAAAGCGGCATTTTTGTCCCACCCCCTGTAGACAATGCATTTATTAAACAACCACGTTTGCAGAACTTGATCAGAACTTGATTCCATTAAGTTATAAAAATTGCCAAGACTCCAGGGGTTTTTGGGTGAACTTTGCCCAGTCCTTCTGGATCCATCACTTGCTTTTGATTCTGTCCTTGGATCTAGAGAGGCTGCTCAATTGTGCCTTCAGTGAGTGAGGGTAGACGACCACTCAATGAAAATGCCCAAAATATGGGAAACATCTACTTTGCAAGTGTGAAAAAGACAAAAATGAATTGTTTTTAATAGTTTATGCAATTTATATTATTAAGGATTATGTAAGGATGGAATCATTATCGGAATCATTTGGAACTTTATGAGCAGAGGTGAGTGCAAAGGACTATACTTTTATGCTGACAATCAAAGACTAAATTCTCCTCTAGTGTTCAGATCACAGTTCGAATTATGAGGAAATGCAGCAATCAGTAATTTCTGAGGTTCAGGTGTAAAAAAAAACCCCCATCTCCAGCGTTTGCAAAATTTGTCGTAACTCCTTGCAAGATCATGGCATGTGCTCCCACCCATTACCCTCGTCTGATCCCACAGCCAACTCCAGCTCAATCCCTGCCAGTTTTTACCATTCTCTCTGACCTCCCCTCTCTGATGCTGAGTGGCCCACCCTCAGCAGAGGCCTCATCTTTGCACCCTTCCATCTGCTGAGGGTGGGCCTCAACAAGTTCTGGGAACTCTTCTTCTGTCACCTACGTGCCTGCTTCTTTGGCGAGGAAACGTTGTCTCCCCCCCCCCTCTCCAAACTACCACTGACCCTTTCACCCATCTCCAATATTATTCTTCCTCTCGGATACTGCCTTCTGGGCTTTTATTCTCTCAACTTTTTCTATTCTATTTGCCAGTGTGACTTCAACTGTCATGATCTCTCCATTCTCTTTACCTGCTCCAACCTCACCCCCTTTGAGCACACACATCTCCTTTCACTCTGCATCAATCCCAAACTTGTCCTCAAACCCACAGACAAGGGCAGTGCTGGTGTGAACTGATCTCTACCTTGCAGAGGCTAGATGGCAGTTTTCTGACTTCCTCATTCCTACATCTGGACCATGACCAAACCAACAATCACAATGCTACTGTCTCCCATTCCTTCACAGATCACATCACTTCAGAAGATCTCCCCTCCACAGCCTCCAACTTGACATTCCCCAACACCATACTGCCCATTTTCCTACTCAAGATCCACAAACAGGACTGTCCTCGCAGGCCCATTATTACTGACTGCTCTTGCCCCACTGAACCTATCTCCAAATGTTTCTACCTTGTTTCCCTTGTCCAGTCTCTTCTCAACTTTATCCGCATCTCACATGCTCTCCACCATTAAAAAAAAGGCAGTCAATGCAGGGTCTCCACCAGAAAATGACGACTGTTCATATCCCTAAACAGTTGCGGTCTGACGCACCGAGTTCTTCCAATGGTTTGTCATTTGCTCCTATGGGACCTACATTTCAATTGGTGCTGCATTTGAATGTTCAAGTTTAGCACATTTTGGAGCTATTCATAGCGATCATTAATACAGAAGAATGTGTCACAAATTGCTATTTATAGTTGTCATCTTCTGGAAAAGACCCCGGGATTGAATAAATTCTGTTAGATCAGAGAGAAAAATAATGAAGGAATTTAAGTCCATCAATGTTCCTCCTCACTTTCCAGGTTTCCCTTGGGTGTTTAAGGTGGCTACAAAACCAAAGGAAATGAGAAAATGAGAGAGTTTTCAACCTGAACCCTCTGTCAAGCATAGATGCCCAGCTTTGTTAACAGGAGCTTGAGTTATGAAAGAAGGCCAGAGGGAGAGAAATAGATAGACTGGAAAAATTAATTTCTTTCGACGTTATTATCTAGTGTCAACATATAGCAGTCATGCTTCATGGAAACTATGCACCGTTGCACTTTTTTAATGACACCATGTCTAATAAGATTCATAAAGCTATATAGCATGAAAAAGCCTTCGGGCCCAACTTGTCCATGCCGACCAAGTTGCCGAACGGATCTAGTCCCACTTGCCTGCACCTGGCCCTTATCCTTCTTCACCTTTCATATCCATGAACCTGTCCATGTGTCTTTTAAATGTTGTAATTATACCCGGTTCTAGCACTTCCATTGGCAGCTTGTTCCATACATCCACAACCCTCTGTGCTGAGAAGTTGCTCCTCAGATGCCTCACCTTAAACCCATGCCCTCTAATTTTAGACTCATCGGCCCTGGGGATAAGATTGTCACTATTCACCTTATCTATGCCCCTTATCTATGTCCCACACTCCAAAGACGTACAGGTATGTAGGTTAATTGGCTGGGTAAATGTAAAAATTGTCCCTAGTGGGTGTAGGATAGTGTTAATGTACGGGGATCACTGGGCGGCACGGACTTGGAGGGCCGAAAAGGCCTGTTTCCGGCTGTATATATATGATATGATATGATATCATAAATTTCTATAAGATCACCGCTCCAGGGCTTAAAAGTTCCAGGTTTTATTCTTGTAGGTTAAGTCCAGTTTGGTTAAGTTCAAATGTTTCATTACATACTCGCCTTCTTAGTACATCAGTCCTTTTAACCCCATTCAACTACTTTTTAATAAGTAATAAGTCATGAACATCCAGTTTCAATGCTCCTCCAATTTTTCTGCTGAATGAATTGCTACATAACTTACAAGATATACCTTTAATTTAAGGTATCACAAAATGCTGGAGTAACTCAGCAGGTCAGGCAGCATCTAGGAGAGAGAGAATGGGTGACGTCACCCATTCCCTCTCTCCTAGGTGCTGCCTGACCTGCTGAGTTACTCCAGCATTTTGTGATACCTTCGATTTGTACCAGCATCTGGTTATTTTCCTAATCTACCTTTAATTGAGGTAATCCTAGAGGCTCATCTATCGATACACTGCCAAAAGATTGCCTGGGCAATGCTGATTATTCCAGTGTGGATCTGGGCAGCCTAGAAGCAGATTGTGGGCACCACTCACAGGCAGCTTTGACAGCCACCAAGGCTCTGCCCTCAGGTTCAAAGGCTGTCAAAACTATCACTGTTGAAGAATGTTTGAGTGTCCTTCACATTCACAAACATCCAACAATCACTTGGTGCCTGCCCTACAATAAAATATAAAAATACAATTAAAACCATTATAAATCCCTCTACCAATAGCAGATTGCTCCCATTCACATACAGTTGAATTGGTCTTCAATAGTCATGAACTCAGTGTACTGATTTCAAAGTCCAAGAGCTGGTGAGGTATAGAGGTTAATTCTGCTCCTTTGGATTCAATGGGGAATCCATCAGTGTAGTGGTTATGAGTGCACAGGGAGGTACGGGTGGAGATGTTAGCTCTTACGAGGCTCACTGTAATGTTGCACTTTGCGACCTCCACAGAGGTACAATAATAAGTCCTGACATTAGTGCTGAGATCAGAATGGAAGATTTAGCCTGTTATTCTGGCTGACTGAACGAAAGTTGCCAAAGGGCACTTCTGGATCAAAACCTACTTTGTGACATGACACACCAAATTAATTTCATTAAGTGATCAGCTAGCCAAGCATTCACAGGTACAAATTGGATAAAGTATTGGAACATATAATGCAAAATTATACCAGCATTTACCACAGAAACAGAGTATGGTTTGAAAGCCACGCATCAAGTTGATAACAGCTTTCGGACACATTGAGGCCAAAGGCAATAATAGTCAAAAGGCAATATGTCAGAATCAGATTGAGGACCATACAAAAGCACCCGGGGAGGGGATTATGAAAAGAGTTTGCCACTGTCAACAACTGTGAAGTAATGAAAGCCATCAACTGGGTAGCCTGCCAGCTGGGTAAGTTCATAAAAATTAAGAAACAAGAACAGGAGGTGGCCTGAGGGCTCCCTAAGCTTGTCCCACCACTGAGTAAGATGATGGCTGATTTAATAACGGCTCAGCTCCACTTTCATGCCTGATCTCCTTTCCTATCAACTAACTTCACCATTGAATGTGTTTAAATTCTCAGCCAGCACTACTGCTTGGGAATTCTGGAGAACCCCACAGTTTCACGGCCTCTTGCCTTAAAAGGCCATCCTCCCGGAAGTTGCCTCAAGACTGTCATAGTTGAAGAAAATCTAGTGAAATGGGATCAGGGGGTTACCACAGAAATCCTAGAAATGACCAGGTTTAGGACCATGATGAGGAAGCACTGAACTTTTCAAGATCAGGCTCCTACCTGAGCAGCTTGCACCTTTACCCAGGTAACTGGGTGCAGTATCAGGACTTGAAAGCACGTCTGAATCATCTACTCAGCTGGTCACCAATCTTGCTTCTGCTTTTAGAAGTCTTCATGAAATAGAGCAGAGAATGCAAATGTCACGCACAACAATCACAACATCCAGCTAAGCTGGGCTGCAGCGCTTCAATGGGTCTCAAAGGAACTCTGTGGGTGGAGCCTGGTAGTTTCACTTAGGGATTCTCTATGCCGTGTTAGGACTGCTGGTCAACCAGTCGTGGCTTCCCTGTGGAAGACTGTACTTGGAGACTGCCCTGGGTAGGATGAACAAGCCATCTGAGCTCAGGCAGCTCACTAGTCATTGTTGCTTCACCATGGCTCCTGTTAGACAATAGACAATAGGTGCAGGAGTAGGCCATTCGGCCCTTCGAGCCAGCACCGCCATTCAATGTGATCATGGCTCCTGTTGGCACTAATCATTGCCATGTTGTAAACTTTGCCTAGTGTGAAGGATACTGAGGAATGCTGCAGAATGGAGTCTGTGACTGTAGTTCTTCACACCGAGGTGATGTAACTGAAAGCATTTAACCATCGAAATAGAGGTGAGACTCTTTTGCACAATGTCCATTTAAATATAGTTAAGCAGCCATTTCTTTGGGAGTCAATAGGTATGTTATTTGTTTTTGGAGATTATAGATGGAGCAGATACCAGGACATTCCAAATAATTTCTTGGCTTCAGAGAGCACTGTTGCAAACGAAGGGCAAGCGGACAGTTGTGGGAGCAGCCAGAACTGGGTTTTGATTTGGAATGGCACGAATTGCAGCCGTGTTTTCAGCAGTGTTTTCTGCAAGATATGCAAGGCCATAAATTCCAAAATATTTTCCCAGGTGAACATTGCAATCTGGGAGACTTGTGGAAAATCCAAAACCCAGAAGTTCATTGAACAGGTAATCTGCCAAAACCAAGAGCAAACAGTATGTCAGCCACAGAGAAGTGTTGCTGAATTAGAAGTGGGAAACCCATACTGTGACCAGTATATAACAGGATAAATTAACACTCACCTTATTCCTAAAGTTCTCTTTTAATGAATTCAGAGACTGCGATTACAAGGAAAAAGTAATCAATGGGTTTAAATTTAATCCATCCCTGTGATATAAACCAGGTGTTACTGGGAGGAAAAAAGTTGGATTGTTACTGGGAATTGTGATTTGTATTGGTGCTCAGGAATGAGACAGTGTGGAGGAGTCTGCCAATGATCATTCAACAGGAAAGGGTGTGAAGTCAAGGCCAAGTGACAGAAATATCACATCAATAAAAACAACCTGTCTTGTTAATCCAATGGCAGTTTATGGGAAGATTTTAACTTCACAATGATAAGTAAACAGCAATTCACTTTATGGAAAGACTTAGCCAGCTATTCTGGAACCAGTCACTCCATCCAAATCGCTAATTTACATTTTAGATGTTCAATAATAAGGTCAAATACCTGACTGTGATGAAATGTTGACTTACCATTAAAGAAATGGGTAGAGCTAGATGCGCCACCACTTGGGAATACTAACAAAGCTAGCAATCTCTTTGACAACAAAAGCCCTTGAGAATGAAGTCTGGATAGCTTGTGTGACATTTGAACCTTGAGATTCAATTATATCCCTCAAACCCATCCTTGATATGTTAATAGCATATCTCCTGATAATAAGCAGTAAATCATTCAACAAAGAGCGAAGTGATTACACAAATGAAGTGCTCAATGCAGATCTGGTTACACATTAACCATCATCGGCTTGCAACCAGCTGCCTGAGTAACTGCAATGAAATAAAACACAAAGTCACACATTGTGCTGGAGTAACTCAGTGGATCAGGCAGCATCTCTGGAGAACATGGATACGTGTGGTGGTGGGGGTTGGCGGATGGGGGGTGGGGGTTAGAAAGCTGGAATATAGGTGGAGGGCGTGTGGAGGAGGGGGAAGCAGAGAAATGGGTGTGAAACCAGGTGGGCACAAGGAAGAGAAGGGGGCTTTTGTCCAACCACCTGACTATTAAAAAGAAACTTGCCAGGCTTTGTACTATCCCTACCTCGCTTCCAGCTATCTCACCAAGAGGCGTCCTGACCCAAAGTGAAATCTATCCATGTTCTCCAGAGATGCTGCCTGACCTATTGAGTTACCCTAGCACTTGGTGGGGTTTTTTTGTACACCAGCATCTGCAGTTCCTTGTGTTGCTGAAATGAAATAAAATTGTGCTCCACGTATACAAAATAAAACAGACAGCAAGGCTCAAGTTACACTGTGTGGTTCGAATTGCTAATCCTAGTGGGTCATTTGTATCTCTGCTGTTTTCCCTTGGTCATGTTTGCATTTCAATCATTTCTCCCCTTAAATCCATCAGGTCTGCTTGTGCTTCTATTCATAACTGCAATCTTTACATGGTAATTTATTACATGGTTCTTTATTTGTCACATTCAGTTTGTGAAATTCATTTTTGTATACAGTTCAGTACAAGTATCACTATACATAAGCACTTAGATACATGTTAGATAAGCATCTCAAATACAGTACAAATGTATGGCAGTAGTACATGGAGACAGTATGCAGAATCGCCAGTTTGGTGCCATTATCAAGTCTAAGTTGTTGTAAGTGACATGGTCTTGATCTGACCACGAAGGCCCATTGTCCTGGCGGCGTTGGCCTGTCCATTGGTGTCCTACGCCTCTGCTCCACCGCTGTAGGCCGCGTCTGGTCCACGTGCTCGGCCTCTTGGGGCAGCGCCCGGTTCAGATGAGCCCCAGGTTGTTGCAGGAATTCCAGCGGCCCACTCCCCCGTCGAGGCCGTGCACTCCCTCCCGCAGCCGGTCTGCTTACCGGCCATCCAGGTGGTTTTCCGTCGGTTCTCGATTCGTGGCGGGCGAGCTTGGCTTTCCGGGCCGGTTCCCGTCCACGGCATGGGTCCTCCGTCCATGGCAGGCGAGTTCTGGTGTGCGACGGGTGGGCTGGGCCTACCGGGTGGGTTCCAGTCTGCGACACAGGTTCACCGGTGGCCAGTCCCCGGTCTCCTGCGAGTGAGTTGGGGTTACCAGACGGGCAAGTCCCCGGTCGCCGGCAGGTTTGTTGGGCCTACCGGGTGTGCGAGTCCATGGCCTCTGGCAGGCAAGCTGAACCTTCTGGGCGGGCCCTCGATTCATGGGTCACAGCTCCCCTGGATCTACCTTATGACTTAGTCACATAACTTGTGCAATCAGATAAAAGGCACTAATTCCGATGAATGGTCATTAATCTAAAACATTAACTGCATCTTTCTCAGGGAATGTTTGATTTAACCTACCAGTAAAATTGTTTAGTGAGTTGTATGGGGAGAGAATAGGAATATGGTACTGAGATATATGATCAGTCATGATCATATTGAGTGGCAAAGCAGGTGGGTCCAAGGCCAATTGGCTTCAGGAGGATAGAAAATAAAGGCACACGGATGACATTTCAGGTCAAGACCCTTCTTCAGACCCGAAACATCATCTGTCTATTTCCAATGAAGCTGCTACCTGACCTGCTGAGTTCCTTCAGCACTTTTTTTTGACCAAGATTCCAGCACCTGCAGTCTCGTGTCACCAAGAAAATAAAGGTAACGAGCCAACAATGATCATAAAAGGAGAAAAAAATTGGGCTTGATTGAGTGTGTGTTGAGGGAGAATTTTTCATAGTAGATTTCTGAATCTACTGTGAGTCCATAACACATCATGAGACAGGTCGATGAAGCCACTTTTATAACTGCTCTTCCCATGCACTAATAAAACTGATTATTTCACATTTGTTCTAACATTCACTTTGAAGGTTGGTGGTTTGAAATGCTTCGGACCCACGAGTCATTCACTGCAGTTGCCCAATTGTCAATGTCGCAGCAGACTGGTCAGAGGTGCAAATAGAGTGGATCCAAATTCTCTGCCAAATGAACAAGGCTTTCCTATAAGTACACTGTTCTGCACTGCACTGATATCACAATCATTGAATCTTACAGCACAAAATGGGCCTTCTCAGCCCACCTCATCCATGTCGACCATGATGCCGATCTACGCTAATCCAATTTGTTTCAATTAGACCCATATCCCTTTCCTATCTATGTACTTGACAAAGCACCATTTAAACATTGTCAATGTATTTGCCAGATTACATTTTTTTAAAATTGTAAGTAAAATACTAGCATATTATGGTTCAGTTTTTTCGTGCTTGTAAATATGTGGGAGGAACTTCTTTCAATTAATTAATGGTTGATTTGTAACTTAAATCCATTTCCAGGCATTGACTGTATTAGCCTCTATGCCTTTTACTGAGAAAAATCTATCAACCTCTGTCTGGAAATGTTTAATGGATGAAGGTGGCCAGAGAAATGGAGGTGGGGAGAGGGGGTTGTCATTGGAGTGATTTGCTCTGATCTCCGTAAATACAGGGGATCCCAGAGTTGAATGTCTTGGTTCTCCCTGGGTCACTAGAGGTCTTGAGGCATCCATTTTCCTTAGGTGAAATCTTATCTTTCCACATTACTCAGAGACCCCATTAAATAATCCTCTGCATCTCTGCTCCAGAACTACCCCTCAAATGTCCAAGACATCTTTCTGATGCCTTTCTCCCACCAATAACCCTTTCCTGGCCCTGCACCCTCAGCTGATTTCTCTTTTAATACCCACTCCTGACAATCCTCTCTCCATCTTTAACTACAGCCATGTTTACAATCCTCTTCTCAACTTTATTCTTCTCTGTGAACAAGGGTATTGGCCTGCAATGTTGTCTGTCTACTCCTTCTTCAGGTGTTGCCTGACCCGCTGAGTTCCTCCAGCACTTAAAAAAAATGTATCCGTCATTGAGAAGACACAGTGAGATGAGACACAGTAGAGTTGCTGCCTTACAGCACCAAAGACCAAGGTTTAAATCCAGACTACAGGTGCTGCCTGGACGGAGTTTGCACATTGTCCCTGTGACTGCGTGGATTTTCTACAGGTGCTCGTAGATTCTTCTATCTTGTGTGATGGCAAAGACACGTCATCTCTGGGGCCCAAGCAGTGCAAAAGTTTAAATGTAACCACAGGAATATTGTGCTATACACTGGAGGTTTTGGCTGGATTAAGTGTGATCTGGTCCAATATTTCATTCTTTCAGTACAAACTTGAGACATAAGTTATTGGTTTCTGTACCATAGATCACATGACTGGAACAAAGCAACGGGCACCGCTTCGATCTGATGTACAACAGGTCCTTTTGTTACCCATTTAAGGAGGTTTTTATTTCACCCTTTTAACTGCTTACTCGGGAAAAATTAATAATCCAGTTTTCATACTGGACAAGAAACTTCACAGACAGTGTGTCAAAGATGAGATTCACCATTTAACGCTTATCTGGGATTTGTGTTCATATTGGATTACTAGAATCCTGGGGCGGGTTTTGTTTCTTGAAACAGGTTTTTCAGCTTTTGTTTAACTAGCAAAAAAAAAATGAAAGGGAATTTTACAAATTGCAGACACGTTTGTTCTAATCTATAATACACATCCTCACAGATACTGAAAATTGATCAGCACAACTTCCAAATGGAGAAAATACACTTAAGATAGAGATTTGCATATCTTATGTGAAGTTATAAAGGTGCAAAATGAGTTGATTGACACCTTACGTAGCCAGTAGGTCTAGGAAGGAACTGCAGATGCTGGTTGACACCGAAGAGCAGCAGATACAGCAGATGAGGTTGGAGGAGGTGCAAGTGAACCTCTGCCTCACCTGAAAGGATTGTTGGGGTCCTTGGACAGTCGAGGGAGGAGGTATAGGGACAGGTGTTGCATCTCCTGTGGTTGCAGGGAAAAGTACCGGGGAGGGGTTGATTTAGGTGTGAGGGGATGAGTAAATCAAGGAGTTGAGGAGGGAACGGTCTCTGCGAAAAGCAGAAAGGGGTGGAAATGGGAGGATGTGGCTAGTGCTGGGATACTGTTGGTTCGAAGGTGTGGACTACTATATATCGGCGAGACTAAGTGCAGGCTTGGTGATCATTTTGCTGAACACCTTCGCTTAGTCCGCCTAGACCTCCCCAATCTTCCGGTCGTTAAACACTTTAACTCCCCCTTCCATTCCCACACTGACCTTTCTGTCCTGGGCCTCCTCCATTGTCAGAGTGAGGCCCAATGCAAATTGGAAGAACAACACCTCATATTTTGCATGGGCAGCTTACAACCCAGCGGTGTAAATATTGATTTCTTTAACTTTAAGTAACCCTTGGTTTCCCCCTCTCTCCGGCCCTCCCCCATCCTAGTTCTCCAATTAGTTTCATTGTCCTCCTGATTAAATATTATTGATTGTATGCCTCGTTATCACCTTCCCCTCAGCTAACAATGATACATTCTACATTTCCTTGATCCACGTCCCCTTTGATCTGTGTTTTCACACCTTACCCTTCCATATCTCTATGTCTACCTCTCCCCCAACTCCTATTCTAAAGAAGGGTCACGACCCCGAAACATCACCCATTCCTTCTCTCCAGAGATACTGCCGCTGAGTTACTCCGGCATTTTGTGTCTGTCTTCCCTATAAAGCCAGGATAGATAGGAGAGTCCTTTTTCTGTGATGCAGGATATTATGAGCAACCAGTAGTATAAGAAAATAACTGCAGATGCTGGTACAAATCGATTTATTCACAAAATGCTGGAGTAACTCAGCAGGTCAGGCAGCATCTCGGGAGAGAAGGAATGGGTGACGTTCGGGTCGAGACCCTTCTTCAGACTGATGTCGGGGGTGGGACAAAGGAAGGATATAGGTGGAGACAGGAAGATAGAGGGAGATCTGGGAAGGAGGAGGGGAAGGGAGGGACAGAGGAGCTATCTGAAGTTGGAGAAGTCGACGTTCATACCACCGGGCCGCAAACTGCCCAGGCGAAATATGAGGTGCTGCTCCTCCAATTTCCGGCGGGCCTCACTATGGCACTGGAGGAGGCCCATGACAGAGAGGTCAGACTGGGAATGGGAGGGGGAGTTAAAGTGCTGGGCCACCGGGAGATCAGTTGCGTTAATGCGGACCGAGCGCAGGTGTTCAGCGAAGCGATCGCCGAGCCTGCGCTTGGTTTCGCCGATATAAATAAGTTGACATCTAGAGCAGCGGATGCAATAGATGAGGTTGGAGGAGGTGCAGGTGAACCTCTGTCTCACCTGGAAAGACTGTTTGGGTCCTTTGATGGAGTTGAGGGGGGAGGTAAAGGAACAGGTGTTGCATCTCGTGCGTTTGCAAGGGAAAGTGCCCGGGGTTAGGGTGGTTTGGGTAGGAAGGGACGAGTGGACCAGGGAGTTGCGGAGGGAACGGTCTCTGCGGAACGCAGAGAGTGGAGGGGATGGGAAGATATGGCCAGTGGTGGGGTCCTGTTGTAGGTGACGGAAATGTTGGTGGATGATATGTTGGATCCGCTGGCTGGTGGGGTGGAAGGTGAGAACGAGCGGGATCCTGTCCTTGTTGCGAGTGGGGGGAGGGGGAGCAAGAGCGGAGCTGCGGGATGTAGAAGAGACCCTAGTGAGAGCCTCATCTATAATGGAGGAAGGGAAGCCCCGTTTTCTGAAAAACGAGGACATCTCGGAAGCCCTAGTCTGAAACACCTCATCCCGGGCGCAGATGCGGCGTAGACGGAGGAATTGGGAGTAGAGGATAGACTTTTTGCAGGGGACCGGGTGGGAAGAAGTGTAGTCTAGATAGCTGTGCGAGTCGGTGGGCTTGTAGTAAATGTCCGTCACTAGTTTTTCTCCTGTGATGGAGATGGTGAGGTCCAGAAACAGGAGGGAGATGTCAGAGATAGTCCAGGTATATTTAAGGGCAGGATGGAAATTGGAGGTGAAGTGTATGAAGTCAGTGAGTTCTGCATGGGTGCAAGAGGTAGCACCAATGCAGTCGTCGATGTAGCGGAGGTAGAGTTCGGGGATGGGGCCAGTGTACGTCTGGAACAGGGATTGTTCGACGTACCCGACAAAGAGGCAGGCGTAGCTAGGGCCCATGCGAGTGCCCATAGCTACGCCTCTGGTTTGGAGGAAGTGGGAGGAGTCAAAGGAGAAGTTGTTGAGGGTAAGAACCAGCTCTGCTAGGCGGAGGAGAGTGTTGGTCGATGGGGATTGGCTGGTTCTACGGTCGAGGAAAAAACGGAGGGCTTCGAGACCATCCTTGTGGGGGATGGAAGTGTAGAGTGACTGGACATCCATGGTGAAAATGAGGGAGTGGGGGCCTGGGAACCGGAAGTTATCCAGGAGATGGAGAGCGTGTGAGGTGTCTTGGACGTAGGTGGGGAGGGATTTAACCAGGGGGGATAGGATGGAGTCGAGGTAGGTAGAGATAAGTTCGGTGGGGCATGAGCAGGCAGAGACAATGGGTCTGCCGGGACAGTTGTGTTTGTGGATTTTGGGTAGGAGGTAGAATCGGGCCGTGCGGGGCTGGGGAACTATGAGATTGGAGGCACTGAGGGGTAGATCGCCGGAGTTGGTGAGGTCAGTGATGGTGCTGCTGATGAAGGTCTGGTGTTTATCGGTGGGGTCATGGTCCAGGGATAGGTAGGAAGAGGTGTCTGATAGTTATCGTCTGGCCTCGGTGCGGTAGAGGTCAGCACGCCAGACTACCACAGCCCCTCCCTTGTCAGCGGGTTTAATTATTAAGTCCGGGTTGTTGCGGAGTGAGTGGAGGGCTGCACGTTCAGGAGGGGAGAGGTTGGAGTTAGTCAGGGGAGTGGAAAATTTGAGGCGGCTGATGTCACGCCGGCAGTTTGAGATAAAAAGTTCTAGTGAGGGTAGTAGGCCATACTGGGGGGTAAAAGTGGAGGGGGTCCGTTGGAGACGGGAGAAGGGGTCATCAGTGGGGGGTCGGGACTCCTTGCCATGGTAAAAGACGGAGGCGGCGGAAGAAGAGCTCCACGTGGGTTGCACCATGGTACAGCTGGTTGAGCTGCTGCCTCACATTGCCAAAGACCCGGGTTCAATTCTGACCTTGGGAGCTGTCTATGTGGAGTTTGAATGCTCTCCCTGTGACCGCATAAGTTTCCTCCGGTGCCCTATGTTCCTCCCACATCCCAAAGACATGCGGATTTGTACGTTAATTGGGCAGGGAGTGGATACGAAAGTGGGATAACATAGAACTGGTATAAATGTGTGATCGAAAGAGGAGACTCGGTGGGCCGAAAAGTCTGTTTTCATGCTGTATTTTTCAGTCAATCAATTACTTTTGTGATCAAGGCCAACTTCATTTGTTATTATTGACTTTACTATTATGCAAATTAATATATTTTCCAAATCCGTTCAGAATCATTAAACACAACATCGAAAACAAGTAAGTAATAAAAGAAGTAGATATGGCCCGGAGGAAACAGGATGTACTTCTGCAGCCTGCGATCATATAGTGAATTGCTTCAAACAATGCTTAGACATAGGATATAATTAACTCTATTCACAATCTAATTTCAGTTGATTCTCAGTCCTATCAATTCAACATTTCCAATTCATGAAATTAATAGATTGGCTCGATTATTTAAACAAGCATGGTGCAGATTCTCAGATGTTCTCGCTTAATCTAATGAAAAGTGCCCTGCACAATGTAGATCTGTTCTTCACATCTCAGTAGTTGAACTTGCATGCATGTCCCGACAACACATGACAAATTCTTGAAAAGCCTAACATTATATCATAGAATCAGACCCTGGTCAAATACACCGCCACACCAATATTCTACAATTAAAGTGAGCTATTTGACTTATCACCTCGAAAGCAAGCAAGCTTCCACAGATTTCTCCTTTATTAGCTGCCCAGTTTCAGCTCCCATGTTCATAGTTAACCCCAAACTATTCAATGGTTGGATTTCAGGCAAGGTCAAACAACTGGGGTCAAGGGACCAGGTGATGGCACTGCATGCAGCACAGTGGCACAGCGAGTGGACTTGCTGCCTCACAGCGCATGAGGCCAAGCAGTTTGTGGAGTGTGCATGCTCTCTCTGTGATTACATGGTACTCTAATTTCCTCCCATATCCCAAAGGCATGTGGGTTGGTAGGTTAATGAGCCACTATAAATTATCCCTAGAGGGTAGGTGAGTGGTAGAATGTGGTGGGAGTTGATGAGAATGTGGGGGGATTTTTTTTAAAATGGGATTAACTTAGGTTTAGTGCACATGGGTGTTCGTTGGCTCATGGATAAATGGCCAGTTTCCATGGTGTACAGCTTTCTGATTCTAAAACGGGCATTCATCAAATACAAACAAGTCTTTGCTGGATTTTGTACCAATCAATCGTCAAAACCCTCTTTAAACTTGTACCAGCTACCAGATCACTCCCGGCTTCTGCAACCCTTCGACTCTGGCTGTGATCAACTTTAAAAGGCAGTTTAACACTATAAAACTAAACAAATCCATGGCCCTTGGAGAAGGAAAACTACCATCCTGACTGCTCTCTGAAGTTGTCCAGCAGTACATTTTGGTCACGGGACCACACTGACATTCTGCAGATGGTGGAATTCTGAAAAATTAGTTTCTCACAAATCAACTGGGAAAAATATTTTTGGCAATTCCACTATTTGTAACATAGAACCCAGAACCACACAGCACAGAAAGAGGCATACTCTGCTTGAGTTGACTACTCATACATAAGGATTAAAACTGAAGTATTAATACTCCTTTCAAATGGATGATGCACACATAAAATGCTCTATTTCAAAATGGGGAACACATATCCTGTGTCATATTATATTAATCAACTGGAAAAGTCATAAAAAGTAAGCAGATTTGATAAATGCCTCTGAAAATGATGGCTTTGTATGCAGATTAGGGAATATATCTCAGCCCGGAAGCAGAAGTACAGAATCTAGATCCAGCTTGCTCATCAGTGACAGAACACTACAGGAGGAGTACCAATTTAGGTTGGAAGTAAAATGAGTAATGAATATATTGCACATAATGTGACAGGCTGATTTCACTCTAATTCCGTACAATAAATTTTTAACAGCTGAGCATCTACGGAAGAAAGCAACGCTCCCCGTTCTACTACAAACCCACTGACTCCCACAGCTATCTGGGCTACACTTCATTCCCACCCTGTCTCCTGCAAAAAGTCTATCCCCTACTCCCAATTCCTCCGTCTATGCCGCGTCTGCGCCCGGGATGAGGTGTTTCACACTAGGGCATCAGAGATGTCCTCATTCTTCAGGAAACAGGGCTTCCCCTCTTCCATTATAGATGAGGCTCTCACTAGGGCCTCCTCTATATCCCGCAGCTCCGCTCTTGCTCCCCCTCCCCCTATTCGTAACAAGGACAGAATCCCCCTTGTCCTCACCTTCCACCCCATCAGCCAGCGGATCCAACAAATCATCCTCCAACATTTCCTTCACCTCCAACGGGACCCCACTACTGGCCACGTCTTCCCATTTCCTCCCCTTTCGGCGTTCCACAGAGACCATTCCCTCCATAACTCCCTGGTCCACTCGTCCCTTCCTACCCAAACCACCCCATCCCCAGGCACTTTCCCCTACAACCGCAGGAGATGCAACACCTGTCCCTTTACCTCCCCCCTTGACTCCATCCAAGGACCCAAACAGTCTTTCCAGGTGAGACAGAGGTTCACCTGCACCTCCTCCAACCTCATCTATCCGTTGCTCTAGATGTCAACTTCTCTACATCAGCGAAACCAAACGCAGGCTCGGTGATCATTCCGCTCAACACCTTCGCTCAGTCCGCCTGAACCAACCTGACCTCCCGGTGGCTGAGCACTTCAACTCCCCCTCCCACTCCCAGTCTGACCTTTCTGTCATGGGTCTCCTCCAATGCCATAGTGAGGCCCACCGTAAATTGGAGGAACAGCACCTCATATTTCGCTTGGGCAGCCTACAGCCCAGCGGTATGAACATTGACTTCTCCGACTTTAGATAGTTCCTCTGTCCCTCTCTTCCCCTCCCCCTTCCCAGTTCTCCCACTGTCTTCCTGTTTCCACCTATATCCTTTCTTTGTCCCACCCCCGACATCAGTCTGAAGAAGGGTCTCGAACCGAAACGTCACCCATTCCCTCTCTCCTAGATGCTGCCTGACCTGCTGAGTTACTCCAGCATTTTGTGATACCTTCGATTTGTACCAGCATCTGCAGTAATTTTTCTACACAACTTTCCCCATGTTATGGAAAGCCAGAATGTTTGCTCAGGAAAATGAGGAGACTATTAAGAGATAGAAATTGATTGGTTTCAAGGAAGAACAGGAGGGCCTTCCTGGTGGAGGGGTGGAGGTGTAATGGGACTGGACATCTCTGGTAAAGTTGAGGCAATGGGGGCCTGGACACTGCAAGTTATTAAAGAGTTGAAGAGTATGTGTCACGGATGTAGGTTGGAGGGGATTGTACAAGGGGGGTGGGATAGAATGAAGGTGTTGGAGATGAGTTCTTTGGGGCAGGTGCATGCAGAAACAATGGGTCTGCCAGGGAAGTCGTGTTTGTGGATTTTGGGAAGGAGATGGGAAGCGGGCAGTGCAGAGCTGGGGAGCAATAAGGTTGGAGGCTGTGCTCAGAGTCTTCCCATATGCTTTTCCTCCACTTTGAGCAGTCACAGGGCAGAGAATCTCAAGATTTCTCACTGCCACTGATGGGCAGGAGGTACAGAAGACTGAAGTTGCACAACCCCAGGTTAAGAAATGGCTACTTTCCGACAACTATTAGGTTCTTGAACTAACCTAATACTATTGTGGTAATAGAACACTAAGGACCACTTCTTGCAGTACCAATAGAGTTTTTTTTTGCACTAATGTGGATAAGAATATCTCCTAAGCATACAGGAGGGTGGAAATCACTTCTGCTCATTACGTCATGAGTTTGGTGCTGGGTGAGGTCTTCAAATATATTTGTACTCAGCTGGCCAAAGCCCATGCTGCTACATAGTAGACAATGGTGAATCTATTCACCGAGGTGTACCTGCTGCTGTGCACCAACCGCACATACACCTCTCCCTGCAACAACAATGAACACTCCAACCTGCTGACGTGGCTTTGTGCTGGAAGGTACAATGTATGTGGGAGCATCAGCCTATTTTGTGCATGCAGCAGTATACGGCGTCTAAACATCTTGAACCCTCTTGACCTCACACTAAGAAGTTGCTTGTTCCAGTCTAAATCCTAGTGGTTCACGAGCCTTATTTTGGACTCTCATTTACAATCCCAAAGAGTTCCATGTTCAATAGGAATGATAGCTGAAACATGATTTTCAATTCCTTTTCCATTTCCACCAACCGCTTACGGCATTGCAAGAACGAAAAACATAACTGTGAGCAAAAACCATGTTGCTGGAGGAACTCGGTGGTTAGTCAACATCTGTGGAGGTAAAAGGGATGGTTGACACTTTGTGTTGAGACCCAACACCCTCCAGCAGCTTGTTTTTTGCTCGAGTTTCCAGCATCTGCAGCCTTGTATCCTCATGGGCGAGATTCAGCTCAAAATAGACTTTACGTGCAAAGGCAGTCACCAGATTTGCTGGACCAATGTGCAATACTGACTAAAGATGCATTTTACTGTGTAAATATGTTCCTTGTGTCAGCACTGTAGGGCCATCATCAAGACAGCTGGCACTAATTACGTTGTCACTTTGTTTATCACAGTTACGGTGATAAACGATTTAATACTAGTAGCTTCCCTGCGACCAAAGATTAACATTCATCATGATTCTTGGCTCATTTAATATTAAACTAAAGGTTCACATAAGCCACGATGTGTTTCAAGATCACGTTGGCTGCAAAATGATACAAACTGCAGATGTGATGCCAGACCCACCGTGGGTCGACTAATCTCCGCCAGGAAAGAGCTGCTTATGAATGGCCTCCTGTGCATTCCATGAGTGCATTCACAGGAAAATAATGGCAAAGCCATGACTAAGAGCTGTGAAGCTCTGCAATGGGAAGCTTACTTGCACCAAGGCTGGACCATACTCAATGATTGTCTGGATATAGAGGGACCTGGCTTTTAAAAGGTTTTCCAGCCTTTTAGATTTACAGTAGGTTTCTTTACCACCTGATCATTTTAGCCATAAGAAGAATTGCTGACAGAATAACAGCATGGGATTCATTCAACCCATTGTGCTCTTGCCAATTACTTTAGGGATACCCCTTCTCATCGTTCATTTGTAGCAAGCTCAGTCAGACGTTCGAGGGTTCGATTCCTACCTGAGACTTGAGCACAAAATCCAATCGTACGATCCAGTGTCGTACGATTTTAATCTGAATATCCCTTTCTTTTGTGAGAATTTGATGTGAACAATTCAGCTGCCTTCTTCAGTAGTTGAATTGCACTCAAATTATTACACCCAAAGAATAGATCACTGACTGCGAGTCTCATAGTTTCTGAAAGGTGTGATATGAATACGGTTTTGAATTTTGATTTTGAATACTAGTGTTCCACATAGTTTCAGCAGCAATTCAGACAGCATAGTTCAGATCATACCTCACTGCATTCTCATCCTCCCCCGGATATGCTGCAAATGATCTTACTCCAACAATTACCAGCCCTGCTATCAGAAGCCTAACCAATGATTTATAAAAGGTTTACCCTTTTGTACTCCTTGTCTCAATTTCTACAACCATGGATCTAATGTGTGTTTGGAACAACTTGCCCCACTTTCTTCAAAGGCTGGGTTGCAGATGTAATGAGAAGTGGGTATGCTCTCATATTTTAAAGAAGTTGGACCGTTTAATTTGTATTGTTTCATGTTAATTTCTTTCTAAAACCATCGGTTCACACTTTTTTCACATTTAAATTATCCTGACATATGTATTCTATTTCATCAGACAGCACAAAGTCTATACTCATCCTTCACACTCCCTGGAACATCCATGCACATTTTGCTCATATATACTCAAGATCTTCAATGTTGCTATTGTTTATTATGTGGTATTCCATCAAATACCTTTGAAAGTCCATGTAAATGTCAATAACTTCATCAGTCATTTCTGAATAACTCAGTATGATACTCTGGCCTCTGAGAGGGTTTCCATGGCCTGATGTAATTTTTTTGGAGGACTTTTCCTGGGATTCCCCATGAACTGGAGGGAGGAAGGGATCCAGTTGTGTGTGTGTGTGGGGGGGGGGGGGGCAGTCAATGGAAAAAAAACAGCTGGCAAGAGATTATCATCGTGAATTTGGTCAGGATTTATGTGGAAATGAATGGAAATTTAAGCAGGAACTTGGTGTAGATCTTATTGCTAGTCTTAAATGGAATAGGCACGGAAATTTTTTAAGGGGTTCCATACAAAGTGAGAGAAATGCCTTGACTTCCTTGAACAATGACAATGGATTCCTGCCACGCCAGTATTGGACCAGAATTCAGAACCAAGTGGTAACCTCAACCACTTTGACATCTAGTGAACAAGGGCCACGCAAGTCTGCTGGATTCAAAGAATAAACCTGCACACATGGAGGGATAACAACTGACATGGCCACGATATGGTGACTAGAAGTGAGAAAGGAAAGCTAGATGAAATGACTCTGAGTTCTAATCGGCTTTGTGCATAGGAGGCAGTACAGATTAATTTTAAGATAAATAATTTTAATATAATTTCAGGATAAGTTTCTATAATATTTTAGAGTTGGAATAAAATATCAAGATACTCAGCACAGCTTTGTTCACCAACTGGAGATGCTGCTGTGTTTTGTGCATGACATGATTAAGAGGGGCAGGAAACATTGACCTATTTGTCAAGCTTCTAATCCAGTAGCTGGGGCTCATTAAATGGATTTTATTCCAAATCCATGGAGAATAAATAAGCACCCACAGGGTAAATGTCAAATACAATACCTCTGTTCGGGTTCTTTAGCTGGCCTTCGATGTTTAAGCTTCTGAGCACAGTATTATGAGTTCAAGTGATTTAATGCTTAAAGGGAGGTAATGCAGAATAAACTGAATGTTTCATGATGTAAACTGATCTATTTTTATTGGGTAAAGACAGCCATGCATAATGAAGTTAAGGGAAGCAGGCAGAACAATCTCAGGAACAGTCAAAAACCAGGCGACATAAGGGATGGAAGTATTTGAAACAATTATCAGAGACAAAGTACTATGTAAAGCAAGGTACAAAAGACAGATAAATCCCTTGCATCTTATGCCATATAGTATAGGGAACGGCAACAATGAAGGTGGATCCATTGGTTGCGATCTTAAAAATTCCTCAGGCGTCATATATTCTGCAGTTGTTTACAACGTATAAATACGTCGTTCGGCCCAAGCAGTCTATAGTAGTTCACGTACAAATCCCATTCCTCCACCAATTTCCCTATAACCTATTCCCATCAAATACTCGGCAATCCTAATACCCACCTACTACGAAAAGATACGATAGAACTTTATTTATCCCAGGAGGAAAATTGGTCTGCCAACACAAGAAGGTACATGAAACATGATATTAAAGTTACGAATGGAAAGTCCAGGATTTGGGATGTGCAAAGATTGGCGAGGAGGGCGGGGGAGCGGAAGAGGAGTCAGTCTACCCCAGGACAGAAAGGGGAGGAAACCCTATGCAATGAGTAGTGTGCAGACTGAAGATGGGTCTCGACCTGAAACGTCACCCATTCCTTCTCTCCTCACATGCTGCCTGACCCGCTGAGTTACTCCAGCATTTTGGGTCACAATGAGAACTTGCAAACTCCACACAGACAGTGAAAAGGATTGATCCCGGGTCCTTGGTGGCATGAAGCAGTAGCTCTACCAGCTGCATCACTGTTCTGCCAGATTAAACAAGGGGGCAAAAATATTGATTTAGATAATATAATGTAGGAAATATAATACAAAGTTGCCCACTATGGTTGAAAGAATAAAAAAGTCGAACATTGTTTAAATGAAGAGACTACAAAATACCACAGTATAGAGAATCTTGTACATGAGACACAGAAAAAAAGATGCAGGTAGAACAAGCAATTAGGAATGCAAAGGGATATTAGCCTTCATTGCAAGGAGAGTGGAGTATAAACCAACTCTGGGAGGTTTGGAGGAAGGAGGAATAGACTTGCACAGATGGCAATTCAGAAAAAATGCACGAGGTTGAATTGTGAGATGAAGGGATTGATTTATGAGTCAGGACTGAGCAAATTGTACTATTATATGTAACTGTATTACAGCAGTTATGGTTCTGAAAGAGAACAGTGGGTTGACGTTCCCCATTGTTGGGGAAGCATTGTTGGAAACATTGTTATTGTCAGAATAAGTGTTCATGCAGAAAACAGTACAGCACCGGAACAGGTCCACGACATCTGTGCTAAACATGATGCCGATTTAAACTAACCCCTCTACATGCGCATAATCCTTATCCCTAAAATCCCTGCATATACATACGTTTACCTAAAAGCCTCTTAAATACCACTATAATATATACTTCCACCACCACATCTGGCAGCTCAAGACACTCATCACTCTCTGTGTGAAAAACTTACCCTGCACATCTGCTTTAAATTTTCCTCCTCTCAACATAAAACTATGCCCTCTGGTATTTGACATTTCCACCCTGGGATACAGTTTCTGACTATTTACTATCCTTGCCACTCATAATTTTATCAACTTCTTTCATGTCTCCCCTCAGCCTCCGACTCTTCAGAGAAAACAATCCGGTTCTCTCAACCTCTCCAGTTAGCTGATACCCTCCAATCCAGACAGCATTCTGATAAATCTCTTCTGCACCTTCTCCAAAGTCTCCACATCCTTCTTGAAATGGGGTGACCAGAGCTGAACACAACATTCCAAATGTGGCCGAACTGAAGTTTTACAAAAGTGCTGCAAGACTTCCTGACTCTTATACTCAAGCCCCTGCCCGATGAAGGTAAGCATACCATACGTCTTCTTTATCATTCTATCAATTTGTGCTGCTACTTTCAGGGAACTATGGATTTGAAGCATAAGATCCCTCTGTACATTGTGAAAGGTCCTGCCATTTTTCCCTTACATTTGACTTTCAAAAGTGCAACCTCCCAGATTAAACTCCATTTATGTAATTGATCTCTAGGCCGCTGCTACCTACACTACTTGCAACTCTACTAATTTCTGTGTTTCTAACTTACGAACCAACCCACTTACATTTTCATCCATGTACCACAAATAAGAGATTCCAGGACTGATCCCTGCAGAACACCACTGGTCCCGGACCTCCAGTCAGAATAGTGCCCTTCCACCACTACAATCTTCTCTCGACAGCCAGGTCTGAATCCACACTACCAGGTCACCATGGATCCCATGCATCTTACTCTTCTGGATCAGCCTACCATGAAGGAGTTTGTCGCCCGGCTGGGGCGCTGGTCGGGTCTCCTCAGGGTGCTTTCCTATCGAGGCAGGGTGTTGGTCATTAAACAACTGGTGGCCTCCATGCACCTTGGTCCCATCGGCCACCTTTGCTGGAATCAACCAGGGGAAGTTGGTGGGCTTCTTCTGGGGCGATGGAAAGCACTGGGTCTCTGCAGCGGTCCTGAGTCTCCCGATCGAGGAGGGTGGTCAGTCGCTGGTGTGCATTCGAGCCCAGCTGGCTGCTCTCCATCTCAGGACCCTGCAGAGATACCTGTACTCTGGGCATCCTCCCCAGTGCACGTGCTGGCAACGCACTTTTTCCAACAGGGCCGCTGCCTTCAAGGAGGTACGCGGATACCGGTGGTGGGCGTCAGCCATGCTGTCCTGCAGAGGATGCCTGGCTTCTACCGGGACCTACTGAGAGTCTGCAAATTGGTTGCCGTCGACCAGGGCCCCTCTCCACCGGCCCTTGTCCCGTGTGGAGTACTTGCGGCTGAGCAAAACCCCGCTCAGCCAGAAGTACTCGTCGGACCCAGGCACCAAAATCTTCTCGGGAGCCGGCCCCACACAACCCGATCCGCCTTTCCTTGACACCCTTCATCTCCCTCCGAGATGCAGGGAGGTGTGTCCTGTACGGATTTCTCCTCCACACCCTGCACCTCCCCACCCTTGGTCCACCATCTAGAAACAAAGTGGCAGTCAGTGTTGTCTTTTGGTCGTTAGAGATCTACGCAGGGATTCTGCCCCTCTACATCGGGGAACTAGGGTGGAGGGTACAGCACCGAGGAGTCTCTTGTAATCTGTTTCTCCCGTGGTCACAGACTCGCCAGCCGCCTGCCACTGTTGCGGGATGGAAGAGTCCGTGTTCCACGTGTACATGGAGTGTGTGAGGTTGCAGTCCCTGTTCCAATATCTAAAGGGGCTGCTCCTTGTCTTCTGGCTGAACTTCACACGCACCTTCTTCATCTTTCGACCCCCGGTGCGTAGGGGGGAGGGTAGGGCCGAAGATGTCCTGGTTGGGCTGCTCTTCAGCCTGGTCACGGCGCCAGGTGGAGGAGGGCTCTGCCCTCGCCGGCTGCTTGTCCCATTTCTGGAATTACGTCCGTGCCCGGGTGGTATTAGATAGGGATTACGTGCTGTCCACGGGCACCACGGGGGATTTCCAGGACCGCTGGGCATCACGGGGTATGGAATGTATCCTCAATAAGGATGGGGAAATAGTGATTTAATATTTAAGAATATTTGCTTTATTTTGTATTGTGGTGGTTGGTTTGTGCCGATGGTGGGTATATCTCCTTACTGGGACAAACTGGGCATGAATTCTTATTAACTGGTGTTGAAGACTCCTACATGTCAGATGTGGACATACCCAATAACTGCTGCTCCCAATTTACTCTCCCTTGTTCCTGCCTGATAATATTATCATTTTTTCCTCCTCTAACTTAATACTTCCCCCCAATTTCCAGCGATATCCTTGCTCATAACCATCTTAATACTTGGAGTCGTGATCACTGTACTCAAAATCTGTTCCCTCTAAAATGGAAGTCACCTGGCCAGGCACATTCCCAATACAAGGTCCAGTCTGGTTAAACAGAGTTTATTGTTGTATGCACAAGTATTGTGAGGTACAGGTACAATCAAACAGTTGTTTGCAGCGGCATCAAGGGAACATTTAAGCAGACAACACATTAAATGATAAATTCCAGATAAATTACACAAATTCTATAAGACAATTTAAAGAAAAAGACTGAAAAAATGCAAGGGGGAAATTACTATTACTTTTAAAAGAGACTCCTCTGGTTGGACTATTCATACTGTTTCAAGACACCCTCTTAGATGCACCCAACAAATCTACCCCAAGGCTTAAAATTATGATGAGAATATTTTCTTTTCTTTGTGGCTCCTCAACCTCCTTCACCAGAGAGCTAAGAAGGCAGAGTCATTCCATACATTCGAGACATATTTTTTACTTTATGTTTATGGGGAGGAGGATTTGAGGTCATGTCCTTTTCAGGTCCGATCTTATTGAACTGGAAACCAGGATTGAAGCGTGATTGTTGGTTTATTCCTGGTACCAGTTCTTAATACAATAAGCCCAAGGGGTTGCATGGTCCCTTCCACATCAGGTATGAGATAATACTTTCTATGCAAAGGTCCTGTAAATATCAATTACTGCTCATTTTCCACAACCGCTCCCAAGATCAGCAAGCAAGGTGGTCGGAGAGGAAGAATTAGGAGGGTGGGGCAGGGAACAAAAGGGTGAGCAGGCTGGAAGGATGGAGCAAATGCAGGAGAGGAAGAGAGGAAGGAGGAAAGGATATAGGAAATAGGACAAGAAGAAATGTATTCGTTGAAGGATTTGAATTTTTGAAATTCTCTCCACCAGAGAACTGTGGAGACAAAGTAATTCAATATATTTTTTGAACACAGTGTAGGTAAGGAATAGTGTGAATGTGGAATAGACGGGGAAGGATGGTTCCACTGGTTGGATTGGGCTTACACTTTATCAGAAAAAGCAGAGAAATCTCTGCCCCTCGTATAGATTTGTTAAATCTGTTTGCTTACTTAGGGGAAAAGGGTGGCTTTGAAAATCAACACAGCTCATGCACACCAGAATGAGACCACAGATTTGTGAAGGACGTTTGATGCGAATAGCCATGCCCATTGGTGTTTTGGAATGGGACATCAGGAAATTCCAAACCACTTCAAGGAGAAACCAAACCACAGGCTAGAAATTCTAAAGCAGACTCAAGCTGCTGTGAACGAAACAAACATCTGCAGGAATAGTCAGTCTTCGGCTGGATTCTCCTTACCGCAGAGCCGAACAAAACAAGCGTGAATCACACAAATACTTGGGAACACAACCTTAGGGGCAGGTTCATTGCATGGTGAATTAGAGCACACGCTCCAAAAGGAAAACACATGGCAAACATCTTGAGTAGGGACTTTCAGTGCAGGAAATTTTAAACCACACAACCTATTAAGGCCCTTCAAAACAACACAGTTGAAAAGCATGCAATGGGGGTTTTCCTTTGCTCATGAGATAAAGGCATTGTGGGAAGTCCGGCATGAACTACTCTTTCTGATTTACCTCGAGAAGGATAAGGTGAGTCATCTCCCTGAACCACAATTACAAAGATACTCTTACACTGCTGTTGAGAGTTAGTTCCAGCATTTTAACCAAGTGATAGCGAAGAACAGGAAGGCTTCCAAAGATTGATACAAAAAGCTGGAGTAACTCAACGGGACAGGCATCATTTCTGGTGATGTTTTGTGTCGAGACCCTTCTTCAGAAGAAGTATTTGTGTGATTCAGAAGAAGGGTCTCGACACGAAACGTCACCCATTCCTTCTCTCCAGAGATGCTGCCTGTCCCACTGAGTTACTCCAGCTTTTTGTGTCTAACCAGCATCTGCAGTTCCATCCTACAGCAAAGCTTCCAAGACTGATTCATGTTCAACCTGAAGTGTTGCTCTTGTACTTTTTTTTTGGTGGTGGCAATCGACTTGGGAGCTGCTGTTAAAATGAAAAGTTGCTGCAGTGCTTCTAGTAGAAGGCAGATTTTGCAGACATAATGCATGAGAAGTGACAGGGCAAAGTCTTTTAAAGTGGTGGATGGCCTGCAAATCTTAGATACTATGAAGGTTTTTGTGTGGTGAAGTTATCTAGGCTAAGGAAGAGAATTCCAACATGCACTTGCCTAGTACCTTATGGTCACTCTGTCTAATGTCCAGCCTCTAAACCTGCTTTTCGTCGTCAAAATGTGTATGTGGTTAATCCATTTCAGATTTTGGTTGATGGCACAATGCAGTGTGATGAGAGTGGAAGATCTGGCAATGGTAGTGTTGATCAGTGGCCAGGAGGAGATGGTTAAGGTCCATCTTGCTGAAGATAAGTTGTTTGGTAATTGAATGACACAAACCTCAGATACAACATGAATGAAACTTAAGTGATACAAAGATCACGGTGCACATAGATACAAAGTGCTTAATTACATGAGAAGCTGGAGACCATTACCACCTACTCTATTTCTGACTTTTTGGAGGGAAAATCATTGATACAAATACTAGGCCCAACAACAACTATATGACTCCATCCAGGAAGTAGTTTTTTTTCTCTCATTTCCCACTGACTACAACTTTACTGCAACTTGTCAAGGTCACATTTGGTCAATTCCTACTTTGATGTCTAGGGTAGTTATTCTAACCTAACATTTGGAAATTGGATCTATGTTCCAATGAGAGGAGTCGAGAGGTCCTCCAGGGACCCAAACTGAAGATCTATGAAAAGTTAAAGTTTCATTCATGATTTATGGGTTGATGAGACAGGAATTGCTTCCATGGCATTTGTCCTTTTTATGGCTAGAGCATTGTTTTTAATCTGTGCAGCTGGCAAATTAGCAATGTTTTAGGTTACTAGAACATTTTGACTCAAGGTATGGATAGTTCTAGATCTCACATCTTCAGCAGAACAGTTGTCAATCTCTTAGCTTTTCTTACAGCATTTTGTAATTTTACAGCATTTTTGAGATCACATGGAGTGAGTCAAATTGTCTGAAGAATAGCTTCTTTCATGGTAGGGGGAGCACCACCTACTCAGACGTCTGGCTGACAATGTTTGCAAACATTTCAGAATTGTCTTTGACATATGCAATGGACTACCATTGTTGAAAATGGAAATACTCATGGTTGCCAATCTTGCCCAGTTGATCCTGATCCTGTTGTAATTTGTAATACCCATCTGATAGAGCTCCAAGAATTAGAAACACCAGATGGCTTCCCATAGTTCACATGGATTTATCTTTCTAAGGTACCACAACATTCATGAAAAATGTGCACACTCTACCCACTGATTTGTCCCTTTCCATTTTTCCAGGAGTTGCGAGGGAACTAAAAGACATGGCACAAAATTTGATTCTTGTGCAGTTCCACTGAAGCTTAGCAGGCGACCAAAATGCCCCATTGCTGTCATTTTTTAAATGCACTCTACACGCCCAGATAGTTGAATTTCAGTTAGCATCTCAAACTACTCATCCTGCTTGTTACAGAATCACAGTCAGCAGTATTTCGTCCACATTTTGGGGCATTCAAATATAACTCAGCAAAACAAGTATTTTAATTGGAGATACACAAAACTGCAGATCTGGAATCGTGGTCAAAAAACAAACTGCTGGAGGAACTCAGTGGGTCAGGCAGCATCTGTGGAGGGAATGAACAATGTTTCGGGCCAGGATCTTTCTTCAGACGACCTTTCATCAGACTGATCAAGCACATAATGGACGTTTGAAGATTAAGTGGACACAGAAAGAGAATTTTATACATGTACACTAAACCTTGTCAAAATTATTTTGATAACCCGAGAAACAGGTTCCAAATAGGGGGGGCATTTCAAAACAGATGTGAATTGAAAAAACAAAAAGCTGCAGATGGTGGATATTTAAGCTAAAGTCTGAAGCTGCTGGAAGTACTCAGCTCAGGCAGCACATGCAGAGAGTAACCAAAACGCGAGGGAAATGTCACAGATCTTTGACCTACCCACAACCAGGAGATGGAAGTGATCATCTTTTCAGGAGAAAAAAAAGCAAGGGATAACAGGTAAGATTGTCAGTGTGTGGGGGGCAGAGACAGAGAGAAAAGAGGTGAAAATACCACAATAATAGTGATGAGATGGACAAGTGGAGATGATTAAATCATGATGCTAATAGTCCAGATTACAGGAGGCAAGGTGAAAGAAATAAAAGGTACATGGGGCTTTCACTAGGGGTGGGAAGGAGAGCTGGAGTCATGTCCTTGGTGGAAGTGGTGTAGAGCTTTGTTCTCAACACGAATTGTTGCTGAAATTGAGTGATGGATTGGAGTAAGGATATTTGGTTAGATATAGGACTGGGACCCTGTTGTCTTTCATTTGGTCAGACGTATGGTGGCAGAGATGGATGGATGCCTGAGGTGCGGAATGTGGTAGTCTTTCCCTTTCCTGCATTGGGTTTCATCTGTGCAATCTAATGAAATCAGAATACGGCTGCATGGCTGCCTTTTGTGACACACTGATAACGAATGGCTCTAACGACAGCCCCTTTAAGTAGCACACGCAGAGATCTCCTTCCTTGTATTCAGACCTGCTTTACTGCAAAGCTGACAAAATTTGAACATTGCGCAACAACCCATTATCAATACTGCTTGGCCAGCGACCTCATGCAATTCAAACTCGCATTACATGCTTTATGAGATCGGACGAGCTGTTTGCGCTTTACAATTGATTTTACACTTCAATTTAATCCCATTGCACATATAAAGCATGCACTGAGTGAGTGAGTTTCTTTGCCAGAACATCTTCACAAATGCATTATGCGATCACTAGAGGAACTCTCATCGACACTATTAATGGAATTACTTCCACACTGGATCTTCAAATAAACGATTACCTGCACTGTCTGCTGACTATAACCTTCTCAGCAGCACTATTTAGACTCCGCTTCACTCCCCATGTGACCTGCGGTCAGATTTAATTGTAACTGACATGTTTTTCCAAGCCGTTGTTCCTTATAGTCCTATTGTGCACACTTTGCTTCCTCTGCTATGCAGTTTGTTTTGCATCGTTCTTTCATGCCGTGCCATGAGAATTTGTTAAGTCAGTACCCATCAACCAGAAGAATATTTAGAGAAGGACATTTCCAATGATTGTGGTTGAAATATCATGCAAAATCTTCCATACGACATGCACTGCTGCATTCCATTCTATGTTGCTCAGCCCCTCCTTTCTCCTGGCAAAGTTAGCAAGGAGCAGGCACTCAAAACAAATGGTAACAGTAACAGTACCCAGCAATCAGCACAATATGATAAGTTTTACTCTACAAATTGAAAGAAAGAAGGGAAAAATCGGAAGTGTCAGTATTACAGTATAGCAAAGGGGATTACAGAGGCATGAGGCAGGAGTTGGCCAGATTTGACTGGAAGGGAAGACGGTGGAACAGCAATGGCAGGTATTCTTGGGAATAATGCAGAAGTTGCAGGATCAATTTATCCCAAAGAGGAGGAAAGATTCTAAGGGAAGTAAGAGGCACCTGTGGCTGACAAGGGAAGTCAAGGACAGCATAAAAATAAAAGGGAAGTATAACATAGCAAAGAAGAGTGGGAAGCCAGAGGATTGGGACTCTTTTAAAGAGCAACAGAAGATGACTAAAAAGGCAATACAGGGAGAAAAGATGAGGTATGAGGGTAAGCTAGCCAATAATATAAAGGAGGATAGTAAAAGCTTTTTTAGGTATGTGAAGAGAAAAAAAATAGTCAAGGCAAATGTGGGTCCCTTGAAGACAGAAGCAGGGGAATTTATTATGGGGAACAAGGAAATGGCAGACGGGTTGAACCGGTACTTTGGATCTGTCTTCACTAAGGAAGATACAAACAATCTCCCAGATGTTCTAGTGGCCAGAGATCCTAAGGTGATGGAGGAACTGAAGGAAATCCACATTAGGCAGGAAATGGTGTTGGGTAGACTGATGGGACTAAAGCTGATAAATCCCCAGGGCCAGATGATCTGCATCCCAGGGTACTTAAGGAGGTGGCTCTAGAAATTGTGGATGCATTGGTAATCATTTTCCAGTGTTCTATAGATTCAGGATCAGTTCCTGTGGATTGGAGGGTAGCGAATGTTATCCCACTTTTTAAGAAAGGAGGGAGAGAGAAAACAGGAAATTATAGACCAGTTAGTCTGACATCAGTGGTGGGGAAGATGCTGGAGTCAATTATAAAAGACGAAATTGCGGAGCATTTGGATAGCAGTAACAGGTTCGTTCCGAGTCAGCATGGATTTACGAAGGGGAAATCATGCTTGACTAATCTTCTGGAATTTTTTGAGGATGTAACTAGGAAAATTGACAGGGGAGAGCCGGTGAATGTGGTGTACCTCGACTTTCAGAAAGCCTTCAACAAGGTCCCACATAGGAGATTAGAGGGCAAAATTAGAGCACATGGTATTGGGGGTAGGGTACTGACATGGATAGAAAATTGGTTGACAGACAGAAAGCAAAGAGTGGAGATAAATGGGTCCCTTTCAGAATGGCAGGCAGTGATTAGTGGGGTACCGCAAGGCTCGATGCTGGGACCGCAGCTATTTACAATATACATTAATGACTTGGATGAAGGGATTAAAAGTGCCATTAGCAAATTTGCAGATGATACAAAGCTGGGTGGTAGTGTGAACTGTGAGGAAGATGCTATGAGGTTGCAGGGTGACTTGGACAGGTTGTGTGAGTGGGCGGATGCATGGCAGGTGCAGTTTAATGTGGATAAGTGTGAGGTTATCCACTTTGGTGGTAAGAATAGGAAGGTAGATTATTATCTGAATGGTGTCGTTAGGAAAAGAGGACATACAACGAGACCTGGGTGTCCTAGTGCCTCAGTCACTGAAAGGAAGCATGCAGGTACAGCAGGCAGTGAAGAAAGCCAATGGAATGTTGGCCTTCATAACAAGAGGAATTGAGTATAGGAGCAAAGAGGTCCTTCTGCAGTTGTACAGGGCCTTAGTGAGACTGCACCTGGAATACTGTGTGCAATTTTGGTCTCCAAATTTGAGGAAGGATATTCTTGCTATTGAGGGCGTGTAGTAACCAGGTTTACTAGGTTAATTCCCGGAATGGCGGGACTGTCATATGTTGAAAGACTGGAGCAACCAGGCTTGTATACACTGGAATTTAGACGGATGAGAGGGAATCTTATCGAAACATATATGATTATTAAGGGGTTGGACACGTTAGAGGCAGGAAACATGTTCCCAATGTTGGGGGAGTCCAGAACTAGGGGCCACAGTTTAAGAGTAAGGGGTAGGCCATTTAGAACGGAGATGAGGAAAAACCTTTTCAGTCAGAGAGTTGTAATTCTGTGGAATTCTCTGCCTCAGGAGGCCAATTCTCTGAATGCATTCAAGAGAGAGCTAGATAGAACTCTTAAGGATAGCGGAGTCAGGGGGTATGGGGAGAAGGCAGGAACGGTGTACTGATTGAAAATGATCAGCCATGATCACATTGAATGGTGGTGCTGGCTCGAAGGGCCGAATGGCACCTATTGTCTAATGTCTATTTTTTTAGTACTGCATTTTTATTACAAGTACACCACCAGCAAGTGGTAAGTCCCCAACAGGTATATGGGAGGTACAGCTAGTAGAGCTGTACTGGTATGGATTCATTATTGTCACATGTACCGAGATACCGTGAAAACCTTTGTTTTGCAAGCTATCCAGGCAAATCATACCATACACGAGTACATCAGCTTGTGCAAAAGGAAAAATAAACATAGTGCAGGATATAGTGTGACAGCTACAGAGAAAGTGCAGATAAAACGCATATGCCAGGGCTGCAATGAGGTAGATTGGAAGATTGAGAATTATTCCTTAGCATAGGACAGGTCCATTCAAGAGTCTGATAACAGTGAGTAAGAAGCTGTTCTTGAATCTGGTGAGATGTGCTTTTCAGCTATTGTATCTTCTGCCAGGCAGAGGAGGGAAGAGCAAAGGACTGGGGTGTGAGTGGTCTTTGATTCTGTTGGCTGCTTTCCTCAGGCAGCTGATATTAGTGTTGATAGTAAGAGGAAGGTTGGTGTGTGTGATGAATTAAAGTCCATCGTTGACTGTAAGTGCTTTCAGAGGATTTAAAACATGAAAGCTTCTATGCAAATGCAGGCGCCTGTATATTTTGGCTACAAGTTCTTGCCTGGTTCTTTTCAACTATATTCTTGGCTTGAAGCAGCATTAGTTTTAACCTGTTCTATCCCTTACTTCATCTGCAACTTAACAGCACTGCAATAGTACAGCAGGAATAATTCTACATCAGAAAGTAATTCAAGTGTACCTGCCATCACAGCTATGGACATTGGTACTCTCACACAATGTTTCAATGAAGGCATTTTCCAGTGGGGGAATAGCATAACTGGCCGATGCCTGCACTCTTTTGCACGTTGCAGCTCCTACTTTGCCTCCTGGTTTGCTATCACTTCTACCAGCAGGAGGGATTCAAGACCAAAAATGCACGATCTTTGGCAGGAATGGTTGAGTTCCCAGGAGGTTGTATCTTTCACACTGAGCTGTGTGGGAACAGTTCCAATAATCTCACCTAGTAAAGCAGACACTCACTCACTCAATCTTTGACCAGACTGAACTCTCCTACTATACAGCAGATTTTAATTAACCTATTACTCCAACTTCTGGTCTGCAGGAAAAATTTCACGTCGAAGATCGTTACCCTTCAATATTCTGCAAATACATCAAGATACTTTTCATTTGCATCCTTCTTCAAAGTTAAAGGAGTTGAATGGCTCTACAATCAAACATAATGATACAGCAATAAATTGCTTTCAGGTGCACTTGACTTTTTGTGGTATCAACCAATGCGATTAACAGCAATGTTAACGATCAACTTGAGAACAGTAATTTATATACAATTTAGTGCTTTGCAATAAGTGCTCATGATGTGGTCTCCTCTGCAGTGGAGGAGAATAATAATAATATTATTAATCTGAACTCAGATTTTGTACAGTGACCGAGTGTGTTACTTTTTTCCATTTTATTTCCACTCTGGATTTTGGCACTGTTCTGTGGAAGCGCCATGTAATCCCCCAGAACAGCAGCTCCTCTGCGCTACAGCTTTGGAATTTAACATTGATTTCAATCATTTCAGACAATCAGCCACCCCAGCTTGTACAGATCACGAAGGCCCAACTTATGTACAGCCTATAGATACAAACGAGCGATTTAGAGATGGGTGGGATGGATTTACTGGCTGCTGTGGGGCTGCAGGCAGCTTCTGCTGGCTAGGATTTAATTGATCTCTTCTTCTGTACAACTCTGTCAGATGGACTTTTTGTTTTACCCACCAGCCGTCACCGCTCTCTTTCACACAGCACCCACTACTTGTCACTTCAATCGCTTCTGATCTTCCCTTTCATTCCCTCCATCTTTCCCCCTTCTCTCTCTAACTTAAAAATTGTTTAATTTATGACAAATGAAATAAGTCAGAGAGAAAGGTTGATTACTCCAAATATCAACACCTGCCACTTCAATTCACTGACTGCCGTATAGATCGATAGCAGGTGTGATCTTGCTGGCTCTCCACTCTGCACTGGACCATTTGGACAACAAGAACACGTCTGTCAAGCTATTACTCATCGACGAGAATTTGGTGTTCAACACCATCATCCCTTCTAAACCTAATCATACAGTGAACTGGATTTCTTCATCCCTTTGCAACAGGGTCCTCGATCAGTATAAATTGGCAACAACACCTCCTCCTCACAAACCATCAGCACAGGGGCACCTCAAGGCTGTGCTCTCAGTCTCCTGCTCTATCCTCTCTGTACCCAGGACTGTATAGCCAGACACATCTCCAATGCCATCGTTGCTGAATACTCTATTGGATTTGTGCAGGTATACAGTGGAGAGCATATTAAAATGGTTGACTCAGGAAGGCAGATATCATCAAATAGACACACTATTCACACTCTCATCTCTCCCCTACCATTGGCAAGAAGGTACAGAAGCCTGAGCACTATTTCCTCCAGGTTGAAGAACAGCGTTCCCATCAACCATCAAGGCCTTGAACCGCATGCACAATCGGAACCACAACCCTACTTCAGAACTGAACTACCATGCATTTGGCACTACCAAGGTTGCACTACGTACTTTGGCTTGCACAATCATGGCCTGGTTTACCTAGAAAAGCTGCTAATTTATCTATATTTATTTCAAAGGTTTCATCGGTCTTTTATTGTCACATGCACCAATTAAGGTACAGTGATATGCGAATTACCATCCAACCATACGAAAAATTGTCGTGTTTGTTATGTTCGAATGTTTGTTGTGTTTGTTATGTTTAATGGGCCTGTGAAGTTGCAGCAAGTAAGAATTTCATTGCACCTATACCAGTGCAAATGACAATTAAACATCTTTGACTCTTGACTTTCCAAAATCCTGCTAAAAGTTCAGCATTCTAAGATAGCATCAGCTTCTCTCTCTTGAAGTGTTGCCTGACTTGCTGAGTATTTTAAGTTTTTATTTTAGAAGTATCTCCTCACGTCTTAAGTGGTCAATCCCTTTTCACTGAGATGTTTACATTCCGCCACCAGGGAGATTATTTTATCTGCATTTAACTTCAGAATTGTAATGATTCCAATGAGACCAACTGTCAGTATGAACTATATATGGGCATAGTCTGCTCAAGCTTGTCTCATTGGACAGGTCTCCCCTTCCCAGAACTGAATTAATTCATCTTTCACTGACCTGCCCCCACGGCAAATGCTTCATTCCTTAAACAATCCAATTCGATCCAGTACTCCATGTGTAGGCTCACCAAATATTTGCAGGGTTGTTGCAAGATCTTGGAGGCCTTGGCATTAATCCCTGAGCTATCTTAGTAATGCCATTTTGACAACTTGAAAATGATCTGGTTCGCTCTAACATTTCCTTTCTGAAATTAAAGCTGTCAGTTAATTATAGTTCCCTGGCATGAATTTTTAACACATTTCACCTACTTTTATAACAAAATATGTCAAAAACAATTACTTCTACTCATTCCGCCATCTTGGATCCAGAAGGCAGTCCTCTGCTGGACGCTCTGACTGCTACAGGGGGCTTGGTCTAGCTCCCAAACAAAGTTAAAACAATTTTATCATGTGCTCTCTATGGATTGAATCGTCCTCCTATGAAATAGCTAATACCCTTAAATTCTTTCAATCATTTTTTTCTGTTACCAAATGCTCCCCAACACAGTATCCACCTTACTTCAACACCAAGAATATCTATTTCTCGATAGGTCCTGATATAGGAACCTGTTATAAAAGCAAACCAGACAAAGAAACATATAGAAACCCAGTACAATTTCTTCAATGTTCACAATGAATACAACCGAGGGGAGAGGGGGGTGCATTGGAGAGAGTAGAAGAGAGGAAGAGAGTGGGAGGGAGGGAATGGGAGGGGAGGGATAAGGTGATAGCAGAGAAGTATTCTATCATTGTCTAATGAGAAAGATTAGAATTCTGATACTTAACGGTGCAATGCATATATAAAATCGCTTGACAGCCTGTCTGTTAATCAGTCCTGAACCCTGAGTGCCCTTATGGTGCAGCATGTATGTTACAGCATGTGGAACGCCACAGAAACAAGCGGCATGTTAAGGCAGTAAAAGGCAGCAAACCTTGAGCTCAGGACTTTGAATTATGGGAGGCGTTATTTACTCAACAAATATGCACACTATTAGGAAGCAAGAACAGAGATCACAGTGTTATTCTGAAATGCAATAACTTGCGTCATTCATACACAAACACCTACACCTCTCTCAGATTTATATAAAGCAGACCATGTTTGAAGACCTAACCAGGATGAGTTAGAAATTGACGTTGCGTCAGTGAACAATATTATCAACAATGACAAAGCTGCCAGTTTCATCTCTGCTGGAATGGGATCACACTGCCTGTGATCGTCTGTCAACAGTGGTTGCATTAAAAACTTTAATTGTGGCAGAGGTGTACTGTACTGAGGACATGAAAGGTACAACATAATTGTTGCGAAGGGTCTCGACCCGAAAGGTCACCCATTCCTTCTCTCCCGAGATGTTGCCTGACCCGCTGAGTTGGAGTAACTTTATGTCTACCTTCAAAAGAATTGTTAGTTCTTATAAGGAGGCTAGAACAAAGTGGCAACAAATATAAACTGCTGCAGGAGTGTGGGTGATCGTTTTGCTTTGGCTCTGAACAAATGTGGGGGTTGGCACCAGATATGGTATGATAAAACATTTTGACTCTCACAGTTGCTGCTTTTGATTTGGTCAGGTTTGTGTAGTTTGTTTCCCACCACAACCTTTGGCTCCTGTGGAAACTAGACGGACAGAGTGCACAACTATTGTGTTTGCTGTGGTAATGGAGTTGACAGCAAAACTGCATTGATATCTGCTCCAGTTACTCAACACTCACTTGTCAGCTAAGAAAAACTCTCATCTATGCCCTTATTACTTCCAGACTCAATTATTCTCAAGTATCATATCATCATATCATATCATATCTATACAGCCGGAAACAGGCCTATTCGGCCCTCCAAGTCCGTGCCGCCCAGCGATCCCCGTACATTAACACTATCCTACACCCACTAGGGCCAATTTTTACATTTACCCAGCCAATTAACCTACATACCTGTACGTCTTTGGAGTGTGGGAGGAAACCGAAGATCTCGGAGAAAACCCACGCAGGTCACGGGGAGAACGTACAAACTCCTTACAGTGCAGCACCCGTAGTCAGGATCGAACCTGAGTCTCCGGCGCTGCATTCGCTGTAAAGCAGCAACTCTACCGCTGCGCTACCGTGCCGCCATCCTGGCCGGTCTCCACTAACAAACTTGGCTGCCGGCATCCTCACTCATACATCTGCTGCTCACCCATCACCTGGTGGCTCACGTTGGCTACTGGCTAGGTTATGATACGATTTCAAACCTTTAGCCAGCTCTCGTCATTTCCGCTCTGCAATACACTAATGTCCCTCCATTCAGTTTATTGTTTTTATCCGCTCTCAGTTTCATTTGGTAAACTTTTGGCAGCACTGATATCTTCTGCCAAGGACAATAAGCTTCAGAATTTTCTCCCTCAATATTTTGTTTTACATAGAACATAGGACAGGTCTTTTGTGTGGTACAGGATGTCAGTCTAAACTAATCCCATCAAGAATCCTGTATTCCCTGCCTGCTCATATGTCTGTCTAATTGCTTCTTATGCATTGCAATCATAAAAGTCTTCTCTAATTCCGCATTTTCTTCCTCTCCTCTGATAGAAGGCTCTTTGAAATCCAACTTTAGCAAGGCCTTTACTAATCTTACTGGATCAGTCCACATATTTCAGTATTAAAATTTGTCTGATAACACGTATAAATTGCTTTAGGATCTTTTGCTGGTCCTGATTGAAAGATGCAAGGGAACACGCCCTTTGGCCCACCGAGACCATTAATCACCGTTCGCACGTGTTCTATGTTATCCCATTTTCATATCCACTCCTTACACACTAGGGGCAATTTGCAGAGGGCAATTAACTTACAAACCTGCAAGTCTTTGGGATGTGGTAGGAAACCGGAGCTCCTGGAGGAAACCCACGTGGTCACACAGGGAGAACATGCAAACTCTGCACTGACAGCACTCCAGATCAGGATAGAACCCAGGGCCCCAGTGCTGTGCGATAGAAGCACTTGCAGCTGTGCCACCCTATTCTTAACACAAATTTGTCGATATCATTGCAGTCAAAAACCCAGTAACATATTACAATTCGGGAAGATTTTTAGATTGAGTACTCAGATACACATTTGTGTGTGACAAAAGATATTAAAAGGATGTAGTCAAAGTTGTTGGGCTTAAAATGTAGACGCAAGGAACTGCAGATGCTGGTCTACAAAAAAGAAGTGCTAGAAGAATTCAGCAGGTCAGGCTGCATCTTAGGAGAACATGGATAGGCGACGTTTTGGGTCGGGACCCTTGTTTGGACTTAAATATGTTTTGATGTATTAGACGGTGTGATGGAGGAATTGGGAGTAGGGGGAATAGAGTCTTTGCAGGAGGCAGGGTGGAAAGACGACCCATGCAGAACACGGATTTCATTAACTTCACTACTCATTTCCATCCTGCACTCCAATTTACTTGGACCATCTCCGACATCTCCCTGCCGTTTCTTGATCTCATCGTCTCCATCACAGGAGATAGACTATCCACTGACATTGATTATAAACCTATGGACTCTCACAGCTATCTAGACTACACTTCTTCCCACCCTGCCTCCTGCAAAGACTCTATCTCCTACTTCCAATTCCTTCCTCTACGCGGCAGCTGGAAGGTGAGATGATGTTCAAGATGAGATGTTCATACCAGGACATCTGAGATGTCCTCGTTCCTTAGGGAATGGGGGTTCCCCTCTTTCATCAGAAATAAGGCGCTCACAAGGGTCTCCTCGGTATCCTGCAACTCTGCTCTTGATCCCCCCCCCCCCCAGTCACAGGAACAGAGTTCCCCTGGTCCTCACCCATCAGCCGACACACACAGCACATAATCCTCTGACATTTTCGCCATCTCCAACAGGATCCCACCACTAGTCAATCCCCACCCCTTTCCGCAGAGACCATTCCCTCCGTAACACCCTGGTTAACTCATCCGTTCCCACCCAAACCAACCCCTGCCCAGGTAGTTTCCCCTGCAACCGCAGGAGATGCAACACCTGTCCCTATACGTCCTCCCTCCAATCCATCCAAGGACCCCGACTGTCCTTTCAGGTAAGGCAGAGGTTCACATGTACCTCCTCCAACTTCATCTACTGTATCTGCTGTTCCAGGTGTGGACTCCTATATATCGGTGAGACCAAGCGCAGGCTCGGCAATTGTCAGAGTGAGGCCCAACGCAAATTGGAGGAATTGCATCCCATATTTCGCTTGGGCAGCTTACAACCCAGCGTATGATTATTGATTTCTCTAACTTCAAGTAACCTTTGCTCTCTCTCCATCCATCCCCATCCTAGTTCTCCGACTAGTTTGACTGTTCTCCTGATTACATTTTATCTTTGCCTCGTTGTTACCTTTTCCTCTCTGACAATGATCTATTCCACATTTTTCTTGAACTTCGTTCCTTTCGATCGCTCATTTTCACACAGTACCCTTCCATATCTCTGTGTCTCCCTCTCCCCTGACTCTCAGCCTGAAGAAGGGATTCGACCCGATATGTCACCCATTCACATCAGAAATTTTGTGGTAGACCAAATAATCAGAGCGAGAGAGTTACCTGAAGACAGAGAAGTAATATACAATGATGAATCTACTCCTGACATCGTTTTAAGGTCAACCACTGATCAAAAGTCACATAACAGCAGTGTGTCGAGTCAAGAGGTTCTTGGTTCCAGGAACAAACTCAACATCAGATGCTAGGGCACAATTAAGGATGTCACACTACTCAGGAAGCCAGTCAATGGACTGAATCAATGACTGTACATAATTGTGAAAAGTGATTGAGCACACTTCAGTGTATTTCTAGCAATCCTTTGGATAACTTGCTTCCACTTCAGTTTTGTGGGTTCTGAGATGTCTGCCACAGGTGGGACAATTTTCTATTTACCCTAATAAGTTTCACTCCAACTAGTTGGAGGCGAGGTGCAGTGTGTAAAAGTGAAAGATAGAGAAGTGTTGGCGTGATGAAGCAGCTTTGCTTGACACCAATCTGCACTGAGTTAGAGTCTGATGTGGACAATGATTAATATTAATATTTACATCATTGATATAGGATACAAATAACAGAGGACAGCCAAAGTCAAGGTCTTCCACAATCCTTCTTAAATGACAACGTATAAGGTTTTTGTATATGTGTGGGAAGGAACTGCAGATGCTGGTTTAAACCAAAGATAGACCCAAAATGCTGGAGTATCTCAGCAGGGCATGCTGCATCTCTGGAGAGAAGGAATGGGTGATGTTTCGGGTTGAGACCCTTCTTGTATATATTTAGGTAAATGTATGTGAGCAGAGAACAGTGTGACAATGTCTCATATATGTGAGGACCATATGCAATAAGTCTCTTACATCAAAAACAGTACAGCACAGAAATAGTCCCTCCTTTTGCAGAACTCCAGAAATATCCAAGGTCCTTCTTGGGATACATCGCAATGATCTTCTCAGCCACTTGATTTGCTGCAGTTTCTGTGATGGTGATTGATGCTAATATACATGTCTACACTACCTCAAGAGTTGCATGCTTGACATGCATCTAACTCAATTGGACTGATGCCCTACAAGACCAAATGACAAAACGACATGACAAAACGCAAACTAGGTACAAAATGATGGTATTAGAACAGGCAAATTAAGGCTTTAAGGAAAAAAAGAAAAGGAATGATCTGGAATTATCATTCCCTGATAACAAAAGGGAGAAGGGTAACCTCAGTGAGACACGCTATGTGAAAGAGCAAACCTGTAGCCACCCAACAAAGTCACCAGAAAACAAATGGAATATTGATCATTTCTTTACTGAGTGGCAAGGTTGTGGAACTGTCCACTGGGCAATAGTTGAAGCCAAGAGTAATAGATGGAATTAAGGGAAAGCTAGATAAGCATGAAGAGAAAAGGGGACTGGAGCATTATGCTAATGGAGTTAAATCAGGAAGGACGTGAGGAGACGCAACTGGAGCATAAATGCTGACATGAACTGATTGGGCTGTATATTCCATTCACTTCAACAAGAAGAGATTAAGATGCACTTCTCCGTTCTCTTTCCAAATTATAACTCTGAGAGAATTCAATAGAGTGCAGTTCCCCTTTAAAAAAATAGATGATTCACATTGAAGAGCAATTCATCACGATTTTAATAAGAGGCTTTTAGCTGCACCAGAAAGGGCACTGGATGCTGTTGGGAATGTACAACAAAGCACAAGAGTGATTAGCATGCAGAACACGTGGAGTTCCCTGCCTCCAGCGTATTACCATGGCGATGGGCTTCATACAGCTGGTATGTTCGTAAAGTCCAGTTGCTTTCCTTCTCACAAGCAGCAGTTTGCTCTATAAATATTCACACAATAGGAAAATGCATTTCCCTGAAGACACACTAAATATTCTATTCAAATAAAGAAATGAATTTATCTTGCTTGAATGAGGGAGTTGGGCTGCGTGCAATAAATCATTCATTGTTTGATGTCGATGCTCATTCTCGATCATTAATCCTCTTCGGTGTCTTGGCCAAGGCTCTGATAACAGTGGGCTCAGTCACAGTGCTGGTTTCCTCGGAAGATAACTTAAATGGGATGCAAGGTACCTATCATTTTCCTCAACAGTTATAATTAGTTTATGATCACAGCTTTCCAATCGTTAGATCAAGAGGTGAGAAGTTAATAGATTTATAGATATTAGGATAATCAAAGGATGTTCCAAGAAAGTGACGCTTAGGCAAATGATCAATAACAACATTATCTTTCTGTTTTGGTGGACCAGGCTGGGGATTTTGTGAATGGATTTCTGCTGCTGTTATTTCAGCAATGTAACACACTGTTCCATACCCACATTTCTTCACAATGCTGGGCTTCCAAAATCTCAATTGTTCTTCAACTGCATTTGGTCTCTCCAACCCATCACCTTAACTGGTGAGGAATCATCATCTGACAAATAGAGTCATAGTCATGGAGTTATATAGCACATAAACAGGTCCTTCGGCCCAACCCGTCCATGACGGCCAAGGAGGTCGGACGGAGGGCCAGTAAGTAGACCAGCTGCAGGAGACAGTGCAGTGACTCCCTGCAGTGGGGGCCCTGCAACAGCCTGGGGCGCAGTTGGACTGGGCGCTGCTCCAAGAGTCCGAGCTGGAAGCAGCCTGCAGTGGTAGAAGACACCCCGCTATGTTTGGCCAGGCTGACCCTGCAACGTCGGCAGGCCAACGGGCCTTCATGGTGAGGCCAAGAACCCTGCACTTACAACAACTGGGACTTGAAAATGGCACCGGGTACTGGTGACTCTGTAAACTGTCTCACTGTACTATTACTATACACTTGTACTGTATCTGAGATGCTTATCTCGGATGCATCTAAGTGCTTATGTATAGTGATACTTGTGTATAAAAATGAATTTCACTGTACCTCGGTACATGTGACAATAAAATACTATTGAACCATTGAACTTTAAACAGAGTGGGCTAGCTCTAACAATAGCCAGCCACTCATGACACCAACATCCTGCTGATGTGTCCAGCGCATCACCAATGGAATTACCACTGCCCTGCGCTGAAATCAGTGAAGAGCAGACAATACCAATTGATGTGGGGAAAAAAAGAGCACACAGCTTATTCCTGTATTGCCCTCCATGTGTCATGTGAGCAGCAATATTACACCAACCTTTACCAACTGTGCCCTCCTGGGCCATCTCAATCTTTCAACAATTTCTAGGAGCTCACCATTATGCATTGGCTGCTCCCTCCCCATTATTAAAGGGTCATGCTCAGAACTGTAATTTGACTGCAAAAATAGAGACCTCCTTCTTGCCAAATTCTAATTCTTGCTGCAGATTTAATTTTGTCTGTGAGATTATTAATGCAATATGTGGCTGACTTAAAGAACTGACGCAGAGAGAGAAAAATGAGACTTCTGTTCCAAATAATGTTAAGGAATGTAGCAACAGAAATGCTGTCTCAGAAAGTTGAAAATAACACGCTAGACCAAGAGCATGTGCTGCTTGGCCCATTTGCAAACATTTAGACATGTTCAAATAATGTTCAACTGATGCTCCTTATAGGCTTTACTCATCTGTGATAGGTTACAAATCAAAATAGGAATCTGACAGGAATCTGGCTGTATTCGTGCATCACCTGCACTCATATAATTGACTTCAAATGTTTGAAGAGAACGTGGCAGACAAGATAGAGAAGGTGGTGCAAAGTGTAAGAATAATGAACACAGGCAAAATGTTTGAATTAGAAAATAACTGGAGTATTGGAAGTCAGGTTAGGCACATTAGACATTTTGGTCCCAGTTTCTGTCCAATAGATTTACATTAGGATCCAGCAAGTTGTCAGCATGGATGCCATCTTGCAGGCCTCAGGCTGTGGCAGAATGCAAGATGTTATGTGCCTGCAAGCAGACTTCACTTCCTTGCCCAAAGCTGTACCTGCCAACTGACCTGTACTATACAGGACTTCCTGAATCTGATTGTTGCCAGTTCCACACTGATGAAGGATGACGGTTTTAATTTGTTTATATTGTCTTGTGTATGGAGATGCAGGGAAAATCATACCATACACAAGTACAGGGTGAACACCGATGTTACGGCCACTGATGATCTGCCCACCCACCCCCCCCCCACCTCGCCCCCCTATAATCTAGACAAAATTAGGAGAGTTTTGTTGAAATTCCCTGAGCGACCACAGATGGATAGTAAACTGAATGTGAATGGAATGACCTGTCGACCCATCCCCCGCTCCCACCGTCTCCCCGGCTGTTTAGGGCCCCAGCTTCCGACCCCACTCCCGATTCGCAAAGTGCACCAGCGAGCCCCTCTCGCGGCAAGAAACCTGCTGCTGTTTCTTGCTGTCGGCAGTGGTTTTATCCACTCTCTGCTCAACCATCTCAACCTGCTTCTCCCGATGTGTTGTCCAGCCAGCCTCTTCCCCCCCCCCCCCCCCCAAACCACTGCTGACTCTTCCTCCTTCTCCCCCAGAGTCACTGACATACTCCACCTTGGAAGCATCAGCAGATGAGAGGGGAGGGAGTCTCACGGTAACTGTGCCATTTTAAAATGAAACGATACTAAATGCTGGAGTAACTCAGCGGACTGAATCAGTCTGACGATGGATCCTGATGTTGTAGCTGAGGGTTCGGCCAAGGAATGGCCTAACTCTCAGGAGTCGCCACAATTTCACCTATCCATGTTCTCCAGAGATCCTAATCTGCTGAATGACTCCAGCACTTCGTGTCCTTTTGTCTATTAACCATCATCTGCAGTCATCTGCAATAATGGACACCACTCCCTCCGCTTATAATGAGGGTTTACTGTAAACGGACCATATTTTCGTTTCATTATCATGTGACCTCCGTTAGTCCTGAAAAACGGATAAACCAGAAGCGCTCTGGAACCGATGGTGTTGCTGTAAAATCGGTGTTCAACTTGTACAATCAAATAATACACGTGCAACAGATTACAGTGTGATAGGTTCAGATTAAAATGAACAGTGTAAAATTAGCTAGGGTTGGAGCAGAGACATGTGTAGAAGTGCTTCCCGACAGTGACCTAACCCAACCATCTTCAGCTGCTTCACCGATCACGTCCAAGGTCCCGGTCTCAATTGATCGAGTTTTGTTACATTTTAAAAACAATTAACTTAATAAACTTTAATGGGAGTTAAATTTTCACGATAAACAGCCAAAACGTTAAAGATAAGATTTATTTCATCTTAAAGAATAAACACCATTTATTTTAAAGAAAAAATGCGATTTTCACACGATTTTCATTGAGATTTATTTTATTTCTAAAAAATAAAATCGCCATTTAATTAAAAAAGACGCAATTTTAATTGAGATTTTGTTTAGAACGCGATTTTCATTGAGATTTGGTTTGTTAAAAAAAAAAGCCATTTATTTTAAATACAAAACTCGATTTTCATTTAGATTTATTTTATTTTAAAAAAGGCCATTTATTTTAAATAAAAAACGCAATTTTCCCACATCACAATGGGAACCCAATGAGGTTTGGGCCCAATGGGTGCACCCTTTACTAGTTATTTATAATTCCTCAGGCAATGCAACAAACCCTGCACAACATTCAGGAATAGGGTGATTGGCGACTAACATTCACTCCGCACAAGTGTCCATTTAGCAAGATAAAGTCTAACCACCAACCCTTGACATTCTATACCTTCACTATTGCTGAGACTCCGTCATCAAATTCCTGGATTCACCATTGAAAAGTTTAATTAGCTCAACCACATAAACGCCACGGCTAGGAGAAGGTCAGAGGTCATGGAAAGTGATTCACATCCAAAACCTTTCTGCCATTTACAAAGCATTTTTGATGAGGTAGCAGAATAGATTGATACAGGGATTGCAGCAGATGTTATCTAACATGCATTTTCAGTGGGTTTTTAATGAAGCCCCACACAAAAAGCTGAATAGCAAAATTAAGCTCATGGAATTAAAGGTTCTAAAGCAGCACAGTTAGGCAACTAGCTTAACAGCAGAAATGAATGCGCTGAGGTAAACTGCTGTTTTTAATTCTAGAGCATAATGGGCCCGAGACAAAACTGTGGTTGGCGAGTTAATTTGTCACTGTAAATTACTCCTGGCATGTGAATGGTAGAATTTGGATGGAGTTGGGAATACGGGGAAGATAAAATGGCCTAGAGCAGGATTAGTGTAAATCTTGGTAGATGGTCAGCGTGGACTCCATGGGTCTCTGTTGTATTTCTCAAAGATTCTATGACAAGGAAGTAAAGTGTAAAATTTCCTAAATGAGGCTAATACAAAATCTGTGGCAAACTGTGAGAACAGTAATTGATTGGAAGAAGACTCAGATGGATTGTTAAATTGGGCTGGCAAGTGGTAGTTGGAAATTAATTTTTTTTAAAGTGTAATGAAATATACTTTATGAAAAGAGAAACATGACAGGCTGTGGCACAGTTTCAACAAAATGTGGGAAAAAGTGGGACATGAGTGTAAAAAACACTGAAAGAGGCACACTGATGAGCGAGCTGATAAGTAAAGCAAATGAGATCTTTGGCTTCGTCAACAAGAGATGGAGTACAAAGGTAGGAACGTTATGTTGAAGATTAGTTGATCAGGTGTATTACACTCAATATTGGTCACATCACTTTAGGAAGGACGTGGAAGTCGTGGATGGTGTACAGAAGATATTGGCAAGTGATTTTAAGAGAGGAACTTCGGCCATAAGGTTACACTGGAGAAGCTGGGTTGTTCCCTTTGGACAAATGAATGTTGAGAGGTGATTGGGTGAGATATTTAGATCACATCAGATTTACAATGAGAGTAAAAGTGTGTTGTTCCCATTTACAGTTGATTTAAGGGCATGGGGAACAAGTTTAAAATATTGGGTCAAATTCCAAAGGCAAATTGAGAAAAAACATTCTGGCCTTCCATCACAGTGAGGAGGTGACTGGAGGAGACTCACTGTGATGGATGTTTCTTTTTTTCTGTTTTGTGTTGGTTTGTGATTGTGTGTGTTATTGCATATTTTTCTTGCTCTTATTGTTGGACTGTGGTTAACGGAATTTCGTCCAAAAGACTTGTTTTTTTGGATGACAATAAAGGTTATTCTGATTCTGATGTCAAATGTCAGGGCAGTCAAAATATTCAGAGCTTTGAGTGAAAAAAGAATTATGTAAATATTGTCCAAATATTTATTGAAAGTGGGTTACTAACTGAATATTGCCAGTGTCCTCATTTAAATATGTAAATCATGGCGATGAAAAGGCAGGCATTGTGCATTGAGAAGTTGGAATCCCTGCGTGTTAAGTACATTTTTTAGACAAAGTAGGAATTCACATTTATAGAAGCTAATTAGAAACAGGTTGCACCAAAGGTTCCCAAGTGTTGTAAATGCCTCAAATGCCTGAGAATCAGGGATTACACCAAGGCAAGACCACATTTCAGAAAGTGTATGAACACTACAATTATGGGATTTGTGGAAGTGAGCCAAGGGCTGGGATCAGAGGAATATAAGTTTCAAATTCATGTAACAGAGGTATTGGTTCCACCTGACTGGTGATATATTGAGTAACGTCAGCAGGAACGGAAGAATAAAGCTGGTGCACTTTACAAGACAAGACAGAAGATGAAGCACTGAGGCAAGCCAGACTCCTGTGGTAAAGACGAGAGACTGCGAATGCTGGAATCTTTCGCAAAAAGCTTTGGGTCGAGACCTGCATCAATCCTGAGCCACAAAATATTTATATCTCAAGAAAATATAAGGGCCAAAAAAAATTGTCTACGCCAATTTTTTGATGTTAAAATGACATGAGCATTCTCCCGAACATTGTTTTGGGAATACCTCAGCATCTGCACAAAAATAGTTCTGTATAATTCTCTCGATAATGCTGCGCTGTGCTTCGAACAAGTGTTGCTGGGTGAAATTCTGGTTTTAGTGTAATGATTCCATATAATTCTAAAGTAGCAGGCTTTAAAGTGTCACTCACCAAATGTTTCCTGTCTGTGGCGTCTTGCATACAGAGCTCCCTCAAGATGGTGGAGGAAGTCACATAGGAGAGCCCTGTGCAAATGGCATTTAATGCAGGGCGCTGCCAGGCACTCATCTGTCAGGGTAAGGCACTCGCCTTTTATGATTCCTTGCACTTTATGCAGCTCTGCATGACAGCCAAATCACCCTTCCAAGGGTGAATGCAAAGCTCACATTACCTAAAACTGGAAGATTCGTCAGTCTGCTGGTTGAGTTTTTTTTGGATGCCAGGCTCTGGAAGCAAGCACACTGCTCATGGGTGAGAATGGCAGAAGGATAGAGTAAACAATTTCATGGCATGATCACATCTCCTTGAGAACACTGACATCCTTGATGATTCGTTCATGAGTATTACTGGAACAATACTCCTGGGAATAATGCAGAGGTTGCAGGATCAATTTATTCCAAAGAGGTGGAAAGACTCTAAGGGGAGTAAGAGACACCTGTGGCTGACGAGGGAAGTCAGGGACAGCATAAAAATTAAGGAGAGGAAGTATAACATAGCAAAGAAGAGTGGGAAGACAGAGGATTGGGACTCTTTTAAAGAGCAACAAAAGTTAACTAAAAAGGCAATACGGGGAGAAAAGATGAGGTACGAGGGTAAACTAGCCAATAATATAAAGGAGGATAGCAAAAGTTTTTTTAGGTACGTGAAGAGGAAAAAAATAGTCAAGGCAAATGTGGGTCCCTTGAAGACAGAAGCAGGGGAATTTATTATGGGGAACAAAGAAATGGCAGACGAGTTAAACCGTTACTTTGGATCTGTCTTCACTGAGGAAGATACACACAATCTCCCAAATGTTCTAGGGGCCGGAGAACCTAGGGTGATGGAGGAACTGAAGGAAATCCACATTAGGCAGGAAATGGTTTTGGGTAGACTGATGGGACTGAAGGCTGATAAATCCCCAGGGCCTGATGGTCTGCATCCCAGAGTACTTAAGGAGGTGGCTCTAGAAATAGTGGAAGCATTGGAGATCATTTTTCAATGTTCTATAGATTCAGGATCAGTTCCTGTGGATTGGAGGATAGCAAATGTTATCCCACTTTTTAAGAAAGGAGGGAGAGAGAAAACGGGGAATTATAGACCAGTTAGTCTGACATCAGTGGTGGGGAAGATGCTGGAGTCAATTATAAAAGACGAAATTGCTGAGCATTTGGATAGCAGTAACGGGATCATTCCGAGTCAGCATGGATTTACGAAGGGGAAATCATGCTTGACAAATCTACTGGAATTTTTTGAGGATGTAACTAGGAAAATTGACAAGGGAGAGTCAGTGGATGTGGTGTACCTCGACTTTCAGAAAGCCTTCGACAAGGTCCCACATAGGAGATTAGTGGGCAAAATTAGGGCACATGGTATTGGGGGTAGGGTACTGACATGGATAGAAAATTGGTTGACAGACAGAAAGCAAAGAGTGGGGATAAATGGGTCCCTTTCGGAATGGCAGGCAGTGACCAGTGGGGTACCGCAAGGTTCGGTGCTGGGACCCCAGCTATTTACGATATACATTAATGACTTAGACGAAGGGATTAAAAGTACCATTAGCAAATTTGCAGATGATACTAAGTTGGGGGGTAGTGTGAATTGTGAGGAAGATGCAATAAGGCTGCAGGGTGACTTGGACAGGTTGTGTGAGTGGGCGGATACATGGCAGATGCAGTTTAATGTAGATAAGTGTGAGGTTATTCACTTTGGAAGTAAGAATAGAAAGGCAGATTATTATCTGAATGGTGTCAAGTTAGGAGGAGGGGGAGTTCAACGAGATCTGGGTGTCCTAGTGCATCAGTCAATGAAAGGAAGCATGCAGGTACAGCAGGCAGTGAAGAAAGCCAATGGAATGTTGGCCTTCGTAACAAGAGGAGTTGAGTATAGGAGCAAAGAGGTCCTTCTACAGTTGTACCGGGCCCTGGTGAGACCGCACCTGGAGTACTGTGTGCAGTTTTGGTCTCCAAATTTGAGGAAGGATATTCTTGCTATGGAGGGCGTGCAGCGTAGGTTCACTAGGTTAATTCCCGGAATGGCGGGACTGTCGTATGTTGAAAGGCTGGAGCGATTGGGCTTGTATACACTGGAATTTAGAAGGATGAGGGGGGATCTTATTGAAACATATAAGATAATTAGGGGATTGGACACATTAGAGGCAGATAACATGTTCCCAATGTTAGGGGAGTCCAGAACAAGGGGCCACAGTTTGAGAATAAGGGGTAGGCCATTTAGAACGGAGATGAGGATGAACTTTTTCAGTCAGAGGGTGGTGAAGGTGTGGAATTCTCTGCCTCAGAAGGCAGTGGAGGCCAGTTCGTTGGATGCTTTCAAGAGAGAGCTGGATAGAGCTCTTGAGGATAGCGGAGTGAGGGGGTATGGGGAGAAGGCAGGAACGGGGTACTGATTGAGTGATCAGCCATGATCGCATTGAATGGCGGTGCTGGCTCGAAGGGCTGAATGGCCTACTCCTGCACCTATTGTCTATTGTCTATTGTCTATTGTCTAAAATGGCTTAAACTGGGAAAGGACCATGCAGGAAGGCAGTCTAAAAAAAACCCAGACCTTCTATAAAAAGACCATATGAAGATGGTGTGCAAATGGTGCAAGAAAGGCACATCTTCCCAAACAACCCTCTGCGGCAGAGTCTGTGTGATCAGTCCGAGAAAGAGTTCAATGCCGAAACATCGTCTGTCCAATCCCTTCACAGTTGCTGTCTGACCCGATGAGTTAATCCAGCACTTTGTTTTTTTGCTTTCGATGTCTATACTAGACTGTTTAGCTACCTAGGAACCCAGAGAACTGGACTATGTTTATGAGAATAATCCCGGGGATGATTGGGTTAACGTATGATGAGTGTTTGATGGCACTGGGGCCATAGTCGCTGGAGTTTAGAAAGATAAGGGGGGGGGGAACCTCATTGAAACTTACTGAAATGAAAGGCCTGGATAGAGTGGATATGAAGAGGATGTTTCCACAAGTGGGAGAGTCTAGGACTAGAGGGCACAGGCTCAGAATAGGACATACCTTAGAAAGGAGATGAGGAATTTCTTTAGCCATAGGGTGGTGAATCCATGGAAATCATTGCCAGAGATGGCTGTGGAGGGCAAGTCTTTGGGTATTAGGAAAGCATAGATTGACAGGTTCTCAATTAGAAGGGTGTCAAAAGTTACAGGGAGAAGGCAGGAGAATGGGGCTGAGAGGGAAGGTAGAACAACTATGATGGAATGACGGCGTAGACTTGAATGGCCTAATTCTGCTTCTATGACATGAACTTATGACTGGAAATCATACCCTCAGTTTGGAAATCCATCATAAGAGAACATGCTTAATTAATCTATTGGAGGATATGTTACAGAATATATAATAAATAACCAGAGCTCAAGAGTCAAATGCATTGGGACTAGAACAATGAAATTCTTCCTTGCTGCAGCTCTATAGGCACATTGAACTCAACAAACAGCAAATAAATATACAATAAATTATCAGATATTCTAGGTAAATCAGGATTTTCAAAAGATATTTAATAAAGTGCTGTATTTTACACAAAATGGCCTTGGAAGGTTACGGGCAACATATTTGCATGGGAAGAGAATTTATTAAAAGAACAAAAACACCAAATGAGTCATTTCCGATTTGCAGAACGCTCCACGCTTTAGGTGCAGCAGTGATGGAGCTATAGGTGCAGCAGTGATGGAGCTTTAGGTGTAGCAGTAATAGACAATAGACAATAGGTGCAGGAGTAGGCCATTCTTTAGGTGCAGCTTTAGGTGGAGCTTTAGGTGCAGCAGTGATGGAGCTTTAGGTGTAGCAGTGATAGACAATAGGTGCAGGAGTAGGCCATTCTTTAGGTGCAGCTTTAGGTGGAGCTTTAGGTGCAGCAGTGATGGAGCTTTAGGTATTTGCAACAACATCAATGACATTAATTTAAGGGATGATGAACACCATAATCTAAAAGTGCAGATGATATAAAGATATAGAAAATATGTTTTGAAGTGCATGCAAAATGCCTGTAAAGGGATGAAGACATCTCAAGCGAGTTGCAGAGAAATTAGAGGTTATTAACTTTTGTGGGAAGAGCGTGGTACTATTTTTAAAATCCCAAGAAACCAATACATAATGATGTTCAGAGAGACCTGGGTGACTTTGCACATGAAACTTTAGTTTTGTAAAGTTAGCATGTAGTTGTAGCAAGCAATAATGTAAGCAAAATGTTGGGATTTAATCCAAGGCATAAGGAGAATGAGAGGACGTCCTGCAGCAATTCCACAGGCTTTGGAGAGATAGCAGTTGGAATACTGTGTGCAGTATCCAAGGATCTATACAAGTTCCTGAGAGGCCGTGCAATGTAGATTAATTTGATTGAACGTGGTGGCTCAGTTCAGTTTATTGTCACGTGTACCGAGGTACAGTGAAAAGCTTTTTTGTTGTGTGCTAACCAGTCAGCAGAAAGACAATACATGATTACAATCAATCCATTTACAGTATAGATACATGAAAAGGGAATAACGTTTCGTGTAAGATAAAGCCAGCAAAGTCCAGTCAAGGATAGTCCAAGGGACATCAAAGAGGTAGATAGTCACCGCTCTCTGGTTGTAGTAGGATGATTCAGTAGGATAATCTGAAGAGATTAAGTGAGATTGGCCGACACTTGCCCAAATTCAGAAAAAAGGGAATGGCTCGCAATGATATTTGTAAGTATCTGAGATTGCTTCACTTGGAGACATAGGTTTCAGGAAAAGGTGTTGTCCTTTGGACCGAGATACAGATTATTTAGCTTCAAGCAGAAAGTTGTTAAACTTTGGAATTCCCTATCCTAGAGAATAATAGATGATCGGTTCAAAATTTTGATCAATAGATCTTTTGGACTCTGATAATCTAGGGCTGAAGAGAGTTAGTGGGAAAATGGACAAAGATCAATTACAATCTCGATTGTGCTTTGAAATACTGTATGTAAATTCTTATCTCCCTTTTCATTTAACATTAGAAAATTGGAACCTTCTTTATACTCCACCAATTTCTGCTTTCTGTCAAACATGCTGTCTGTGCTTGTCATAATTGGAAAAAAGTTCAATTTTTATTGATACCCCAACATCAATACCTTCAGCTTGATAAACAAGCACATGTAACAAAATCTATAACACATTGGAACAGTGAAAATTTAAGCTTTAACAACCCTTTTGAAAATAATTTATGGTATTCTGAGATTAATCAAGGAATTTGAACAATGCTCAACTTGTCAAATCAAAATGTCAAAATCAACTAAAAGACATCCCAAATGCACACAAAACTGCTTTCATTGCCGATGATCATTCACCATACCTCTAACTCTATTGTACTTCTGATCAAATTATGAAATATCTGACATTAATATCTTACAAATTTCTATGGAGGCATCACAGAAAGCATAATTGGGTTGCTCCACTGCTTGGTTTGACAATAGACAATAGGTGCATGAGTAGGCCATTCGACCCCTCGAGCCAGCACCACCATTCAATGTGATCATGGCTGATCATTCTCAATCAGTACCCCGTTCCTGCCTTCTCCCCATACCCCCTGACTCCGCTATCGTTAAGAGCTCTATCTAGCTCTCTCTTGAATTAATTCAGAGAATTGGCCTCCACTGCCTTCTGAGGCAGAGAATTCCACAGATTTACAACTCTCTGACTGAAAATGTTTTTCCTCATCTCCATTCTAAATGGCCTACCCCTTATTCTTAAACTGTGGCCCCTGGTTCTGGACTCCCCCACCAAAACTGCACACAGTACTCCAGGTGCGGTCTCACTAGGGCCCTGTACAACTGCAGAAGGACGTCTTTGCTCCTTTACTCAACTCCTCTTGTTATGAAGGCCAACATTCCATTAGCTTTCTTCACTGCCTGCTGTACCTGCATGCTTCCTTTCAGTGATTGATGCACTAGGATCTCGTTGTACGTCCCCTTTTCCTAACTTGACACCATTCAGATAATAATCTGCCTTCCTATTCTTACCACCAAAGTGGATAACCTCACACTTATCCATATTCAACTGCATCTGCCATGCATCCGCCCGCTCACATAACCTGTCCAAGTCACCCTGCAGCCTCATAGCATCTTCCTCACAATTCACACTACCACCCAGCTTTGTATCATCTGCAAATTTGCTAATGGCACTTTTAATCCCTTCATCCAAGTCATTAATGTATATTGTAAATAGCTGCGGTCCCAGCACCGAGCCTTGCGGTACCCCACTAGTCACTGCCTGCAATTCTGAAAGGGACCCATTTATCCCCTCTCTTTGCTTTCTGTCTGCCAACCAATTTTTTATCCATGTCAGTACCCTACCCCCAATAGTACCCTCTCCATCCCTCCCCCTTTCCAGTTCTCCAACTAGTCTGACCGTCCTCGTTTACATTTTATCTCTGTTTGCCTTGTTGTTACCTGCTCCTAGCTGACAATGATCTATTCTACATTTTTCTTAATCTCCATCCCTTGTCTCGTTTTCACACCTTACACTTTCTTATCTCTGTATCTTCCTCTCCCCTGACTCAGTGTGAAGAAGGGTCTCAACCCGAAACGTCACCCATTCCTTCTATCCAGAAATGCTGCCTATCCCGCTGAGTTATTCCAGCATTTTGTGTCTATCTTCGGTTTAAACCAGCATCTGCAGTTTCTTCCTACAATATAATCAAAGACTTGTCCCACGCCAGTCATCCCTTCTTCCCACCCCCATCGGGCAGAAAATGCAGAGGCTTGAAAGCACGCGCATTACCTGCTTCTTCCCCTGTTATCAGGCTTCTGAACAGCCCTCCCATTAGTTCGGGTATTGTCACCTCAAACCCATTGCAAAGACATTGGAATTTTTCTTTAAAACTGGTGCGCTACAATGCTGAGAATTATATATTGCACTCTGTATCTTCTCCTTTGTTCTATCTATTGTACCCGAGTTTGACTTGATTATATTTTTGCATAGTATTATCTGATCTGATTGGATAGCATGCAAATTTTTTTTTGCTGTACCTCGTAAATGTGACAATAATAAAACGAAACTAAAGTAAATATTGAAGTTCCAACCCAAACCAGGAGAAAATAAGATTGACTGTCCACCTACCTGATGATAAAAGGCCCTCGAATCTCCAGTAGACTTTTCTCATTGTTGAACTGCTTCAGCAAGTTTATCATGAACTTGAAGAAATAAGAGTTCATGGTGGGAGTTGATGGGGAACACTCCAATGTGCGAGGCCCTGTGGCACACAAAAAAACACGTCAGGATATACAGTCGCCAGCTTATCAATCATTCTAATTTTTAAATATCAAAATTCATTCAATCCCAAGATGTGAAAATGTTCAGGGGGGGAGGGGGGTGGTGATTTGAAATATTGTGTGCTGTACTGACTGTCACACTTAGGAACAATGCAATTGCACTGGAGAAGGTGTAGAGAAAGTTCACCAGGATGCTGTTTGGGATGCAATCTTAGTTATGAGGAAAGATTGTATAGACTGTTTGATTTCTTGAACTGGAGGAAACTGAGGGGTTACCTGATGAAAGTGTACGAAATAAGGGGCATAAATAGAATAGAACGCTGCAGGATTTTTGTTATAGCAGAGGGCATAGCTTTTAAGGTAGGGATTTTGAGGAGATAGGAAGATTTTTATTCACCCAGGGAGTAGCTGGAGCTGAGAACGCATTGCCTGAGAGTGTTGGACGCAGATCATCGCATCACATTTAAGTTTCAGACAAGTGCTTTAATAATCAAGGCTTATAAGGCTGCAGATCACGTACTGGTAAGTAGTTTAGTATAGATGGGTACTTGATAGTCACCATGGAGAGGTAGGTGGAGGGTTTGTTTTTTGTGGTGTACGACTCCAAGTACCCATATTACATCATTTTGAGAAGCAATTTGCAAGAAAGAATGCTTAGCTTCATGCAAATAATTATTAATGGTTATAGAACCATCGCTCACTGTCAAAACTATTTGGGAATAACACTTACATGGAGTATCACTCAGTCTTGTGTTTTTATCAGGCTACTGTTGCTAAAACACAATGTGAATGTAATACAAATGACATGAGATTAAGATATTATCTACACACAAAATTACAAGGTGGGTGAGGCAAGTGGAGTTAATTGAAAATACAACACTGCTAAGAAGTGGAAACCAGTGCAGCATTGCATGTAAAACAGAATCTTACTGGGCCAACTATGTGCATAATGATTTAGGATCTAATGGGATTCAAACTCCGTACACTCCGGGAACCTAAACACTTCATTACGGACTGAACAGAATCCAGTACTCTTTCTTTATGTAAAGAGCAATCTGGTTTTGGTTTTAGGCACTGTAAACATGGTGAAGTCATCATCTTTGGGCTTTAACATTTCATTTTGTAACAGATGACCTAGCTCCCAGACTGGCAGAGGCCACATTATATAGCAATACCCCACCAAGCCCAACTCAGGATAGAAGCTTGTTGCAAGCCAACTGCTAGTGGTCTGAGAAACAGGATGAGAAGGCAAATTAGTAACACCTGGGTCCATAAAAACAAATGCTGTGTTTTACTATATTTTAGGGCTGTAATCCAGTCTAATGTGATTTAATTTAGGTCAGGGTAAGGTCCTTGGGCCAATCAAACATTTAATGACCATAAGCCCCAGAGAAGTCTCTCTCCTTAACAAGTCTCTGCCAAGGAGAAAATGCAGACGTGCTGCAAATTCTAATGTGAGTCCATCTCCTTCCAGCCTAGTAGCATGCAAACTGCTACATTTGATTAAGGCAACAGCAAACTGCTTTCATTCCACATTTCTATTATAGCTGACCAAGAGGCAATACTGGGGTTCCAAACCAAGAGCTTCCCCCCTCCAGCACAGAACCATTAGTTTCCTACATTTTAAATGAGAACGCATCAAGCAAAATGATACCTTAAATGGACATTTTGAGAAAGGAATATCAGCTAAAAGCAAACAGAACTACTGCACCCTGGAATTAGGTGATGACATAAAGTGCTTCCCAGAAAACCTGATGCAAATTAAAGTATTTGTTTAAAAAAAAAACGAGGTGCGTGACTCAACCAGATGACGCCATCAATAGACAAAACCTGCACAAAAAGAGCTGGATGAATGAAATGGGATTCCTTGTTAAAGGAATAACAATAGCACAGGAAAGTTTTGCTGGCACCTAATGATGCCACAGAGTCATGGAGAGATACAGCATGGAACCAGGCCCTTCAGCCCAAGTCTGTGCTGACAATCAAGCACCCATTTCTACCAATCCTACACTTATTTTATTCCCCTTCATTCCCATCAACTTCCCCCAAATTTTATCACTCTTGAGAAAATTAACACAGCTCAATTAACCTGCTTAGGACCTTAAATGTTTGAATAAGATCACCACACATACTTCAAAAAGTAAAGAATACAGATTCAACCTATATAACGGAGGCACATGAGACAGCAGAAGCTGGAATATTGAGCAAACAACAAAATATTGAGTCAGTGGGTTAGGGAGCATCTGTGCAGGGAATGGACAAATGATATTTCAGATCAATACTCTTCTTCAGACTCTGAAGAAGGATCCTAACCTGAAATGTCATCTGTCCATTACCTCCACAGATGCTATCTGACCTGCTGAGTTCCTCCAGTGCTTAGACACAAAAAGCTGGAGTACATCAGTGGGGCAGGCAGTATCTCTGGAGAGAAGGAATGGGTGACGTTTCGGGTCGAGACCCTTCTTCAGACTGGTTAGGGATAAGGAAAACGAGAGATATAGACTGTGATGTGGAGAGATAAAGAAAAATGAATGAAAGATATGCAGAAAAGTAACGATAATAAAGGAAAGGCCATTGTTAGCTGTCTGTAGAGTGAAAATGAGAAGCTAGTGCGACTTGGGTGGGGGAGGGATAGAGAGAGGGGGAATGCCGGGGCTACCTGAAGTGAGAGAAATCAATATTCATACCATTGGGCTGTAAGCTGCCCAGCGAAATATGAGATGCTGTTCCTCCAATTTGCGTTTAGCCTCACTCAAACAACGGAGGAGACCAAGGACAGAAAAGTCTGTGTAGGAATGGGAAGGAGAATTAAAATGTCCAGCAACCGGGAGATCAGGTAGGTTCAGGCGGGCTAAGCGAAGGTGTTCCGTGAAATGATCGTCCAGTCTGCGTGTGGTCTCGCCGATGTATGAGTCCACATCTTGAACAACGACACCTCCAGTGCTTTATTTTTTTGCCCAAACTATCTAACCACTTGGGATAGGACAACCCTATCATCGCAGAAATTAACCCGGTATATCTCCTTTGGACTGCATCCAATGCTATTATATCCTTTTTCATCAAAGGGGACAAAAAATGTGCACAGACCAATGCCTTGTAAAACAAATCATACTATTCTTAAACTCAAGCCAATGGCAATAAGGTTCAAATACCATTAACCTTCTTAACTACTTGTTGTGCCTGCCTGATGCTCCCTAACTATGATTTGTGCACTACAACATATCATATCATATCATATCATATCATATATCATATATATACAGCCGGAAACAGGCCTTTTCGGCCCTCCAAGTCCGTGCCGCCCAGTGATCCCCGTACATTAACACTATCCTACACCCACTAGGGACAATTTTTACATTTACCCAGCCAATTAACCTACATACCTGTACGTCTTTGGAGTGTGGGAGGAAACCGAAGATCTCGGAGAAAACCCACGCAGGTCACGGGGAGAACGTACAAACTCCTTACAGTGCAGCACCCGTAGTCAGGATCGAACCTGAGTCTCCGGCGCTGCATTCGCTGTAAAGCAGCAACTCTACCGCTGCGCTACCGTGCCGTACACTTGGATCCTTCCGAATTTCACTCACTTCAGTCTTTTTCTATTTAAAGAGTAATCGACCTTTTGATTCCTTTTAGAGAGTGGATGACTTCACATTAAACTATTTTCCAGGTTGTCATCGAATTACTCAAAATATCCATAGCTCATTGCATAATCACATGGTCCACGTGACAACATGCCCTTCCACCTATTTCCTTGTCATCAATAAACTTGGAAGCCATACATTTCATTGTTTCCTCCAGGTCATTGATGTGAATTGTAAACATTTGAAGGGCAAGATCTGATCCCCAGAGCACTCTACTCGTTACAATCCTCTAGCCAAAAGGACCAATTTATTCCAATACCATATTTTCGATGACAACCGTTTTCAATCCATGCTTACAAATTTCCTTTAATACCTTGCGCGCTTCATTTACGCACCAGTCTCTTATGCAGCTTCTTGCCAAATGAAATCAAAATACACATCTAAGTTGTTCCTCTATCAACTCACCCTGTCACATCCTGAATTCAAGAAAATTTGCCAAGAAGTGTTACTTTTCAGAAAACCATGTTGAGTAGGTTTAATTATTTTCCATTTTCCTAAATGAATAGCTAATTCCGCTTTGATTATTGAGTCCTGCTTATTGCCAATGATACATGTTAAATGAACTGTTAAGTTATTTGCCATTTGTCTTCCTCCCCTTTGAACAAGGGTATCACATTGGTTGTTTATAATGTTCTGGAATCCTCATGGAAATTTCAATTGTGGTTTTGGAAATTTTCAATCAACGGGTCCTGCTCCCACTTCCTTTAAAACCCTTGGGTGCAGGATATCGGGTCCTGGTAGTTTGTTCATCTTCAGCCCGGTGAGTTCCTCTAATAATTAATCCCTCTGCATGAGACTTTGCAAGATATTTTTGCAAAAGAAAAAAAACATAGGTAAAGCTATGACAATGCCATTACACAAAGCCATCAGGAGGAGTGCCATTACACAAAGCCATCAGGAGGAGTGTCATTACACAAAGCCATCAGGAGGAGGTATGAAATCATGGTTCAATCACTCTTCTGAACATGGGGTGGCGCAATGAAGCAGTGTTAGAGCTGTTGCCTCACAGCGCCAAACACCAGGGCTCAATCCTGACTATGGGTGGTGCAGTCTGTGCCGAGTTTGTACATTCTCCCTGTGACCACGTGGGTTTTTTCCAGGTGCTCTGGTATCCTACCACATTCCAAGATGGGCAGGTTGTTTGTTGGTTAATTGGCTTCTGTAAGTTGTCCCTAGTATCTAGGATGTGAAAGTGGGATAACATAGTACTGGTGTATGGGTGATCGATGGTCAGTATGGAGTCAGTGGGCCGAAGGGCCTGTTTCCACGCTGTATCTCTAAACTCTAATGAATGTGAGGTGGTAGAAAATATGCAAATTAAACTAGGAAATGAGTAACACAATATACTGAATACGGATTTCAATGATGCTGAACATATCTGACAAAGTTGCAGCAGAAGAAAGAAGGCATTGCAGTTCCTACTCTGTGCACAGTACGTCTATCTACACACATACTAGGGAAATTTCGCAGACTATGTATAAACACTGCTGTAATTTCTACATGGTGAAACCAAAATGTATAAAAATGGCCTTTATTAAAATCTGACAGTGCATTTTAACCACATGTGATTTTTTCTATTACCAATCTCAAATTGTGGAGTACAGAGGCAAATAAATAAATGGTGGGTCTTTGTCTCAAACATTATGGAGGGCATTGTACTGATGTACTGGACTGTATGTAAAGGAGGACATATTTTAAAAACCTGATAGTGGGTTCCAAAAAAATTAATTTTCTGTAGTCAAGACCCAAGCTTAGGAAGCTAGAATGAACAATATTGGCAGCCATCATAGAAAAGCAATGGGAAATATCCAATCTGAAGCCATGAATCCCAAATAAAACTGCTCGAAAACAAGAATAATCTTAGGACTAATGAAAAATCCTGAATAAAGAAAGATGGGAGAAAAAACTGAGAACAAGATGCACCGAGTAAGCAAAAGCACGATACGGGATACGGGATGTCAAGATACAATTGGGAAGGCAAAGACAAATGAATGAAAAGGAAGACAAGCATAGCAAGAATCAACACAGAAAATGCTGAAAGTACTCAGCAAGTTGGGCATCATCTGGAGACGGAGGGATGAAAGAAAATGTTTGAAAAGGAAAAAGATTCAGCAAGTTATGAAAATGCTCATAGATTCAGGTAGCATCTGGAATGACAGCAGAGTAAATGCTTCAGGCCAATAATCTTCCACCAGAAGTAGGAATCACTGGAGATAAATTGGTTTTTGAATTTAGATATTAGAAGGGATTAAGAGAATGGAAGGGGAGGTGTGTGATATTTTTACGGCAGAGATAGATAGATTGATTCTTGATTAGTACGAGTGTCAGGGGTGATGGGGAAAAGGCAGGAGAATGAAGTTAGGAGGGAGAGAGATCGGCCATGATTGAATAGGGGAGTAGACTTGATGGGCCGAATGGCCTAATTCTGGTCATTTCACTTATGACCAATTTTAATGGAGCAAAAATTAAAAGACAAATGAAATGAGCAGAGGAAAGATGATGTGAATAGGACATGTAAAGGATTGGTCTAAAGGACATCAAATGGGAATAATTAGCACAATCCTGCCAATGCTGGAAATTTGGAACAGAAAATGGTAGACATACTCAAGCATCGGAACATGTTGAACTGAAGCAACTACTGTAAAAATTAGGCTCAAATGAAATAACATGAAGTAAAAATAAATAATGATTCAAAAGCCATTAAGAGAATATTGAGAAACAGGCAGCATTCAGGGAGGGAAGGAAGCTAGGAAAAGGTGGTGGTGAGATCCCATTAACTAATTGCTGTCTTGCAGCAAAAGAGAAAAACTATTTAAGTTGAGAAAACCAGATGCAAGACCCTAGCAGGAGGCAGCCCTTGAGTCATTCAGCCCTTGAGTCTGCTCTACCATTCAATGGGATCATGGCTGATCAGATTTCCTTTACATCTACCTTTCTGTCCTTTGTGGCAAGGAGCCCATGAGCCCATGCTTCGTCGGCAAGAAAAGGAGGGCAGCTGGAAGAACTCGGTGGGTCAGACAGCATCTGCCGAGGGAATATACATGCAATGTTTTGTGTCGAGATCTTTCACCCAGTCTAGAGGAAGGGTATTGACTCAAAATGGTGACTGCCCATTTCCCTCCTCAGATGCTGCTTGACCTGCTGAGTTTCTCCAGCTGCTCTCCTTTCTTTGCTCCAGATTCTAGCACCTGCAGTGTCGTGCCAGCAATTCTTCTTCACCTCAGTCTTAAATGGAAGATGCCTTATTGTGACTTTCGGTACAAATGATGAATAATAAAGGCAAGATCTTACAGGTGGGAGTGGTGCAGAGGGCCCCTAACAATAATCACGTTTGAAAATATATAAATTAAGAAATAACGGGAGCTTACCACAAAAAGGCGGCAAAAACTAGGGATTTTAATTTACATGTTCACTGAAAAATAAACAGATGGGCAAATGTGGCCTAGATGAAGAGTTTATCACGTTGTTAGGAGCCAGAGAGGTAGACTTGACCCGGGAAACGATTAATTAACAACCTCATTGCAAAGGCACCCCTGGGTAGCATCAATCGTAATGTGATTGAATTTTACGTTCAATTTAAAGGAGCAAAAAATGGGTCCCAGGCTCATATTTCAAACATAAATCAGGGCAATCATAAGGCCATGAAAACAATGTTAATTAAAGTGAACTAGTAAATTAGGTTAAGTTGAGGCGCAGTGGGAGAGTCATAGATGCGCTGAACATGTGCATACCAATGAGAAAGGAAAAAATTCAAAGGGGGGGAACCCATCATCCAGGGTTAAATGAAAAAGTTAGTTAGTACCAAGCTTAATGGAAAGTTATGTAATTAGGCAAAGATAATGATCAGAAGATTAGCAAAAACAATTGACCAAAAAGGTTAACAAGGATCACAAAATTAGAGTATGAGCTAAGGCTAGCCAGAAATACAAAAACTAACAGCAAGGGTTGCTCTAGATATTGGTAGATAAGAGCTTACAAAGAGGATCAGGGATAAAGAAAGTAAGCCTGAGGAATTAATAATAGAAAAGAAAGACTTGGCAGATAAATTATACAGGTACTCTGCATTAGTTTTCAGTAATAGAGGATATCAGAAATATGGAGACATAAGTCTTGCATGTGACAGGTGGATACAGATGAGGATAGGTGATTGGCAGATGGGTGCAGTGAGTGACTCTTGCAATGGAGGCGGCCAAGGGTAGAAAGGCCAGGATGGGAATGGGAGTTAAAATGGTTAGCAACCAGGAGATCCAGCAGGACTTGGTGGACAGAGTGTAAGCATTTGGCAAAACGGTCGCCTTATCTATGCATGGTCTCGCTGATGTAAATGAAGCTACATCAGGAGCACTGAAAGCAATAGACAAGATTACTGTATATGCAATGCATATGAATCTCTGTCTTACCTGGAAGGGCTTTTGGGGGCCCTGGATGGAAGTGAGAAAAGAGATCTAAAGACAGGTATAACATGCAGTCGCAGGGGAAAGTGCCTGGGAAAGGGCGGGTTGGGTGGGAAAGGAACCAAGGAGATGCGGAAAATGTAAAGGGGTGTGGACGGGAAGATGTGACTGCTGGTGGGATCACTTTGAAGGGCCAGAAATGGCGGAGAATGATGTGTTGAATGCGGAAGCTGATCTAATGAAAGATGAGAACCATGGGAACTCTATCCTCATTCCATTTCAGGGAGGGAGAGTGAGAGCAGAACTGTGGGACACAGAAGAGACATGGGTGAGCCCTCGATGCACAAAAGGAGTGGGGAAACAGTGGGGAAGAATGAGGACGACTCGGATGTACTAGAGTGGAAAGCCTCATCATGGGAGCAGGTGCGGTGGAGATAGAGAAATTGAGAGTAAGGGATGACATCCATGCAAGGGACAGTTTAGGAGGTGGTGGAGTCAAGGTAACTGAGAGTCAGCTAGATTGTGGTAGATGTCAGTTGATGGTCTGTCTCGTGTGATGGAGTCAGAGAGATGGAGAAAGGAGAGATGTCAGAGATATTCCACGTGAATTTGAGGGCAGGGTGGAGGTTAATAGTAAAATTGATTAAATCAATGAGTTCTGCACAGGTGCAGGAGGCAGCTCCAAAATAATCATCAACGTAGCAGACAGCGAGTTGGGGAATGGTGCCAGGATTTCTTTGGAACAAAGTGATTGTCGTAACCAACCAAAAGACAGGCATAACTGGGGCCCAATACCTGTAACACCCCTGACGTAGCTGTAAATCAGGAACTGGAAGGGGATTTGGGGGATTGGAGAGGAAATTGCAATTACCAGGGAACTGCAAATGTGCCAGTTGCTGGAGCTTTGGGAAGCCAAGTCCCTCAGTCCTGATGGAAATGGTTAGTAAGTTAGCTGATGCATTGGCCTTTAATTTCCCCAAATTCCCTAGATTCCTGGAAAGTTTAATGAGACTGGAAAACAGCAAATGTTATTCAACATGACAGACAGAAAGTAGGCCAACTGATTTAACATCCGTCATAAGGGAAGGGTTGGAAGCTATTATTAAGGCCATTATTGCTGAGCACTTGAAAAATATTCAAAATGGTTTTGAGAAAGGGAAATCACATTTGATCAATTTACTGGAGTTAACATGTGATGTGGATACAGGGGAATCTCTATTTAGATTTCCAGAAGGTTTTTGATAGGGTGCTGCATTAAAGGTTGCTGTGGAAAATAAAAGCTTATGATGTAGGAGGTGACATGTTGGTGTGGAGAGAAGATTACCTGGCTAACAGGAAACAATAGTCACAAGGGGATATTTTCTGGTAGGCAAGGCGAGTAGTGTATTGGGGGACCGACTTTGAAACTGGACTGGACTTTCTATATTTTATATAAGCAAAGGCTCCAAAGATACGGTTGTTAAGTTTGCTGATGACATGAAGAAAGGTAGAAGAGGAAGTTAAAACAACACGATTTTGAGTAATTATGAGACAGAGTGCAGGAAGGAGATAGAGAGCCTAGTAACATGGCATCAAGACAACACGCTCTCTCTCAATGTCAGCAGGACAAATGAGTTGGTTATTGACTTCAGGAAGCAAGGTGGTGTAAATGCCCCAGTCAGCATCAATGGTGCTGAAGTGGAGAAGGTTGAGAACTTCAAGCTCCAAAGTATCGATGTCATAACTCGACCAACCACACAGGCCAAGAAAACACATTACTTCCTCAGATGACAAGGAAATTTGGCATGTCTCCAACGACAGCACCGTAATGAGCATCCTATTGGATGCATCACAGCTTGGTTGCCCAAGACCACAAGAAATCGCAGAGTAGTGGATGTAGCCCAGTCCATCACGTAGTCCAGACTCCCCACCAATGACACCATCAACACTTCACGCTGCTTCGGGAAAGCAGCCAACATAATAAAGAACCATTTTCACCTTTGTCATTCCCTCTTCTCTCATCTCCCATTAGGCAGAACACGCAAAAGCTTGAAATGATGCATCACCAGTTCCAGGAATGGCTTCTTCCCCGCAGACTACTTAACAGTCTTCCCATAAGCTAGGGGGTGGTCCCGATCTTTCAACCTTCCTCTTTGCAGACCTTGCACTAAAATAAATGTGCACTTTCTCAGCAAATGTAATGCTATATTGCTGTAACACTGTATTCTGCACCCTGGTATTTTTTACTTTGTACTATCTGTTGAGCTTGGTTGGACATAATAGCACTTAAAATAAAGTTTTTCCACGTATCTTGGGACACGTGACAATAATAAACAATACTAACATCAAGAGGACATAAGGAGGCCACAAAGAGACATTGATAGGTTAAGGATTGGAAAAAGATCTGGCAAATAAGTATCGTTGGGGAAAATACAAAATTGACCATATTCCAATATCTAAATCATTCATTCAAATTCTGTGATTGCAATGATGACACTGATGCTCATGAGCCCCTGCTTGCCACCATGCCACCCTGAACAGTTAATCTGCAGCTTACATCTGCAAGTTCCACTCAGTTCCCTGAGAGTCTGTGTCCTCTGGAGACAAACTAATTAGGAGCAAAAGCTTGTCATTAGGAGGAAAATTGAAAGCATTGTCTAAACAGTAAGTGATCGCAAAGCTCTATGATGTCCAGGGATCTTGGTGTCGTACTATATGATTTGCGAAAAGCTAATGTACATGTATAGCAAGTAATTAGGAAAACAATGTTATTGTTTACATGTGTGAATAATTAATAACAGCACACATAATGTTGATTTGAATTCCCTTCAAGAACTTGTTCTGTAGAGTGGACTGATGAAAAGAGAAATCACCCAAGTCAAGGAGGCTCAGGAAGATAAAATATCCAGAGATCCGTCGTGAATAGTGTGGCTCACATCACTCAGCATAAAAGCAAGATTAAAAAGGGGTGTGTGTGTGTAGTCACAGAGCGAGCTAATGTATAAGACCAGTGCAATTACTGTCAGAAACATTTGTTATGGTTCAGAGATTCCGAGCACAAAACCCTTAATGTGCCATATCATGACCTCGGAACATACAAGGTCTGGCAGCACATCGCTTTTAAGCTCCAAACTCTGCCACACTATCCGGTGCATCACTTAACCCTGTGGTAATTAGCAGCGCAAAATTTAAGTGCGATTTCCTCTATATCTTCAGCCCAATTATCTCTGAAATCTCACATAGCTGACCAGACTTGACCAGGCTAAAAGTTATTACACAGCATTTACCTGAATAAAGAATTGAAAGTCTAATTAGGAAAGTCGTTACTTACGTAGAGTGCATATTGGATACGCTGAGGCCTTTTCAGTGGTTAATGCTAACATGCACAGCAGAATCATAGCTCCGAAGATAGGCACAAAAAAATGAGTAACTCAGCGGGTCAGACAACATCTCTGGGGAAAAGGAATAGGTGACGTTTCAGGTTGAGACCCTTCTTCAGACTCTGTCTATGTCTATCTTCGGTTTAAACCAGCATCTGCAGTTCCTTCCTACACACAGTCATGGCTCCTTTCTTTGGTTTATGTTCGGTGGAAAAAGCTTCAACTTTAATTCTTCCAATTGACCTTGAATTTGCTGTCCTCCAAGGTATACAAGTTACAGATTTTTCCATCTCTGTCGGCGAATAAGTGTTTCCCTGATTCCACTCTTGACAGGCAACATTTTCTGCACAGATTTTAAACAGTCTTTTGAAAAAAGGCCCTGGATACAACAGAGTGACAATTACTTGTACTATGACAGAATCCCAAGAGTTAATCCACACTGAACCTCCACACAGCAGACAAATACGTTCACTGCAAGAGTAATATACACAAAGCCTTTACTTTAGAGTTTGACAGTTGGCTTGGAAATTTACTTTTTGATGTTTCACTTATGGATTTTAGTCCTCTTCGTTCTCCATTACATCACTCCAATAGACAACAGCATAATGCCGCTGCTAGGTTGTCGTTGCCTCAGTGCCAGAGACCCAGGTTCAATTCTGACCTTGAGTTCCGTCTGTGAGGAGTTTACATGTTCTCCTTGCTACCACGTAGGTTTCCTATGACATTCCAAGGACATGCGAGATGGTAGATTAAATAACCACTTAAATTGTCCTAAGTGTGCAAGTGAGTAGTAGATTTGGGGCAGTTGTTGAGAAAATGGGGAGAATAAAATGGGATAGGGTATGATCAGTGCAATCCTAATGGTTGCCGTGGACTAGGGAGTTGAAGAGCAGGCTTTGTGCTGTATAATTCCATGACTCAATAACTTCATAAGTGTTAGGAGCAAAATTAGGCCATTCGGCCCATCAAGTCTACTCCTCCATTCAATCATGGCTGATCTATCTCTCCCTCCTAACCCCATTCTCCTGCCTTCTCCCCATAATCCCTGACACCCGTACTAATCAAGAATCTATTTATCTTTGCCTTAAAAATATCCATTGACTTGGCTTCCAGTCTTCTGTGCCAATGAATTCCACTGTGGCTATGAATCTATCACTTAGATGGTCTTTTTCCTTGTAGAGTACTGGAATGTATAAACACGAGCAGCCTCTGGATCAAAAAAAATTGCACTTTCAAAATCTCTCGACACCCACGTGGACACAACCTGAACCTTTATCCTGAGGTAAGCAATGGGGACACTGTTAGCACAAAGGGACCATAATTATAACAAGAAATGACAGAACATCTACCCTTCACTGTAATGAATGACATGCCGATAAACAGAAGGAATGTGAAGCTTTCAAAGGTGGGTCACTGGGCTTTCGATCCCTTGTCAGTGTGAGGCTAATTAAGAGAACTTAAGCAGTCTCCTATTTTTCATTTGCGACTTCTCCATCTCCCGCTTCCCAGTAGCAAGTATCCACAGGGATTTACATCAACATGGCTCAGTAATAAACATGGAACAAACAAGTACAGGGCTTTGAATCAGCGGAAGAAATCTCTGCCACAGTCCAAAAGGCCATTTATATTCTGGAAAAATTGAAGCGGAGTGAATTAAAAATATTTTCTATTCGTCTAGCTGAATTATCTGACACTTCCATTAATCATGAATGAAATGCAATTTGAAAGGTTGGAGAATGAGCCACATTCCCAGAGAAGCCAAGTCACAGAACACCTGCCTCTGTGACATTCTGACGATGGTAATTGCTTCATAGCCTGTGTGAAAAATCAATGTCTCAGCATCCAAACCGAAGATTAATTTAACAAACCAGGTCCGGATTTGTGCTTGTCGCTGCAGCCACCAGAATGCGGTCTCCCTGACAACAGCAATCAAATCATTTTGAACAACATCAGGAGGATTCCATCACTGGACCTGGCTGAGGGGGCTGTGTCCCAGATATGTGTTCATGGACATTTTGTGTGTATCCCTCTTGTTCTTAATTTGCTGCACAGCAACGGAATGGCCCAATTGTCTACGTTTCCACAAGGCATAACACTCGAGTACAGCAAGAGAGAGGAAAACTGGATCTCAAGATAATGTGGTGATTATCTGAGTGCAGGACGTTGGATATTTCCTCCTGATTAACTCGCACACAAGCTCCCCGATCCTCAGCTTACCCTGGAACCGCTGGCAATGCCTCCAAATAGACCCTTGCAACTAGGACCAAGACAAAGAGGTAGAAAAAAAATAGGACACATGTAAACAATTAGGTCATTGTGTTAATCGCTGCTGGTCTGGCAAGGCATCAAGAACACAGTGTGTGCGTTTGCAAAGATGAACAGATAAAAGTGAAATATTGCTGGAGATCTGCAAAATAAAAAGATAAAATGTTGGAAACATTCAGCAGGGCAAACAGAGAGAAACACAAGGTTCAACATGACAGGATGATGACCTTTCATCAGCACTGTAATGAAATGTCAACGCATTTCTGGTACCGCCTAACCTGCTACTTCTAGATGTTGCAGTGTGTAATGTTCCACACGATGGAGAACTCAGCGTTCACAATTTATGCACCTCTGTTACCACTGCATTATTTTGAAGTGAGGGAAGTTTTCCTGGTGACCTGGCACAATACTCCTCGCTCCTCCAGCATTATTAACATAAATAATGCAGCTATTATTATACCGCTGCTGCAAAAGCTTTCGCTATGCAATTTAGTTGTCATATTTCCTACATTACAACAGCAATACTGCAAGACTACTTCTATGGCTATCAATTGCTTTGATAGGGTCTGTGCTTGTGAAAGACATATTATAAATATCATCTTGTTTGTAATCTGTGCAGACTGCATTATGACAGCTACTGTGAATGTACAGTAAGCTAATGTCACTCAAAATGTGTCTAATACAGGGTCACTTACATTAATAATTTAACAGACCCCCAATTGAAACATGGCTCCTGTAAAAGGATGTCCCTCGTACGCAGAGTCTTTTACTGAATAGGTTTATTAATTGCACTACACACATTATGCCCTAGCTGTCCGTGGTCATCACTGGAACTAGAGAGCGAGCTGGAGGTGGGGAAGCTACAATTATACAAGAGACCATGGGGAGTGGTTAGTAGTGGTGAGGTCACTATGTTAAAGGAACATGCACTGATCTACATCCTTCCTCTTGGAAACAAGAGCGACCACGGCTCATACGCTAGACTTAAACTATAAGCAGGGAGCAGATAGAATGCAGCACAACACAGACTACTCGTACCCACCGTACCGGACAGGCGGCTTGACCAGTCGCCCAGAGCGGGTGCGCAACCCCCCATCCCCTTCGGTCGAAGGAAGAGCAGGGACGGGTGCGGGTACCGAGGCAGGGGAACCAGGGGAAGGAGGAGAACGGGGCGGCGATACCCGCAAACGCGCAGGCGAAGGAGGGGAAGTGGGCTGGGGCGAGCCGGGCACAGACAGCCGAGACGGCGAAGGTTGGGGCATGCGAGGATGGACGGGAGCAGGAGGCACATCAGGCACCGGGGACTGGACGGGAGGTGAATACGGGACCGCGGGAGGCGGTGCAGGCTCGTTGACCAGCATCAGGTGCTGGCGGGTACGACGGTACACGGTGCCCTCGTAATTAACCAGGTACGACCGTGGAGAGTCAGCATTGCCTACGACCACGGCCAGCCGGTGGTGACCCGAGGCGGACTCCATCCGGACAACCTGGCCAGCGAACAGAGGGGGAAGGGGACGGGACGATTTGTCAAAGGAGCGCTTCTGAATGACTTGCTTTTCGATGATGCGCTCCTTGACAGCGGCAGGGCTGCGAGCCGTTGGTTTCAGGGATTGCTGGGAGACGGGGATGGGGGGTCTAGTGGTGCGGGACATGAGGCGCTGGGCAGGGGAACCGAGCGCGGGGTCCCGGGAGATGTTGCGGAGGTTGAGGAGGGCAAGGTACAAGTCAGAACTGGCAAGCCGACAACGTTCCATCAGTTCCTTCGCGCTGCGGACAGCGCGCTCTGCAAGTCCATTGCTTTGCGGGTACTCGGGGCTGCTGGTGATGTGGCGAAAGTTCCACAGGGTGGCGAAAGCGGCAAACTCCGCGCTGGTAAACTGGCTGCCGTTGTCGGACTGGAGAGATACCGGGGAACCAAAGGTAGAGAAGTGGCGGCGAAGCTTCCCGATGACGGCAGCAGACGTGAGGGACGGCAGCAGGTCCACCTCGAACCAGCTGGAGTAGGAGTCCACCAGGACCAGGTAGTGTTTGCCACGCCACTCGAAAATGTCGGCGGCAACAGCCATCCACGGCAACTCGGGAGCCGGCTGCTGCAGGAGAGGCTGGCGCTGCTGATGAGGTAGTAGGCGGTTGCAGGCAGCGCAGGCGGAGACCCTGTCCCGGATGTCCTGAACCATGCCAGGCCAGTAAAATTGTGCTTGGGCCTGGGATAAAGTGGCCTCCACCCCGGGGTGTCCGTTGTGGGCAGTCTGAAAGTAGTGATCTCGCAGCGCGGCCGGCACCACGACCTTGTGACCCTTCACCACCACGCCCTCGTGCAGCACCAGTTCATCCTGAACCAGGAAGTAGGGCACGGCACCAGCTGGCAGGGAAGACCGTCGGTCAGGCCAGCCACGGCGGATGACGCTCTCAAGCTGTTGCAGGGCAGGATCAGCGGCAGTGTGTGTGACCAGGGACTGCATCTGCCAAGATGGAACGATGTTGACGTTCAACACCATCAGGTCAGCCGATTCGTACGGATGGCGGGAAATGGAAGGTAGTGGGGCACGGGACAAAGTGTCTGCCACGAACATCTCCTTGCCCTTGCGGTACACGATATCGAAGGTAAAGCGCTGAAGCTGCAGCATCATTCGCTGCAAACGGGACGAGGCTGCGTGGATGGGCTTGTTCAAAATAGAGACCAGCGGTTGGTGGTCAGTTTCGATGGTGAAGGTGTTGCCCAGAACGTAGTCTTTGAATTTGGAGCACGCGAATACCACGGCAAGGAGCTCCTTTTCAATCTGGGCGTAGCGCTGTTCAGCAGGGGTCATTGTGCGAGAGGCATAGGAGACGGGCAGCTGCCGGTCGTCATAGAGCTGCAGGCAGGCAGCACCAAGGCCGAACCGAGATGCATCGCAGGTGAGGACGATTGGCCTGTTCAGGTCGAAAAACTGCAAAGTGGGGGTCCGTGCGAGTCTGGACTTCAGGGCCACGAAGGTCGACTGGTGGTGCGGGAGCCAGACCCAGGCATAGTCCTTCTTGGCCAGCTCCCTCAGGGGGGCACTCAGTTCGCTGAGGTCGGGTATGAACTTGCCTAAGTAGTTGACCATGCCCAGAAAGCGCTGCAGGCCGGGCACGTCAGTGGGAGCGGGCATTTCGGTGATCGCCGCCATCTTTTCGGGGTCTGGCTTCAGGCCCCCCGCCGTGAAAACATGGCCAACGTAGGTGACTTCCTCAACGCGGAATCGACACTTCCGTTGATTAAGTTTGAGATTGATCTCACGAGCCCTGTCCAGGACTTGGCGGAGGTGTCGGTCGTGCTCAGCGACGTCCCTCCCGTACACCAGGATGTCATCCACAATGATGGCGCACGGCAACCCGGCAAACAGCTGCTCCATTGTACGCTGGAAAACCTCGCTTGCTGAGTTGATCCCAAAAGGCATGCGGAGGAAACGGAACCTGCCAAAAGGTGTGCTGAAGGTGGTCAGGAAGGAGGAACGTGCATCCAAAGGGATCTGCCAAAAGGAGCTCTTGGCATCTAGGACCGAGAAAACTGTGGCTGGACCGACCTGTGCCGCGACGTCCTCCACCGTCCGCATGGGGTAGTGCGGGCGTTTGATAGCCAGGTTCAGGTCTTTTGGGTTGATGCAGATCCTGATCTCGCTCGCATCTTTCTTGGCAGCGACCACCATGGTGGAGACCCACTGGGTGGGGGCACTCACCTCCTTGAGGATGCCCATGTCCACCATGCCACGTAGTGTGGACTCCACGCGGCCCTTCATGGCAAAAGACACACGGTGGGCCGGTCTAACCACCGGGTTGACCCCTGGGTCAACAACGATCTTGTAGGCACAGGGCAGCTTCCCCAGGACGTCATCAAATCGGTCGGGATACTCGATCAGGGGGTCCATGGGGGCCTGCACCAGGTGGATGTCGCGGTGGAATGAAACCAAGCCAAAGTCCTGGCATGCACGGGCGCCCAGCAGGGTGACGTTGTCAGATGCTAGCAGGAGGAACGTGAGGGGCCGAGAGGTCTCCAGAACAGTACAGATAACCGTTGCCTTCCCCACGGCAACCAGAACACCTCCCCCATAGGCATGAAGGCGGGAGTCGTCAGGAGTAACCCTCTCCCCCGAGCTTATCTGCTCGAAGAGGCCAACAGACATAACATTTGCAAAAGCACCAGTATCGACCTTCGCAGGGAAGGAGTGTCCATTGACAGTAACATGCACGGAAGGATCCGTTATCAACGCAGGTGCACCCAAAAGCGAAAACACTGTATCTGGATCGGGGAGTTCCTCGTGTTGGTACTGGGAACCGGTTGCGCTATCACTGTTCGCAAGGTTGTTTAGACTCCTTCTAGGAGCAGGGACAGGTCTCCCACGAGAGCGACAAGCTGCAGAAAAGTGGTTCAGTTTCCCGCAGGAATTACAAGTTTTGCCCTGCGCTGGGCAAACGTTAAACTGGTGTGACGAGAAGTTGCAGTTTGGGCATCGGCGAGGGGTGACCGTAGTGGGCGCGGAGGGGGCGACCCTGGCCGGCGGGGCATTTAGCCGCCGGCGGCCGGTGAAATTTATGTCATGGGACGCCGGCCGAGATACTGAGGCAACAGCAGAGGCCATGCGTGCGGCATGTACGGCGTCCTTTAGCGACAGGTCAGGCTTCATCAGGAGCTCGTCACGCAGCTTGGAGTTTAGGAGACCGTTGACCAGGACGTCCCTGATCATCTCGTCGGGTGTAATCGTTTCAAGGCGGCACCGCCGAGCCATATGCCTCAAAGAAGCAATGAAGGCGTCAACGTGCTCCCCTGGAGTCTGACGACGCGTGAAAAAGTTAAAACGCTCAATAATGTTATTGGTGGGTATATCACACAGGGCAGTGAACTTGGCCATGAGACATGCCGGGTCGTTGCGGTCCTCCGGAGGGACGAAATCGAACGAAGCATAGCGTTCCATTGCCTCCGGACCAGCCAGGTTGAGGAGCAGGTGAGCCTGTACCGCAGGATTTGCATCAGGATGGGCAATCGCGATATAGTGTTCGTAGTCCCGCTGGAAGACAGTCCAGCGGTGCACTATGTCCCCATCAAAAACGAGCGTGTCCGGACGACGACACGAGTGAGCCATGGCAAAGTGGAAGGAGGGGACACAACTGGGAGGAACAAATAATAAAATAAAACCGATCAACAGGAGACGCAAGTCTACCGCTCTGACACCATGTAAAAGGATGTCCCTCGTACGCAGAGTCTTTTACTGAATAGGTTTATTAATTGCACTACACACATTATGCCCTAGCTGTCCGTGGTCATCACTGGAACTAGAGAGCGAGCTGGAGGTGGGGAAGCTACAATTATACAAGAGACCATGGGGAGTGGTTAGTAGTGGTGAGGTCACTATGTTAAAGGAACATGCACTGATCTACAGCTCCTAACTAATACGACTGATTAGATGCATCTTCCGATCCAGATAGCGCACTGTGAAGCAGGATAGAACATGCTCAAGCTTCTTCTAAAGGAATCACTGAGAGTGCTCCCTTATCAGCAGCCACAAAGAAAAAAAATGGCTTAGTAACATCCTCACAGTTTGACATAATAAGGATCTGCAAATCTTTTTGAGCCATTTAATTTGAAGGCCACCGAAAGAACAGCCTCCCATAGGCCACAAACAGCAAAGCCTTCAAGTTTTCCTGGGCTCTATTTCAGTGATTTTAGATGAGAGCAAGCAGGAGAATCCGTATCACCATTAATGCCAGACAAGCTGACAAGGTCTATCTATTACGTTAAAGGAAGTAAAACTCCTGGAAGCAGTGGCTTGCTGGCTGACTTATTCTTTGTGGCATTTGAGCAATTCAGACCTACTGGAAGAGTACATTGCCATGTACGCAGCTAGCAGATGGTCAAAATCCAAGAGAAAAGCATCCTCACTCTAATCTACAAGTGAAAGGGAAGAAACAAGAGATCAAACATTTTTGACTCATTTTGCTGCGTAATATGAAATACAAGATTCTGTCTAAGGGCATTAAATCAGATTTACTCTGGGTTTATTTATCAACCAGATCAAAGATGTGGCAGAAAGACCTCCAACAGACCTCTGAGATACCATTGTCTATGCACAGGACTGGAGGTTGGACTTAGACCAGAAGATCTTTCATAAAACACCACACCTGACGGGCATGCTGTCCAAAATGGGATTTGGGTAGGAATCCACGATTGAATGCCACTGGTCTACACAGACGTCCATAGCGGTCCTTATTAATGCGGATTTTTCTCTCTCGTTTATTATATTGTTTACAGTGCACCATGTTTACATATACTGTTGTGCTGCTGCAAGTAAGAATTTCATTGTTCTATCTGGGACTTATGACAATAAATCACTCTTGACTTGGGTATAAAATAGAAAGCTCTTTCCTTGTTTGTATGTGGTGTCAGCTCCTTGCTAAGTCCATTAAGAAGAACATGGCAAAAGAGAGGCGATGATCTTGGGCAGTGGACACACTCGGGACAAAACTTCCTCGTAAGTGGACAATGTCACAGTTCTGCTAGGATCCACAATCAGACCACAATTTGAACTGTGACTAGTTTAAACTAGCTTGTGGTGAACCACAGCAAAAGTGAACTCTTTTCTATGGCAAGTGGCTTCGACCGATTATTTTCCCCTTTGTCCCTCAAGTCCCATTACCCAAAGGCGCAGGAAACATGACTCAGCTGAGCTGCGGTACTGAAAAAGAACTGGTTGGAGTGCGTGGCCAAGGTGAAGCAGAAAGTGGGATTGTGGGCATGGCACTGAATAAATTACAGGAAAGAGCCCGGTGTCAGGTGCAAGGTGTTTTTGGTGTTGTTGAACTTTCCAACAAGATGTATCCCACGCACTGAACTTGCACTGTCGCAGTCACCCGAGTTGCTGTCCACTTTATTCATCCCTTTCTGAATGGCAAATTTAATGAAAAAAGTGATTTAAACAAAAAAGGATGCAATCACAACCCACCAGCACTTTCTGTCCCTTGGGGGCACTCAGCCCATATTCATATAGTCACACAACTATGGGCAGTCTCACCACCATTTGTTATAATAAAAGGAGGGGGGATAGTGCAGTCCAGAGTGGTATGGTTATGCCTCTTGACCCTGCACCTCCTGGCATCTCTCCCAAATGGCCATTATTCATGCATAGACCTCTGGATGCATTTCAGCATTTCAATTCTGGGCCATGATAACCAATCCCAAAAGCAATCCTCGGTCAACATAACATATTCACTTAGCAGGACGTCACTGGTGAGTGATCAGAATAATGCTGCCCTGCTCCAGGTCTGGCAGTAACCTGGCCAAGGATTATTATGTCATAATAACAGTCGTGAGGAAGCTCTGCACTGGCTTAGATTTAGTCTGTACTGCTCAGTACTGTTCCGGCATGAATCACTTTGCTCGTAAATAAACTTCTTTCTATTGAGCATTCAAAAATGCTAATTATTGCATGCGGCCAGCAGTAACGTTGACACATTCGATTAAACAAGCAGATCAAACCATATGCCCTAAAGTGCAGAGTTACTTGCCTTTTCTATAATTTGTGTAAACCAGAAAAAGTAATAACCTATTAATAGAATTTCTACTACACAACCTACAAAGCAAGCTTCCAGAAAGCCTCCAGTTCGATTTCATGACCTATGTGAGTTTGGCTATTTGTTGCTGAGGGATTTAAGGGTTTGAGGTGGATTGGGGAAACTCTGATACAGATTGCACCAAGTAATGTATTTTGATATCTGGTCACATGGTCGATTCATAAAGAACCCGGCCAGGGACAGTAGCATGGGAATTGGAGGTCAAAAGTGGAGGGAAGGGAAAAGACATGCTCTGTAACAAAAAATTGAGCTATTTACAAAAGTGAATCTATAAGGGAAGTACTGAACAACTCTGTAAACGACGATAGTTTTCTAAGCATCGTGTGCTGGAACCAATCAGGAGACAAGTTACATTAAGTTTAGCAATGTCAGATTTAATCAATAGTCAAATGGTGTGTAAACATTTAGGACTGAGGTTAAGACAGTTTTTGAAAGGACAAAATTCAAAACCAGCATTTGTTGATCCATGTCTCCACAGGAAGAAATACTTACAAAGATAGACACAAAATGCTTCTTCAGACAAGTCAGGGGAAACATCGTTCGTTTCCCTTTAAGTCAGAGGAAGGAACAGAGGAAGGAGTGTGCAGAACATGTTTATCAAGGTTTCCTGGACATTTGGATAATTACAAGCAGCAATTACAGTAATTTGGCTAACATTTGAAAGAATTGAGGAAATATGCAGCTGCATCGAATGAAAAGTTTCAAGATGTTAAGAAGGTACTGAGAGGGAAGGCTATGATATATAGAATGAACTAATTCTACTGGCTGTGGAATTTAGAATTAATTAAAAAACAATAAATTGGATAGTCAGGCTTTTCAGGGATAAATTATGAAACAACTCCACACATTGGCTGGTAGAATTTATGAATTCACCTCCATAACCTGAGAACATGATACCAGACTAATGGCTAATTTTAAGTCTGATTAAATGTATGTTTATTAACTAAAAGATATTAATGGTTATGGCTAAGTAAAGGTATAATGATATAATGATTGCATTAGATTAATATCAGCCATGATCTAGTTACATGGTGGAACATGCTTGAGGGGCTCGCTGATTTACTGCTGTTCCCAATAATGGAATACTTCTCTCGGCTTGAGCCTTTGTCCACTGTCCATTGAAAGAAGGAATAGTGAAGCAGGGAGATATTGGGCTTAGTACCTGGAGACACTTCAATTTGCCAAAAAATCGACTTATACTTATACTATGAATGGGCACCTTTAAGCTCTTGCTCAACATCACAAGAAAACCAAGGAACTAATTGTTAACTTAAGAAAGGGGGAGCAGGGAGACCATGTGACAGTTTTCATTGATAAGACCTATCAATGAAATGGAGAGACTTAGCAAATTAAAAAAATCCTGGGCATTAACATTTTGGATGACTTGCCCTGGTCCTGGCATATAGATGTTACCATGAAAGGAGGTGCTCTAGCACTTCTATTTTCTTTGTAATGTTAAAGGGTTCAGTGTGTTCGAATGTCCTAACAAACCTCTGCAGGTGGACTGGTTGCATCAAAGTACAGCAATTCAAACAAGAAGTAGCAGAGAGGTGGACTGAGCCCAGTCCATCATGGGCACAGCCATTCCCATCGAAAGCATCTACGAGGCCTGCCTGAAGAGGGTGGCATCTATCACCAATGATGCCCACCATTCGGACGATGTCTTCTTCTCACAGTGATCAATATACAGGAAGTACAGAAGCCCAAAGTGTCACACCTGACTTCCTGACCTATACATCACAATCATTGAGGGTAGGCAACAAAAACATCCTCCAGGATAATTCTCAACACAGATGCCCCCCAATGATGCTCTCTCAGCCTATTGCTATTTTCCCTATACTCACAACTGCCAGGTCCAACTCCATTTGGAAAGGAGATAGAGAACTTAGTAACACAGTGTCAAGACAACAACCACTCACTCTCTCAATGTCAGCAAGACAAATTAACTAATTATTGACTTCAGGTGTACATGCCTCAGACAACATTAATGGAGCATAAGTGGAGATAGCTGTGAGCTACAAGTTCCTAGGCATAAAAATCACCAATAGTTTGTCCTGCCAACATTGAAGCTACGACCAAGAAAGCACATCAGGCATAAGATATGAAAGGTTGAAAGCAGGTAACAGATCCAGAAATAGCTTCCCCCCCCCCCCCGCTGTTATCGGACTATTGCATGATCCACTCATAAGCTAAAAGTGTGGTCCTAATCTCCAAACCCACCTCATTGCAGCCATTGCACTTTTAAAAAAATCTGCGCTTTCTCTGTCGCTGTAACAGTATAATGCTGGTATTTTTCTCTTTGCTCTGTTGTATTTGTGTATGGCTTAATTCTACTTATCCTGGTTTGACGGTTCGCAGGCAAACAAAGTTTTTCATTGTACCTCAGTACATGTGACAATAACAAGCCAATACATGACCAGGTTCAGGAACTTATGAACTATCAGCAGAACTGTATTTGGATGGGATGTCAGTAACCAAAAATATTAACTCTGTTTCTCTTTTCACAGTTTATCTTTCCTTACTGAGTGTTTTGGGCAATGTTGTTCCACCACCATCTATAACATTATGGCGTAGCATATCATTTAGTATGGCGAAAACGTCTGTGGAGTAGGCTTGCACTCAGCACATGAAGTCAGGCACAACCCACTGAAGTGGCCACTTGCATGCTAAACAGCAAATGCAACATATATTCATAACCAGGAAATTGCACATCCTACTGATCCGATCAAAGCTCTGTTGTCCTCCCACATATCATGAAAGATGGGCAATAAAACAGCTAATAAAGCTGCTGATATTTGAATACCGAAATAAAACCCATAAAAACATCCAAATACTTGTAACTTACTGATAGCTAGTTTGAAAATGGTTAATATCTGCAGCTATAGCTAATTGCTTTTAGAAGTTGTGAAGTTGCATAATGTAGGCCTTAATTGCAGGTCTCTGAGATGTCTTTATTTCTTGGTAACAAACAGGTTTAGGGTCTTTGGAATGGTATTTATAGTTTCAGTTGTGACAGTGATTCTGAGTCCACTACACTTAACTGTTGTGATTTCAAGACTCACTGCAGAAAATTGAGCACAAGATCTGGGCCAACGATCCTGTGCTGCACTGACGATGATACTGCCTCACAGAGAAGACAGTAAATCGAGGAGGTTATAATCTCAAGGCACCACTTTTTAAAATGCAAGGGAATTAGTTCTGGCGTCTGACCAATATTTCTCCCTCAGCAAGAGATTATCAAATTTGAACACTGTGTCCAAAGTGTCTGTTAAATTTCCTACATTAAATATTTCTGGTTTGTGGTAAATGTACTCAGTTGTGAAGTGCTTTGTGAGGTCATAAAAGGTGCTATATACCACACATACAAATCTTGCTTCTTTCTATTAAACATTCAGATTTAAATTTCAACAACTTTTGAGAAATTATCTGAAGCATTTTTTTTTGTGTTAATATCCTCAATTAATTCTGAAACGGTGAATTATCAGTCTTGACATATCAAGCCAACTTAAAAATAAATCAACTTTTACCACGTAATAACTTACTTTAACACTAATGAGTCCCTGTGCTCATAGGACAATGCAAGGAACACAAAAACAGGAAATCTGGGAGCTTTTAGCTAGGACATAATAAAATGTTCTTTTCATAAAGGAAGGCTATGCGGAACATTGACAGTCAGAGCAGCTCGCTTGTTTCCATGGAAACAGAGGGAGACCAATTCTTCCCTCACATTAAGAAGTAGCTGCGGTGCTTTAGCAGATAAAGAGAATCCTACTTCAGCACAAATGCGTACCCGACACAAATATTTGATCTGCACTGCAGCTTTCGAACAAAGGTGACATGGGAACAAGCAACACTGGTCACGTCACAGGGACCAAGGACAGAAACATGGATACATTCACCTGATACGATAGAGAGAACAACCCATGACAGGAAGGAGATAATTATCTGTTAATCCATGGACTTTATTAAACGTGACCTCTTTTAAACTGCTGATGAGAGAGGGTGTCAAATAGCAAGTTGAGAGTGGAGGAAAGCAAAGCTAAATCAGGAAGCAGTGATTCAAAAGTGCCAAGTTTGGGTTATCAACATCTACAGAGGAAAGAAGTTGACGTTTTGAGGCAATGGAAAAAGTTAGTGTAAGCAACTCCACCTCAACAGAAAGCGCACAGGGAGGAACAACAGATGTTAGGAAAGCTTGTTGAGAATTTCAACAAGAAAATTTCAGACAATAATTTCAGGCTCCAAAGTCAAAAGCTAGCAATACTTTAATAAAAAACCATGTTGGCAGAAGTTCTAATTTCTTAATATTGCTGAGTGGCCAAAATTATGCAGGAAGCTGCCACAAAAGATATGGCTGACCTCCATGCATGGCAATTTCTGATTTACCAGTTGGTCAGTTGCATTCCTAAGGTGACTCCCTTACTCAAAGGCATTGGACACATTGATCTTTTTGTCACAGAGAAATTCAAATTAAACAGTCCCTAAGGGTAACATCACTTCACTTGAAGTCCACAGAATTGAAGAAGTGCCAATCCGTGAGAATCGCCCCCTCCCCTAGCTAGATGGCAGTGGCTCACCACTGGAAGAGGGCAATGGCGTCAACTGTAAAAAGGCTGTGGAGAGATACACAAGAACTAAGTGGGATGCATTATCATGTCATAATCCAAGGTTGAATGAATGATTATGACATAAACGTCAGTACTGTGGCAGGTGTAGAAACATAATTGGATTTGGGGGCTGGTAAATGTGTATGAATTTGCAATCGAAAGGGCGGGGAGCTGGGTAGGAATGATGCAGCAGTAAATCAGAGGTAGGAATTGTTTATTTGTCGGGGGTCCATAACAAAAGATTTGAAGGAGAGGTGGACAATACTCCTCGAGGAAGAATCATATTGGTTGATGAGGTGGAACCAGAATGGGAGGTTAGTGGGTCAGCATTTTAGTGGGGATAGGATCAATGGAGCTAGACTTGTGACTCGCAGGCAAGATACCATCAAAGTGCCTGAGAGGAGTCAGAGAGAGATACCAGAAAATTATAAACGTTTGGAGCTATGGTAGCCTTTAGGCGTGTGGTCCAATAAGAGAAAGGGGAAGAGCAACAGAGTATCAGAGTCCTTGCACTTCAAAATGAGGGTGAAGGATCCAGAGTAAAGAGATTTTAAGACAATTTGCAATCGTGTCCAGACTACATTTGCAGCCCAGACTGAGTCTAGAACAATAAGCAGCGTTGGCTCAAGAGGTGTAGGTCTGAATATACTTTACGTAGTCTTGCTAGATCTGCTGGTGAATAAGCAAAACAGTTATCTACCCTGGGACAAGAAAAGGCTGACGAAGATCAGACAAGGTTAAAAATTAATGGAGACTGGGTTAATGAAGTTGGTGATAGTAAGCGTAAGGGGAGGCAGATTGGCAACCATTGAACCATCGTGGTTAATGGAATGCCAAAGGTAAATCAGTGGAGGGTTTGCATGTAAATTGATCGAGATTTTTCTCAAAACAAGTGCAAAATGAAGTGCAGATGAGAGGGGGGATGTAGTGGTGATCGACAAAGAAGTGAGAGTTAGAAAGCCATGTGAGAGAAAAAGGTTGAGCAATTGACCAGGAATGGCAGTTAAATCAGATTTAACTCCCTTGTCCACCCCTTAACTGCTACTATATTTCACCCGATTAAAGCCATGCCCTTTGCTGTACAATAGTTGCCTTTATCTACCTTCTTTGCGACCTAGGCACATACATTTGTTACACCATCAATTCTGTTGAAAGGTCCTGGACCTGACACTTTAACTGTTTTCCTTTCCACACTTGACAATGGCCTGCCATTTTCTTCCAGCATTTGGTTTTTATTTCAGTTGCCTGTCAGTTTGTTTTGATTTTCATATAACCAAATTTCATCTTATAACATTCCTATGAAAAGCTTTGCATCGTATTAACATGGTAACGATGCAAATTGAAATCAAGTTGTTGTGACTTAACATACTGCACAGATTAAAGGGCTTGGAAATAAGAAGTTCTACACACTTTTTGTTTTCTTATCATTATGTTTCTGAGTTGACCCATTGAACATAGTTGCATCTTGAGAATACAGACGAATGTGGCACTTACTGGATGAGTTCAATGGTGTGGAGGAAGAAATAGGAATGTGCAGCTCAGATTGGTTATTTTGGGTGCTGATACTTTCGCTCGAATCCTGTCCTTCTGTCTGACCTGCTGGAGATGAGGCGATTTCTGCCAGCACCTCCAAGTCTTTCAGGATCACCTGCAATCACAAAATCGACATTGCTCTTTAAACTCCTGACAAAGAAAACAGTGATTTTTTTTTTGTTCAAAACATCAGGTGCACAGCCTTAATGCAATTCCTTACAGGGAGTGGGAGGAGGAGAAAGGAAGCCAGATTTATAACCATGACTGGAATAATTGAGCAGTAACACTAAGCTCAAATGACTATATGTTACGAGGATTCAAGCAACATAGATCTCTTATGCAATATGCCATCAAACAGGATTTTGGACAGATCATTCTTCCAACTACTATGTTCCTACCTGAAAATAATGGCACATGGGAGGTATAGTTTAAATTTCAGATGCTGGGTTGCAAAGTGAGCATCATATTTGTGAGGGGAAACTAGAGCAAACATATTATTTGCTCATTATTTTTTTTAGATTTTAGATTTTTAGATTTAGAGATACAGCGCAGAAACAGGCCCTTCGGCCCACCGGGTCCGCGCCGCCCAACGATCCCCGCACACTAACACTATCCTACACCCACTAGGGACAATTTTTACATTTGCCCAGCCAATTAACCTACATACCTGTACGTCTTTGGAGTGTGGGAGGAAACCGAAGATCTCGGAGAAAACCCACGCAGGTCACGGGGAGAACGTACAAACGCCGTACAGACGGCGCCCATAGTCAGGATCGAACCTGAGTCTCCGGCACTGCATTCGCTGTAAGGCAGCAACTCTACCGCTGCGCCACCGTGCCGCCCGATGGAGGGGGTGAAAGCATGATGAAACTGGGGGGGGGGGTTGCGGAGATGAATTTTGGCGAACAGTCAGTGCTTGAGAAGTAATCAGAAGCACTAATCCTGATCCTGGTAAGTGCATTGAGGCAGTTGTAGCACCAAACAGCTTAAGGGAAGGACAATCTTAAAAAAAACAACTTGGCTGAAGGAACTGAGGTATGGTCACTAACTTTGCTGATGACCCAAATATAGATATTTTGTGATAAGGGCATAAGGACATTATAAACAGGATAAAGATATTGAGTGTGCAAAAATCTTGCAAATGCGTTATGATGTGGGGAAAATAAATCAACGTGCACTGTCTAAATGAGGAGAGATTGCAGAGCTCTGGGATGCAGAGAAACCTGCCGCTTCGAGTACCCGATTCACAAAAGGCGAGCTGCAGTTAGTAATGAAGAAAGTGAACAGAATGTTATTGCTCATTTGGAAGGAAATTGAACGACAGTTTTGAGATAATCTTCTGGGATATTAGACGACTAAAATCTGCCACAATAATCTCAATTAATGTTGGGAGCATTTTAGTGTAGTGCTGCCTTACGGTTGCACCATTGCAGTTACAGCGTCTGTCTCTGTCTCTCTCTGTCTCTCTCTGTCTCTCTCTGTCTCTCTCTGTCTCTCTCTCTGTCTGTCTGTCTGTCTGTCTGTCTGTCTGTCTGTCTCTCTCTCTCTCTCTCTCTCTCTCTCTCTCTCTCTCTCTCTCTCTCTTTTTTTTTCTTTTTTTTTTTCTTCTTTTTTTTTTCTCCCAGGGACCTTTTTCCTCAGTCACTTTGAGATGTGATGTCACTGGCAGGGTCAGAATTTAGTGCCTGAACCTGGTTGCCTTTGAAGTGCTGGGCCACATCAGTGAAGAGAGGGTCCTATGTAACCGTAAATATTTCCTTGAAAGTGGTGATGAAGGCGTTTGACATTCTGCCCTTCATCAGACAGGGCATTGCACAAATGCATTGAACATTATGTTTCAGTTGGGAGACCACATTTGGAGTATTGTGTACAGTTTTGGTTACGTTGCTATAGGAAAGATGCCATTAAGTTGGAAAGAATGCAAAGACGACTCCTGAGAATATTGCCAGGATTCAAGGGCCTCAGTGGTTAGGCAGGCTACAACTTTATCACTAGTGTGTAGGAGACCATGGAGGTGTAAAACATGATGAGGACATGGATTAGGTGAATGCCTTTTCCCAGGGAAGGGGAATCAAAAACTAGGCGGCATACGTTTAAGGTGAGGGGAAAGATTTTATATGGGACCTGACGGACAACGTCTTTAAACGGAGGGTGGTGGATATATGTAACAAACTCGACCCAAAATGTCACCTATAATGCTCTCCGGAGCTGCTGCCAGACCTGCTGATTTACTCCCGCACTTTGCGTTCTTCATTATTGCATGTGTCAATCGAAGCGATTGCTTGTCAATTTCTATGGCCTCTACAGTATAACTAGCAGCCTGTGTTCTTAAAGAGACAGTGGTATCTGATTAACGAGGGGACGCTCTGTCCACTATAACCAAAATCTGTTGTAAAGAGGATTAACGAGGGTTTATTGCAGTTCTAAATGATCAATCTGCAGAGGAGACATATTTCAGCGTAACAAAGTTGAGATAATTGACAAACGTGAGAAGACATTAAAGACACTGTCTCCATGCTCTCTTCCTGTTATTTGCGAGCCATTCCTGAGTTCATTACCATTCATTATAAAAGGTGCATAGTTTATTATGTATACAAAGGTATTAATGTTAAATTATCTGCATGCACGTAAACACGTTACTGCTATGAATGACCTCCAGTGCTTATGCAAGGCTTGGACGACAGGTTAGAGTAGGCACGGTACTTGCAAAGCAAAGTAAGCTGTTACAGTAACTGTCCCCTGAGACCACTTCCTTAATTACACAATAAACAATCTGCTCTGTCGCTTGTTTCATCAAATGTAGACCAGCAGGGTAACATGGAAGCAGTTTAAAAATTATTCCAACATCCAGCAATCAGCATGTACCACAGGCTGGAACAGCCACTTTCCTAGTGGCATTGTTGCGGGTAATCTTAATGTTATGGGTGAAAATTATACAGAGGGTTGGAACTTCAAGTGGAAGGTTCTCAAAGCTGTGCTGGCAACTCGGACTGAAACAGATGTTGTCTATTTGTGTGCTACAAGTTCTTGCAAATATCAGCACTTAATCAATCAGGTGCGATTTCCGAAGCCAGTTTAAAAACATGACATATCACAATGTAAGCGATGTAAGCCATTGAGACTAAATGTGGGTTACTCCTAGAATTCTCTCTGGGTTACCAAGGCCCGATTAATGGATACCACGTGCACAGGAATGGGCATATGGGAGACCGATTGGGATGGATGCGGATGGATTTGCCAGCTGCTGCGAAGCTGCAGGCAAGTTCAGGTGGGTGGGAACACAACATTACTGTGTGTCTTCTTACTCCTGCTGTTTTAGCAAGTTAGCGAAGAGTGCTGTGCTTGACACTGTCTGCTTGTTCTGGTTCAAGGATAGGCACCTTCTACCTTTCTCCTCACCCTGTTTCACCAGACTCCCTTACCTCCCTTTCAATGCCACCTCAGCCTTTCAAGGATATCCAACATATTTACTGCAGAGTGGACTGAGGGCCCCAACACCCCCAATGAAAGGGCTGTCTGCATACTTTGAACAAAGCCATTTACTTTTAGATTTTGAACTTAGTTTGCATGCAACACACGTCAGTTTATAGAGTAACGGATGGTAGCAATAACAAGTTCTCATATTCTGTGAATAAAGCTTCAAAACAAATTAAGAATAAGGGGTAGGCCATTTCGAACGGAGATGAGGAAAAACTTTTTCAGAGTTGTGAATCTGTGGAATTCTCTGCCTCAGAAGGCAGTGGAGGCCAATTCTCTGAATGCATTCAAGAGAGAGCTAGATAGAGCTCTTAAGGATAGCGAAGTCAGGGGGTATGGGGAGAAGGCAGGAACGGGGTACTGATTGAGAATGAGCAGCCATGATCACATTGAATGGCAGTGCTGGCTCGAAGGGCCGTATGGCCTACTCCTGCACCTATTGTCTATTGCCTATAAATGTCTGATTTAAAAACTTCAACATGAAGTCTAAATACCAGGTAGATGGTACACGGGTAAGAGTGTGCTTAACTCATGTGGAAGGAGGCAATGGGCCAGGTTTCTAAAGGATGTTCCACACTATGCAGAGTGCAAATGGATGAAAAAATATAGGCAAAGACCAACTGGCCCATTCAACCTATTCTATCGCTATGTGGTGCAATCTCAAAACAGCATCAATTTCAACACAACAATCCCACCCCGAGGTCGTCAACTCACTTACGTTGCTAAATTAAAGACTATATCTTGACCATCAATCAGTTAGATATCATATTTACATAAGGAAAAGAAACCACTTTTACAAAATTTGCTTGATCCAATTATCCTCAATTAACAGCATTCTGCTGAAATAATTGTACTGTGCTTCGAAAGCTTCAGCTGGAAATTGAATTTGAATTTGGAGACATTTTAAAATTAAAATCATTTTAATATCTGTTGGGCACATTAATAGTGTGTAAACAAAAAGACATATGGGGGAAAAACATGTTCTCTCCCATACGTTGGGAAATTCTGCTACAATTCCTGAGTTAAGTCAACCCGAGTAAATTGCTGGAACTGATAGGACAAGATACTTGGCCCTGGCTTCCTTCCGTAACGGAAAAATCCTTCCACACTTGGCTTTCATCCAGCTTCCTTTTCAATGTGTGCAGCAAAACAATAGTTTGAGGATGATTTGTGAAGTTGAAGTCTGTCAAATCAAAAGCTTAATCTGTTTATATTTTCTAATTTTATTCCATTTTCCTTGGCTTGGCCCTGGCCAACCAAACACAAATAGAATCTATTCCCTAGATCCTGCATGACCTTCCAATCTATGCTTCCATAATTTCCTGGGCCTTTCTCAATAACTAAATGTATAGACTTTAAATCTTTAAGAAGGTTTTGCTTTGGTCTTTCCCCACAGCCATCATTTGGAAGGGTTAAAAACCTAATGAGAGGTCATCGGCCTGAAATGTTGGCAATTTCTCGGTCCTAAGATGCTATCTAAACTGAACATTTCCCTCATTTTTCTATTGTTGTTGCAGTAGACTAGATAGGATCAACTATCATATTTCAACGGCTACAGCTATGCCGAACTACATCACATTCTCACGATACTGTATGAACTTTCACTATTTCATAAATTATAACTCAACGATCCTCCTGATAACTAATTGGAATTTTAAGAGGACAATTCAACATTACATACGCAGATTTGGAGAAGTCAAACCACAATCAACAGCAACTGGAGTGAAGGACCTATACAACCTACTGCTCACAGACTATAACAGATACTTGCTGAGTTACGTCAATGAGCTCAGTATCAGGCCATTCTCATAAATTATCCCTGTTGTTGTTTAGTTTAGAGTTTAAAGATATAGCATGGAAACAGGCACTTCAGCCCACCAACCATAGATCACCCATTTACGCTAGTTCTATGTTATCCAAATTTCTCATCCACTCCCTAAACACTAGGGGCAGTTTACAGAGGCTAATTAGCCTACAAACCCACACGTCTTTGGGAATGTGTGAAGAAAGTGGAGCACTCGGAGGAAACCGACACAGTCACAAGGAGAACTTGCAAACTCCACACAAACAGCACCCAAGGGCAGGATTGAACTCGGGTCTCTGCGCTGTCAGGCAGTTGCTCTAACAGCTGCTCACTTTGCTGATGATTGTTAACTCTGCAACCATCTCAAATACAATTAGAAAAATAATACACTAAACCTCTTGTAATAACAGACCACGGGGGGGGGGGGGGGGGGGAGTGGTTTCGGTTATTGCTGATTGTCTGCCGAGTAAGGTATTGTATGTAGTCGCATGTAGTTGAAACAAAGAACTGTAGATAATGGTTAATACACAAAATGCCACTAAATGCTGGAGTGATTCAGCAGGTCAGGCAGCATCTCTGGAGAACATGGATAGGTGATGTCGGGACCCTCAGCTACTCTACTGTCTGGCTGACATGGCCCACGCCACAGCCCCCGGCCGTCAGCTTCCCCCTTCAGTCTACCCCCCTCAGTCTGCTGCCTCAGTCTTCCCCTTCCATCAGCCACCGATTTGCATCCTCTCCCAACCACCAGCCACTGCTGCCCGACTCTCTGTGCCCCTTCTCTCCACCCCGCCCCCCGTTGTTGACCCCCCTCCACCATCGACCGTTGCCCCACTAGCTCCTGGCTGCAGTCCCTCACTTTTCTTTCCCACACAGCAACCGACACGCTCCAAGGCGGACAATATAGTACATTAATATCCTCTTCTTTGGACGATTTGTGATCCTTTAATGGGCTCTGTGAATTACATGCTTTTGCCTCAAGGTGCTGTTGCTACAAAAAAGTGTGTCATTCTGGCCAAATATAACAATTTCACAACAACTGACCCTTGACTGCCTGGTTCACATTCTAGTTTCCAGCAAATGGAACCAAGGGATATGGGGAGGAAGCCGGAACAGGGTACTGATTTAGGATGATCACCCATGATCATATTGAATGGCGGTGCTGGCTCGAAGGGCCGAATGGTCTACTCCTGCACCTATTTTCCATATTTCTATACCAGACTCCTCAAACCTTTATGGTCCACTTTCCTTGTAAAATGGAGCACTATCTTACTGCAGGACCTCCAAGACACCAGGCAAGTTGTCAAGTTGGGCGGCACAGTGACACAACTGGTCTCACAGTGCCAGAAACTCAGGCTCATTCCTGACCTCGGGTGCCGTCTGTGTGGAGTTCGCGTATTCTACTCGTAACTGTGTGGATTTCCTCTGGTTTCCTCCCATATCCCAGAGTTGTGGGTTTGTGGGTTAATTAGCCTCTGTAGATTGCCCCTGTGTGGAGAGTGGATGCGAAAAATGTTGAAGGGAATCATATAAGAACAAACATCAGAAAGGTATCTTGCACAACTTGAATTGCACTGTCAACTGAAGATAGTTCAACAAGGCTTTCTGATTCTATCAGCACCCAACCTGCCCTTCTCGTGAGACATCGTTTGGACTGGTGTTAAAATGAGGTTGTAAGCAAACCCACCCTCCCCAGGAGCTTTAAGCTCAGGGATGACCACTCAAAAAAAAAGAATGCTATTCCCAGTGTTTCAACAAACACTTGACCCACAACCACCATAATTAAGACAAGTAACTAGATGTTAATCCCATCATTGAGGGACCTTCTGAAGAACATTTGCCAGGATTTGGAGTGATAACACATTGAAACGTGCAAAACTATTGAGTTGTCTGAATATAGTATAAGGTACTATATAAAAGTAAGATCACACTCTCACTGATGCAATTTTCACTACCAGCAGAGCATCATTGGATCTAAGTAACAAGTGTGGCTAAATCAAAGATGGCATCTTACTGAATGAAGATCAATTTGGATGGTGGCCAGATGCTTGAAATTAATCGGGGATTGCTCTCAAGTACTTCCAAAACGAAAGCACTCAAATGGGACATTCATGGCGTACATTAGCGCTTATGTTACCCAAGCGTCTTCCCAATCAGAGCAACACTTCCTCTGTACCGTTGATCTTTATTTCAGCTAAATAAATCCGATCCATTGGGCCAGATCTTTCCAATAGATTGGAAGGTCCACATTAAGCACTGTGTTCAAACCAAGGTTTCCACATTACGCATGGTTAAACCCTCAATGTTATTTTCCCTCCACTTTTTCCAATGCCTCAAGTCATTGCTTCTGTTTGTGATGTTTTGATTCTCTTCACTTACATGAATTGGACTAATATATCCTTCAAGCAGGCAATTGCCAAAATAACGCCTAATAAATGCCCTCAGATCAGTTGGGAATCTCAATGCTGTGAGATTATGGAACAGCCATATGATGCCTTATTTACAAATGTAGCCAAAGTGGATACTAAATGAGTTAACCTGCGTGGATTGCTCAGGCAAATGCTTCAGTGTGTCACTTTCTCCTGGACCAAAGCCAGCAATCGATGGGACAGCAATTCCAACTTATGACTGGTGAACTTCAATCTCCAGTGCAAATGGTATTGAAGACCTGCGCATTAACAGTCTGTGTCAGCTCCTTCCTTTAGTGTGGAAATTTGGACATGACAAGAAATTGAATTTCATTAATCATGTTTCAGAAAGCCCCAGAAAACATAATATTTAAGTGGCACTTTATTTCATAGTTTATCAGCTGAGGTGGACTGGAGCCAAGCCTGGTCATACCCAATTTACTTTGCCGGTAATCAGTATTTCATGATAAGCCATCTTAGATTTTGTCTTTTAAAAATAAAGCAAAGGTAAGGCTACCTTTACTTTCACAACATGTAAACTCTTGAAAATCCTATCAGTCAGACACGGGTCTTTCACATATCATTCAAAGTCCACCTCAGCCAACAGCTGACCAACCAATCTCTTATTCATAAGTTCATAAGTGATAGGAGCAGAATTAGGCCATTTGGCCCATCACGTTTACTCCGCCATTCAATCATGGCTGATCTATCTTTCCCTCAACCCCATTCTCCTGCCTTCTCCGCATAACCCGACACCCGTCCTAATCAAGAATCTTTCCATCTCTGGCTTAAAAATATTCATTGACTTGGCCGCCACAGACTTCTGTGGCAATGAATTCCACAGATTTACCACCACAGATTCGACATATTGCATGTTGCCTTTGCGTACTCAAGTAAATGATGAATACAGGTCAAGTAATGCGCTTGCAGATGTATTGATTTTTAAGTATCGCATGCCACAGAAAATACATCAATTACTAGTTTAAATTAACTAATTTTGACTTGGTAAACTGAATGTTATCAATAGTACAAACAAACGCAAAAGGCTTTTTAAAAAAAGTGTGGAAGGCACTTTGATTATTCAGTCACAACAGATCACTGGTATTCAGACACTGCATTAACTGTGTTACCATAGAACGATGTCAAGTCTGGAAGATAAATGAAGCTGTTATAAAGCACACATGACATAGATCACTAAAAATGGATCATTTTAGCTAATGAAGTGAAGGTTATGTACACTTCAGCTAAATGCATCCTAATGTATTTACTCTGACTCCTCACAGCAATAAACTCATGATGAATTGCCTCCGTGATCTGTAGTCTCAGCAAGGGGATGCATTATAAAGATCCAGAAGCTTGCGATATATTACTGCTTCAAGTAACCCAGCTCGGACATCCCTTCATTTCAGGGGTACATTTCCAGAAGAGGCAATGCTTCCTCCTTGATCCACCACATCATAATGAATAATTTCGCCTGGTTCATTAATAGATTTTCCTGCAAGAGGAAATACCCTCACCATATCCATGCAATCAAGACCCCTAAGTAACTCGGTTTCAATTATGTACCTCTTCATTTTTTCTCAATTCCTGTGAACCCAATCCTAGTCTGTCCAACTTTTTCTCATGAATCCAGCCATTTCACCTGTTAGTCTAATAAACCTTCTTTGAACTACTTCCAATGCATTAACACCCTTTATTCAATAAGACTAATACTCCATATAAGGTCTCCCCAATATAATTAATGCATTACCTCACTCGTTGTAGTCCTTTCCCCTCGCTCAAACCAGTATCATGCTGTTAGCTTTCCAAATCTTTTGTGAATCATGAACTAGGACATCCAGATCCCTCTGCATCGCAGAGCTCTGCAATCTTTCACCATTTTATTTTTATTTTTCCTATAAAAATAGGCGATTTTACATTTTCCCACACGATGCTCCATTTGGCAGATCTATGCCCATTCATTTAACCTGGAGCCTTATTGAGGTGGAGAAGACCATGATAGCATGGATAAAGTAAACATTCTCTGTCATTTTCCGAGGGTAGAGGATTCTAAATCTGGCAGGCAAAGGCTTAAGATGAGAGGGGAAGAATTGAAGAGATACCTCAGGGCAACCTTTTCACTCAGAGGGCAGACCATATCTGGAATGAGCTGCCAGAGGAAGCTAATACAATCGGTACTTTCAAAAGACATTTGATCAGATGTGTTGAAAGGAAGAATTTAGATGGGCATGGGTCAAATGCAGGCAAATAAGACTCACCCAGAGTGCCAACTTAATCAGCATGGTCAATGTGGGCCAAAGAGCCTGTTTCCAAACTGCATAGCTCTGTGACTCTAACTCCCATGGTACAAAAACAACGACACCCTGCCAGTCAGAGAAAGATCTGTTCATGCCTACTCTCCATTACCTGTTAACCAGCCACCATTCTACCACACCAAGAAGTCACCTCCTTAAACAGAAGCGTATAGAAATGTTGGTTACACAAGGAATAAAGGTACCCTCCAGTGGATGCCTGTTTTGTAAAATTAAGCATTTTTGGCATTTTACAAACAAAATTGGCATCTCACTACGCCCTCTCTGCCAAACTTAACGTGGAAGGGATGAGCAGCTGACAGTTGCTGGTCCTGGCAAATCAGGTAGAGTCGCTGCATGTTGCCATTATATAGGAGTAGACTCCTGAACCTGATGTGAACCCAGCTCACCGACTCTCACACCCTTGGGCAGCTGGAGAGAATGGATGGTGAACAGCCTTTGCATCTCTAATGCAGTTTAAGAAGGTGACAAAGATGAAGGTATTCAAAAACTTTTAGATATCTCCAATACTAAAGTCTAAGATTAATTAAAATATATATATTTTCCCCATTGCCTCCCCTTTCACAGGCTGGGAACCCCATTAAAGTCAACAAGGCTGCTAATCTTTCACCAGGCTTGGCCCAGAATCTGACAGACAACTTCCCAAAGTAATGCAGAAATCCCAGCAAAACTGTGCTATGTTGCTGGACTCCAGGAGATTGTTTCCAATATCGGTGCCCAGCTGGATGAACTGTAAATAAGAAAATAATTAACATTTCTATTTGCTCTCTGAAGAGATTCCAAGTGGAGACAAACAGGGAGCAAGATGGAGAGTCATGTCAATAAATCAATAACCACACAGGGTTCAAGGGCCTTCTGAGTTAGCAACACCCCTGGAAACTGGAAGGCAACTATTGTCTTCACAAAGCCTCTGCTCTGTTCAGTTTACTGTTGCAATGCAGTCCAAGTACTGGAGATTGTCCAAGATCTACCAAAGTCAAGATTTTTACATCCACCTTAACCCTAGAGGAAATTCCTAACAAATAGCTGGGAATCATTTCTGAGTTTCACCCTTCTTTGATCTGCTCAAGTTGCAATAAACTACAAAATAATTTCTCAACCCTAACTAAACGAAAGTCACTTCCAATATAGCTTTTAAATCTTATTTACCACATCTCCACTTTCATCATGTGTCATTCTGGCCAAATATAATAATTTCACAAAAATTGACACTTGGCTGCTTGGTTCAAGTTCTGGTTTCTAGCAAACGAAATCAAGGGATATGGGGAGAAAGCAGGAACAGGGTACTGATTTAGGATGATCAGCAGTGATCATATGGCTCGAAGGGCCGAATGGTCTAGTCCTGCACTTATTTTCCATATTTCTATACCAGACTCCTCAAACCTTTGTGGTCCACTTTCCTTGTAAAATGGAGTACTATCTTACTGTGGGACCTCTAAGACACCAGGCAAGTTGTCAAGTTGGGCGGCACAGTGATACAGCTGATCTCACAGTGCCAGAAACGGCCTCATTCCTGACTCCGGGTGCCGTCTGTGTGGAGTTCATGTATTCTACTCGTAACTGCGTGGATCTCCTCCGGTTTCCTCCCATATCCCAGAGTTGTGTGTTTGTGGGTTAATTAGCCTCTGTGGATTGCCCCTGTGTAGGGAGTGGATACGAAATGAAATGTAAATGTCTATTTTCTACATCCTCAGCTTATAGAAACATATAAAATTCTTAAAGCATTGGACTATATGTAGGAAAAATGTTCCCGATGTTGGGGGAGTCCAGAACCAGGGGTCACTGTTTACGAATAAGGGGTAGGCCATTTAGGACTGAGATGATGAAAAACCTTTTCACCCAGAGTTGTGAATCTGTTGAATTCTCTGCCACAGAAGGCAGTGGAGGGCAATTCACTGGATGTATTCAAGAGAGAGTTAGATATAGCTCTTAGGGCTAACGGAAGCAAGGGATATGGGGAAAAAGCAGGAACGGGGTACTGATTTTAGATGATCAGCCATGATCATATTGAATAGGGCCGAATGGCCTACTCCTGCACCTATTTTTCTATGCTTCTATCACCTCAGAACACATCTACCCCAACTCCCCTCCTCAGAATCAACAAAAAAGAGCATGTGTTCCAGTCCTCTCTCCCTCAATGTCAGCAAGATAATGGAGATTGTGATTGACTTCAGGAACAAAGCAGGGACACATACCCCAGTCTACATTGATGGCGCCGAAGTATAGAAGATCGAAAGCTTCAAGTTCTTTGGGGAGGTTGGTGTTGTGCAGGGAGGGCAGGGGTGTTTAAAGATATTGGCAATAACCATGAAATGGCCGTCATTATACTTTAGATCTGGATATAGAGTCCACATGTTAACTTGAGTGGCGAAGGCAGAAGGGAGAGTTTCAGAGGGGTGTGTAGAAACTAATTCATGGTTTGATCTAGATTATCAGCATAATGAAGAGCCTTGTATGTCTAATCCTTCAACATGCTGTCAGGGATTAACCTAACTTTAAAAGGAGTCCAATTCATCATCAGTGATAAGAGCTGCAAAATAATTTAAAGGCGAGAGAAAAAGGAGAAAAATAACATTTTTTAAACAGGCTTCATCTGCCAGCCTCAGAAGTCAGACTCATTCAGCACAGCGTTTCTGTCAAAACATTTCAAGGCATTTTGAATAAATCCATCCACACAGAAGCATATGGCCTGCATCCCCTAATCAAGCTTTAAAGCCTTGCAGTTTTACCTGATAATTATTCAAGTTTGCTTTATGAAGATTATACATACTCCCACGATCAATTATTTGCAATTTCTGTTGCTCATTTTGTTTCCCTAAGGCACAGTTGAAACCAGCAGCCAGGGACAGTTACATTTTTGATGGGGTTTAAAGGCATTTCAACTCAAAGAAAGAATTTTAAACTAGGCATTTTAAGTACAAAATGATTAGAAAACTTTCATTTGGAATAAAGATATTTCCTTGCTGCGTGGGTAATGGAATTTGGTTTTGCCATTCAGCATTTGAGGCAAGTCGCAGCGACGGATTCACGAGAGAGCCAGATAAGTAAATGGGCAGAAAGGAATGAAACACTTGCTGATAGGATTAGAATGAGGAATGGATGGACGTGCTTCTGCAGCTTAAAGTCGAGCACAGAGTACACAGTTCAAATAGCTCATCTTTGTGCTGCAAATTCAACGTAATTTTTGTTTAAAAGGATTTTCTTTGAATGTCAGCTAGGAATACTTTCAGTTACGGGGAACTGGCACAGCTAAGCTACACTTCCGTCAATAGCAAAAATCAAAGGATGAAAGAGAAGACTTTGGTCTCTTTGGGGATTCTGAACTTTGCCCACTTGTTATGTCAGTACACTCCATTGAGTGGCATGCAACACAAAAGGAATAAAGCAACTTTGAAAATAGGACAGTCACCTAACCTAACCAGCTAAATAGTGAACACATCCCCGCTCACTCCATTTAACTGAAAGTCTCCACGAAGAAATGCAACTCCTGTGAATCCAAGGCCCATGACTGCTCAAAGTGGAGGAGGGGGTTTGGGAAGCCATGAGTCACACAGAACGCCTGCATAAGTGGCAAAAGGAGAGCATCATCTTATAAATGGACCCATCTGCCGACCCTGTCAGGCACTTCCAGCCCTGTCTGTGGAAGAATCTGTCTGTTAAGAATCTGCAGTCCCATGTTGGACTCATCAGCCACCTCAGCACCCATAAAACCTAAGTGGACACAAGCGATAGAAACATCCAACACAAAAACAGGCCCTTTCAGTCCACTGATTTATCACAAACCGTCAAGCATCCAGTTACACTAATCCTACACTAATATTTTATTCCCCCCACATTCCCATCAACTTCCCCCTCTGCAGCGTTCTACGTTCTCGTTTGTACGTTCTCCCCGTGACCTGCGTGGGTTTTCTCCGAGATCTTCGGTTTCCTCCCACACTCCAAAGACGTACAGGTATGTAGGTTAATTGGCTGGGTAAATGTAAAAATTGTCCCTAGTGGGTGTAGGATAGTGTTAATGTACGGGGATCGCTGGGCGGCACGGACTTGGTGGGCCGAAAGGGCCTGTTTCCGGCTGTATATATATGATATAATATGATATGATAACCTGAGAACAATTTATAATGAACAATTAACCTTCCAACCCATCGACTTTGGGGCGTGGGAGGAAACCAGAACATCTGGAAGAAACACCTGGTCACAGGGAGATCCTGCAAACTCCACACTGTCAGCACCCAGGGTCAGGATTGAATCTGCGTCACTGGACCTGAGATCTGCAGCTTGACTCACTGTGTCACTGTCCACAGGCCATCCTCAATCCAGAGATGGAGTGGGATCTTGCCTTCATACTCCACCTCTTTAACCTGGTGGCCAGGACCACAGTTTTCATACCAGATGCCCTGTAATTATAGAATATCCCATAGCTTTCTCATGCTTCAAATTCTCACATTATTGTCAAAAAATCAAAAAGCCAGTGAAAAATGATTAAAAATGTAACTAGCCAGCAAATACTGTCTAAATGCCATTACTGGGCAGGGCAAAATGCCTAGAGACAACCGCACGATCCAGGAACAGCTGCAGTTAAATTATGAATGATAAAACTTTCTTTGTAATGACCCAGATTTCACAAGAGAACAGTTGAAGCTTCCAGTATCGTAATATTTAACTCGAGCAGAGTACATGACTGGTGATCTTCAGCTAATGCAATTTTTTACTTTACCAATTAAAGAGTTATGTAACAACCCCAGCTCTGAGATGATCAACTCAATTACATTGGTGAGCAGCTACTGTTTGCACAAGAAAGATCACATAAAATGAGGCCACTTGGCCCATTGGATTCATACTAGCAACCCGCAGAACAATCCAGGCTATGCCTTTCTGTTCTTTTCTCTATCCCTACAAAATTCCAGCTCAATGCCTGTCCATATCCTCTTTGAAAGGTGTGAGAGAGTATAATTCTAGCAAGTTCCAAATGTATGAACAAGTTTTCTACACATCCACCCTGACTTTCCGCCCATGACAAAAAAACAAGCAGTGAAAACTTTTTCACGTGGTTGGTTGAGGGATAAATATTGCGTTGGATAGGACTTTCAATGGGGATGGTTATCAGTAAATGTGATGCCAACAAATAAATGAAATTAGGTCAAGAGGAGTCACAACCTAATGATAAAAAGTATTCAAGGAGCTAAGTGGGCAACACCTTTCCTTACTTTCAAAACTCTGTCCTTCAGATTATATTGTGAGATCTTGAACCTCTGATAGGAAGTCCACAATCTTGTGAACACAAACTGCGCCATACTATTTCATGTTCTATGTATCAACCGTAGCAGTCAGTATACTGGCTTTAACATCACTTTTATATAATGCCACATTCCCTCTGTGCTCCTATGTAGCAGCAGCGAAAGCATAACTTGAAAACTACAGTGTATCTAAAGTGTTTGTATAATGTCTTGCGTGACTGCAGATGTTGAAATCTGGAGCAAAAATACAAGCCAATGGTTTTTTTTTGGTGGGTCAGGCAGCATCTGTGGAGGCAAAGGGATAGGCAATATTTTGGGTCAAGACTCTGCACCAGGACTGAGATTGTAAAGAGGAGATAGGCACCCTTTCCAACCTCATCAATTGCATTCAATGCTCCTGATCCTCGAGATCAGCATGACAAATTGCAGACTAGCAAGCAACAGGTGAATTCTGATGAGGAGGGATTGACAGGTGGTGGGGGGGGGAAGAGGGTGGGTTGGGGACAAAGGCTAGGAGAAGATACATGGAAGCAACAAAGGGCTGCAGATAATGGAATCTGATGGGAAAGAAAACAAATAAGGGAGGTAGGGTGGGCAGATGGGAACTGTTGGGGATGGGGATCCAGTGGGAGGAGTGTGTGGGTAAGGGACAGATAAAGTTGGGGGGAGGGGGGAAGAAACTGGGAGATAGGGAAATTTGGGGAAATGGTTGAAAATAGGGGTGTGTGCAAAATGATCTGGGTAAATCAGGAGAGAAAGAGGGACAGAGGGAGAGCAAGTAACCTGAAATTAGAGATTTCAATGTTGATGTATTGATTTATAGTACCAATAACTGGAAGATCAAGATGGCCACAACAAACAGAGCACAGGTGCGCAGCAAAGCAGTCACCTAGTGTGTGTTGGGTCTCAATGATACAGAGGCCAGATTGAGTACATTGAAAGCAATAGACAAAGTTAGAGAAGGTGCAAGTGAATCTCTGCCTCCCCTGGAAAGGATGTTTAGGTCCCTGGGTGGTGGTGAGAGAAATATAGGGACAGATGCTACACCTATGGTTGTGAGGCAAATTGCTTGGGGAGGGGGACGGATGAACAGACCAGAGAGTGATGGAGGGAATGGTCCGTGCAGAAAGCAGTAAGGAACAGTAAGGAGAAGATGTAACTGGCAGTGGGATCACATTGTTGCTGGCAGACAAAATAAAAGAATGATGTGCTGGATGCAGAGGGTGAAAGGTAAGGACCAAGTGAACTCAATTCCTGTGTTTTAATTTATTTTATGTAATTCAGCCTGAAGAAGGTTTCCGACCCGAAATGTCACCCATCCATGTTCTCCTGGGATACTGCCTGATCCACTGGGCTACTTCAGCATTTTGAGGGAGGCAGCGCGAGAGGAGAAGTGCAGAATATGTTGGAAATGCAAGTAAGGGCTCCATCAACCACAGTGAGTGAAACCCCACTTCCTGAAAAAAAAAGTACCTCAGATGACTTTGAGTGGAAGGCCTCATCTTGAGAACCGATACTGTAGATACAAAGAAATTGAGAGAAATTGAATACAAGAGGCAGGATGGAAGGAGGTGAGGTCGAGGTAGCTGCAGGAGTGAGTGGATTTGCAGTAAATGTTAGTGCATTAATGGTCTCCTGAGATGGAGACAGAGATCAAGAAAGAGGAAAGGGGTGTTGAAAATTGCCCGGGTGAATTTGAGGGCAGAGAGGAAATTAGTGGTGAAATAGATGAGTTCCGCATGAATGCAGGAGGTAACACCAATGCGGTTGTCGATGTGGCAAAGAGTTGGGAGTGGTGCCAGAGGAGGTTTAAAACAAAGACAGCTCCATGGAGTCAATGAAAAGGCAGGCAGAGCTTGATTTGTAAAAAGTGGGAGGAATCATGAGAATAATAGTAGATGGCTTGTATTTTTAAATACTTAATTGTGCTTAAAAATAGGCATCAAGTTTGGTCCCATAACAAACAGAATTTTACATATTCTTTCACCATAACATCTGTAGGAGTCTTATAAAGACTAGGTTAATTTTACATGGCAAATGGTCATACCTGTTGGTAGCTGGCATTGACCAGAAATAGAGTGATACGATTCTCACTACATCTCTAATCAATTTTATTATTCTCATCTTTGTTTTAGACCCCTCCCATTTCTTTAATATCTTCCAGTCTTAGATTGATCCTAGGGGAGCAATCCTCCTGTGCTTCCCTTGCTCAGCCATCCGTGGCCATACGTACCATGGGCTTCCCAGACTACAAGCTCGGTTTTACTATCCTTTCTCCTTTCAGTCACTCCTTTAAAATCTGTACACCTCATCCTAATATCCCTTTGTGAGGCTCAGTGGTATGTTTTACCTGAGAGCACTCCCATGAATTGCTTTAGTTGTTTCACCGAGGTAAAAGTGCGCTACATAGCCAACTCATGATTAACCATCTTATGGGAATGACCCACAAAAGCCTACAACATCTACTGGAAAAATGCTCTCCTTCAGATTTAGAAAGCTCAATTCTTGAACATACATAATTACAGTTAGAATAATAATTAAAACCTTATAGTATTTATGCAGCAGAAATGTCCCTAAGGTAGAATAACGCACTGTAAACACATCTGCAAACCAAAACGTGCAATTTTCACCATTAAAATGAATCTTGACGTGCTGGAGAAACTGAGTAAACAGCACTCAGCAGAACATTGAACTGGTGAGCAGAGGATTCTGATTTAAAGAGGCAAAGGCAACACCAATAACATGATTACCTCTTCTTCAAATGGTGCACGCAAGAGAAAATTAACAAAGAAAGTAACTTGCAGAAACCAATGTTAGAGGACCAATTAACAAAGTGATAAAAAGAATTCTGGTGTCTGAACAGACCATGTTTGATTTAATGCACTGGGAATGGAAGGCAATTTTAGCACTTTTGTTTAACTCAAAGTGACGTGATATCTGTTAGATCTGTTTCAAGAAGAGAAGCTAAATGCCGTTAAATGCAGCTGCTGTATATTCCCCAATGAATACTGTATATAGCAGGGGTTCCCAGGTAAAGTAAATTTACCTGTTTTGTTCAGTAATTTGAGTTTACACTTCAACCGTAATAAAGCAACCGACAAAGGGGAGATTTAAAAATACTGTTTTTAACATTATTATTTTAAGTTCAAATAACAATAATAATAGCACATAACAATGTTATTTCACTTATTTATGAACAACTAATGATGAACAGATACCGGTATACCAGAACCAAACACAGTCAGTCAATATGTACAAATCCAGAATCAACAAATTTACCCCAGGGAAGGCGAAATTTACCCCCTGGGGTAAATTTACCCCAGGTTGGGAACCCTTGGTATATAGTGTGCATTGTCCTTCATTGAGTATAGGAAGAAGGAAGAAGGAAGAAGGGTCTTGACCCGAAACGTCACCCATTCCTTCTCTCCAGAGATGCTGCCTGTCCCCACTGAGTTACTCCAGCTTTTTATGTCTATTGAGTATAGAAGTTGGGATGTTTATTACAGTTGCACAAGACGTTGGTGAGGCTGCATTATTATGTTCAATTTTGGTCGCCTTGCTATAGAAAGGACATTGTTAAGCTGGAAAGAACGCAGAGAAGATTTATGGGGATGTTGCCAGGATTTGAAAGCCTGAGCTATAGGGTGAGGTTGGGCAGGCTAGGCCTTTATTCCTTGGCGTGCAGGAGGCTGAGGGGTGATCTTATAGAGATGTATAAAATTATGAGGGGGGGATATATCGGGTGAATGCACAGTCTTTTAACCAGAGTAGGGGAATCAAGAACCAGAGGACACAAGTTTAAAGAAATAAACTGAAGAACAATTGTTTCCACAGAGGGTGATGGATATATAGAACAAGCTACCAGAGGTGGTACCTGAGGCAGTACAATAAATAACATTTATAAGATATTTTGACAGGTACATGGATAGGAATGGTTTAGAGGAATATGGGCCAAATGTGGGCAGGTGGAAGTAAATAGTGCAGCTTGCTCGGAATAAGCAAGTTGAGCACAAGGGCCTGCTTCCGTGCTGTATGACTATAACTGCAGATGCTGGTGTACAAATAGAGACAAATTGTTGAAATTCAGCAGGTCAGGCAACATCTCTGGAGAACATAGATAGGTGATGCTTCCAGTTTGCATCCTTCTTCAGGCTCATTGTAGTGGGGTGCGGTGGGGGAATGGGAAAAAAGCTGGAAGGGAGGTGCATCCAGGATAAATGCAAAAAAAAACCTAGTTGTGGAGTACAAAAAACTGGAGTTCAATCATACCATCTACAATAATCAAAACACACATAAGTATAACAGGTAGTGCAAAAAGAAAATGGAGCGAAGAATATAGTGTTATAGCAACAGAGAAAGGGCGCATTAAAAAAGTGGAAGGACGACAAAATGGTAGATTGGGAATTCAGGAATTTACCCTCAACATAAGAGAGGTCCATTCAGGAATCAAAACTGCAGCGAAGAAGCTGTTCTTGAATCTGGCAGTACGTTTTCCAGCTTTTGTATCTTTTGCCCGATGGGAGAAAGGAAGAGAGGGGGAATGTGGTATTGACATGGATGGTCAACCATGATGTAATTAAATGGCCTAGCAAGCTCAAAGGACTGAATGACACACTCCTTTTTTATTTGTTTCTCTGCTACAAAAGCGTAATAGTGAGAGGAATAGTCAGAAATCTTTTTGCAAGATGCTGATTCTTTTGAGTAGCCAGAGTGTAGACCAATCATGTTGAGTGGCCCATAGAACAAAACCGTTCCAGAAGAAAGTTTTTATCCCAGCTTGTACAATGAGGAATTGGCAGCAATGGGTTAAGCAGAATCTGAACAGTGAATAGATGGCAGTGAAAATGTTGACGAACATTGATTGCCATGAGCTCGGATGAATCAATTGAAGTGGTTTATTGACATTTGCACATGTACAGTGAGGTACAGATACACTTAGAATCTTCACAGGCAGCATCACAGACATAAACTCAGTTAACACACAAAACATAAATTATATATAAACTACACATACATTGTACAAGACAGTGAAAAGAAACGTAATGTACAAAAAAAAGTGTAACAAGACAAGACATAGAAAATAAACAATACACTCCTGTGTGTTTTCTGACATGACAAGTAAACATGAAGGAGAGAAGGAAGACCTGATTACAGAGCATGGGCTTCTCTGTGCACTGAACACTGCTTGATTATGTAGAACAACATGCTGCAGCTTAACGGAAAACCTATTTCTGCAAGAGCTATGGATGTCTGCTAGAAAAAAGACAAATCAAACAATGATCCAGCTAAACATGACTGATTACTTTGAATAGTGCATTATACGTTCAGTGCATTTAATGTGTTCTGCGTTGAGTTTTTGCATTACCAATGGAGACACTCCTCTTCATTACCCTGGATAATACCAATGACCATAAATTAAATTGCTGCAGTAATCTGGAAACTCGCCAGGGTTTGCATCTTCAATACAAACTGAGTTGCCTGCAGATTTGCCAGTGGGAATCAAGCTTTACAGTTTCATCACATTTTAACTTTCCAGTTGTAAATAATGATAATATTTGAAAGGAAGACTAATTGCTTTTAGAATTCTTTAAATGTTTAAATAAATTTTGTTTAATAGTATCTTGAATTTTAAATCACCCCAACATAATTCAATCCCGAACGTCTGAAAAATGTTTCATACCAGAGATGTGTTCAAAATGATGCATTATACACTGAAGAAACACAAACCTTTCTGGTTTGTTTCCCTTCCAGTGACTATTTTATATATTTTTCTGAAGCCAATGTCCCCAAATAGAAATCTCAGATTTTGATTTCAATTGTTAATGTCCTACTTTTATTTTTGTTGCTTGCTTAAAATTGTTGAATAATTCAAACCAAGCACAAAAAATGACGATTATCAGGCTATTTTGTGTAGGCCGACTGATTTTGTTTGATATTGTAGCATGATGCTAAGCACAATACGGCAGATAGTCTCTATTAATCTTTAGATCACATGAGCTCTGCTCGAAGGGATTAATGAACAATACAGCTCAGACTTTGGAACGATACATAACAATACAAAACTAATGGGGACTACCATCAATGCAGGCAGGCATTGTACATCTTTTTACATACTCAGTGTGCCAAGATGGTACTCACCTCATCCGACTCATCAGAAAGTGTCTTCAGCAACATGGGAAACAGGCTGTCTGTGAGCCAAAACATCTGTAATACAGAGAGAGGTGTGTCACGTCCTTTACTGACAGCCTTTCTTCAACAAAAGCATAATACAGTTTTTGTTCCAGCCAAGGTTAAGCTATGTTGTCTGCATCAAATGCTCACTCAAACTGTCTTATGAACAGAGTACCATATTCCAGTTGCAGAGGGCAGTGGTTGTACAATTATTTCATTTTACCAGTGCATCCTAAACATGAGGCAGTGAAGGGAAAAGGCAGGTGAAGGACAGTGGTGGGAGTGGCATGGAAATAGGGCTAAAGAGAGAGACCAGTGGCTGGAGTATGGACTGTTGTCCTTGGTTGTCTTTTGTCCAGGGAGCACTAGGACACATTTGGTAAAAAGAAGCTAGATCCAATTATCTGAAAATACTACAAATTTGTCATTTGTTGGAAGAAGTAGTAACCTTCCCAGTACATGGACTTATCGGTGGTGATAGAATGTCAAGCCCACTAGCTTTGTGTGGTTGAAACCAAGAAAATGCTGTTGCTGAGAAATTTTGTGCATACCCACTATATTACTATACCATTACTATATTTCTACCTCATATGAATGCTCTCTGCATTTTTCAGTTTTTCTGTGCAATACATGTTGAAGTTGCTAGGATTCCTGCATTTCTTTATATTATCCATAATTAGAAAGAATGAATTGTTTGACACATTCAGGAGGTCCCAAAATAACCAATAAAAACTCTGAAATTAATGTTTTAATGCAAAAAATGAAGTAAGATCTTATGTACAGTGATGAGTTGACAATCAGATAACCTATTTTAGCATTGTTGATGAAGGAATAAATCTGACCAGGTCAATTTTTAACCTCTCTACCTTTCATAACAATGAAGTGAAATATTTTTTACCGTCGCGCAAGAGCATTGGTTTAAAGGCTCAAAAGACAGCACCTCTGACAGCACAAAAGAATTATATTACCTGGGACGCTCTGAGCTAAGACCATTTAGCTCACCGACAATTGAGAGTTGGGGTAGGGCCCATTATAACATTAGCTTTATATTTTTCACAGTTCTGAGTTCTTTGACCTTTCTACCGGAGTTTCTATGATCCTAAATAAGAATGTGTGCGGCTTTTCCTCCCTCTAAGACTAGCTTTATTTCAATAGTGTTCTGGGAACGAACTGTTATTAAATTCAACAGCAGACTGACTATTCTGTATCTTGAAATTGGGTTCTTTCTTCATCATTGCTCTGTGATAACGATGCATACATTACTACCAGACTAAACCACAATTGCTCAAAGGTTATTTGACTGATAAATGCTTAATGGCAAATTCGAATCAAATTAAACTGACGTGCAATTAAACTTACCGAAGGCTGAACCTGTTAATTATAGGCCACGTCTATACATCTTTCCCTTAAAATGTAATTTAAAGGAAATTTCCCAATAAAGCAAAGGAAGAAGATAGAGAGCTCAAGGTTTCTTATCTCACAACTCAGGGACATGGTTAAATCTCTCTAGATTCAAGTTCAAAGTCTGTTTTTTTTAAACTTCATGCCAGCTCTCTAGTGGAGTAACCTTTGACATAGTTTTTACGGTTTGTGTGACACTTCAATCAGAATATGCTCATCTCATTTGCAAAGCAATTCTGGGTCAATTAAGCTGCATTTGGTCACAAGCTAGTAAAGCACAGGGGACTAAGTGCCGCCAATTAGAGCATATCCCCGTTAAAATTAATTTCAATTGCCTTCTGTATTGTACTGATTAGCTACAAATCTCAAGCATGGATCACTTCTGACATGAGTACATTTATTCAAAATACTTGGGGAATGCCTCAAGTTTCATTGTTTCGGTAGCATTGCTGCTTCTAAATTAAATGCTTGTGTGTTCAAGTATGTCTAAAAGTTCAGCAAATAGTCCAATCTAATACTTCAATGTCATCCTTCAATTGGGACACCCTAGATTGGGGTGCATGTAGAATAACCAGTGCCGCAAAACACATTGGGCATCTTCCCAATACTCTTATCAACAGACTCTCAAGCAATACCATCAAAAAACTAATTAATTAAATTAACACATCATAAACATGATACATTGAGTTCCCAGTCTTTGTTCAGAATCATTAGTAATGTTCAGTAATGTTTACAAGGATGATCCATCTTCAAATTGATGTTGATGTTGGTGCAACCAAGTCAAGGAGATCCCATGGCAGTACATGACAAAAGCCAATGTTATTTGCAATTTGATGAAATATTCTGCCCTTGCCTCTACAAGGTATAGAACACAGAATAGTACAGCACAGGAACAGCCCCTTTGGCCCACAATGTCCATGCTGAAAATGATACGAAAATAAACTAAACTCCTCTGATTGCATGTGATCCATATCTCTCCATTCTCTGCATATTCATGTGCCTACCCAAAACCTTCTCGAATGCCACTATTATTTCTGCTTCCTATTTTCTACCCTACCAATACCTACACGAAGCAGCTTGCTTGATCAGTATCCTAAATATTTACCCCCTCCACCACAATTGCACAATAGGCACAAGCTACACCCCCCACAAAACTCAGAACCTCGCTGAAGCTAATCGCAAACACATAACTTGCCAGAAAGGGTGCAGGAGCTTTGATCGCCCCGACAGATGGTTCGACTGCCCTGACCGCGGGAGAAATAAAGAAAAAAAAGTTTAGACTTTTTTGCCTTCCATCATAGTGAGGAATGTGGGGAATCCGTTATGGTGGATGTTTATGTTAAATTTTATGTATTTGTGTGTCTTGTTGCTTTTTTTTTCCTATGGCTGTATGGTAATTTGCATACCCCTGTACCTTAATTGGTACATGTGACAATAAAAGACCATTGAAACCTTTGAAAGGGCAAAGGCAAGATGCAAAGAGCCAACATCCTCTGACAACTTCCACTAAATAACATGATCCTGACTTGGAAATATATCATCAGTTCTCTATTGTTGCTTTGACTAATTTAATTCTGGAACTTCCACTTGAAAAGCAGTTGGTGTACCTTCATCCCAATAGAATGACCACTGTAGTTCAAAACCCAGCTCAGCACCAGCGATCACCATCTCAGAGACTACAAGCAACAAGCAAGGATGCTCACCTGCCCAATGCATAAGGCCAAAGGCTCACCACTCTCTCTGTAGCAAAGGGGTTGTAGGTATTGTGTGCCTTTTGCCCACAAAAGGCAATGCAGGTTATCTGCGGACCTGACAGAAGATCAGAAATATATTGGAACACTCAAATAGCTTGCAAATACTCCCTAATCAGATCTGCTGCCTCACAGCTGTAACACCCGGGTTCAAACCTGTCCTCCGGCGCTGTCTTGTCGAGTTTGCACATTCTCCCTGTGACTGGATAGGCTCCTTCCAGCTGCTCCAATTTCCTCTCACTTTGGTATTAGTATTGATTAATTATTGTCACGGGCAATGAGATGCAGTGAAAAACTTGTTTGCATGCGATCCAGTCAAATCATACCATGCACAAGTAAAACAGAGACAACAAAAAGAAAAATACCAGCGTGCAGAATATTGTTATAGTTACAGAGGAAGTGGAGATAAAGAAAAGTGCAATAGCTGCAGGGAGGTAGATTGGGGGATCGAGACACCCCATTAGATTATGAGAGAACCATTCAGTAGTCTGATAACAGCAGGGGAAAAGCAGATATGTGCTTTCAAATGTTTGTATCTTCTTCCCTTGAGAGGAAAAAAGATGGAATGAGCAGGGTATAAGTCGTCCTTGATTAGGTTGGCTGTTTTCCATGGTTGGTTGGGAGGGAAGGGGGTGAACTTGATTTCACAGATTATTGGGGTTTGGGACTGTGTGATGGACTGAGTGACATCCATAACTCTCTGCAATTTCTTGCAGCCTTGGGTAGAGCTGTTCCCAGACCAAGCCGTGATGTATCCCAATAGGATACATTCTACGGTGCATCGTAGAAATTGCAAACACATTGAACCCTCCTCAGTTTTCTACAAAAGTAGAGGTTAGTAGGTTAATTGTGCACTACTTGTGCCTGTGTGCAGCCCTTCGCTTTGCCGTTATCCTATTATCCTTTCCTAGACTATTTTAAATGAATCCCTGGCTGTCAGAGGTCACATTCTTGTCCAAGTCAGAAGGCACTTGGAAGATTCTTGAATAGACAATCCAGGGTGATAGCCCAATGTGGCAGTGAGGGTGCTCCACTGTGAGAGATGAACCATTCAGTCAAGGATGGAGGTAGTAGGTCAAAATCTGGCAAGACCGAGGAAGCAAATTTCAAGCATCAAATCATGGCACTTAAAACATAACTCGCAGTGATGAAGAGATAAGGGGTGAATCAGAATTATCGAAGTGCTGGTACCTTGGAGAGTTGCTAAACCAGCTGAGATAAGGGAGATAGTACCCAGTGAGGCCATGGAGAAACTTAGGAGAATTTTCGAACTAACCAACGTTTAAGAAACATTTATACGTAGGAAGGGTTTAGAGGGATATGGGCCAAACGCAGGCAGGTGGGATGTGTAGATGGGACATGTTGGCCGGTGGTGGCAAGTTGGGCTGAAGGGCTGGTTTCCACACTGTAAGAAACTATGACTCTAAGAATGAATTCACTAGGAGGTAAGTAGGTTATGATGGGTAAATAAAAGGAAGGAGTGGACAAGATGACTCAACAATTTCAGCAATTGCCTCAGGGAGAGGAGGAGGATTGCTTATTATTAACAGTGCTTATGATCACACTGCAATAAGGGAGCCCATAAGACTAATGGGAGAGTTGGAGGAAGCTCACTTTCTCCAGTGCTCAGCCCCTTTATAACCAGTTACCAAACTTTAGCTGCGAATCTGTGCCAGGCCGAGAAAGTGCTCTGCTGAATGAGTCAAGAACACGAGAGGTCAGAGAATATTTTGAAAAGTTCCACCAGTCCCGACGTTGGCAAGGTGCATGCGGGGAGGATGTTTTCTCCGTGAGGGAATCTAGAAATAAGTGGTCTCCCATTTAAGATTGAGATGAGGTGATTTTGTTATTGATTACCTGGAACTCCCTTCCTCACAGAGTCTTTGAATATTTTTAAGATAAATTCTTCATCGGGAGGAGAAAGGTTGCGGGGTAGGTGAGCTCAAAGCCATGATTTTACTGAATGGCAGAGTAGGTTTAAGGGGTCATTCCTGCTTGCAGTTCATAAATTCCTCTTTCAAAGAGGTTGGGTGCCTTTTGCTTAAAAAAAGCTGGGGATGTCAAATCACCCAGAGTGAAAGAATGTGTTGTACATAGGGGAATGATCAGGTGTGGCTGGGATCCGAATGGAGTCAAATGCTCTGTCAAAGCCAGATGCATGAAGAAGGAAACATTTTTAAATGCAACCAGACCAAGTGGACCCGTTGGGCCCATTCCTCGTAGAGGGGGAACAGGAAAGTGAGAGGGTGTCGTCACTGAGTGAGCCTTGGACTCAAAGCCTCTCCTGTATTGGTGTAGCACCCTCATCCACCCCCCCCACTCAATCCCCCTTATCCCCCCCTCCTCCCCCTACTGACCCACTCCACCCCCCCTAACCCACCCCCACTTGTCCCTCCCCTGCCCCCAACCCCACTCCCCCAGCCCAGCCTCCACCCCATTCCCCCCCTCCCCACCCATATTCCCCCTCCCCCTCTGCTGACCCCAACCTCCCTCCCCCACTCTCTCCTGCCCCCCACTGTCCCCCTTGCCCCCCACCCTGCTGTTCCCCTCACCCCAACTGCCTCCTCCCCCCACCCCCCTCCCCCACCCCCTCCTCCCCCACTCTCCCCGACCCCCTCCTCCCACCCCCACTCTCCCCCTCCTCCCCCCACCCCCACTCTCCCCCCCAACCCCTCTCCCCCCCAACCCCACTCCCCCCTACCCCCACCCACCCCTCCACCCACTCGGCCGCCAAGCCCACTCCCCTCCGTGGAGCCGTTGGCAGCAAAAGGCATTTACCAGTGCCCGTGCGTTCAACGCTGACTGCCGACGTGCGAGTCTCTGTCGGGGCAGGGCCGGGCGAGAGGGGAGAGGCGAGAGGAGAGGTGCGAGGGGAGAGGGAACAACTGAGCGCGGGCGGGCGGCGGTGCTGCTGGCGGCGCTGCCGGCAGCCTTCTTGTTTTGGCGAGTGAGGAGCAAATGAAGTCGAACGTGGAGCATTGTGACGTCACAAGCTGAGGAGTTTCAGGAAATGGGTTAGAAAGTGAATTTTTAAACTTTGAAATGTCTATAGCTTTAAAAATGTAGCTTCAATTTGAATGAGAGTTGTTAGACATTATGCCCAGGATAATGGTGAGTAACGTGGTGCAAAAATCGTGGCGCTATAGTGGCTGTGCGAAGCACCAAAGTTATGGTGTGCACAAACACACGGACAGAGAGTTTTAGTAATATACTAGACCAAGTGGACCCATTGGGCCCAAACCTCTCCTGCATTGGTGCAGCACCCTGTCCTTCCCCCTTCCCCTCCCCTCCTTTTAAACTTTAAAATGTGAATAACGTAAAAAATATAACACCGATTTCAATAAAACTACTTGCATTATCACTAAAGTGACAATGGTGAGTAAGGTGGGCCTAAAATTGTCACGCTCTCGTGTACCGTTTTGGCTGAAGTTCAGTCACAAGCAAGATAACAAACGAGAGTTTTAGTATATAGATATATATATATAGATAGATAGATGTCAAAACCTGAATTCAATAGAACTTGGTCCCTGAGAGTTACAATGTTCTGCAGAAAGTGGAGTCCAATACAAACAGCACCTTTAGAAGAGGTTGAAGAAAATGACAAGGTCAAGTGTAGATTTATTTATTGAAAGAAAAATACTGTCACTGATTGATTGTGAAAACACTTGCAAAGTTGCATTCTAGTACCGTTCAGTCTCCAGTGATTCTGAAAATAACTGGGTGTGGGGACGCAAGTACTTGCCAACTACAGGCATTTGTCAAAGCACAACCACTCACTTCTCAGATTCACTAAAAAGCATCCATTTAGCAGAAGCCATTAAAATGTGCCTGTCATAATCTATATTACCTTGCAGCCCCATGAACCCAATTCTGCAAACTCAATATCTTCTGTTGGCCTTTTGCCATCAATTTACAGGGAGCAATGGTTACTACTGACCCACAACACATATCATGTGAGCTAAAAACACTGCAAAGTGGCTTCACTGCGATGTACAATTGATGCTGCATGCCATATTATAAAAAGAGACCAGCAATCAATTGCTCTGTTGAACTAATCTCATTAATCATAAAGCCTGCAGGAAATCAGTCGTGTGGTTTTTAAGCTCAAGCTCCAAGTGTTAAACCCACTTTGTAACTTTTTAACATCAAAAACATAGTTACCACTATGGCCTGACCTGTACACCTAATATGGCTGATCCACAATTGACTAGACTGCCAAATCAACTCAGCAGATGTAGAGCAGCAAAAACTCATGGTAATCTTGCATCTATCTGACTGTTTGTTTATTTATTCTGTCTGGCTCACTCAGTCGTTCTCGTGCAGCCAGAGACCTTCACTGCAAATCAGATGTGCAGCCAGAACTGGGGTTCTGAGAGTCTCAGTGCTATTAAGTTTAAAGGAGCAAAGAGAATGTGTATGTTCCAACCAATCTCCCAAATGTTCTAGGGGCCGGAGAGCCTAGGGTGATGGAGGAACTGAAGGAAATCCACATTAGGCAGGAAATGGTCTTGGGTAGACTGATGGGACTGAAGGCTGATAAATCCCCAGGGCCTGATGGTCTGCATCCCAGGGTACTTAAGGAGGTGGCTCTAGAAATAGTGGAAGCATTGGAGATCATTTTTCAATGTTCTATAGATTCAGGATCAGTTCCTGTGGATTGGAGGATAGCAAATGTTATCCCACTTTTTAAGAAAGGAGGGAGAGAGAAAACAGGTAATTATAGACCAGTTAGTCTGACATCAGTGGTGGGGAAGATGCTGGAGTCAATTATAAAAGACGAAATTGCTGAGCATTTGGATAGCAGTAACAGGATCATTCCGAGTCAGCATGGATTTACGAAGGGGAAATCATGCTTGACAAATCTACTGGAATTTTTAGAGGATGTAACTAGGAAAATTGACAGGGGAGAGTCAGTGGATGTGGTGTACCTCGACTTTCAGAAAGCCTTCGACAAGGTCCCACATAGGAGATTAGTGGGCAAAATTAGAGCACATGGTATTGGGGGTAGGGTACTGACATGGATAGAAAATTGGTTGACAGACAGAAAGCAAAGAGTGGGGATAAATGGGTCCCTTTCGGAATGGCAGGCAGTGATCAGTGGGGTACCGCAAGGTTCGGTGCTGGGACCCCAGCTATTGACGATATACATTAATGACTTAGATGAAGGGATTAAAAGTACCATTAGCAAATTTGCAGATGATACTAAGCTGGGGGGTAGTGTGAATTGTGAGGAAGATGCAATAAGGCTGCAGGGTGACTTGGACAGGTTGTGTGAGTGGGCGGATACATGGCAGATGCAGTTTAATGTAGATAAGTGTGAGGTTATTCACTTTGGAAGTAAGAATGGAAAGGCAGATTATTATCTGAATGGTGTCAAGTTAGGAAGAGGGGATGTTCAACGAGATCTGGGTGTCCTAGTGCATCAGGCACTGAAAGGAAGCATGCAGGTACAGCAGGCAGTGAAGAAAGCCAATGGAATGTTGGCCTTCATAACAAGAGGAGTTGAGTATAGGAGCAAAGAGGTCCTTCTACAGTTGTACCGGGCCCTGGTGAGACCGCACCTGGAGTACTGTGTGCAGTTTTGGTCTCCAAATTTGAGGAAGGATATTCTTGCTATTGAGGGCGTGCAGCGTAGGTTCACTAGGTTAATTCCCGGAATGGCGGGACTGTCGTATGTTGAAAGGCTGGAGCAATTAGGCTTGTATACACTGGAATTTAGAAGGATGAGGGGGGATCTTATTGAAACATAAGATAATTAGGGGATTGGACACATTAGAGGCAGGAAACATGTTCCCAATGTTGGGGGAGTCCAGAACAAGGGGCCACAGTTTAAGAATAAGGGGTAGGCCATTTAGAACGGAGATGAGGAAGAACTTTTTCAGTCAGAGAGTGGTGAAGGTGTGGAATTCTCTGCCTCAGAAGGCAGTGGAGGCCAGTTCGTTGGATGCTTTCAAGAGAGAGCTGGATAGAGCTCTTAAGGATAGCGGAGTGAGGGGGTATGGGGAGAAGGCAGGAACGGGGTACTGATTGAGAGTGATCAGCCATGATCGCATTGAATGGCGGTGCTGGCTCGAAGGGCTGAATGGCCTACTCCTGCACCTAGTGTCTATTGTCTATAACACCTCAGGCGGGCGGGGGGGAGCGGGAGGATGAGACTTGACAGGTTTAAGCGACAAAGATCATATGGGAGAGAACTTATACCAGTGAAAGAAAAAAAAGTTTAAAATTAAATGCTAAACCTTCTGCTAACTGGAGTCAGCAGCCCCCATGAATGATTCATCCACCACCTTAAACATTCGTTCACTCCGCCACCAATCCACAGTGGCTGTATAGTGCACCATCTACAAAATGCATTGCCATTACTTGCCCAAGCTACTCCAGCAGCACCACCTGAATCTGCAACCTGCATTATCAAGTGAGACAAGGGTACCAGTGGCATGGCAACACCGCAGGGTTCCCCTCCAAATTGCATATCATCCCGAATGGAAACATGTTGGCAGCCCTTCATCACCACTGGGTCTAAAACTTGGAACAGCCTTCCCAGCATGAAAGTGTGTGCACCTTCACCAGGAGGACTGCAGCAGACCAAGAAATCGTTCAGCACCTTCTTCGCATCGAAAATTGGGAATGATCAAAAACAATGGCTTATCCAGTTAAACCCAGATCGTGAGATTCAATTAAAAAAGACACAGTAACAAAAATCAATAGCTGCAGATGCAGAAATTTTGAAATCTAAACAGAAAATACAAAAACAATTTAGCAGGTCATGCAGCATCGGTGGAAAATGAAACAGGATTAACAGTTCATGTGGAATGTCCTTTATTGGAAATGAAAAGGAATCTTCAACCTGAAATATTAATTATTTTCTCTTTCCATAGATGCTGCCCAATCTGGAGTGATTTCAGCATTTTCTGTTGTTTCTTATGAAAGAAAATGCAGCTGTGTATTCCTGGGCAATCTCAAGCAACCATCTAATTATCACCATCAGAACCAGTTTGCACATTTTGTACACAGAATCCCATGTATTTGCACCTGCAAACTGACAAACATGGCTAATTCTTGTCTGCAGTCTAAGATTTCATTTGGCCCATCTCAGCACCTCTATCCCAACCTTTAGATGTGTGCAAGTAAATAGCATCAGGAACAACATATTGGGAAATGTTTTGTAATTTGATTGGCGTTTCTCTGTTCATAATAAAACTTTTGATTGTTTACAGCTTCCCCCATCCCCCCCCATGCTATTAATATAATATAAACTATTAAAAATCCTACAACGTAAAATGCTTCATTTAAAAAAAATATCACTGAACGTTTCTAGGCATACAAATAATTTATAAAATATAATTGCTTCGTTATCACCATAATATCTCCGTTCCAAGGAGCAGACGTGTGGATCCCATGCCAGGGACCCCGATTCCCCTGATTTACTCTGTTATTCCCTTTTCGATCCAGTTTTTCCTTTAAATTTTACCAGTTCAATCTTATCCACTTTATTCTTCCATGCAAAACTAAGATGCCCTTTTCAATTCAATCGAATACTTTTATTTGCCAATGATGGAGCACTTCCGACACACTATTATTTCTAATTAGAAAGCAACCCCATATGTTTCTCAAATGTTGTATCGTTGCTCAACTATTTTTACATTTTTTTTAATCCACACTCCCCTTCGGCAGCCTGATCCTCAACTCATCAAAACATTTAAATCTATTTAAATTTCAAACTCTAGATTACACTACAATTTACATTTTTCAAAGGCAATCTTGCTCATAATTTATTATTAAAGCATACCAGTACACTTTTCATTAGCTTAATGTTTTTTAGGTCTTATAAACTTCACCTCAACTCAACTCTCTACGTTCACTTTCCCAACACAACTAAAAATGTAATTTATCAAGGCACTGGTTCAAGAAAACATAGGAAGTAATATGCAACTGCTAAGAAGTGGGATTAGTACAAATGGTTACTTAATAGTTGTCATTAAAAGTTGGTCAAAAGGCCTGGGCTGCATGACCCTGTTACCATCTTAACGACAGACACAAACTGCTGGAGTAACTCAGCAGGTCAGGCATCATCATAGGAGAAAATGGATACGTGACGTTTCGGGTTCTTCAGACTGATTGTTGGGTGGTAAAGAGAGTAAAAAAACTGGAAGGAAGAAGGGACTGGACAAATCATGGCAACTGATCACCTCAGGCAAGAAGGTTCCATTACTCTTACCTTCCTAGGGGTTTTGATATAAAGGTGATACAACCACTTCAAGATAGCAATCCGTGTCATCATCCCTGTAACTGTATCGTGAAGGTGGCGATCCAGCACGAGCACGATCCCATCCAAGTCAAGGGTCTCCCTAGAACGGTCGATCCTGCAGCAGAAACAACAAATGGTGTATGATATGAGGACGAATGGCTTTTGGTTGCAGGATTTCTTAAACAGAGGCACAACATTAGCCATTTCCCAGTCTTCAAACACCTCGCCTGTGTATTTCAATGAAAAGATCTCTGCCAGTGGCCCCACAGTTGCTTCCCAAGCTTCTCACAACGTCCTAGGATACACTTGATCCTCGGGGATTCATCTTCCAGCCTTTCAAGACATTCAGCAGCTGTAATGTGGACTATTACCCTCTCCAGGTTCCCTAGCATCCATGTATTTCTCCATGGTACATACAAATTAGAAATGTTCATTTGTTATCTCACGCATCTGCAATACCTCCTCAGTGACCACCTTGTTGATATGAATATCACGGCACCTTAATTGGCACAATAAAATACCTTTGAAACCTGATCCTTAGTTACTCTTTTGCCTTTAATATACTTGTAGAATCTTTTTGGATTTCCTTTTACCTTATGTGCCAAAGCTATTCCATGCTCTCTTTCAGTTCTCTTGATTTCCTTCTTACATGTGCTCCTACAACCCCTCAACTCCAAGGGATTCACTTGATCCCAGCTGCCCATATCTGACATACTAACATTTCAAAGGACTCATTGAGTTCCTCCAACACTTTGTTTTTGCTCAGGACTCCAGCATCCACAGTCTCTTGTGTCTCACTATACTGGACGTATGCCTTCTTTTTCTTGATCGGTGCTTCAATATCTTGTGACATACAGGGATCTCTTCTGCCAGCCTTACCCTTCACTCCAAGAAGAACCTGCTGGCCCCGAGCTCTCACCATCTCACCTTTAAAAGGCTCCTACATAACTGATATCTCTTGAACTGCAAACCAGCCTCTCCCTGTCAACTTCTGAAAGTTCCTTTTAATACCATCAAAATTGGCCTCTTATATTTGGTGACAGAGCAAAGGAGCACTAGATGTAAAATAGGAGCAGGAGCAGCAATCGGATCTTCAAGCCTGCACTACTAGTCATCAAGTTCATGGCTAACCTTCTATTGCAAATCACTCAATTCCTTTAACATCCAGAACAAATATTTTGGTCGCAGACAATGTCCAAGTCTACATTGCCTCCAAAGTAAAGATTTCAAAAAGGTTTATTACCTCACTAACAGTGGGTCCTGGTATAGCTGGGGAACACCTTCCTTGCATCTATGCTGTCAAGCCCTTTAAGAATTCTCTTAGTCTTGATGTAGTCTCCTATTTATCTAGACCAGAGAAACACACTTTCAAACACGAGGCTGTGAACCATCTATTCACATGACAAAAATGATAATTTTGTCATGGAAGTATTGCCCTTCACTGTACTTTTGTAGAAAACAATGCTTTCACAACAAAATGGGCCTTTTCCTCTGAAAAGAGGAAAGGGCAACGTATTCATGTATCAAAAATCAGATATAAAAAGACAGAATCGCCATTTCAAAAACACCAGTAAAGCAGGCAATCCTGAAGGAAGAAATCTTTGATCAACATTTTAATTAGAACTAGATGACCCGTGGACCCGTTTGGGTCCAAACCTCTCCGGCAACCCTCCACCAACTGACGAGCCGTGGACCCGTTGCCGGCCGGGGAGCCTCCCTCGGGGCCAGGCGAGGGGGGAGAGAGAGCTACTCACCCCGCCCACGGGCCGCCATCGCGGCGACCCGTGGACCCGTGGGGTCCAAACCTCTCCTGCAACCTTCCCCGAACTGACGACCCATGGACCCGTTGCTGGCCGGGGAGTTTCCCCCGGAGGCGGGTGGAATGGGAGCCACTCACCCTGGCCCCGGGCAGCCATCGCGGCGGCCAGCAGCAGGAGAGCAGCCGCAAGGTGCTGCCGCATGTTTGTCCTGCCGGCGGCCATCTTCTTTGACCCTCTGCCGCTGCGCTGCACCATGGGAGGAAGGTCAGGCGCAGGGCATGCTGGGACGGGCGCTGGTCCTCCCCGGCAACCCTCCCACAACTGCACACGCGCGGATTCGGTGGCTATCTTACCGTTGTGACGCAAGATGAACACGTAAGTATTAGATCAACGGGCCCCAACTGCGCAGGCGCAGCTGGCAGGCCCATTCACAGTATAAAGTTTATAAAATCAATACCTTTTAAAATATAACAACAATTTGAACAAAACTTCCTACAGCATATCGCAGGCGAGTGGTGAGTAAGGTGGGCCTAAAATTGTTGCGCTATCCTGTACCGTTTTGGCTGTATTTCGGGAATATACAAATATATATACATACATACAAGATGAGAGTTTTAGAAGGTTCTTCTTGGATACATAGTCGGAACCAGGCTACACTGTTTGGTCAAATGCAATAAAAACTAAAGCATCTCCATGTGTCTAGATAGAGATTTATAGTTGCAACATCAGAGAAACCAGCAACAATGTAATATCTGCAGCCAGAAAACCAGTACTGTACAAACGTTATAAACTGTTCAAAGAGTAAATTTAAATTGAGGCGAGGCAAGATTAACAGTGCCCTCAGTACCAAAATTAATATCTCCCCAACATGAAAATGATCAACAACGATCTATCATTTCAACGACATCAGTGAAATTTGATTAGCAATTTTCTTGTGTTTACTACTTTACATTTAATGGCTTTGAACACAGCTGTTTACTCTCTAAAGTCACTGACCTCTCCTCAATAGTCCAACATATGAAAGCCGACAAGAAAATAACAGCTGACCTGTCCTGTCCCTTCTGGTTATAATGCTTTAGAGAATGTCTTAGTATGATACATGTGTTCTCACAGCTAAACAGGGAGGAAACAGTGGTTTGGAGAATTGTGGCAGTTAAGGATGTAGACTTGTACCTCCAATATCTTGAAGGGAAATTTATCCTTGTTTGAAACTAAATTTAACATGCATCGTTATTAGTCTGTGGATTAAGACAGAATCATTTAGGTAAAGACAATTGGTTTCGATAGTAGTCTTACAAATGCAAGTTAATCATCCCGCTTCATCTAGTTGTATGCATTCACAAAGCAAGTTGTTACCTGGTTGAGAAAATGAAGCAACTCACAATATTATGGCGACTACTAGGCTCTTAACAATGAAGTCACAGGCCAGCATCAATCTCTGGAGGGAAATTGGTTTGGGTTACTGGTAACTGGTAACTGGATTGCCTGACTGCACTTACTAACTTGCCCACTTCGTTCAATCAAGCACCTCTCCCACCTGAATCAAAAGATCACAGTTCCAGCTCCTAAGGCACATGCACATTATCTATACTGCCATTCTTGCAAAGTACTGAGGGAATTCTGTTCTTTTAAATGAAATCTTAAATCTTGTCTGGCTTCACAAGTAAATATGAAGCGTGGCAATATTTTCAAGAGCGAGATAATTCTTCCTGGGTTCTTTAGCAATATGTATCTCTCAATCAATATCACTAAAATAAGATCATGCCATCATTGTCACTTTGTTGATATTAAACCATGGATTAAAAAAAACTTGGCTCCAAACACTTTGGATCTACTAAGATTGAGACAGATCCTATATAAATGTAAGTTTTTCTTCAATTCATTTTAGTGAAACACTGATCCACAGGGATAATAAGAGCCTTCCAAGGAATAGCCACTGTTATACGTTCAGCACCGAATTTGTGCACAGCAAGTTCCTCAAACAGCAATGTTTTTTTATTGATTTTTAAAAAAACTGCAGATGCAGTTGATATAATCTTTGAAATGTACTTGAGACTTGGTATAGACCTGGTGGACTGAAGGTCCTGGCTCTGTGCTGCATGACTTATGATTATGATTAAAAAAATAGTACAAGGTTAGAGCAGCATCCAAGGACAGATGAACAGAGTTCAAGTTTTAGGTCAATGAACTTCTTCAGAATTTATTGCCAATTTCTTGGACAATTTTTGTCCCACAAACAACAATGCTCAAGCAGATCATGCTGGAGACACTCAGCAGGAGACTTAGCATTTGCAGAAAGACTACTGCTCTTCTGAGATATAAAAGTAGAGATTTTACAGGCATGCGAGATTCCAGGTGGGTTTAAGTTTAGCATCTGCTTTGAGGGAATAGCCCCACCTTTTGTAAGATACTCTCTCAGAATTACACCGGAATATCAGTCCGGAATTACGTGTTGAAGTCTCCCAAGAGGGATGAACAGACAAAGCTGATCCTGAGGTAAGGGTGTTATCAAATGACATAACTACAGTAGGTTTGTAGTCATTAAGGTGGCGGAGACTGATGTAGAAAAGAAATGACAAGGCATTATCGTCAACTTACTCCTCTTCACAAAACATGATTCACAATCCTCAGACCCTTACTCTATCAGCAAACCGACAGCATCAACCTTTGTAGCTCTTTGTACTCCTTCCCCAATCATCTGTAGAGATTCCCAAGGTAACCATGCTATAGAAACAATGCAAGCACCCCAAAAATCTGGGTAACAAGTCTGCATCTCTTTCAAGATACAAACGCTTCAAAGTAAGTACATTCTTCAGGATAGTATGATCCAGAATGCAATTGGAATAATCAGCCATCCCATATCATATCCTGCTAATCAACATTCTCATGAATGATGTTACAGCTTATCTATATAATTTCATATTTGCCATTCTGCTTTGGTGTTATATTTGAAGAATCTTACCTGGGTCCTTGACGTGAAACCTGTTTAGAGTTTTGGTATATAGAAGAGAATCATATAAAATAATGGCTCATTAATAAAATTAAATGTTTTGCTTTAGATCATAGGTTGTTATTGTTGCAGGGTGGTCAAAAAGGCTTGACCATAATCAATCAGAGTATTGAGTATCGAAGTTGGGAGGTCGTGTTACAGTAACAGTTGTACAAGACTTTGGTGAGGCCATATTTGGAATATTGTGCTCACTTTTGGTCACCATGCTATAGGAAGGATGTTGTCAAGCTGGAATGGGTGCAGAGAAGATTTTTGAGGAAGTTGCCAGGACTCGAGGGCCTGAGCTAAAGGGAGAGGTTGAGCAGGCTGTGACTTTATTCCTTGGAGCACAAGAGGATGATCTTATGGAGGTGTACAAGATCATGAGTGAAATAGATAAGGTAAATGCACAGAATATTTTGTGCAGAGTAGGGGAATAAAGAACCAGAGGACATAGGTAGTTGAGGCAGGTACTTTCATAATGTTTAAGAGATATTTAGACAGGTACATGGATAGGATAAGTTTAGAGGGATATGGGCCAAGCGCTGGCAGATGGGACTAGTGAAGATAGGGTATGTGGTCAGAGTGGCCGAGTTGAGCCAAAGGGCCTGTTCCCACACTCTATGACTCTATTTAGTCTTCTAAAGGACCAAAGTTCTGATACATTGCTATTTTTATTCTTGAACTCTGGTTCAAGATCTACATTTCTGGTAAAAGTAGAATCAGGGTCATAAATATCCAAGTTGATCCCATCCTAGGTAATTATCAGAAGTTTCCAAAGAGCCTTAGCACACAATGACAGATTATCATGCTCTACAGCTACGTGCCTCCACCACCTCCTCTGGCAGCTCGTTCCATATATGCACTATCTTCTGTTTAAAAAGACTTGCCTCTCAGATCTACATTACTAATCTGACCAAGTCAGCAGAGAATGAGAGCACTTTAACTTGGTTTAAAGTATAGACCAGGGACCAAAATGGATGTGTCTGTCAGCATAGTTCCACATTGATTTAAACAATGCATTTATCCATCGCCCTCTGGAGCTCTTGCAATTTCAAAGTGGGAGAAATGAACTTGGGTACTCACGTGACACACGACCCACTGTTGTTGCTTGTGGATAAGTCTTGTGACGTGTTCGACACTGAAATGGGAAGGAGACAAGTTTTAATTTCATATTTAGGGGTACATCTAAAATTTCATCAGTAACTGGTTGTATTCTTCCCAACAAAGCTTGGACTTTTGCAACTAGTAATGAGATGACCATTCCATACCAATGCTGTTTTAATCAGTTCTCAACCTCGATCCACTTTAATTAATAAGCAGTGGCGATAAACTTCAGAACATTCATGGATAGAGTCAGGCTCCAAGATGTGGTCTATCAGACATCAAGCATCAGCAATACTTATTACACATGTTGGGAAAGTCCTGCAGCAGATGCAGAAGAGCTTTCCTAGAACAGTATTGGGGCTTAGGCACTTCACATGCTAGGACTGTGTTCTCATAGAGTCATACAGTGAGGAAACAGGGCCTTCGGCCCAAATTAGCCCACAACGACCAACATGTGTCATCTACACTAGTCCCACTTGCCTGCGTTTGGCCCACATCCCTCTTGGAGCAAAGATGATTGAGGAGGGACCAAATTATGGCCTTTGAAGCTGTAGATTCAGAGGAACTGTTCCCAGTGATAGATGAGTTACCAACTAAAGGTCCCAATTTAAGGTAAAAGGAACTTTCAGGATTTTTTGTTTCAGACACAGCAAACTATGTTTAAAACAGATTTAATTGCAACTTACAGAAAAGTGCAGGAAAATACTTGAAAAGAATAAAAATTGCAGGGCCATGAAGAAAACAGGGAGAGGGATAATTAGAGAGCTTGATGATTGACTTGTCACAAACACAATGGCCCAACTATTTACCGTTTGTGTTGCATGATTCTACCAAAAGAAATTCAAAGCCAAAGATTTAGATTATACACCAGTCCAACTAGCTAGTACTCTAGAACTACAAAAAACAAGTTCCAGCTCGAGAAACTTAGCAGGTCAAATAGCATCTATGGGTCATACAGCATCCTCCATAGATGCCACGATGCACAAAAGCAGTTTGCTTTTGGCTCCAACTTCCATCTTTTGTGTCTCCAAGCCAGTGTTATGTTTCTTTACTTCCGACTGGGCATCAACCGAATCTTTACCGATAACCAGACTTGTTTTCTTTACATATGGAACGGTTGCTGAAAAGTAATTTCCCTCTTCTTTAGTTGCTTGCTCTCCTTTACCCTGCACTGGTAAGATAACCAATCTGGACCCATCCCCGGTAGAAAGCCAGTGTACAAGGACGATGACCTGCACTGGAAATGCCAATGACATATTTCTGTTCAAACCTACAGCTCATTCAATTCAATTCAATTCAATTTTATTTGTATAGCACATTTAAAAACAACCCACGTTGACCAAAGTGCTGTACATCTGATTAGGTACTAAGGAAAAAAAATGAAACATACAGTAGCACGCAAACATAACAGCACATACAAAACAGTTCACAGCGCCTCCTCAATAAGCCTCAAACGCTAGGGAGTAGAAATAGGTTTTGAGCCTGGACTTAAAGGAGTCGATGGAGGGGGCAGTTCTGATGGGGAGAGGGATGCTGTTCCACAGTCTAGGAGCTGCAACCGCAAAAGCGCGGTCACCCCTGAGCTTAAGCCTAGACCGCGGGATAGTGAGTAGCCCCAAGTCGGCCGACCTGAGGGACCTGGAGTTAGAGAGGTGGTTAGAAGATTTTTGATGTAGGGGGGGGGAATGTCCATTTAGGGCTTTATATGTGAATAGGAGGAGCTTGAAGTTGATTCTGTACCGTACAGGGAGCCAGTGGAGAGAGGCCAGAATCGGCGTGATGTGGTCCCTTTTACGGGTACCCGTCAGGAGTCTCGCTGCGGCGTTTTGGACCAGTTGCAGGCGGGACAGGGAAGATTGGCTGATCCCAGTGTATAGGGAGTTGAAGTAGTCTAGGCGGGAGGAAATGAAAGCGTGAATGATTTTTTCAGTGTCGTCGAATTGGAGGAAAGGTTTGATTTTAGCTATGGTATGAAGTTGGAAGAAGCTGGCTTTTACCACAGCGTTGACTTGCTTGTCAAATTTTAATGCAGAGTCAAATATCACGCCGAGGTCATAAACACTCTTGCTGTCCTATCCATGGAGGAATCGACTTCAGGACGCCATTGATATCTGGCTTTATGGAATCTGCAGTAGTTTATTACCTGTGGGAAGTCACTGCCCCCGTCACACACGAGTAATGAGGACTTGGTGTAACCAGCACAATAGTTCAGCCAAAAACACCGAACACAGTTCTACATGTCGCAACTTTTCACTCTCAGATTTAACCAATTTGTTTTCCTCCCCTGAGTTTAATGCCCAGCTACTCTCCATGTAAAAACACTTGGTTTATCTACTGCATAGTCTTCTTAAATTCCTCTCACCTCTCATTAATAAACAAGTGCAAGAAACTCCTGGATTTCTATACCAATTTGATCACAATATTTCAGATTTTTCTTTGCAGCAGTGTGTTGAGGGTTTCAGTATGCTATTATCTATTGTGACACCTTCCAGCTACCAGCAGGGAGTCTCACGACTGATATCAGGAAAAAGGGAACACATATGACAAGCAATACACCTCCAATGACCCCAGAGTGCTGCTGTTTAAATAATGGGCCCGACAGTGATGGGAGAGGATTCACAGAGTCTCAGAGGGACATATACAGACTGGTGAAGAACAGTATCCATAGGAGGCACATTCTTTGTAGTCAGGCACTGTAGAAATCATCCACGGTTTCAAGCCGACTTCATACCATCATAGAATTATACAGCAGAGACTATGGCCCTTCGGTCCATTGCATCCATGTTGACCATCATGCTATACTAATCCCACTTGCCTGCATTCATTCCATACCTCTCTACACCCTGGTCATTCAGTAACCTGTCCAGATGCCCCTTAAATGATTTTAGTTCCTGTCTACATCACCTCCTCTGGTAGTTCATTTCAGACACCAACTGCTCTCTCTATCTGTGAAATATTTACCTTCTTTTAAACCTCCTCCCTCTCACCTTCAAACCAATGCCTTCTGGGTTTTAGACACACCCAGCATGGGGAAGAAACTCTGGCGATCTACCCTATTTACACCTCTCAAAATGTTATCTGCTCTACTGCGTCAAATCTTAGTTCTTTGCTCCAGGCAAAGCATACCCAGTTCATCTAATCCCTGTTTATAACTCATGCCCTCCAATTCAGGCAGACTCCTTGTGAATCATCTCAGCACCCCCTCAAGCTTAATCATATAATTCTTATAGTGCAGTGAGCAGAACACATTATACTCCAAGTAACCAACATTTTGTGCATCTGAAATCTGATGTCTCAACTCCTGCACTCATCGGAGACACAGGAAACTGCAGATGCTGGAACCGAATAAAACAAAAAACAAAAGGATAGGGGATCTCAGCAGGTCAAGCAAGATCCGTGGAAGAAATGGACAGTTGATGTGATGAGGATCTTTGCTTCCTCTCTAGCCACAATCGAGGTCCGGGAGAACTGGAGAATGGCCAATGTTGTTCCTTTATTAAAGAAAGGAAGTACAGAGAATCCAGAGAACTCTCGGCCAGTGACCCTCACATCAGTGATAGGGAACCTATTGGAGAGAATTCTTTGAGATAGGATTTAGTCCCAATTGGAAGAGAGTGGGCTAATTAGGGATAGCCAGCACGGCTTTGTACGCGGCAGATCGTGCCTCACTAACGTAGAGTTATTTGAAGAATTGTCAAAGGAGATTTATGAAGGTAGGACGGTGGATATTGTTTACATGCATTTTAGAAAGGCTTTTGATACGGACTCTTATGGTAGGCCGATCCAGAAGATAATTATGTACAGGATTCATGATGACTTGGTCATATGGATTCGGAACTAGCTTATTCATAGAAGACAGAGAGTTGTGCTGGAAGGTAGATATTCTCGCTGGAAGACTGTGACCCGTGATGTTCTGCAGGGATCTGTGCTGGGACATCTGCTGTTTGTGATATGACCCAGATTTAAAGTAGATTGGTTGGTAAGTTTGCTGACACTACCAACATTGGAGGAATTGCAGACAGCGAGGAAGGCTGTCGGATATAGATCAGCTGCAGAAATAGGCAGAGAAATAACAGATGGAGTTTAACCCGAGCAAAAATGAGAAGTTGCACTTTGCGAAGTTGCATGTAAGGAGAGAATACAGTTAATGGCTAAACCCTTAACTGCATTGATATGCAGATGGATCTTGGAGTTCACAGCTCACTAAAGGTGGCAGCCCAAGTGGATAGGGGGTTAAAGAAGGCATATGGTAAGCTTGCCCTCATTGCAAGTGGCATTAAATATAAGAGTCAGGAAGTCAAGTTTTTGCTCTACAGGACTTTGGTTAGGCCACGTTTGGAGTATTGCATGCAGTTCTGGTTGCCCTATTACAAGAAAGATGTGGAGGCTTTGGAGAGGGTGCAGAGGTGGTTTACCAGAATGCTGCCCGAATTAGAGGGTTTTAGTTACAGGGAGAGGTTGGATAGAATCATAGAGTGATGCAGTGTGGAAACAGACCCTTCGGCCCAACTTACCCACACCGGCCAACAAGTCCCAGCCACACTCGTCCCACCTGCCAGCATTTGGTCCATAGCCCTCCAAACCAGTCCTATCCATGTACCCGTCTAAGTGTTTCTTAAATGTTGGGATAGTCCCAGCCTCAACTACCTCCTCTGGCAGCTTGTTCCATACACCCACCATCCTTTGTGTGAAAACATTATCCCTCAGATTCCTATTAAATATTTTCCGCTTCATTTTAAACATATATCCTTTGGTCCTCAATTCACCTACTCTGCGGAAGAGACTCTGTGTATCTACCTTATCTATTCCTCTCATGATTTTATACAACTTTACAAGATCACCCTCATCCTGCGCTCCGAGGAATAGAGTCCCGGCCTACTCAACCTCTCCCTATAGCTCAGATCCTTTAGTCCTGGCAACATCTTCATAAATCTTCTCACAATACTCTAAATGCACCCTCACCAACGTTTTATACAACTGCAACTTGACCTCCCAGCTTCTATACTCAATATTCTAACTGATGAACGCCAATGTGCCAAAAGCCTTTTTGACCACCCGATCTACCTGCAACTCCACCTTCATGCACCTGCACTCCTGGATCCTTTTGCTCTACAACATTCACCAGAGCCCGACCATTCACTGTGTGCCATCCACATTAGATTACCCAAAATGCAACACCTCATTTCTCTGTATTAAATTCCATCAACCATTCCTCAGCCCATCTGGCCAGTCGATCAAGATCCTGCTGCAATTTTTCACAACCATCTTCACTATCTGCAACTTTTGTATCATCAGTATACTTGCTAATCTTGCCATGTATGTTCTCATGCAAATCATTAATATAGATGACATACAGTAACGGGCCCAACACCGATCCATGAGGCACACCACCAGTCACAGGCCTCCAGTCTGAGAAGCAACCTTCCACAATCACCCTCTGCTTCCTCCCATGAACCCACTTTTCTATCCATTCAGCTATCTCTCCTTGGATCCCATGCGATCTAACCTTCCAGAGCAGCCTACCATGTGGAACCTAGTCGAATGCTTTGCTGAAATCCATGTATACAACATTTACAGCTCTGCCCTCATTGACCTTTTTGGTCATGTCTTCAAAAAACTCAGATTTGTGAGACAAGACCTCCCAAGTACAAAACCATGCTTATTATCCATAATCAGCCCGTCCGTCTAAATGCCTGTATATCCTATCCCTCAGAATACTCTCTAGTAACTTTCCAACTACAGATGTTAAGCTCACTGGCCTGTTGTTCCCAGCATTTTCCCTGTAGTCCTTCTTGAATAGAGGCACAACATTTGCCACCCTCCAGTCTTCCGGCAGCTCTCCCATATTTAAAGAAGATTCGTAAATTTAAACCAGGGCTCCCACAATTTCCTCTCTCGTTTCCCACAATGTCATCGGTTATGTAGACTTGGGTTGTTTTCTCAAGAACACTGGAGGTTGAGGGGACGATAGGTATTTAAAATTATGAGGCATAGATAGGGTAGACGCTCAGAACCTTTTAGCCCAGGATGGAAATGTCCAACACTAGAGGGCATAACTATAAGGTATGGGGTGCAAAGCTTAATGGAGATGTGGCTGGCAATTTGTTTTACACCCAGAGCGTGATGGGGGTCTGGAATGCATTGCCAGGGTAGCAGTGGAAGCAAATACATTAGTGGTGTTTGAGGCTTTTAGATGGCACACGGAAGTACGGGGAATAGAGGATTATGGATCATGTTCAGCTGGGCATCATGTTTGGCACAAACATTGTGGGCCAAGGGTCCCTTTGCTGTCCTGTCCTGTCCCAATCTATGTTCTAGATCCTTGGCCAATTCAGAGATAGGAATATGAGCCCAGCTAAAGCCAGTATGAAATACGAATGGCTACAGGTTAGTCATGGGTGGTTCCAATTTAACGTGGATTATCACAATGTTGAGTGAATTAATTTTAGTATGTTTTCCAAAATATATTGTTACCAATATGCAGGATGACATTATAATAAATGAACTCATTTACTATCTCTCTTCATTCTGCATAATTCAAATCAATAAACTGATCTGTAATACCAAGGGCGGCAGTAAAACACCAGCTTCATATTTCTATTTGCTAGCAATGTTTATATCCAAGGGCAATTGCAACACTTTCAATCACGTTACATAAATCGCTGCAATGTCTGCCAAGGGCTGAAACGAGATGTTCAAATAAAGTACTTTTTGGCTTGGCTATAAAAGATTCATGAACCCATAGTTTCATTCCTCTCATGCCTTTTGCAAGTTTTAAGTCATGTACTCAAAGACCATCCAGCAAAATGAGTTATCAAAGCAGACAAGAAACAGATTTCCAAGTTGCAGGATGTGGCTCAATGCTTCCCCTCAATGGTTCAAGGTTACGTTATTATCACATGTACAAATGTCCTTTTTGCAAACAATTCAGTAAAATCTTACTATACATAAGCACAATCATACCCATGTACAGGAGTGTAAGAGTAGTAGACTCAGTATACAAGAGTCGCCATTTTTCCAGGGCCATCTTGCATCCTTCTAGTTCAAAATTCTTAAAATGTTGTCCTAACTTGGCCTTAAAGGCTGGTTGTCCTGGCAATAGCTCTGGGTCGGAGTTGCAAGGCATCGGCCTGCGCTGGTGATGATGTTGGGGTCCTCCATCATGACTTCGACCCCTGAAGTTCCTATGGCGTTGATATGAGTTTGACTTCCCTAAAACAGTCACTCCTGGTGCAGTAAACGCAAGAACTGCAGATGTTGGTTTACAGGAAAAACACAAATACACGGACTTCCAGGTGGGATACTAGGATGGAGGAGAGAGATTGGATCGTTAACAAAATTGGAGAATTGATATTCATTAATATCCAAGCGGAATATGAGGTGTAGCTGCACTCAGGCAATGGAGGTGGTCTAGGACAGAAAGGTCGGTATTGGAAGGCGAGTTAAATAGGTTAGCAACTGGGAAATCCAGCAAGCCTAGGCAGACTAAATGCATGTGTTCGACGAAACGGTTGCCTGGTTGACACTTGGTTTTGCCAATGTAAAGGAGGGCACATCAGGAGCATTGAATGCAGTAGACGAGGAGGTGCACATGAACCACTGTCTCACCTGGAAGGACTGCTGGGCTCCCTGGATGGATGTGAGGGAGTTGGTGTAGTGACAGGTGTTATATCTCCTGCTATTGCAAGGGAAAGTACCCGGGGAGGGAGTGGGCTGGGTGAGAAGGGATGAGTGAACCAAGTTGCAGAGGGAGTGGTCTCCATGGGAAAGCAGCAAGGAAAGTCATCAAAAACATGAAAGAAGTCCAAGGTGGGGATGGGAAGATGTGACTGGTGGTGGGATGGTGCTGAAGGTGTGGAAATGTCAGAGAATGATGTATTAGATGAGGAAGCCCGTGGGGTGAAAGGCAACGACCGGGAAACTCTCTCCTTGTTCCATCTGGAGGAAGGGGGAGCAAGAGCAGAATTATGAGGCACAAAGCAGGCATGGGCGAGGGACCCATCCACAAAAGCAGGAGGAAACCATGCCTACTAAAGAAAGAGGACAGCTTGGATGTCCTAGATTGGAAAGCCTCATCTTGGGAGCAGCTGCGGTAGAGACAGAGAAATTGAGAATGGAGGATGGCGTAATTTCTGGCAGGGTGGGTGTACCCCAGATAACAGTGGGAGTCAGTGGGGTTTATCACCAGTCATTCAATAGTTTGTCCCGTGATGGAGACAGAGAGATTGAGAAAGGGAAGGGAGGTGTCAGAGATCGTCCAAGTGAATATCAAGGCAGAGTAAAAGTTAGTAGTAAAGTTAATGAAATCAACAAGTGCTGCATGGGTGCACAAGTAAGCCTCAAATGCAGTCATCAATGTAGCAGAGAAAGAATTGGGGGATAGTGCCAGTGTATATTTGGAACAAGGATTGTTCAATGTAATTATCAAAAAGGCAGGCATAGCTGGGACCCATGACATTGTCCATGGCTACAGCTTTAACTTTAAGAAAGTAAGAAGAGTCAAGTGTCATCTAGATTGGAGCACCCTCTCCAAAAACCATTTCTGAATACTGTTTGTCACACCAGGATGTGTCTGCACCTGGCCAGCATATCCTAACCTATAATCACTCAATTGGTGCATTTAAGGGAGCTGTGGATCCTTTCCCACATTTTAAAGCTGCAGACAGCAATAAGCCTTACACAAGGTGGGTCAAAGATGTGGGACCATGTAGCATCTTGAATGCAGAATTTCAATGTCAGTTGGAAACAAAATAGAGAGGTGGCATGGAGTTTTGAGACCATAATTAGAGACAAAAGAGCTGCACTAACCTGCACTTGTTGGAAGGGCCTAAAGACCCAAGAACTTTAAGGAAATAGATCAATCCATCCCAAAATCAGGGTGGACTTCTTTATGTTTTTGATGACTTTCCTTTCGAAACAGGAGTTGCACTTAACAAATTCAATGCAGACACGTATGCCAATCCTTTGAGCAAAATCCACTAATTTTAGAATGCACCAATAGATAATCTAGATAATATCCGAGGAAATAACATCAAAATGTCCCTCTCTATATTACCAGTCTAGCCAACTCAAAGCTTTGAGTGATATTGCAAACTCAAAGAGCATAAGAATCCCCAAAGACAGGAATTTCACACATGGATTTCAGAAGCAGACCAGATTTTGTTTGCAATGCGCAAACTTCCCTAACTTCTTCTTTAATCATGTGTAGGAAAGAACTGCGGATGCTGGTTTAAATCCAAGGTCGTCCCTTCTCAAGGGCCTCAACCCGAAACGTCACCCATTCCTTCTCTCCAGAGATGCTGCCCGACCCGCTGAGTTACTCCAGCATTTTGTGTCTACCTTCTTCTTTAACCATATGTACAGGTGCATTCTACAACTGCCCTCACCCTTCTGTCTGGATCAAACCTAGAAAGAAATTGTTTTTTTGTACATTGCTGTCTCAAAATAATTTGGAGACAACGAAATACGTTTGGAGGATAGCATGAAAGCTCGTTTGTACACAGTAAGGCCTTGAGCAGCAATGACTGGACTATCTAATTTCACGGTGTTGGGTTGGGGATAAAAAAATTAGCCAAGCACAGGGAAAATCTCTTCTGCTCTTGAAAATAACGCAAGGAATCTATCAAGTCTATAAATGTCTATTTCATGCATGTGGTTTAACTCTCTCTGTCTTGCGCTGAAACTCATGTATCCATATTCTGCTGTTTCTTCCAATTTATCCAGAATGCTGCCACGTTTCCTTGGTTTCTATACAATGTCACAATTTTTTGTGATAGGAGGACTCGTAGATTGGGGGGAGAGAGGGCAGACAGAAGATTCTGTGGCAGCAAACTAGACTCCAGGATGGTGTGTTGCCTCCCTGGTGCCAGGGTCCAGGATGTTGCTGCTGTTGCAGAACATTTTAAAGGGGGAGTGCAGGCAGTTAGATGTCATTGTGCACATTGGCACAAATGGCATGGGAAAAGGGAAGAGGCCCAGTCTAGTGAATAGAAGGAGTTAGGCAAAAGATTAAAAAAGCAGAACCCTGAGGATAGTAATATCCAGATTACCCCCATTTGCCATGTGCTAGTATGGTGGGAAAAGACACATAGCATGCATAAATGAGTGGTGCAAGAATTAGTACAGAGTGCACGGATTCCGATTTTTAGACAATTAGGATCTCTTCTGGTGACCTGTACAAGACAGGCAGGTTGCATCTGAACTGGAAGGGAAGCAGTATCCTTGCGGGGAATTCGCTAGGGCTACTCGGGAGGTTTTAAATTAGAGACGCAGAGGGGTGGGAAGCAGAGTAGGTCAGAAATTGTAAGGAGTGATGGGAAGGTAGAGGTTAGCACCAGTAAGTCTCAAAGGAAGGACGGGCAGCGAGAGGTGAAGAAATATGGTGACGCTGATGGGCTGTAACTATCATATGGTGACCACACCATAGTAAGCTTTATGATAACAAAATAGAGCATAAGAAAGAGAAAAAAAACAGATTAATAGATTGAAGCCAATATTGAGTGCAGGAGAGTAGCACCATGGAAGACTAAATAAGCGACAATGTTGGCAAATAACAATGTGCAACAGAAATAGGAAATATTTCAAACAGTAGAAACAAGGACCTGCAGGCACTGGTTTACAAAAATAAGACACATGGAGTAACATAGCAGGTCAGGCAGCGCAGATGACCCGCAAGTTACTCTAGCATATTGTGTCAGTATTTCAAAGTGTGTTCAACAAAGTGCAGGTGAATAGATTCCACTGAAAGAATAAGCCTTAGTCAGAGTGTGGTGAATCTGTGGAATTCTTTGCCACAGAAGGCTGTGGAGGCAAAGTCAGTGGATATATTTAAGGCAGAAATAGATAGATTTTTGATTAGTACAGGTGTCAGAGGTTATAGGGAGAAGGCAGGAGAATGGGGTTAGGAGGGAGAGATAGATCATCCATGATTGAATGGCAGAGTAGACTTGATGGGCTGAATGGCCTAATTCTACTCCTGTCACTTATGATCTGATGAAACTCAATGTTCGAACATCCATGGGTGATTTAAGGTCTCTGAATTTAGAGTTGGGAACAAGGCCTAAGCCAGAACATAGCCAGCAGACACAGCGTGAATAGGGGAGACCCAAATTTATAAAACAATACAAAACTAGAATTAAACTGTCAATGAACATACAATATGAGAGGTCAAATGAGAGGGAGGAACTGAGTGAAATCCAGGTTAGTCGGGAAGTGGTGTTAGGTAAATTGAATGGATTAAAGGCCGATAAATCCCCAGGGCCAGATAGGCTGCATCCCAGAGTGCTTAAGGAGGTAGCCCCAGAAATAGTGGATGCATTAGTGATAATTTTTCAAGACTTTGGATTCTGGAGTAGTTCCTGAGGATTGGAAGGTAGCTAATGTAACCCCACTTTTCAAAAAGGGAGGGAGAGAGAAAACGGGGAATTACAGACCAGTTAGTCTAACATCGGTAGTGGGGAAAATGCTAGAGTCAGTTATTAAAGATGGGATAGCAGCACATTTGGAAAGTGGTGAAATCATTGGACAAAGTCAGCATGGATTTATGAAAGGTAAATCATGTCTGACGAATCTTATAGAATTTTTCGAGGATGTAACTAGTAGAGTGGATAAGGGAGAACCAGTGGATGTGTTATATCTGGACTTCCAGAAGGCATTCGACAAGGTCCCACATAAGAGATTAGTATGCAAACTTAAAGCACACGGTATTGTGGGTTCAGTATTGATGTGGATAGAGAACTGGCTGGCTAACAGGAAGCAAAGAGTAGGAATAAACGGGTCCTTTTCAGAATGGCAGGCAGTGACTAGTGGGGTACCGCAAGGCTCAGTGCTAGGACCCCAGCTATTTACAATATATATTAATGATTTGGACGAGGGAATTGAATGCAACATCTCCAAGTTTGCGGATGACACGAAACTGGGGGGCAGTGTTAGCTGTGAGGAGGATGCTAGGAGGCTGCAACGTGACTTGGATAGGTTAGGTGAGTGGGCAAAGGCATGGCAGATGCAGTATAATGTGGATAAATGTGAGGTTATCCACTTTGGTGGCAAGAACAGGAAAGCAGACTATTACCTGAATGGTGGCCGATTAGGAGAAGGGGAGATGCAACGAGACCTGGGTGTCGTGGTACACCAGTCATTGAAAGTAGGCATGCAGGTGCAGCAGGCAGTGAAGAAAGCGAATGGTATGTTGGCATTCATAGCGAGGGGATTTGAGTATAGGAGCAGGGAGGTCCTGCTGCAGTTGTACAGGGCATTGGTGAGACCACACCTGGAGTATTGCGTACAGTTTTGGTCTCCTAATCTGAGGAAAGACATTCATGCCATAGAGGGAGTACAGAGAAGGTTCACCAGATTGATTCCTGGGATGGCAGGGCTTTCATATGAAGAAAGACTGGATAGACTCGGTTTGTACTCGCTGGAATTTAGAAGATTGAGGGGGATCTTATAGAAACTTACAAAATTCTTAAGGGGTTGGACAGGCTAGATGCAGGAAGATTGTTCCCGATGTTAGGGAAGTCCAGAACAAGGGGTCTAAGGATAAGGGGGAAGTCTTTTAGGGCCGAGATGAGAAAGTTTTTTTTCACACAGAGAGTGGTGAATCTGTGGAATTCTCTGCCACAGAAGGTAGTTGAGGCCAGTTCATTGGCTATATTTAAGAGGGAGTTAGATGTGGCCCTTGTGGCTAAAGGGATCAGGGGATATGGAGAGAAGGCAGGTACGGGATACTGAGTTGGATGATCAGCCATGATCATATTGAATGGTGGTGCAGGCTCGAAGGGCCGAATGGCCTACTCCTGCACCTATTTTCTATGTTTCTATGTTTCTAATATAATTCAAAATAATTTTGCAGGCACTTCAAAATAAAACAAAGAGGTTGGGAAGAGGTCAGGGTGATCATGGAGAAATAGATAATACCATGGGCAACAACAGGGCGATGCCAGAACATGAAATCATTATTTTGGTTCAGTATTAATGAGGGAGATAGAACTGGACACAACATTAGACAGTGGGTGAGAAATGTGATAAATGTTTCAAATGACAGCCAAACTTAAAGGGGATAAAACCCTGGGTCTAAATGGATTACGTCCAATTATTTTAAGAAATCCTGTGCAAAGTACAGTGGCGTTTGTATTTCATCCTATGTCAAGACATTCCCTTCATTCTTTCTGCCTCTCATCTTGTTGGCAACTCAAAATGCGCCTATTTTCTCAGCTTTGCAATATCATGGAGAAAGACGTGCAGCACAGACACAAGCTCTACGGCCCATTTACTGCTCACCAACCATCAATCATTAGTACACTAATGCTATATTCATCCTTTTTTTGAATTCACCCTGCATCCTCTCCATCCCCCCCAACCCCACCTCACACACACCGCTGCCCTGATCCTGCCACTTACCTACGCACAAGAGATAATTTATAGTGGCCAATTAACCTACTAACAAACACATTTTTGAGTTGTGGGAGGAAGCTGGAATACTGGAGAAACTCACTTAGTCACAGGGAGAATGTACAAATACAACACAGACAGCACCCAAGGTCAGGAGTGCATCTGGGTCACTGATGCAGTGAGGCATTAGCTCTACTAACAGTGCCACCCCTAATGCAAGGTCAATCCCTTCCCCCCACAGATGGCTGGTAGGCTTTTTCCTACATTTTCTGCTCTTTTTTCCGATTTTCAACACCTGCAGTTTTTTTTTTGCTTTTAGATTGTTTGGATCTTTGTTGGCATTTCATTAGACTGGCTGCTAGGAATCACAATGTCTACATTTGAGAAGGGAGATATATGCCCAGAGGGTTTACAGATCAGACAGCATAAGATTGGTGGGAGGAAAAAAACAATGGAATTCCTGCAAAATAAAATCTTTAAACAAATTGTGCAGTAATGGACAATTAGCATGGATTTCACAAGGGAAAATCTCATTTCACTAACCTTACTGAATTCTTTTGAAGAGTTAACAGAGTAGACAACGTCAATGCAGCAGATGCAATTTATCTATTTTTTAAATAGGCCGATAAAGTAGGAATGGCAGGCTAATTAATAAGATCAGGGACTGCAGATTAAGAGAACAGGCAGCTGAATGCACTGCCTTCTGGCTTCAGCACAAAACACAGTTAAAGGCAGCCATTCAGTGAATTATCATAGTTTCTGCTGGTCTCACTGGACCCTTTCTTCCAGTGAACTGTGCAACTATCTTGAGCCCAAGCCTTCAATGCTTCTGGGTAGTTTGAACTTGCAGGCATGTTATACTTCAGCCAGATTTCACCTTCTGCCAATGCACTTTCCAGTTCAGGAGAGGAAGCCACTTTCTTTCCTCGTTGTCACCACCCAATTCAACCCTCGGGCAATTGTGTTCCCCAGGTATACTGTTCCGATTCTGGTTAAGTACCACATGGACTAAATAACAACCCAGAAATAAACTATAAGGCCATAAGACATAGGAGCAGAATTAGGCTATTCTGCCCATCGAGTCTGCTCTGCCATTCAATCATTGCTGATATATATTTCCCTGTCAACCCCGTTTGCCTGGTGTATACGACTGAGCATCGCATTAGCAGCTCAACACAATGGCAATTAGGGTTGATATTCTATGGAAACAATACTGATTATATTTCACACTTATGCTGTTTATGAAATCCTCTCCTAAGTGGTACAATGCCAACCAGAGTCCAAGCACAAAGGCAAGTGCCTGGAACACATAGAAGACTCAAGAAAAGATCAACAAGCCCTCTTGCTCAAAATCAGGGACACCAGTGCTGCAAACGGAGCCCTTTCAGCATGCAGCAGTAAACATATTCTCAATACACTAGCCCAGAAGTAAAAACCAGGAACACCTCCACACCACTGATATTTTCCATTCAACCCACCTTGAAAGGCTCCAAAAGATGCTGTGTGCAGGGGATATTTCTGAACTGAGCGACATTCACCATTTGTGTAGGGAGGAACTGCAGATGCTGGTGTAAGCCAAACACAGACACAAAAAGCTGGAGTAACTCAGCGGGTCAGGCAGTATCTCTGGAGAGAAGGAAGAGGCGACGTTTCGGGTCAAGACCCTTCTTCAGACTGAGCCAGGGGAAAGGATATAGACAGTATTTAGGACAAATGAATGGAAAATATGTCGAAAGCAACAATAAAAGCATTATCGTTGCTTTCTACGTAGCTTCCATTCATTTGTTCCATTCTTTGCTCCAAAGGTACTGTCGACCCGCTGAGTTACTCCAGCTTTTTGTGTCTGACATTCGCCATTTGATGGAAAGTGGATTAGACTCTAGTTTCATATCATTCCAGTGGGAGAGTAGTCAGTCTGAAGTGCAATAGCCATTACCTCTCCAGACACTAAATGGTTAAACTGTCAATTCTCCTTCTGCTGATCCCTCCATCCAATACGTTTCTGAGACCAAGTGGTGACGAGGGCATTCATGGTGAACATGTGAAATAATCCGACTTTCATAAATTCATAAATTCTAGTAGCAGATTTAGGCCATTCAGCCCGTCAAGTCTACTCCGCCATTCAATCACGGCTGGTCTATCTTTTCAACCTCAACCCCATTCTCCTTCCTCAACCCCTGACACCCTGAGTAATCAATAATTTGTCAATCTCTGCCTTAAAAACATCCTCTGCTAACAATTTTAAAGGAATGTGCATTTTATACCTGGAGGGTAAGGATTCAAAGGCAGAGCAGAAGTCATGTAAAATTCTAGTCAGACACACCTGGAATTCTGAGAGAGCTCCAGGTACTAAACTCAGGATAGTCATATTTTCCTCCTTCACCTGTAAAGAGCAGGTTCAGAAAAACAATAAGTCTTGGTACAGGCAGCAGTCTCAGCATGCACTTGGAGTATTGTGTCCAGTTCTTGTCACCACACTCCAGGAAGGACGGGTTCAGATAGGATTAGTGTAAGTGGATGTTTAGTGTCAGTGCAGATTCAATGTCAGAGAGCCTGTTACTGTGTTGTATAGTCTATGACTCTATGAACATAGAGAGCTGACTTCAAAATGCTCAGAATAATCCTTTGTGGTTGGTTCCTCCCACATCTCAAAGATCAGAGGGTTGGTAGGTTAATTGTCCATTATCAATTCCCTTAATGTGTAGGTGAGAGGTAGAATCTGGGGAGAGTTGATGAGACTGTGGGAAGAATCAAAATGGGATTAGTATATGAATAGTGCAAATGGGTGGCTGATAATCAGTGCAGTGCTGAAGGGCTTGTTTCGTGCAAATCTCACTACCACTCTAACCCCAGCTAAACACTGTGTTCCCATCTGGTCCATTGGCTATCATACTAAAACTCTGGCACTGCATCTGACAGTAAACATAGACCCACACCAATATGGACAATGTATAAAGATGTACTTGCCCTGTTCTCTGGCATCAAACAACCAATAATTCATAATTAGTTTACTTTAGTTTAGAGATACAGCGGAGAAACAGGCCCATCGGCCCACCGAGTCCGCGTTCACCACTAGGGACAATTTATAATTTTTACCGAAGCCAATTAACCTACAAACCTGTACGTCTTTGGAGCGTGGAAAGCTGAAGCACCCGGTGAAAACCCACACGGTCACGGGGAGAACATACAAACTCCGTACAGACACCACCCATAGTCAGGATCATACCCGGGTCTCTAGCGATGTAAGGTAGCAGCTTTACTGCTGAGCCATCGTGCCTCCCACTTTTAGCAGGAGAAGATTAGTCATTTGCTGTTAACTATGGACAGAAAAATGGAGGAGGAAGAAACCAACACATTGCAGTCTTCATAAATAGTTTGTGTACAAATAATTGAGTCCTGATGCAAGGTTTCAACTTGAAATGTTGCCTATCTCTTTGCCTCCGCAACCTGATTAATTCTTCCAGCAGTTCAGTTTTTGCAATAGTTTGTAGTCTCCTGAAAGAGATTGAGGATGCTAAACTAATCCTGTGGGCAGCAAGGGGCTTGGCAACCCCAGCAAAAAACTGAGATTTGTCCCAGCAGCATTATATTCCACACCAAATGGTCCCACCTTGAATGTGGTTTGAAAGAGTAACCTGGGTGAAGCTGAAAAGTATCTGGACACGGTCACTTCAGGACAACTCTTTGTAAAACAAAGGAGATAAACACAGGCAGCTCTGTGTGAATGTAGGGTCCAGCTAACTGTGCATTGAAAGCAGCAGTCTTCCCATGTGCCCTCTCGATCAGACAGAATCTACACATTGAGCAGCAACATTGGACAATGGCCACTGATTTATCTGTCATTATCTGATGCTAAATAAAGGAAGAGACTCAAGATTTGATAATGGGTCTATGGTGCCACCTGCTGGATGCAAGATTCTACTTCCTGCAGTTGCTAATTTACCCAAAGCCATTTAAATCAATGACAAGACCCCATGCAACACAGTGTTGTTAATTGCACCATTTCATTCAGACAACAAAATAAACACGAAAGCAAAGAATGAAGTGAGTAAGATGCCCAGAATGCAACACATAGATTTTAGGGTCAGGCTTAAAGAATAGGCAGATAGATGAAGGGAACCTTCAAGGAATTGTGGTATGGAATTCAGTGGATGAAACAGTCCCATACTTGTTACATGCCCTTCATTATCTCAGATGAGCACTGCAAAAACCTCTTCAGTTTAAATGACTTGATAATCCACAATCCACATAATCCACTATCTCCATTTCCATGCAAACTCCACCATATCAGCTGTCGTTTGGATTGCTTTTTCCTGTAGGTCAGTTGCTGTAAACCAGTACACACATTAAGTTTTCACCATTGCTCCCCAGTTTGCTCTTCCAATTCAGTAACCACTTACAGGGCTATTTTTCTTCTCCATAAAACTCTCCACTCACCTGGCAATGTCAAGCATAGCTTCTTCCCAACTACCATCAGGCTCCTAAACACTAAACAACAGTCTGAAGAAGGGTCTCGACCCGAAACGTCACCCATTCCTTCTATCACGAGATGCTGCATGTCCCGCTGAGTTACTCCAGCATTTTGTGTCTCACTAAGTGATAAATTACAGATTGCTGTAGTTGCCCTAACTTCAGGCTTTTTGTTTGGACGAGTATTGGGGTTATTAATTTATTTCTATATTTTTTGTTGATTATATGTTATGCGTATTGTGTTACAGATCGGTTATGCTGCTACAAGTAAGAATATCATTGTTCCGATATCGTTACATATGACAATTCAACTCTTGACTCGAATGTAAAATCACACCAGTCCCCTCATCCTCCCCTGCTAGTCTTCCCAAACCGCCCTTAATACCTTCCTTGAAACCCACCTTTTCAAACAGCAGTCTTGTTTTCTGACCAAAAGTACATTGCTTTTATTCAAAGAATCTACTATTTTAGATGCGCTTCATCCTTTCACTGCCTCAGTCCTTCCCAATGTCGACATGCTATTGCTTTCTTCAATTCCCTTGAGATATATTATTGCATATTTATAGTCAGGCTGAAAGAAATTTCCCAGGTAACACAAGGCTAATAGTGCAGGGGGAAAAAAAGCGCCCTTCAGTATCAGTCACCTTCAAACCAGTGGGTGGGGACATTGCCTGTGGTGATTCTTGGTCAGATCATATGAACCAACATCCATACTTGACATGGGTTCATTAATCTCATCTCAGTACAACCAGTAGCGGGCACTGGTGAAAAAGATAATGCATATTCCCAATCACGATGAGCATCATAGCCCCAACCAGATAGGTTGTAGGTTAGGGCAGGTTCACATGTTATGGCTTCCACTGAGAGCAACAATGCAGTGCAGTCAGACATGTAAGCAAATGTGTCAACCCAATCATACAAGGGGTTCTCCTGGACTGCAACCTTGACGTGGTGGAGAGGCTTGTGTACTCCAGTGATCCTGTGAGCTATACCGGTTGGGGTTATATATCCCTGGCAGGTTCACCCAAACCGGACAGGTCATGGGTGAGGAGGCAGACGAAGCAGTCCCTGGTCCTCCAGGTTGGGGGTTGGGCATGGAAAAAAAGTGTGAGTTACAGAAACATTGACAAATGAAAACCAAATTACACACTTGGTTGAAGAAGGTGCCCCAACGACGGGGAACATGACGCATCCCAGCCAAACCCGCAAGGGCGCTGGGAAGCTGACACACCTTCTGACGCCAAAGAAATCCATCCTATCGGGGACATGGAACATCTGAACCATGTTCCAGGCTGGCAAGGCTGCTACTGTTGCCAACGAAATGGTGCGCTACAATCTCTCAGTCCTGGGCTTGGCAGAAACAAGATGGACACAGTCAGGGGAGATCAAATTGGCCAGTGGGCAGTCCATTATCTACTCCGGAAAGGAAGATGAGAGAGCGAAACATACAGAGGGAGTGGCCATAATGATGACGAAGGACGCTAGAAAGGCTCTAATGGCATGGAAATCCATCAGAGAGACAAAGTAAGCAATGTGGATCTGTGGAAAAGAACAAGCCCGGATCCCATTGACTTACAAATTCGAAAGAGAAAATGGGGTTGGATTGGACACACCCTCAGAAAACCTGCCACAAACATCACTCGGCAAGCCCTGAAATGGAACCCACAAGGAAAAAGGAAAAGAGGTCGCCCCAGGAACAGCTGGAGAAGAGGCGTCCAGGCAGAAATGTCTGGGAGTGGGCTCAACTGGGGAGATCTCGAAAGAAGCGCCAACAACCGAGTGAGGTGGAGGACATTTGTCAATGGCCTATGCTCCCTAGAGGAGCCAAGGGCTTAAGAAGAAGAAGAAGAGGAAGAAGTAGAAGATCATACAAAGGAAAAACAAGGAACGGCTGGCTGGGTGTTGGGCATGAAGCGTAGGCCATCAGAAAGGATTTTGGGCCTTCAGGCAGGCCCGGGGGAATCTCCCATTTTGGTCACCAAAACAAAGTCTCATTCAAAGGAGAAAAATATATGAAATTATGTGATACCAATCAGGAAAGACAGAAAGAGGAAAACAGACCCTGTCACTAGGAGGAACATTGGCTTTGGACAACAAATTTGGAGAGGTGAGATGGTATCTGGAACCAATTAAAAAGATTCAAAGTTAGCAAATACTATGTAAAAGCAGTAGAAAATTATTACTTTTCCAACAGAGCACAGAATGTATAATCCAATACATAGTAATGGGTGGCAGGGCTGGGGACGGCAGACTAAAGCACAAAGGTCAAGGCAGCCAGTAGATGCAGTAATAGCCTCCTCGTCTCCCATGAAGGTTATTATTTATTATCGGCACTGGTTTATCATTGTCACGCGTATCAAAAAACAGTAATGTAAACTTTTGTTTTGCGTTCCATCCAGGAAAATCATACCATGCACAAGTACAACAGAGGCAAAAAGGGAAAGGAAATAGAGTGCAGACTACAGTGTGACAGCTACAGAAGTGTAGATTTAAAAAAAGTGCAAGAGCTGCAATGGAGTGGAAAATAAGGAATTCATCCTCAAGAACGGAAAAAAATGGTTTCTAGGATTCTATACACTGAAATTTAGAAGCAGGCTATATGATACAATTAGAGCTAGCAATACAAACCATATGTTAAGTATTGCTTGAAGCCACAACCTTCCAAGTCAGAAATGAAAGTGTTGGCACTGAGGCAAGCCAAGACCAATAAGAAGGGCTTGTACGCCCGTAACCAGTGAGTCACTGTTCATGATAAAATTCCACTCTGGCAGGCAGGGTGCTTTTCCTACATTCACAGACAAATTCATAGCTGCCGCAAGTGACTATTTAAAAATTATGAAAAATTCGAGGAAGCATATCAGTGAGTAAACTGAGCAAGAACTGGCCTGTCACCCAGCCTTGGACCACATTTACTGCAGAGTCCCAAGCTTAACCAAGCTGGCTCCCAGCCAAGTGGCAATGGCTGCACCACCCAGGACCTCCCTACCACAAGTGGCTCAGGCAGCTGGTGATGTGCATCCCCCAGCTCCCTGGCAGTCAAATGTATGAAGCACTATTGGTCACAGCGAGAAAAGGCTACAGAAGCACTGGGAGTAGATTGCATGGGAAACTCTACACAGGTTTGGGGCTTTGTACACTACTCGCTCATTAAGAAACAAATGTCTTCATCTTACATCCTCTCAGCATCAGTTGTCATCTGGAACAAACTGCCTGCATCCGTCTTTAAACAATTGAGTGCAATTTCTTTCTCTTCCTTGAGCATTTACCTTGCAAATTATTTAGGGACTCAGATGTCTACCATTTATTTGAGCACAAAATAAATCTTGTTAATGTAACATATTTTACAATTCCCCTTGCATGCTCTTCATTACTTCTATTCCTCAGGTGCCTCATATCCAGCAGAAGAACTCAATAACTTGTGGGAATTAGTTCCTCATAATTCAAACACTGGAAGCAAATCACGAGGTGCAAGGTTGATTTGAAATTAGGTCCCAAAGGCTTTAACATCGGGTGGGAAACTAATCATTTATTCTGAATAGTAACTACTTTCCAAGTTGTTGCAATGTGTTGCATTGTTGCCATTGAAACAAACAGCACACATGCAGGCCCTTCAGTCCACCATGCCCCTGCTGACCCTGAAATGATCATCTATACTAATCCCTTTTTTCAGCAATTGGCCAGAGACATTCAATTCCTGGGCTCAAAGTTAAATCTACAAAACGAGCAACATTCGTATCTCAATGAGTCAAGGGTAAGACAGGGTTTAGCTGATTCACCTTTCTTATGTCACACCATCCTCAAGCACCATTACATGAGCCACTGAAGGTGTTTGGGTGTAAAAGCGCAATGCGATGAGAAACTGAGCAAATTCACATCTTGCCAGTCCCTTGTAAATACCCAGGTGTGCTGATTTAGGTTGGGAGTGGGGGACTTTGAAGAGATCAGGAAAGCTAGTGCTCGAATAGGTGGCCAACAGTGGGATGTCAGCCCAGACACATCCATAACTGCCTGCAGGACTTTCACAGATCGGTCCCAGTCTCATTAGATGGCAGGGCAAGAGGATGCAACTGCTGCCAAATCCATTTCAAATTTCAGTCTGGCTGCACTCTCAATGATACAAAAAACAAGCTGAGACAGTGCTACTTACAGTCGGAGGAGTTCTTGCAACCCGAGCCAGACTCATCGGTGCTGCCGTCCTGTTGTGGAAGCGTTGTCTGACGGACATGATCACCATCGTCCTCGGGCAGGATCAGCTTCATCAGGGTCTGGTTACACACGTTTGCCACCTCCTTAATACCTGGTCTTTGCATCAAGGAGCAAGACACAGCAACAACTCTAAATGATGGCCAGCATAGAGGCAATGGGCCAAAAAACCATGCTGTACAATTCTACGACCAAAACAGAACGAGGGGGTAGAGGCCAGCAATATCTGGAGGACAATACACTGACCTGTGGTGTGGGGACTACAGAAGCAATGGTCCTGCTGCTGGAAGGATAATCCAGAAGTTTGGACGAATGAGCTGCACCCACAAGTTTAAATCCCAACAAGACAGCTGGAGAATTCAGCATCAATAATTATGACTGGAAACCTACTGCTTCATTGGAGAACCCATTTGATGCAATTGTCATTGGGAAGTCCTGAACTAGTCTGGCCCGTGTGAAATAAGACTCAGACAAGGGTATGTAAAATGTCATTAGTGAAACAATTGAGCTCTGGACATAATTTTGAGAAACTTGTCTGACATCCGGGTATTCCATAGTTTGTTTCCAACAACTCAGCATTCAGATAGACTTAATAACTGGAATCCTCCGCAAGTCCAGTACAATTTTGTTATCTCTCCCAGCTCATATGCTAAGGTTTCCTATAAGGCCAAATTTAGTTGGGTGTAGCAATTATGTTGAAGGAAATTAAAAAAGTCTCCAGGATCATATAAAGCAGATGCTGGAAATGTGAAATAAAAAGTTAATCAGGTAAGACAGCACTTATATGGAGAAACTCATGAAACTCATGAAACATTCATTCCACGACCTTTCATCAGAAAGGATATAGCAGAAAATAAACTGGTTAAAGATACAGAGAAGAACTGCAGTGGGTTTGTTAGATGGAGACACGGTACAAGACCAGAAAATGAGATGGGACAGAAAGCTGTGGAGCAGGAGGATGTAGAAAGAAATAGTTTTTGATTAATCATATACGACAGCGATATGAAAGGAGACGTACATGAAAATGCTGGAAATGTTCATTTACTGAAACTGTTAGCTTCACAAATTGGGAGTTAGGTAGGTAGAACTGCGAAAGCAGTAATAACTTTTTCGTGCTTCAATAAGGAGGTGACTTCCGTTCTGTGCAAATGAAGGAAGCAAATGTTTTTTACTGCAGAAGGATGGCCTGGATAATACCCAAATTACTGGGGCTCTAACAATAGATATTCTCCATGGGAGAAATACTTTTAACTATCAGTATTGCTGGCAAATGCTGCAATTGAAAACCAGGTTGAAAAAGAATATATAATGGCTTAAATTTTATCTGTCTGAACTCTCAATGGAAGCTTTGCAAAAAAAACAGCTGCACCATGTTTGCAACGCCCAAAATCTGAGGCGGATCATTTTTGCAGTTAGTCGTTCTGGTGAAAAGGATACTCTTCTTCCTATCATCGTAGGAGAGGCATGGCAGGACGGCAGTCAAAATTCCCGAAGAATAGGGCAGCATCACGCGGCCAGCTAACTGAATGAACTCCCTCATCCACGTCATTGCAGTCAGCTGAATCAAATCATCTGTGATAAGAACAACGGAAGCTGTTTAACCACGATTCATACGGCACTCTGACTCAATGAGACACACATCAGGAAGTCTTAGAGGGAGTGGCGCACAAGTTTGAGACTGAAGTTTTCCTATTCCAATCTGGGCCAACGTCAGTGCTGGGTTGAACAATAACCAACATTTCAAGAATAGCATCAGTGTTGCACACTCCCAAGTCATGTATAACACAGTTAAAACACAAAACTCCCTGCATGAAGTCTACACCAAAGAGGTCTACAACTAACAGATTGGACATTGATAGATTTAGGACCCAAAGCAGGCATTCAATTATGAATGAGACAATATTTGGAGTCAGAATAATACCATTATTTTAATTACTTAAACCAGGCAAAAATGAGGAATGATTTATGTGAACAATTTCACAGATTCATTGCAACCTGAAACTAGACTGGGAATCCAAATTTATTTCAGGCATTTTTTACAACCAAGTGCAGATTAAAACCCAGGCCAGTCGGAAGGAAAGATAGTAGCCTGGTGTTTCACTTGATTCCACTGTCACGTTGGGCAAAATTTCTCCTACACTTTTGCAATTTAATGTGTTAGTTTTGAGCTGGGAATAAACTTTATACACAAAATATGCCATTCCCAGGGTGAATTGCTCTCGGCTGAGAGCTTTGGCTGATTTCTACGTTTGTAGTACACTTCAAAACTTTGTCTAATTGCAAACACTGACATGGCACAATGCGAGTTTATATACAAAAACTTTGGTGTGGTTAGGGATTTTGAGGTGGTGAACAAATAAAACTTTTAAAATGTACCCATTTTGGACAAAAATTACTAAATGCATTTAATTTAGTTTACTGCATTATTTAGGTCTGCAGTCATTTTCATACCCACTATTTTAACTTTGTGCTGCGAAAGTTAACACATCTTCTAAAATGCAAACAACAAGCTGCTAGAGTGGCAGAAAAGTTATTCTTTTGACTTCCACTGAAATCTTAACCACTGACCCGACGTGAGAAAGAATTGGGAACTTGCGACCACATCCAGTGACTCAGGGCTTCAGCACAGGAGCAATTTAAGGGGAAGTTAAACAATTTCATGAAGATTTAACAGTAGCTGAGATTAAGCAAGTACATTGTAAGGATGGTTATGTTGAGCATGGACTCTGGCCAGGGCCTGCAAGATCTGTTTCATTTTTTGAATTGAATTGAATAATGTAGAATCATTTCATGTTATTGAGCACATTTTGTAAAAAAATTGATTCATACTGGTCAGACCAGGTTGCATTAGTGATCTGGAAGGATATTTGTTTCATCGTCATTTTTATAATTGATTGACATTAGCTGGGTTAAATTTGAAATGAACCAACTGAATTTAAATTCCTCAACTTGCATGGTAGTATTTGAGTTCAATTCTCTGGATCATTAGTCCAGCCACAAATCCAATAACAACCATTTTATTGCCTTCCCCATGTGAAGTAATTTACCTTGGTGTTAAAATAGATAGAGATAACATGAGGTAGCTCATGTGGAGATAACTAAATGAGTCCGTTTTTAAGCATGTGCAGGAATAATGACTGAAGATAGCAGAATAGGTTGTGAAGGGTTTTGAACAGGCATATTGAATTGTTGTTTTTTATAAAAGATGGCAGAGTGTAAAAGCAAAACTGAAATGCCAAGTCTTGCGAAAATAATTGTAGGTTTCAGTTGACCATGTCCAACTGTGGACACCAGGCATGAAGAAAGATACCAAGAAGGTAGTCTAAGAAGTGCAGAGGAGATATACCAAAGCAGATTATATTACTTTCCCAAGAGCAGCAATTGAGCAGAGATTTGATGAAGACAATGATTTTTTCAGAACAAATGATAAGAAATTATTCTGACTCCCAGAGGAAACATATTTGGGGTATTTGGCAAAAGAAGAGATGAGCATCATGATCTGGCCAGAAAGAGGCCAGAGGCATGCTGAGTGGCTGGAAGTAGGTTCGGCGAGGGTCTTGAAATAGGCCACTCACCAGACGCCTGGCAATGGATGACCAAGATGTTGGCCATTTCCGCAAACTTGACACTCGAGGGGTTTTTCTTGATCTCTTTCAGAAACTCAATGAGGACTGTCTCACACCTGCAATTGATGGAGAAAATTGTTGTGCTTACTCTCAGTTCAGTACCCAGAAGACATTCAACCCACCTGTACAAATTTCTTCGGCACCTTTTACAGGCAACAAACCTACTCATTTGGGATAGACACAAAAAGCTGGAGTAACTCAGCAGGACAGGCAGCATCTCTGGAGAGAAGGAAAGGGTGACGTTTCGGGTCAAGACCCTTCTTCAGACTTTTTGTGTCTATCTTCGGTTTAAACCAGCATCTGTAGTTCCTTCTTACTCATTTGGGATATCACATGCGTTAGTCCAGACTCCGGACCAAGCCAGTGATAAGTGGACCCATCCAGGACAAACAATAAGCCTCTGAGCCATTTTTATGAAAGATGGTAACTGGCCAAGACAGCTCAATGTCAATGGGCATCATCCAAAACAAGATCTAAGGGTGATCCTAAAAAAGGGCCTTTCATCTTGAAGTCAGTACTTCTAACAACAAAACAAGGCAGATTAGCCTTGTATCAACTGCATTTCAGAATGTGTCGTAACACTTTCAGGTAGGGGTAGAGTTAGAACTAACATAAAAACAATGGCCCTTCGGTGTTGCTGCTGTTACACTGCTGACAATGGGCTGAAAGGAACCATTCAGCCCATTGTCTATAATGGGTCCTAGCAGAGCAATCCATGAGGCCATTCTCTCCATCTAAATCATGACTGTACCTTATTTTTTTCTCAATTCCAATTGATTCTGTTTCCACGATACTTGTGGGCAATGATGTCCAAGCCATGACACCTCAAAGCAAATTTGTTTTCCTTCACATTCTCTGGTGCACGTTTTGCTTAAAATGTTTTCATGTTTCCTTTAACCATCTGAGTATCCTGTATCTACTCTTTTTAAATACATCATGATCTTGTACACCTCCATCAAACTGCCTCTTAATTTTGTTTGTTCCAAGGAGAACTCTAATTTCTCTGGTCAAACGGTAAAATTGAAGCCTTAAATCCCTCGAACCATTCTGGTATATTTGTTTCTCTATCTCCACTTCAGAACTTTCAAATACTTTTAAAATAAGATGATCAGAACTTGAAGCAATACTTACAGTTGTAGCTAGTGTTTATTGGGACCCAGAATCCCCAGGCTTTACTCATCACGCCATTCAATTTTCAAAAAAATGTTCACATATGCACTCAGGTCTCTCTGCTCTTGCCATTTAGCTTGTCTCTTAATAGTCAATATGTCAAAATGCATCACTTTACATTTCTCTGCATTAAATACCCTCAGTTACTTGTCAACCTCGCTTACAATCAGCATTGACTGAAGATCACCCACACTCACATTTTGCGGATCTCTTTACTGTTATCTCCAAGGATCTGAAAGAGCCCATCCAAGATTTCTGGCAAGTAGTCTAGCAAGTTGATATCAGGAACACATTCCAATACGAGGATCTGTAACATGGAAGGTTTGAAAATAATTGGATAGCCTTCCCACTTTGACCTTCGAGCGATCATTCAAATATCAAGCCTGATACAAAGTGACCCAAGTACATCTGTGTATGTTTAAATCTGGAAATATCTACATAATATCTATTCACAAAATGCTGGAGTAACTCAGTCAAGCACCACTTAAAGCAACACAAATGCAAGTAACATTGGTGGTCTTTTTCAATTAGATCTTACTGATAGCTTCTGATTCAAACAACAAAGTCAACTTTTTTTTTAAACAGAAGTGGAATGTGCTTTGAAACTCACCCAGGAGATTATGAATTGCCTGGCATACTGATTGTTGGAATAAATTCGCTCTCTCAAGAGAGGGACAAAAGCCACAAGATCAAACTTGGAACTTTCCGTCACAATGTCCTGTGAGATAAGAAATGACACAAGCATTAAATCACCAATCATAGACAAAATCATTATTGGTGCAAAACAAAGCAGCAGATGCTGGAAATTCAAAAGAAAAACAGATGTTTACAAAACTTCAGCAATGCCCAATATAATCGTGAGGAACAGCACCTCTTCTTCCAGAGTTTATTGCTGGCCTGGCTGTAGCCTTGGTACTTCATATTGAATTGCACAACTTAGAAAGGAAGCAGCGAAATGCCCACCAAGTTTGCACTAACTATTATCCGCCCTTTACACTGATCCCTCTTTTATTTTTCCCCACATTGTCATTAACACCCTCCCACCACCCAAAAATTCTACCACCCAACTGCACCCTCGGAGCTGCTGCAGCAGCCAATTAAGCTGCCAACCTGCTCAGCTTTGGAGTGTGGGAAAATACAAAAGCTCATACAGTCAGAGAGAATGTGCAAACTCCACACAGGAAGCACCGGAGGCCAGGATTCTACCCGGTTCTCTGGCAGAGGCAGTGACTTTACTACCTGTGTCACCCCAAACATAGGAAACCACCCCCTTTTGTTTTCTCTCCACAGATATGGCTAAACATTGCTGATTCAGTTTCCTTCTTGTCTTCTGCCCCAATTTCTGAATTTTGGGATGTTGATAAATCCGGCTAGCACCATTCATAAACATTCCCTCTGCTATTTCCAACATTCTCTCAGCAACTTAAAAAACGCGTTATTTTTTTCCCCCCTACTTTACCAGTTTTGATAAAGGCCCTATTTCTTGTGTTTGACTTAGACCCCATTTCTCTCCCCAATTTTACTGCCTGCCCTGCTGAATGTTTCCAGCATCTTCTGTTTTTGTTGTAGACAAAAGTTGGTAAAACATCTGCGTTAACAATAATGCAAGGAAACAAAAAGTAATTTCAGTTATCAAGATATAACAAAAATTACTGCGCAAGTTCTGATTCAAAAACATATCAACGGAATAGTTTTCTCGTTCTCCCCACTGAGTGCCCCAATTTTCTCCCACATCCCAAAAATGTGCAAGTTTGTAAATTAATTGTCTACTGTAAATTGTTCCATGGATAAGTAGTAAAATCTGCTTATTTTAGTAAGCTTATTAAGATCTGCTTCCAAATCAATTCCTCGTGGAGCTCGGACATGATGGTCCTGATGAACTCTTGCTCCCCAAATCTGGAATATATACCAGCGCGGTGTTGCGGGAATTGAATTCTATTATCCTGACAAAAGTGTGCATACGACTTGCTAAGTTTGCACTGCATGAAATATTCTGGCACCCATCCAAGATACAAGATATCTTTATTTGTCATCCAAAAAACAAGTTTTTTGGACGAAATTCAGTCACCCACAGTCCAACAATAAAAGTATTAAAATAGGCAAATTACACACTAAAAGCATTAAAATAGGCAAATTACACAACCCCAACCAACACACAAAAAAAAGAAACATCCATCACAGTGAGTCTCCTCCAGTCCTCTCCTCACTGTGATGGAAGGCCACAATGTCTTTTCCCTTCCCCTGCCGTCTTCTCCCACGGTCAGGTTGTTGTGGTTGCAGGCCGCGCCGGACGGTGGAAGGTCCGCAGCGGGCCGACCGAAGCCCATCCATCTGTGGGAGATGATGGTGCGGCTTGGCGTTGTCCTGCTTGGAGAGGGGGATTTTTCAGTGTCCTCTCCATTTGATTTGGCCGCTGAGCCTGGGCAGGTAAATGGGAATACAAACTTGCCCAGCATCTGTATTCGCCTCTCGACCTAATAGGCTGATTCCAGAGGAATGGAGTGGCTGCTACATCTGGGACCTATTCGGTTGCAGGAGTTGCCAGAAGGAAGACATACGAGGGATCAGCCGACCGTCTCTAGGGACTCCAGCTCCAGTGCCTTTGGCTCTCCTGAGCCTTACCCACAAGGCAGCGGGGTGCTATTTAACCCATTGTTGGGACCTGGTTGATGGTTCTTCTGCAGTTGTATAGCGCCCTGGTAAGACCACATCTGGAGTATTGTGTACAGTTTTGGTCTCCTAATTTGAGGAAGGACATCCTTGTAATTGAGGCAGTGCAGCGTAGGTTCACGAGATTGATCCCTGGGATGGCGGGACTGTCATATGAGGAAATATTGAAAAGACCAGGCTTGTATTCACTGGAGTTTAGAAGGATGAGAGGGGATCTTATAGAGACATATAAAATTATAAAAGGACTAGATGCAGGAAAAATGTTCCCAATGTTGGGGGAGTCCAGAACCAGGGGCCACAGTCTTAGAATAAAGGGGAGGCCATTTACAACTGAGGTGAGAAGGAACCTTTTCATTTGAGAGTTGTGAATTTATGGAATTCTCTGCCACAGAGGGTAGTGGAGGCTAAATCGCGGGATGAATTTAAGAGAGAGTTAGATAGAGCTCTAGGAGCTCGTGGAATCAAGGGATATGGAGAGAAGGCAGGCACGGGTTACCGATTGTGGATGATCAGCCATGATCACAATGAATGGCGGTGCTGGCTCGAAGGGCCGAATGGCCTCCCCCTGCACCTATTTTCTACGTTTCTATGTCAGGACGTGTCCACACGCCGGTGGGCCTGCACGTCACATCTCTAGGAGCCAGAGTTCCTCTGAAATCCCCGCGCAGTTTTGCTTGGGACTGAAGGTGGCCCCAGTTACCATGTGTTGCCACTGCGAGAGTCTTGAGCCAGCGGCATCTGGATTTATACCAGGGCACAGGACCACTATATACCACTACCAAAAGCATTGAATCACAGCACTCCTACGCTTTGTTCATAATAGCTGGGGACTTCAACCAGGCCAACCTCAAGAGTGTGTTACCAAATGTTATCAGCACATCTTGTGTCCCCCCCAGTCGCCCAAACACCCTGGGCCACTGCTACAAAATCAAAGATGCCTCGCATATTATGCCCCGATTTCATTTAAAAAATCTGACCACCCGGGTGTGCTTCTAGTTCAGTTTAGTTTATTGTCACCTGTACCGAGGTACAGTGAAAAGCTTTTGTTGCGTGCTCACCAGTCAGCAGAAAGACAATACATGATCACCCCCTACTTGCAAGCAAAAACAGAAAGTTGTGCAGAGCTGGTTTGAGAAAACAGGTGAGATCCATCATGATTGCTTTGAGTCAGTGAACTGTTGTGTCAGTGGCTACAATGTGAGCCGCAACAATGGCCGCGCCAACTGATGATGGCGGGCTCACTGGTACAGACCAGCGGCAATTGGCACTTAGTTTTAGGGTGCAACAACACAAAATGCTGGAGTAACTCAGCAGTCTAAGTCATTCTGAAGAAGGATCCCGACGTCACCCATCCATATTCTCCAGAGATGCGGCCTGACTGGCTGAGTTACTCCAGCACTTTGGGTCCCTTTGTGTATTAAGCATCATCTGCAGTTCTTTGTTTCAACTACATATAATGATAATACCTTACTCGGTTATAGCGGACAATTGGCAATAACAGGCACCATTCCCCCACCTCCCCCCACCCCCCTGGTCCATCATAGCAAGAGTTTATTGTAATTCTCAACTGTCGCCTCGTGCTATACTCACTGTACACTCACGACCATGCAGACAAACTCTGCTCTCTCTCCATTTACATGTTTGCACATCAGGGGAGAGAGAGGAGTAATAGAATAGAATAATGGTGGAGGGTAGAGTTTGGGCAAGAGGTGGAATGAGATCAGGGGGTCTGTATATCGTTGGATCCTGAGAGGAAAGGAAATTGCAAAACACAAAACATTGCAAGAAAATACTTATTATTTTATAATGTGGTCATTTTCTTGTTGACCCTGTAACAGTTCTAGTTGTTTTGCTCTTCTATATATTTGTGACATGTTAATTTAAACGAGACAAGGCTCAAATATTAGTTATTATATCTTCAAACAAAAACTTTAAATATTTTAAAGAGTCTAAGTACACTGCACAGAACATGACCAAAATTGGGAGATGAAGGGGTCTGTTGAATTGAACAGAAATGTTCAAATGGGCTTTACTTCTAAAAATATACAGATTGTATGCATCACAAGAGGTGTTCTGGAAAAACTCCTTCATGAGCAATCCCCTCCCCTTCAGGAAGAACATCAACAGAGTGCAAGGATTTACTACTGCGGTACCTGGGTTGGGGGACCTCAGTTATACAGATTGATCGAAAAGCTCACACTGTTCTCCTTAGAGTAGAGAAAGTTCAGATAAAATCATGGCACTCAAAACCATGAAAGACTTCAATCCAGTGGGCAAGGAGAAATATCCCATCAAAAGAGTTAACTGAAAAAACTAGATGGAAAGTATTTGGCAAAGAGCAAGAAATGTGATTAAATATTTTTAGTGCAATATAATCTAAAATGTAAACACAAGAGACTGCAGATGCTGGAAATTTGAGCAGAAAAAAAAGTGCTGGACGAACTCAGCTCATCAGGCAACATCTGTGCAGAGGATGGACAGACAATGTTTTGGTCGGAACCCTTCTTCAGACTGAGAGACATGGGGGGGTGAAACTTTGAAAAGAGAGATGGGAGTGGGGCAAAGCCTGGCAAGTGATAGGTGGATATAGGTGAAGGGCAGTGATTGTCAGATGGGTGAAGATATTGACAAAGTCTAGAGACAAAAGGGATGGCAGATAAGGAAAGAAGAGGAACAAGATGCAAAGCCGGAGGGATATGGTAGATGAGGACGGGGATCCAAAATGTACTGCCTTAAACAATGGTGTAATAGATTCAATTGTAATCAAACTGGAAGTAGATAAATACTTAAAAGCCATGGGAACTAAATAGATCGCTGATGCAATCAGCCACCTGATGCCAAATGGTCTCCATGTATTGTGAGATTTCAGGACTAGTTGAGAACAGCTGAGCTTAACCATGCCAATTTGGTGTGGAGAAAGGGTCCTCTAACTTAGAAACAAGTGTAATGAGACAGAATCTCAACAACCACCTGTCTTGAGAAACCTATTAACCTCTATCACCCACAAATATTCCTTCAAATTACAAACTGATGGTGAATTAATTTGACTGACATTGCAGAGAGTTATATTGAAAATAAGCACTTTTTCATTTCTGACTTAATTATCCCACTGGAACACAAACACACAATAAATGTGTTATTACTTGCATGGCCCAGCTCCTTTTGAATAAATTAAGTGCTCCATTATTTATACGTTTCACAAGATGTAATGTGCACCAGATACACTGAACATGAATCTTCATGTTTTAAACACGGGGCACAGAGGCGGTTGTGATGATTGCATAACTCTACAAGGTGCCATGTCATGCGGACGTTCTGTGTTTAATTGGTGTTCTTTAACCTTGATCAATCCCAATCAGAATAGTTACACAATTTCCCAATCAGGAAACATACGGAGACAAATTATTTTTGGGTAGAAATTCAAATTGTTGATTGTGACTCTTCATGCAAAGTACCCATTTGTAATCTGCTCAAAATCTAATGCAGCATAACATCTGACCATTGCGAGTGGAGATGCTTACCTTTAATAACCGGTCCAGTAACTCAGAGCCACTCTTAACATTTGGATCTGGATCAGCAGCCAACTGTGTACACAAAACACAACCAACATAACTCAGAGCAAATAGCACCAAACACAGGCCCTTAATGTCTGTGCTGAACTTGATGCCAATACCATCTCCTATCTACCTGCACATAATCCATATCTCTCCATTTCCAAATGTCTATCCAAAAGTCTCTTAAATACCACTATCATAACTGCTTCAACCACCACCCCCAGCAGTGCATTCCAGGCACTTACTGTCTTCTGCGTGAAAAGAAACTCGCACTGCATATCTCCTTTAAACTTTGCCCCTCTCATCTTAAAGCTATGCTCTCAAGTATTTCATTTTTCCATCCTTGAGAAAGGTTCTGTCTCCCCCATCTATGCGTTTCATAATTTAGATTTACTTCTACCAGATCTCCCCGCAACCTCTGGTGTTTCAGAGAAAATAATCCAGGTCTTTCCAACCTCTCTCTGTAGCTCACGCCTCCTAATCCAGGCATCACTCTGGTAAACCACTGCACTCTTTCCAAAGTCTCCTCAAGCCTTCCTGTAATGGGGTGACCAGACAGCACCCAATGCGGCCTAACCAAAGTCCTATAATTTAAGATTCTAATGAACTGCAGTCGCCTGGCAGAACTCAAAGCGGGTATTCTTGGATCCATAAGTACTAACTTCTGTTAGACTGTTAATGACACCATATTCTCTCTTAGTTGCTAATTGGAAATCGGCTAATGGAACTGTAATTATTTGTTCTGCTTCAGGTGAGTAAGACATAGCTCAGCAATTTTCCAAAATGAGTGTTGTAGCTGTACTTAAAACAACCTGCTCTAAGAACCAAGCATTCACAATACAATAGCTGGAATGCTGTTGACACAGTTTCAGGTCTATCGCGTGTTCTGCCTTTTCTTGATAGTAGACAATAGACAATAGGTGCAGGAGGAGGCCATTCGGCCCTTCGAGCCAGCACCGCCATTCAATGTGATCATGGCTGATCATTCTCAATCAGTACCCCGTTCCTGCCTTCTCCCCATACCCCCTGACTCCGCTATCCTTAAGAGCTCTATCCAACTCTCTCTTGAATGCACTTGTTTGGCTTATTAATACTCCTTTCATAGACAATGAGAGCAGTGGGTCGGTCATTCAGCCCCTCAGCCTGCTCCACCGTTCTCCTCGACCATCTATCTCAATAGTACCCTCACTTCTACAACTGATGCCTTTTTGCATCTAGGAATTTATCTACATTAACAATATTCAACACCTGGCCTCTGCAGCTCTCAAGGGTGGAGAACTCCAGATTGAATACACTGAGTGGATAAATTTCTCCGCATTTCAATCCCAAATCTCTTGTTCTGCAACCCGAGAGTGTGAATGTCCTTTTCTTGATGTGCCAATCATCGAGCACCATCCCCAATAATGTGCAGGGCTACGGAGCTCTACTCTGATCCACAGGCCAGGATGCTTTTGCACCTCTGCTTCTACTGAACCGCACACATGTTGGTTCAATAAACCGGCCTCTCTTATTTCAATAATCAGAGGAGAAAGGCAGAAATGTGCTGAAAGGCAAAGGATGGACCATCCACATGCATTTTATTGAGCAACATCATTGGCGATACCTTTCGCTGTCCCTCATGCTGTATAAACAGGGCAGCTATGATAAGTGCACAAAAGGGTGATTATACTTTACAAAATTAACTAGCTCCCTTGCTGCCTCAAGTACAGCAGCAGCAAGAGCAGCTTGCATTTTTGATTACATATAGACTAAAAGAAGCCCCAATTACCTTGCTGAGTCCATTGAACAGGACATTGAAGTGCGGAAGAACGGAGCCCCTGGCCACCTTCACGATGTTGTACAGAGCCTCGCAGGCGTAGTAACGCAATCGGCTATCAGCATCATTGAAACATGTCAAAACAGGTTCAATCAATTCCTTCAGATACAAACCGGAATCCTGCAGGGAAAATAGATACATATTGAACACCCTCACTGAATGCTTTGGGAATGCAGGATTGAACACAAGGCTTTCAATTTTTGCTCTCTGATGGCATTGTAGCAGAATTCCAGTCTGCCAGATGTCCCTTGCTACAGCATTAAACTGTTTTCTCCTCCTGATGACAAAGTATCCCGTCAGGGAAACAAACAAACTCAGACTGATCTTTCACACTACTACCTACCACATCCCAACCGAGTTTAGTATTAGCTGCAGTTGTCCTTGCTGTCCGTAAGCTTTCCTGTGAAAGTGATCAGTGGAAGATTCAGGAATTGAACCCTTTGTCAAGTGATGCAGCAAAGACGAGTTATTTGCAATGTTCGAGAGCTGACATCCTCAATACCGTCCCTGCCAATGAATATACTGAACTTTATCAACTTTACGTTACCATTCCATCCTTACAACAGGCAGCATCACACCCATATCCAATTTTGTTATCCTCCATTCAGCTCCTGCCTCCCAGTGCTCTGCCCAACATTCTGCCTACATATGATTACCCAACAAAACCTCCCCAAACAAAACATCTCGCCTGTAATCATGCCTGACCCTGCTTGCACCCGGCAGCATTATACCCATTATACCCAAACCCTTGCCTGCAGGGTTCTTGCAGTTCCCTGCTTGTACTTTCATGTCCAGCCCCCGATTGTGCTTAGGTCCGATGCCTGCCCCTGTTGTGCATTGTTATCTCAAATATGCCCCTTTTATATGGTGTAGCAATACATCCAACCCATCCTTTGCACTGCCGCACCCATCACCATCTATGTCCTACAGCATCTCAGCCAAACTTCCAACCACATCAGCATCACATCCTATATCCACACACTGTTGTTATACTCTTTGGTACTGAACGTTGGGCATTTGGGCCCAAGAAATAGCAAATGGAGTTTAATCTGGACATGCAAGGTGTGTTGCACTTGGGGAGTTAAAATGCAAGAGAAAAGCATACAGTAAATGTCAGGACCAAAGGAACATTGATGGACAGAGTTCAAATACCAGAAGGGCATCAATTTAAAGTGAGAGGTGGAACGTTTAAAGGAGATGTGCAAGGCTAATGATAGGTGCTTGGATAGGTGCAGGGGAGGTAGTAGAAGCAGATAAGAGTAACATTTAAGATGCATTTTGATGGACACATGAACAGGCAACACGTGGAGGAATATAGATCATATGTAGCCAATTCAAGTTTAAATTGGCATCATGGTTGGCACAGACAACGTGGCCTGAAGGGTCTGTCCTGAATTGTTCCACAATCCATGACAAGCCCTTATCAGCAAGAGGCTCAGTAGTTGGATTCAAACCAGCTGTGACTAAAAGGAAGATAAGCAAAAATCATCAGATAGATGTCATGGAAGGAGAGAGAGCTGGTCCAGGAATAATGCACGTACTGGTGAGAGGTAGTCTATTATCAATAGAAGTTCCCTTTCTTAAAAAAGATAAAACAGATTTCAGCTTACCTAACATTTTTCAGTACATGATTGTAACATACTGTAGATTTCACTCAAACATCAAACATCAATATGAATTTGCTATTTAATCCAAGACTCATACTACTAAATCTGAACTTCTGTTAAATAGTTTAAACCATTCCCACAAAATATATATTACAATGCTTACTTCCTCCACTGAACTGCTCATATCTCTAACAATGCTAACTATTATCTGGAATTATTGTTAATACTAAGTTAGAAAAGCACTGTAATCCAGCTGAAAGTAAAAAGTATTTTTGTACCAACGTCTTCAGGTATTCCCATTTTGCAGCAACAACCCAGCCTCTGCAGTTATCTCCACCCCTCTCTCTCCCACCTGATGCTGTTCACCCCTCATTACCGTGATCCATCTATTGCATGCCAGCTCTTGTCCCACCACCACTCCCACTTTCTCATACTAGCCATCCATCGTCCACTCTTTCAGTCCAGAGGAAGGGACTTTATACATTGACTGTCCATTATCCTTCACAGATGCTGCCTGACCCACTGAGCTCCTCCAATAGTTTGATTTTTGATCCATATCAGCTTTTTGGGGTCCTATTGTTACTTTACAGGCTGCACTCAGTAACTCCACTTTTAACCTTGCAGCATTCACTATCCTAGTCGATGTTTTACTAAAGGATAGCAAGATGCAAAGAATCGAGCACATGATTCTCTGGTTTCACTGCAGATTCTACTATGAAATTCTTCTCTACTGCACATCAAGGACCAGACGAAGCTCAAACTATAAGTCAACGCTGGGAGAATATTACACTAATTACAAGCTTCATTAATCCCTGCAGTCATTATTGGGAGCAGTAAAAATGCATGCAGAGTTGCCTTTCAGCTTCTCTTTGCAAAAGGTATCAAATCTGGAACTAACTCTCTCCAAAGTCTGTTGGATAAGTCAGATGAAGATGACCATGTGTTGAGTTTATTTGCTGAGTTAAGGTTTTAAGAAGTAAGGAATTGCATGGATGAAAAGTAGGGTGCAAATCAGCCACAGTCTAATTATCAAACTTGAGAGGCTGGGTAGCTTGCTCCTTGCAGTACATCTGGTCCAATTGTCTACAAATCGTCTGTTAAGACATTATCCCCACAAGGGGAATCTTTTCCATGCTGTTGCAGAGAAGAGGAAAGGAGGAGTGAGAAAACAAAACCCAAAGAGATGTGTATTTAAATTGGACAGTTGGCCATTCTTTCACAAGAACTTAGCTGAACATGAGGATGACAACGAAGACCATTGAAATGATTAAGATATCAAAATTCCTACATGGAACTGCCATGGATTTACGAACCTCAACTCAGTACATTAAATAACTTTAGATGGTACAAAATGGCATTCTATGTTCTTCAGAGCTAGTCATATAATTAAAGAAGTGTGTTTGCAATGTTATTGGTAAGGGGATTGAAATCAATAATCTATTGTACTCAAATGGCATTTGTTATTACATGCTGAAGTTCATGAGGCCTCACCCTCATAAACAAACACCCCACACTATTGTACTAAAAATAGTGCAGGAGGAAATCAGCAGGTCAGACAACATCTGCAAAGGAAATGAAAACATTTTGGGGTGGGATCTTCTTCTAGCTCAAGATTGCTCAAGATTGCAGCATCTGCAGTCTCCTGTCCCCAGGGTAGTAGAACAGCAAATAGTAGCATTAGTGTTGGATGCATGAAACATCTCCAGTGAAAGGCCTGAAAGAATATTAACAAAGAATTATCCAGCTGAAGGAGTTTAAATGAGCTTGAATCGTTCCAGTACACTATCATTAGTTGATCACAAGATAAGCAAAACCCACCTTGCCAAGAGCGATGGAGCAGGCGGCAAGACCAATCAGCCCACCCTTGCGGCTGTGAGGATGTTGTGACAGTGCAAACTCTTGCGACAGGATCTGGATTACATGTTTTATCTGCCCAATGTTATTCTGTGCAACAAATTCTCGCACCAACCTGAACAAGGACAAAAATCAAGATTAATCAATCATAAAGGAACCATTGTTAGCTATTCCTCCACTCATATCCTCCCTCCCTAAAGTGCTGATTTTGCTTTAAGGTATGGATTTACTGTCCAGTGAAGCCGTCCACTTCAGATGCTCAAATACCACATGATTATGAATGTTCACATTTTCTAGAGTCTCTCAATGGGTCATGATTGTCAGATGTTGTTTTGCGGGGCAAGCTGGTGGACGACCTGAGAGTTCATCCACCACCCTAAACAGTTATTCGCTACACCACCGTTGCAGTTTCCCCTATAAGTGTGTACCTTTCACAAAATGTAGATTGACACAAAAAGCTGGAGTAACTCAGGCCCAGTCTGAAGAAGGGTCTCGATCTGAAACGTCACCCATTCCTTCTCCCCAGAGATGCTGCCTCTCCAGCTGAGCTACTCCAGCTTTTTGTGTCTATCTTCGGTTTAAACCAGCATCTGCAGTTCCTTCTTACACATTCACAAAACATACTCGGGTTACTCATCGAGGCTACTCCAATTGCACTTCCCAAATCTGCGACCTTGACCACCAAGAAGGGAAACAGTGACAAGCACATGGGAACGTCACAGTTTGAAATTTTCTATCCAAATTACCAATCATACTGACTGGGAAATATATCACTATTTCTTCATTGGCATTGGTTCTAAATCCCCCATACCCAACAACACCAGAGAGTTAGAGAGAGCTCTAGGGGCTAGTGGAATCAAGCGATATGGGGAGAAGGCAGGCACAGGTTACTGATTGTGGATGTTCAGCCATGATCACAATGAATGGCGGTGCTGGCTTGAAGGGCCAAATGGCCTCCTCCTGCACCTATTTTCTATGTTTCGAAATGTAACACTGTGATGAATGCAGCATTTCAGCAATGGAAACTACCGATGTTATGGTCCGGGCCACCATCTCCAGTACCCATGCTGTGATCACATTCAATTAGCTGCAATGGGTGGACCACGTATTCTGCACGCCCAGCACAGATATCCCAGAACACCCTTCCCCGGACTCCATCACAGCAAGAGATTCTCAGGAGGATGGCAAATATATTGAAAAAATATATTTAAAAAACTACAAAGCACCAAAGTACAATGAAACTCGCAAAACTGTATTTTAATCATGTTTAACAAATATATTTATTTCAATTGAAAATTGTCTGCTGTAAATATGAAATTATCCAAACTGAATAACCCTAAAATACATCAGAACAAGTTCATCTAAGCAAGTTTAGCATTCCCAGCCAAGTAGACCCGTTAAAAAACACTACTGCACCATTGGTATCTTAAGTGGCAATCCACTTAAATTTTTAGATAATCCTAATCAAAGAAAATGAACGAACCATAAGGCAGCGATAGCAGTTGGCAATATGCAGTGGGAAATGTTACCATTAAGAGAATGGAACATGAGATTGAAACATCTAGATATATTGGTCTATCATCTCCAGATATCCCAGAGTACTTTGAAGCCAAAACCAAACTTGGAAGCCTCGTATCTCTCATAAATGTTGATATTTCATACTTTTAAGCGGTGACCTCTAGTTCTAGATTCTCCCACGAGAGAATATCCACTCCATATCCATCCACTCACATCCCTCGGGATTTTAGATTTCAATCGAGTCCCCTCCTACTTTGTCTAATCTTTCCTTTTAAGATGGGCATGTCATTGTAGGTATCCAACGAATAAAGCACAAGGAAAAATCAAGGCCTAGTCAGAAATAGGTTTATGCTTTTTTGATCAGGGAAACATAACTACAGTGCTCAGAAAGGATATTCTTGGGAGATCATAATTGAGGATAAATGGGTATAACTTAGAAATGGGAAGGGAATAATCACTTTGAAGGGATTGCAATATAAGTCCCCCAGTTGGTGGAGAGCAGATATGCAGGGTAATTGCAGGTTGCTGCAAAAATAATAGTCTAGTATTAGTGGGATATTTTAACTTCCCTTATATTGACTGAATCTCCCATAGTGTTAAGAGCTTGGATGGGGAGGTTTATTACAATGGTCCAAGAAAATTTCCTTAATCATTACATGGATTGGCCTACTAGAGAGGGCACGACAATGAACCTCCCTTAGGGAACAAGGAAGTTCAATGGGGGGCACTTTGGGACCAGTGAGCATAATTCTATTAGTTTTAAAGTGGTTATGGAGAAAAATAGGGATAACCCTCAAGTTAAGGTCCTAAATTAGGGCAAGCCCATTTTTGGAAGCATTAGACCATTGCATCTGCTTCCACCACCACCCCTGGCAGTGCATTCCAGGCTGCCAACACTCAGTGTTCAAAAAAACTTGTTCCATGCATCTCCTTCAAACTTTCCCTCTCTAACCTTAAAGCTGTGCCCTCTAGTCTTTGACATTTTCACCCTAGGAAAACGACTGATAATATACCCTATCTATGCCTTCCATAATATTACACTGGATACTTCTATCAAGTCCCCCTCAACTTCTGACGTTCATTAGGAAACAATCCATATTTGTCCAACCTCTCCCCATAGCCAATACCCTCTAATCTTGGCCGCATTCTGGTAAACCATTTCTACACCCTCTGAAAACATGTTCTTTCTCTCTTTCCATACACCCTGTTCCTAGTCTCCACATCCTTCCTGTAATTCCTCAGTCTCCACATCCTTCCTGCAATGGGGCAACCACACACAATGGGGCAGCTGCGCACAATACTCCAAACGCAGCCTAACAAAAGTTTTATGAAGCTACATCGTGATTTCTTAACTATTATACTCAATGCCCCAATCAATGAAGGAAAGCACAGCACGACCTTCTTTGCCACTATATCTAATTGCATTGCCACTTTCAAAGAGCTATGGACTAGGACCCCAAACTGTATACTTCCCCCTTACATTCGGTCTCTGAATGTGAAACACCTCGCACATGCTCAGATTAAACTCCATGCCATTTAACAAAGGCAAAGGCACAGCAAAGGAACAGGCCCTTCGGCCCACATTATCTATGTGGAACATAATGCCAAATTAATCCTCTGCCTACACTCGATCTATAATCTCTCAATTCCCTATATATATATATATATATATATATATATATATATATATATATATATATATATATATAGGGAATTGACCTTAATCCAAAATATATGGACAGTAAGAACAAGTTCAATATAAATACTGATTTTACCTGTATATTTCTGAACATGGAAAGATGAAAATCAACCAGAATTCCTGTCCGCGATCACAATTTATTGACACACCTTAGTAGTATCATGTGTGCATCTCCCATGAACTCACAATCCCATTGAACCACAATAAATCTCTCTCCCTAGCACATGACACTCAAACCCTCATGATATAGAATGCTTTCAAAAATAAGGCACTTCAAACAAGCTTGCAATATGAATTAGATTGATACATACAAAGCAACAAACATTAATAAATATGCTCCTCGCCCTATTTATCTTGCTTAAAGCTCATAGTGAATGAGGGGATTTCATCAGGGTACTGCGCTTCAACCAAATGGCAGGATCGTGAAATACAGTATGAGAATCCACCAATAGAAGGCATTTTTGTATATTAATACCAATATGCCTGGGTGTAGAGATAGAGACAACATTAATAACCAAAGTCATTGTAATACTGAATGAAAGTAGATTCTATTGTCATTTAAAATAATTCCAAACTAGGAACTAGCATCTAAGCTCAATACTCCAACCCAGAGGCAGAATTTTGAAAAGGTGACCATTATATTTCCTCAGAAACAAATGTCCATAATCATACATTTAAATAGTACCAATAATGGAAAACACCGACCATGGAACAAATGTGTGAAGATGATGAACAATCCAATGGAGGGAGATTAAAGATGCATTATCAAACATGGATTTTGAGGAAGAGGGAACAAAGCTTTGAGATGTGAATTACAGAGCTGAGTATATCATCGAGTGAAGGCACAAGTGCCTAAAGTGGACAAGGACAATGGGAGACCAAGAGATCAGAATTATGAGAAAGCAGACTTTTGTGGAATAGGGGGTGGATGGCAGAATAGACGTAGGGTAATCTATAATGAGAAGGAACTATGGGATAGAATGAGTCAATGAAAGAAATTAAAGCTAATCCAATATAAAAATCTACTGCTGAGTTTTTTTGTCTGCAATCATTGCATGCGACGACTAACAATTTTCAGGTTAATTGGTCAGAATTGCAAAGATTATACATTAGTACAGATTGGACAAATAGAATATTTGTTTTCCATTACTACTTCAAAATAAGCAATGCTAACCGTGATGACTGATTGCACATCTGAATTAAAGCAGTGCAAAGTGATGTGAAGGATGATGAGTGCACTCCAGAGCACAGGATTTCACAGCTGAAGGCACAGCTGCCAATGCTAGAGCAAGACAAGGAGACATTTAAAGAAAGGCCACATAAGAAGAGTGCAGAGATTTGGTGGTTGCAGTGTGGATAAGTGGTTGGTATTGACTACATGATACTACACCATCTCTAAAACAGCTTTTTTTCACCAATCCATTACCACTCTCTGTTGCCTACAGCAACCTTGTCATTTAATTTTTCTGGCCACTCGTCTTCCAGTCAACAAATATCACTGCTGTAATGCTACCCTTCTCTGCTGGAGAACCGATTTACTTGGAGACCTGACCCATGACTCAATCCATCTATATCAGAGAGATAAGGCACAAAAACAGACCTTTTGGCTCACTGAGTACATACTGACCATCAACCTTTCATTCACACTAATCCTACACTAATCCCATTTTTTAATAATCCTTCCTAGATACCACTAACCTACATTCTAGAGGCAGAGAGGGAAGCAAACACCTCTTTGAGGGGGAGGATATAAACACCTGGAGGAAACTCACAGGCTCTTGGGTACAACAGCGAGTTTCAGAGCTCAAAGTGGGAATTCCAGAGCTTCCCATGGCAGCTGAAAAGACAGCTGCAGAGGATGGAACAATTAAGATTGGGTACAAGCAAAAACCAAGGCTAAGAATTCTTAAGTCAAGACATTGGAGACAATTTAGGTCAGGTGTTACATGTAAACAGATCTTACTATGGAGGTTGTGATAGGGAATGGGATCCTACTTTTTTCTTCCCTCCCCCTCCTCTCCTTTGCTGAGGGAACCCCAAGCCACAGCTGTGCTCATTCATCAAGCCCTCTGTGCAGTTTTCGTGATCAGCATGGCTTAAAGTCAGACGACATGGTGCACATTAAATTTTTATTACTTTGAAACTTGATAAGTTTAAAACTGCTGCAAAAAGAGCCCAACATCTGGCAAACAGGAGAGGAGAGATACAAGACTGGTGATGAGGTGTAAAGGGGAGCACAGCTGGCAGGAATGCCAGCAGCCTGTTGAGTACAGGAAACATAACATGGTAGATGCAGGGATCTGACAACTCTTATGGCTGTAAGGGAAAGTGAGCATGTGGACTAATAGGATCCAAGGGACAGAGCAACACTGCTCAAAAGACAAATGATGTCCCTTCTTGGAATCAAATTGCACAAATGTTCTTCTTAATTCAGGGAATTTAGAAGATTGAAGAATATATCACTTGAGGCTTTTGAAGAATTTGAGTTGGCAGTTGCAATGAAAATATCTACTGGTGGAAAATTTACCTGGAGATAAATTAGGCAGCCTGGGCTGAAATGAGAATGCACTTTTTCCACACAAAGTAAAAGCAGAAATGTGAAACACTTTCCCTGAAAGGCAGACAATGGACACCATTTAAAGTGACTAAAGTTGCTAAATCTTTTGTTTGGTTTAAGATGCTATGGAACTACAAAGCAAAACAAAAACAGAAATTGCTGGAAATACCAAGGTTGGACAGCCTCTGTGAGCAAAACAGTTAATGTTTCAGGTAAAGATCTGTTTTCTCGCTCAGATGCGCTTTGATCTGCTGAGCATTCCCCGTATTTTCTGTTTTTAATTTCAGATTTACAGCATTTGCAGTTTAACTTTCGACTACAAACCAAAGACTAGTAGAGTCAAGAACAGAACAGCAATGATCTCGCTCAGTGGTTACCAATCTTTGAAAATGAAAGCCCTAAGTAAAATCCATGCCCCACCCACATGGGCCACCCTTAAATTTGGATTATCCTGGCACTCTCACGGATTGGCAGTCATACTGTGACTGCTGCAGCTGGAAGACCAAGTATGTTTTTATCTATTTAAAAAAATTTTGGTGATTTTTCTCACTGACCTAATATTTAAAAACCTTCCACATGGGTGTGAGATAGGGGGGATAAAATCCTATACTCTATATTGGTAACCACTGAACTAACCAAATAACAGAAACAATACTGAGCTAATTGATTTGCTCATATTTCTAAACCGTCAACTCTCTATCGGAGTAACTACATCGAAATACAAGATTCCTGTACTGCATCCCAGGATTAACCATCTTCAACTGCTTAATCACTGACCTTTGCTTCACCACAAGATCAGAAGTGTTTGCTAAAGATGGTATTATTCACTTCCACCGACTCCATTAGAGGCAGAAGTGGTCTGCAGCCAGCATCCGGCACGGTCCAGCTCAAGCTGGGACAGGTGTGAATAATTTGCTCTGCACAAACTCCAGGTAATGACGCGTCCAACAATGCAAAGTCCAATCATCCATCAATGATCAAATTCAAAGTTTGAAGAACTTAGAAACTTACTGCAGAAACTTATTTGGACCAGCCATGTAGCTACTGTGGCTACAAGAGGCTAAATACTCTTCAGCAGGTGATTCATCTTCTCATGCTCCAAAGCCTTTTCATCAGGCACAAAGCACAAGAAAGCCATGTGAGAGATTAATTCCTATACACCTGTATGAAGGCAGCTCCAATCTGTTCAAAAGCTCAGCACCACCTGTGAGAAGGTAGTCAAATCTACCAAATCAAAGTTTTGTCGTTTTTCTTTTGCAGTTTAGTTGAATACTGGAGATCAGTCACAACACTTTCTGAAGCAATCAAAATTACTCAAAGTGAAATTACTCAGAGCAAACTCTTAGCGTTCCATCACACGCCCTTCTGTTTTTCCAGCCTAATTCACATCCATTGTCTCTGCCCCCTCCCCCCACTATTGTCAGCCCATTGACCACTGCATCTCAGTTAAACTGGGACGGGTCAGCAATCCATATGCACATTGAAGCCAAGTGCAGTATTCTAAAAAATATATAAACTCTGCATGCTTGCCATTTATTGTTGGCATAGCATTTTATGAGTGAAAATTATTCCAAGAATCCCCCCCCCCCACCCATTTTTATATCAAGTAAACAAAAGTTCAAATTAGTTGAGTAGTAAATGTTTTATAGGACTGTAATTTCCATGCAGCACAATATTCTGCACTGCAGGTAAATTGGGTTTATTTAAGCTCGTCTGCTCATTTGAAACCAAAAATTCCCAAAAGGAAACACACCCCAAGGCACCTCCTTGTGCATTTTGCAACATTTAAAAAATTCTGATAAAAGCCTTCTCTTTTTTTAAACCAGGGACAATAACAGTCAATTCTGTCCTGAAAAACATTGATGTAATGAGCATGGAGCAGAAATTAAACTTTATAAGGCTGCTCTAACTCAAAGCTATAAAATCTGTGGACAGAGTTAATCTTTTAGCTTTCCTTTTCATATTCAGACCAAACAAAAAGTGCCTCAGATTACACTTACAGGTCTTCGTGGATATGACATGAAAAGCAGTAATAAATGGAAAAATATTCACAAGATTATGTAATTCAGGAAGTTATGTGCCATTCAAAAGACATTTATAAATCTATAGGGGAAGTTCAAGTTCTCTCAACGTGCCTGCAGTCTAAAATGTTTAAGGGGATCGGCTCTCAATCACTCACACGCTATCGTAAAAACGTCCTATGAATTTACAACTCTCCCTGGACAAGATATCCCACACCTGCCTAGAGGCAGAAAGCCTGCACCAATTGAGCCCAGTGGAGTGAGCCTTCAGTACTTTAGATTTGAGGGGCCCAGCAAGTGATGAGAAGGACAGTATTGTAGGAAAATAACTGCAGATGCTGGTACAAATCGAAGGTATCACAAAATGCTGGAGTAACTCAGCAGGTCAGGTAGCATCTAGGAGAGACGGAATGGGTGACGTTTCGGGTCGAGACCCTTCTTCAGACAGTATTCCTCCCTTTAAAATTCAGGATCATATGACAGCATAATAATCAACCATGCAGCCACTTCAAAACTTTTCACATTCAATTAGACCATTTTAAAAATATATATTATAGAATCAAATAAAAATTACAATGGAAATTGAATAATCAGAGTAATTGTAGTTTCAGTACAATAAAATCTTTCATTGAGTATTGGTGAAACTCAATTTTGTAAATCTATCAATCCATCCCTTCATTTACTGTTTTGAAATTGATCGAGCTTCCGCACCATTGTTAGGAAGTTGGACATTGCCCCACCCTATGAAACGCAGAAGAATTTCACTTCTTGCACTAGCTTTCCAGAGATACGGGATGCATCTCTCTGTGCAACCAGGACTCACCACGACAGACATGAGGTCGATAATACATCTGTGGTGATCTTGCAGCACGGTGATGCAACGGTAAAGTTACAGCCATACAGCGCCAGAGACTCGGGTTCAATCCTGACTATGGGTGCTGTCTGTAGCGAGTTTGTACATTCTTCCCATGACCTGCGTGGGTTTTTTCGGGGAGCTCTGGTTTCCTCCCAAACTCCAAAGACAGACAGGTTTGTAGGTTAATTGACTTGGTAAAGTTGTAAATTGTCCCTAGTGTGTAGGATAGTGTTAATGCATGGGGATCGCTGGTCGGAGTGGACTCGGTGGGCTGAAGTGCCTGTTTTCGTGCTGTATCTCTGAACTAAACTAAACTTTACTATCATGGTGCAAATAAAGTTTTATTTCCATGTCAAAATGATGCAAAGGACCTCCAAGTTTGTCAAAAACTATTTTTACATACACTTTCTCTTTCTGGGTTTCTGCACAACCGATCTCGATATTTTAATATCAAACGGCGGCTGTTACATAACAATATTGTCTATCTGCAGTAAAATTACATCACTGCCATTGGAAATAATTTGAATGCATGTCATTTTCACTGGCTAAAATCGTCCAGGCAGAGATATTGCCTGCAGCAAACCCAGGAGGCAAGGATGCAGAAAATCATACGTTTAGCCATTTTCCCATTTCGCCCAGTTGGAAGGTGACAGCTTAGTTCTGACCCACTGTGGATCACATTAAATTGGGTGGTTTTAAGTATGTGATAAAAGTATGTTTTAGTGTTTCTTGGTTTATGAGGGGGACTTGGGGGAAACTTTTTATCAATCTCTTACCTCGACAGAGATGCGATTTTCTCCGTATCAGATCTCGGTCCCCACTGCGGCCTAACGTTGAGGAGTTGACGGCCTATCCTGGTGACCGGCCCGGCGCTTCAAGCCGCGGGCACGGCGCGGACTTTAACATCGGGAGCTGCGATCCTTTGCCGAGGATCGACTGTGGAGAGCTCCATCCGCGGGACCTGTGGACTTTAACATCGGGAAGCTTGCGGTGTCTGGTAAGACCTCCAATGCCGCGGAGAGTTTGTCAACCGTCCTGATGCGGGAATTCGATCATCCCGACGTGAGGTCTTGGACAGTCGGCAGTGGCTACTGCGGATGGTTCAACAGAACCGACCGCGGGTGAACAACGAGGAAGATGATTGAAATTTATTACCTTCCATTACAGTGAGGAATGTGGAGTCTGCTGTGGTGGATGTTTATGTTAAATGTTATTTTATGTGGCTGGTCTGTCTTGTTGCTTTTTACTCAGTATGGCCGTATGCTAACTCAAATTTCACTGTACCTTAATTGGTACATGTGACAGTAAATTGAATCTTGAATCTTCTCACTTCTTGTTCTCTTGTCTGATCCTCCCATCATCAAATTCTCTTTTAAACCAAATATAGGTTGCTCGCAGCTTTACATTTATTCAACAACTGAGTATTAACAGGCCTAAGGTAGAACTTTACAACTATTTATAACTTACAAGGTTAAAAACAATCCCCCACCCCCTGATCGCAACCGAGCTCACACCATAACAGCCAATCTCCAAGGTTAGATGGAGATATATCTCAGCTTCTATCTTGGCAATTTCTCTCAGGATCATACACAGGGGTGGCACAGTGGCGCAGCAGTAGAGTTGCTATCTTACAGCGCCAGAGACCCAGGTTCGATCCTAACTATGGGTCCTGTCTGAACAGAGTTCTCCCTGTGACCACTTGGATCTTCTCCAGTTTCCTCCATCATTCCAAAGACATGCAGGTTTGTAGGTTAATTGGCTTTTGTAAATTGCCCCTAGTTTGTAGGATTAGAAACTCTGATAACATAGAACTCGTTGGTCGGCGTGGACTCGGTGGACCGAAAGGCCTGTTTAAATGCTGTACCCCTAAACTAAAAAAACTAAAGGGATATCAAGGGATATGGATCATGTGCGAGAAGATGATATTAAATTATTTTGGTATCGTGTTTGCCGCACACATTGTGGGTGGAAGGGCATATTTCTATGCTGTACCTTTCTCTATTCTATGTTTTATTTACAGCACATGCAGCTCATGTGTCTATGGCAATGCATTCAAGTAGTTCACCTCCAGTTACCATAAGAATTAATCTTCATCTCTCTTTATAGGTCAACCCCATCACATCAGAACAATTATTAATGATCACAGCAAGACTTCTGTACTTCTATAATGTGGCATTTTTGCAAAGCCCAAACTACCATGTGCCATCCTAACTGCTGGTACACCAGTAATCTTATTGTCCAGACATCAAAATGCTGGAGTACCTCAGCCGGTCTGGCAGCATCTCTGGACAGATGCTGCCTGACCCGCTGAGTTACTCCAGCATTTTGTGTCCACCTTCGATTTAAAGCAGCATCTGCAGTTCTTTCCTACACATTCTTATTGTCTATGTCTCAAGGATCAGCACCTCAGGACACTGTACTTCAACCTTTATTAGTTTCTTACAGATTAAAAAGAATCCTGTTTTTCTATTCTTTACGACAAAGTGAACCACCTCAGTTACCTACACAGTGCTTCATCTTGAGTGCTATGATCATTTGTCAATATCCTTTTGCATAATCCTCTTCTCCTTTTAGTTTAATACATGTAGCAAACTGTCATGAATAAATATTGTCCAGTTCCCCCTTATCTACCTTGGTATTTACATCCTTTACAATATTCTCAGAATTAGTCAGTCATTCATCACAGAAATAGGCCATTTGGCACAACTCGTCCATTCCAACTAATTGTTCATCTACGCTAGTCCCATTAATCCACACACAATCCATATCCTTCTAAATCTTTCCTATCCATGTACCTTTCAAAAATCCTAGCTTGGCTAACTCTTCCTATACATTAGCACCACAGGTAAGTGGCTTTCGCCTGCCAACGGGTGCAAGGATTGGTGGGGTTGCGGGGCCCGGCATTGGGGGGCCCTCTGGGGGGGGATGGGGGAGTGGGGGTGGGGGAGTGGGGGTGGGGGAGGGAGTGGTGGAGGGGGTTGGGGGAGTGGAGGGGGGGGGGAGTGGAGAAAGGGGAGGGGGAGTGGGGGGGAGTAGGGGTGGGGGTGATGGGGAGGGGGGAGCGGGATGGGAGGGGAGGGGAGAGTGGGGGTGGGGGGGGGGGGAGAGTGGGGGACGGGAGGGTGCTACGATACAGGAGAGGCTTTGGGTCCACGGCTCGCTCTGGCTGCAGCGCTGGCGGCACGGGGCCGAGATGAGTGGCACCCTCTCCCCTTCCCTGTCCCCCCCACGGCCCTGAGAGACACTCTCCACCTGGCAACGGGCTTCGTCAGTTGGAGAGTGTTGCCAGGCCCGCAGGATCGTCAGTTGGGGAGGGGGGGTTGTTCCAGGAGAGGCCCGCAGGAGAGATTTGGACCCAACGGGACCACCTCAGTCTAATATCCCTCTAAATCTTTCCTATCCATGTACCCTTGAAAAATCCTTGCTTGGCTAACTCTTCCTTTACATTAGTACCCTGAGTCCTGGCAAATGATTTTCTCCGTCTCCTGATAGCAAGTCCTTAACTGATACCAGACTAACTGGATTGAAGATCTATATATTTTTTCCACTTTCTTAAATCTTGGCTTTATATTTGCTGCATTTCAACTTGTTCCTCTTTTAGTCCCATTAACTTTCCGGATATCTTCTCTGATATGATTTTCTTGAAAGAACATTAACTAAATTGTATAATGATACACGACCTACAAATAGATTAATACCTTTTTATATCTGGGCCTGGATACAACGCAGGTAGTTTTGCTATCATGCAACCAACTAATCAGGGAACGCTATTTCTATTACTAATTTGTTAAAATGCAATTTTGATTGAAAGAACAAAGTCACTTTGGAAATCGACAAGCAGAATAAAAGCTGCCTCACATGAGAAATCAATCACATCCAAGAGTTCCTCTGGGACGTGCCGTGCCGTCCAAATTACGCCATCATTGTTCCTCCATCTAAGTCGGACATCCTCAAACTCGCCACTAGCAATGGCATGCAAGCACTTCACCACACTATTTCTGACAACGAAGGATGCTCGCCATATCAAGACACAAAACATAAAAGTATAGAAAAATAGGACGATAACAGAGAAAAAAAATAGGTTGTGGAATGATTGGATAGGTAACAGATTAAACTTAATGCAGAGAAATGTAAATTGGTACATTTTGGTAAGAAGATTGAGAAGAGGCAATATAAACCAGAGACACAATTCTTCAAGAATTTCAAAAACAGAGAAATCTGCGAGTATGTGCATAAATCATTGAAAGTGCCAGGAGTTGAGGGACTTGTATGAAATACAAGCAGGATCCAAGATTTTATATATAGAAGCAGAGATTACATGCATAAGGAAGTCATTGATGAGCATTTATAGTGGCCAGTTGAGCCACAAATGGAATATTATGTGTAGTTCTGGGTGCCACATTGTAGAAAAGATTTAAAGGCTGGAGAGGGTGCAGAAAATATTTAGAAGCATAGAAACATAGGTGCAGGAGTAGGCCATTCGGCCCTTCGAGCCAGCACCGCCATTCAATATGATTATGGCTGATCATCCAAAATCAGTACCCCGTTCCTGCTTTTTCCCCATATCCTCGATTCTTTTAGCCCTAAGAGTTAAATCTAACTCTCTATTTATTTAAATTATTCTAGAAATGAGGGAGATACAGAAGACCACAGGTATTGGAATCTGCAGCAGAAAACAAGCTGCTGGAGGAACTCTGTAGGTCAGGCGGCATCTGTGGAGAGAAAAGGACTGATAAACGTTTCGGATCCAGATGAAGAGTCTCGCCCAAAAATGTCAATTGACCATTTCCCTCGACAGATGTGTCCTAACCCACTGAGTTCCTCCAGCTGCGTGTTTTCTTCTTTGAGAAAAATTGAGATTAGTGCGTTGGAAAGAGTGGAGAAATTGAGATTTTGTTTTGGAAAGAAATTGAGGTGATCTGATATTTTAAATCATGAAAGTCTACACAAAGTAGATCGAGAAACTGTTTCACTGAGAAACTAATGGCTCGGGTGAACTAGAATGACACCAGTTGACAAATGAACTGGAATTGACACGGAGATAAGGTCACTGGTAAAACATGTGGTCCAGACTTGGAATGCAATGTCAGGAGCAGCAGGAGAGACAGATTCAATAGTCGAGTCCATAAGGATTCTGAATTATGGGGAAAGGGAAGAGACTGGGACTTGCTGAATTGCTGTGATATAAAGCTAGTTTGGATTACACTGGATAAATGAGTTCCTTTAATACTGTCAGTGCTCAGTAATTCTGCATCTTGTGACATACACACCCTCAGAATTAAAGAGAGAACATCGACACTCAACCACAACTTTCCCTCAGTGGAAGAGATTCTTTCTGCAGAGAAGTACATGCTGCTTTCAGCTCAAAATAAGTATCAAAATTCATCATGCATTAGTTACATCACCAGAATCATGAAGTATGTTTGCATATCGTCCATACAATGCAAATGCATGTGATTATACCGACAACACCTGATCATACAATCAAATTGGGAAGGCCAGTTCATTCTTACTTCTCTATCTCCAAGGCAGCCACCTTCCTTTTCTCATACAGCTTGTCATTGAGAGCTCGCACGATGTTGGAGGTAAGTGGTGCAAAGTCCTTTTCTGAATTCATCCTGCCGATTAAAAAACTGGATGCCCAATATTGTGCACACAAGCTGCAGAGAGAAAGTAAATTAATTAACGCAAGTGGATGTAAATAGACATAAACGGGGAGATTTGATTGGAACAATACATGAACAAGGGGACAGGATACCACAAGAAGGGAATGAAGGAAAAAAGGAAAGCAAGCTGGGTGAGGGAAATATCATGAAAGTGATGAGGAAAATGGATGAAAGTGAGAGGATATGACAAGGGGTTTGGATGGGAAAGTAGTCAGGGCAGGGCTGATGAGTGGTGTGGGTAGACGGATAAGAAGGGTGGAACAGAGTGCTGGGGGGAGTTCGGGCACCATCACTTAGCAAGTGATTATTGTTGAGGGTTGGAGGCGAGCTTCAAGCAGGTGTGTGGAGTGGGGACGGAGAGATGGAGAGAGGAGGGGTGTAGAGATGGAGGGATAGAAAGATGGAGGGTAGAGAGATGGAGGGGATGAGATGGAGGGAGATAGAGAGAGGAGGGGGAACAAGGAGGGGTGGAAAGATGGAGGTGGGGTGGAGTGATGATGGAGAGAGAGGTGAAGTGATGATGGAGGGATGGAGTGATGAAGGAGGGGTGGAGTGATGATGGAGGGGTGGAGTGATGATGGAGGGGTGGAGTGATGATGGAGGGGTGGAGTGATGAAGGGGGGTGGAGTGATGATGGAGGGGTGGAGTGATGATGGAAGGGTGGAGTGATGATGGAAGGGTGGAGTGATGATGGAGGGTGGAGTGATGATGGAGAGGGGAGGGGTGGAGTGATGTTGGAGGGGTGGAGTGATGATGGAGGGGTGGAGTGATGATGGAAGGGTGAAGTGATGATGGAGGGGTGGAGTGATGGAGGGGTGGAGTGATGATGGAGGGGTGTAGTGATGATGGAGGGGCGGAGTGATGATGGAGAGAGGAGAGGTGGAGTGATGATGGAGGGGTGGAGTGATGATGGAGGGGTGGAGTGATGATGGGGGGTGGAGTGATGATGGAGAGAGGAGAGGTGGAGTGATGATGGAGGGGTGGAGTGATGATGGAGGGGTGGAGTGATGATGGAGGGGTGGAGTGATGATGGAGGGGTGGAGTGATGAAGGAGGGTGGAGTGATGATGGAGGGGTGGAGTGATGATGGAAGGGTGGAGTGATGATGGAAGGGTGGAGTGATGATGGAGGGTGGAGTGATGATGGAGAGGGGAGGGGTGGAGTGATGTTGGAGGGGTGGAGTGATGATGGAGGGGTGGAGTGATGATGGAAGGGTGAAGTGATGATGGAGGGGTGGAGTGATGGAGGGGTGGAGTGATGATGGAGGGGTGTAGTGATGATGGAGGGGCGGAGTGATGATGGAGAGAGGAGAGGTGGAATGATGATGGAGGGGTGGAGTGATGATGGAGGGGTGGAGTGATGATGGGGGGTGGAGTGATGATGGAGAGAGGAGAGGTGGAGTGATGATGGAGGGGTGGAGTGATGATGGAGGGGTGGAGTGGTGATGGAGGGGCGGAGTGATGATGGAGGGGCGGAGTGATGATGGAGGGGTGGAGTGATGATGGAGGGGTGGAGTGATGATGGAGGGGTGGAGTGATGATGGAGAGAGGAGAGGTGGAGTGTTGATGGAGAGAGGAGGGTGGAGTGATGATGGAGAGAGGAGGGGCGGAGTGATGATGGAGGGGTGGAGTGATGATGGAGGGGTGGAGTGATGATGGAGAGAGGAGGGGTGGAGTGATGATGGAGGGGTGGAGTGATGATGGAGGGGTGGAGTGATGATGGAGGGGTGGAGTGATGATGGAGAGAGGAGGGGTGGAGTGATGATGGAGGGGTGGAGTGATGATGGAGGGGTGGAGTGATGATGAAGGGGGGTGGAGTGATGATGGAGGGGTGGAGTGATGATGGAGGGGTGGAGTGATGATGGAGGGGTGGAGTGATGATGGAGGGGCGGAGTGATGATGGAGGGGTGGAGTGATGATGGAGGGGTGGAGTGATGATGGAGAGAGGAGGGGCGGAGTGGTGATGGAGGGGTGGAGTGATGATGGAGGGGTGGAGTGATGATGGGGGGGTGGAGTGATGATGGAGGGGTGGGAAGGGATCATTGTGGGGGTGGGAGGGGGTGGCCTGTCAGTGGGGGGGCTGGTCTCATGGGAGGGGGGTGTCAGTCGGGCGGGGAAGCCCATGCTCTGCACAGACCAGGAGCGGGGACCCGGCGCCGGCGCCGCCTCACCTCCAGCTGGCGCTTCTCCCGGTCACTCCGAGGCCGCCATGTTGCGCGATCACATGACCCGGGCAGCCCAGAGCAGCGGAGTCGGCGGCAACGATCCGCTCGGCCAACTCAATCCAGCGCCGAGCGCCCGATCACAGGCGAGGAGTGAGGCAGGTGGGAGAGGGCAAGCGTGGGGAGAGGCAAGGGGGAGAGGCAAGGAGGGAGAGGCAAGGAGGGGAGAAGCAGAGAGGGAGAGGCAAGAGTGGGAGAGGCAAGAGTGGGAGAGGCAAGGGGAGAGGCAAGGAGGGAGAGGCAAGGAGGGAGAGGCAAGGAGGGGAGAAGCAAGTGGGAGAGGCAAGGAGGGAGAGGCAAGGAGGGAGAGGCAGGGGGGAGAGGCAAGTGGGAGAGGCAAGGAGGGAGAGGCAAGGAGGGAGAGGCAAGGAGGGGAGAAGCAAGTGGGAGAGGCAGGGGGGAGAGACAGGGGGAGAGGCAAGGAGGGAGAGGCAAGTGGGAGAGGCAAGGAGGGAGAGGCAAGGAGGGAGAGGCAAGGAGGGGAGAAGCAAGTGGGAGGGGCAGGGGGGAGAGACAGGGGGAGAGGCAAGGAGGGAGAGGCAAGGAGGGAGAGGCAAGGAGGGAGAGGCAAGGAGGGGAGAGGCAAGTGGGAGAGGCAGGGGGGAGGCAGTTGGGAGAGGTAAGTGGGAGAAGCAAGTGGGAGAAGCAGGGGGAGATGGAGCGAAGGGACAGGGCGGGGCAGAGAGAGGGATACAGAGAGAAGGACCAGCAAAGATCATTGGAATAGAGAGTGGGAAGCTCGCAGAGGATTTTTCTTTCAGAGCCTGTGGTTGGCCACTCCACTCCACCTGTCCTTTACCCTCCTCCCTTCCTTCACCCTTCCACCCTTCCTTCACCCTTCCACCCATCTCCACCTCCTCTCCGTACACCTGCTTAAATATCGCCTCCAACCTGCCTTGCTGATGTCCTTATAGACGACATCTAAGGCTCTGCCCTCATCTACATTTTAGGTTAATTCTGGATTTGGATCCACTGATGATGAAACGCTGATATATTTCCATTCAGGATGGTGGATGATTTGGAAATGAACCTAAAGGCAGTGATGATCCTATGGACCTGCTGCCCTTGCCCTTCTTGGCAGAGAGAAGGAGCACCACTGCCTTTAGGTTCCTTTCCAAGTTACCCACCACCCTGAATGGAAATATATCAGTGCTCAACTCCTGCCTACTCTGCTGACCTTTCACCTCCATGTTTATTGCGAAGCTGTTTACCTCTGCCTTAAAATATTCAAAGACTCTGCTTTCACTGCCCTTTGAGGAAGAGAGTTCTAAAAGGCCTGCAATAAAACCTTGTCTTATTCCGAATACATGAGCAATTTCAATTCTGAAATCATCCGATGATATCACTGCATAGTTCTACTTCAACTACTTCAGTGACCTTCCTTCCATCATAAGGTTAGAGGTGAAGATGTTTGCTGATGATTGAACAACTATCAATTCCATTTGTAGCTCAACAGAAAATGAAGCAGTCTATGCCTGCATCTGGCAAGACCCAGCCAACATCCAGGCATGAACTGATAACTGCCAAGTAACATTCATGCCACGTCAAACAATGATCATCTCTAATGAGAGAGAGTTTTATGTCCTACCATCAAAGGAAGGAGTCACCACCAACATCCTGGAAGTCATTGTAGAGAAGAAACATTACAACATGTGCAGATCAAAAGTTAGTATTTGCTGAGTCACAATCTGACCTGGCAAAATATTTCCAGCATCAACATGGTACAAATCAGATATGTGACAGAAGTCAAGATGCCCTGTGCCATCCAACAAAAAAAACATCCCTAACGCACTGTGGCTGTCCACAAATGACACTGCATTACACCCAGACTTCTCCGGCCTACTAAGAGGCTGTAGAAGAACCAGAAGCAAATGTTTGAGAACACTCAAGATTTCAGCACCTGCAGTCTCTTGTGTCTCCAGAGACAGAATGTGTTTGGTTCAAGTTAAGAAACAATAGATATAACAGTGCACTTCTGGCGATAGATCCAGGTAACCGACAGAGGAGCAAATATGCAGTGAGATTACATAGAAGTCCAAAAAACTATTGGGCAGTGAAACTGGAAGATTTTAACTATCCAGCATTATAATACTGTTCAGAGCAGAGGGTGAAGAGTTTTTAAATTAGGTAGGATGGAACTGCAGGTGCTGGTTTACACTGAAGATAGACACAAAATGCTGGAATAACAGTGGGACAGGCAGTATCTCTGGAGAGAAAGAATGGGTGATGTTTCGGGTCGAGACCCTTTTTTTAAATATGATTGGGATAACTTTCTAGAGCAGCATAATTTTAGTCCAGAGAAAAAAAGGAGACTTTGCTGGATCTGGTTTAGTTTAGTTTAGTTTCATTTTAGAGCTGCAATGTGCAAACAGGGCCTTCGGCCCACCGAGTCCGCACCGACCAGCGATCCCCACAAATTAACACTATCCTACACACACTGGGAACAATTTACAATTATACTAAGCCAATTAACCTACAAACCTGTATGTCTTTGGGGTTTGGGAGGAAACCAAAGATCTTGGAGAAAACCCATGCAGGTCACGGGGAGAACGTACAAACTCCACATTGACAAGCATCCATAGTCAGTCAGGATCGCGCTGTAAGGCAGTAACTCTACTGCTGCGCCACCATGCCGCCCGGTCTTTGGGAATGAGGTGGGTCAAATATTACAATTTTCAGTTGTGGGATATTTGATAAAAATAAATCATAACATTGCAAGATTTGGATTAGTAAGAGAAAAGGAGCAGCAATCATTCAAAGTAAAAATAGTTAACTAAAGGCATTTCAATAGAATGAGAGTGAATCAGGCCTTGGTAAATTGAAAAAATAGTTAACAGTAAATCAGAGACAGACACAAAATGCTGGAGTAATTCAACGGGACAGGCAGCATCTCTGGATAGAAGGAATGGTTGACGTTTCAGGTCGAGAACCTTCCTTGAAAATCAGAGAAATCAGAGACAGGTACATGGATAGGACAGGTTTGGAGGGATATGGGCCAAATGCAGCTGGGACATGTTGGCTGATGTGGGCAAGTTGGGCCGAAGGGCCTGTTTCCACGCTGTATGACTAAATATAAAGCAAAAGCAAAGCTGCTTTAGATAAGTTTAGTTTTGTAAATATTCAGGCTGATTAAAAAGATAATCTGAGAGGCTGATTACAAAATAAGAGAGGCAAGGTTTAGTTTGTTTAATTTAGCTTATTTTTATGTGTACCAAGGTGCACTGGTGAGAATGCAGCAGAGATTCACCAGAATGGATCCAGGGATGGTGGGATTGTAACGTGTGCTGAGATTGAGTACACTGTTAGATGAATGAGAGAAGATCGCAATGAAACTTGCAACATTTTCACACAACTTCATTGGGTGGATGCGGGGAAGATGCTTCCCTTGGCTGAGGAGTCAATAATCAGTCTCAGAATAATGTGCACTTATTGACGAGATGTGGATAAAAAATCTTCATGCAGAAAGTGGTGAGCCCTGGAGAGCTGTGGAAGCTCAGTCACCGAGCTCATTCAGAGCAAATATTGATATTTTCTGATTGTTCAGAGATTAGGACAGATAAATGGCACTGAGATTGGAATTGTTTTATATTGCCATGGGTACAGAGATGCAGTGAACAACTTTGTTTTTCATGCTGTTACAATTGTTTCATTGGGTTGTTGTTGTTTAAATTAATTAAATTATTGCATCGTATGGGAGGCGCATTCCCAATCTCGTTGTACCCCTGTACAATGACAATAAAGATATATTGTATTGTATTGTATTGTATTGTATTGTATCCAGGCAAACCAGACCATACACCAGTACAATCAAACCTCGCATGAGTACAACAGCTAGGGCAAAAAGAGAAAGAAAATAGAGTGCACGATGTAGTGTTACAGAGAATGTGCAGATACAAAGAATGCAAGGGCTGCAAAGAAGTAGATTGGAAGGTCAGGAAACCTTTCTTCGCACAAGAGGGGTCATTTCAGGATGTAGAAATAAGGAACTAGTTCACCAAGGCACAAGACACAAAATGCTGTAGTAACTAAAGGGCCTGTCCCACTTAGGCGATCTTTTTGGCGACTGCCGGCGACTCAAAGTCGTAGTAGATCGCCGAACCTTTCTTTTACCCGACGACAATGACCACGACAATGCCGAGTCAGGTCGAGATTACAGCGTCTTCTGAAACATCGCGAAAATCCCCACGCTGTCAATGCTTCTCTGGCAACCTAATTTTCGCTGAAATCACTGGCAAGTCGGTAAGTACTTGAGAGTTTTGAACTATAACGCCTTGTATGGGTTACTTAAAAACCAGGCTTCACTGTAACAAGGAATAAACTGGATTTACTTCCAGTTTACTAATAGCTGTATTAAAAATATATAATTTTAAAAGTGGTTCAGTGGATGTTTGTGAAAAGTGTGTGGGCATTCTTTGAAAATGTAAGGGAGATGCATATCTGGTTTCTGGGTTGCATATCTGGGTTGGGAGCCCACTTTAAATGTAATGGCTGAGGCCAAAAACATCGCGAAAATTCCCATGCTTACCTGACTCAAACTGTCGCCTCCAATCTACCTGTCAAATGTCCTGACGGTAAATAAATTGGTTAAACACAAGCATTTTATGGTATTTTGAAATGACTTTACTTATTTTAATATTATCTGCTTCTAAATGTATCTTAAGTGAAGCTATCAAACCTGGGGACAGCATGCGACAGCGACCGCAATAAGCAACGATACCTGGTGACAAGCCAGCTGTCGCCGAGAGATTTCAAACCATTTGATTTCTCGGCGATGCGCCGAGATCCACTACGATCTTTGAAAGACTCCTCACAATCATGCCCGCGACACCCCGACGAACTGTCGGTGACAGCCTAGTCGCCGGCAGTCACCTTAAAATCACCTAAGTGGGACAGGCCCTTAAGTGGGTCATGCAGCATCCATGGAGATCATGTATAGGTGACGTTTTGGGACGGGACCAAGGATCCCAAATCTAAATGTCAACTGTCCATGTTCTCCAGCGATGCTGTCTGACCCGCTAGGTCTTTTCAGCAGTCTGAAAAAGTGAGGAAGAAAGGAGATCAGCTGTGATTCGGAGCAGATTCAAAGCACCTGATTTTTACAATATTTGAAGAACTCTACATTCCTCCAGTTCTGTCCTCTTGTTGATCTCCTCACCACACATACCTCACCACTGGTGGTTGTGTCTTACAGCTGTCCATTCCCCAAGCTCTGGAATTCTCTCCCATATTTTCTGCACAGATATCATTATCCTCTTTTAATATCTTTGTATTGCAATGTGGAAGCGGATACGAATTCAGATTTGTCAAGCAAAACCACAGTCACTTTACCCTAATCCCACTTTGTCCCCATGTTTCTGGCGAGATTTTTAAGACATCAAAAAAGAAACATCTGCAATTGTTTCTGCTATTTCTCATTGAATCGTAAACCATTAAGTCTTCTGTTTGAAGGCGTCCAGACATTGCAAACTTTGTTCAATTTGTGGTTTCCAGCATAAATCATGCCATTTCATGTGCTGTTGATAAGATCAAAATGTCAACAGACATTGCACAAATTACTCATCAGAGTGTGTTTAGAG